>NC_058094.1:69732500-70332500 GCF_020171115.1 Neogale vison
CCATGTCAATGTGCTGCTTCCTTATCAACACAGTCTTGATTAAAAACAGAAACTGCTAAAAACAAAAACAAAACAAAACAAAAAACCAGAAACTGCTGAACAGAATCAGTGTACTTGGTAGTATATTTGATTTACATTCTGATGCAAGCTCATCCCATTAAGGACCAGAAACAAAGACTCTATTGTCTACACTTTAAGAACTTCATGAACTGGGGGACGGGGAGATAAAGGGTGCTACAAACACACCAGACACTGGCTGAAACATGAACTGAAATGAACAAAGTCTTAATGACAAATCAAAGTTTATAACAACTCTAAGCACTGGCAGTAATATTTAATTTATCGATAACTGTGAAATGGTCATGACTAGAACTTTGGTGAGACATATATTTTACTGTTACCAATATCTACTATTGCTTTTAAACATGTATACTGAGAGTTAATGGGAAGAAAAATAGCAAAGGTCCAAAAATAAATAAGGTCAAAGCTGGAAATGATGAACAAAAAACTAGTCAGGGGAAAAAAAGGATGGTTTTACATAGGATTTGAAAACCTATCCCTTTTTTTTTTAATGTGGTGTAACTTACACAGAAAAGTATATCAATTTTATGTGTCTAGCTAGATGAATTTTATATATGTATAGACCTGGGTAACCACCACCCAAATCAAGACACATAACATTTCCCAAACCCTGAAAGTTCCCTATCAACTACTATTCTAACATTACGAGCACTTAATAGTTTTGCCCACTGTATATACTTTTCTTTGTGTTTGGCTTATTTCACTTAACAATGTCTGAGATTAATCCACACTGTTTGTAAATCGTAGTAAATTGTAGTAGTAGTGGTAGTTCATTGTATTACTATACCACAATTTACTTAACCAATTTACTGTTTATGAACATTTAGGTTGTTTCCATCTTTTATTTATTACAAACAAAGTTGCTAAAATAATTCTTGTACGCAGCACAGTAAGGTACACATAACAACTTGAAAAGGGTTTTCTCCCTCCCTTTCCCCCTCCTTCCCCCTTCTCTTTGCTTAGCCAACACCCCCTTCTCCCACTCCCTTAAACATTCCTCCCATGTTGTAAAAAGTGATAAGATACTACAAGGAATGTTGAAAGGTCAGTCTACATGCAAATAAGGGATTGTAGTCTGACCAATGCCGATGGTCAGTCTACATGCTAATAAGGGATTGTAGTCTGGCCAATGCCGATGGTCAGTCTACATGCTAATGAAGGATTGAAATCTAGCCAATACTGTCTGTTTCCCTTTTGTTAACGACCAATGAAAGTAACTTCCCACTATGTAAATGAAGGATGCTGAGCGAACCAATCAGGGGTATTCCCGCGCGCCAAGTATGCCTTTACATTCAAACCAGCCAATGAAAACTTTGTAACCATGCTTCCGCTTCTGTACGTATGCTTTCGCTTCCCCAAACCCCATAAAAAGGCCCTGAACTAAGGGCTGGCGCGCGAGTCCTCCTAAGACTTGACCGCCCGCAGGTACCTGTGTCTACTCAATAAACCTCGTGCTGTTTGCATCTGACCAGTGGACTCGGCTCGGTTTTTGGGTCCGGGGGTCTCCTCCTGAGAAGGGGTCCATTCCGGGGTGCTTGGAGCCCCGAGGGGATCTTTCAAACTCACTTCCCTTGAGTATATGCCCAGGAGTAAAACTGCTAGATTATACGATATACATACAGACAGTTCCCAACTTATACTTTTTTTACTTTGCAACGGTGTGAAAGCAAATACACATTCAGTAGAAACCATACTTCAAATTTTGAATTTTGATCTTTTCCTGGGCTTTTGGTATATCGTAGATACTCTCACATGATGCTGGGCAGCATCAGTGACTGCACGCCCAGGCAGCCATGTGATCACAAGGATGAACAACCTATAGACTTACAACCATTCTGTTTGTCACTTTTGGAACAGAATTCAATACATTACAGGAGACACTCAACACTTTACTATAAAATAGGCTTTGTGTTAGTTGATTTTGCTCAACTGTAGGCTGATGAGTTCTGAGCATATTTAAGATAGGCTAGGCTAAGATGTTCAGTAAATTAGGTGTATTAAATGAATTTTAGACTTTTGTATCTTCCATTTACAAAGGGTTTACTGGGACATAACTCCATCATCAGCTACATGATATATTGCTACATCTTTAATAGAAACTAACACCTTTCTGAAGTTTTTTGTAACAATTACACTCCTGAAAGCAGGTCACTGAGAGAGATCCAGTTATTCTACAATCTCTGTCAATACTAGGTATTGTCTTTTAAATTTTAGCCATTCTAGTGAGTTCTTTACATGTTTGGGGGGGGCATTTGGGTATCTTCTTTTCCAAAGTGTCTTTTGCTTATTTTTTAAATGGATAGTGTTTTTGGTTTTTCTTGTTTTTGTTTTTTTAATTTTTTTTAAATATTTTATTTATTTGACGGAGAGATTACAAGTAGGCAGAGAGGCAGGCAGTGGGGTGGGGCGGGGGGAAGCAGGCTCCCTGCCAAGCAGAGAGCCCAATGTGAGGCTCGATCCCAGAATCCTGGGATCATGACCTGAGCCGAAGGCAGAGGCTTTAACCCACTGAGCCACCCAGGCGCCCCTTAAATTATTTTTGACAGCAGGGCACCTGCGTGGCTCAGTGGGCTGGGCGTCAGACTCATTTTTTTTTTTTTAAGATTTTTATTTATTTGAGAGAGAGAGAGAAAGAGACCATGAGAGGGAAGAGATCAGAGGGAGAAGCAGACTCCCCAGCCCAGTAGGGAGCCTGATGTGGGACTCGATACCGGACTCCAGGATCATGACAGGAACCGAAGGCAGCTGCCCAACCAACTGAGCCACCCAGGTGCCCGGGGCGTCAGACTCTTGATTTTGGCTCAGGTCATGACCTCCAGGTCATGAGTTCGAGCCCCGTGTAGGGGTCCCTGCTGGGTGTGGAACCTGCTTAGGATTCCTCTCTCCCTCTGTCCTCCCCCACTCACGATCACACTCTTTAAAAATATATATATATATAATTATTTCTGCCAAGAAGAGATGTTTTGCAATCTGAGCTAAAGATTAGAGAGCACAGTTTAGATAAAGGAGATGAAATCTAAGAGTGAATGACTAAGAAGCCAGGATAGAAACTTCAGGAAATACTTGAGGAACTACTAGAAAAAAATAAAAGCCGCTAGGGAAAAAGATCAAAAGGTAGCAGAAAAATAAGGAGAGAAGGTTTGTCATCAAAGGAAAAAAAAGGAAATTTCAAGAAAGGAAATGGTTCTTGTTAAATAGAAAAATCCAGAAAAGAGGTTACATAGTCAGGTGATAGCCTCCTACTGCCAGCTCCTCCTCCAAGCTTCTCCAACAAGCTCTCTAAATTCTTCCTTCAGAGTAAATGTCCCTTCCCTTCCTAAACTGAAACTGGGCTCTCCTTTTACAATGCTGTCTCAAAGCCTTCTCAAAGGGTTCCTGCTTGCTTATTCTCTCACACTTTCTATCAGTGCTGTTCCAATCAGTAACTTCCCTAACCTCTTTTAAAAACTTTCTCAAAGGCAAAACTAAGGGACAAAAAAACAGATCAGTGGTCACCAGGGACTGAGGTGGGTGGGTTACTTAACAAAGGAGCACAAGGAAGTTTGAGGAACATGGGTATTGTGGTGATGGTTTCATGACTACGCTCATCAAAGAAATGTTTGCCAAACTGAGTGAATTTTGCTGTACACAAATTAATCCCTTATTTTTTTTTAAAGATTTTATTTATTTATTTGACAGAGAGAGATTACAAGTAGGCAGAGAGGCAGGCAGAGAGAGAGGAGAAAGCAGGCTCCGTGCTGAGCAGAGAGCCCGATGCGGGACTCGATCCCAGGACCCTGAGATCATGACCTGAGCTGAAGGCAGCAGCTTAACCCACTGAGCCACCCAGGTGCCCCCAAATTAATCCCTTATTAAAAAAAGAAAAAAAGAAATCCTTCCCTTTGGAAGAATGGCTTTGGGTTTACCTACTATCCTCTACTGCTTATAATAAGGGCTAACTCAAGAACATTCAAGTCATTCCCTATTATTTAGCTATGACTGTAGCAAAGTCATCTTCTCTATTCCAAGTATTTCCCTAATTGAATTCCATGTTCTACCCTCATTAGCACTAGTAAATCATAAATATCTTGTATTTACTAGTGTTGGGTAATTTTTATTTTCACAGAAATGACGCATTCAACAGGATACTTTGTGTAAGTCCATTCATATAAAGATCCAAACTTACTTTTAGGTAAAATTAAAAGTAAGTTAATCATAGATTAGGGATTTTCCCCCCCCCAGGGTTTGTTTTGTTTTACTGTTGGAGATAGGGGTACTGACTGGTAGGAGGCCTGAGAAGGATTTCTGAGGGTGCTGGCAATACTATATCTCTAACAGAGAGATACTTAGGTGTGTTTATTCTATTAAACTGTAAGAGAGTTGACAATACTCACTCAATCTTTAGCCCTCCATCTTGTTCACATCCACTTGCTCAATGACCTGTCTTATGGTTATGTATTCCTGGCTCCTGGGAGATTAATATACAAACCTTAGAAATACCCTCCAAGGAGACTTGCTTTGGACTCCCACGAGTCTGTTAAAAGAGATGAGTCTTTCCCTCTCCTGAAGCACATAGCGCCACAAGGTCAGCTGTCAATGAAGTGCGTGCAAGCCTTCTGATCTCACTACAATACCCTCCTGCATGTACCCTCACTCTGTGACATATAGACTAAGATATGGACTTTTCAGAGAAAAGCTGCACAGATGTCCAGACAGTCGTCAAACCGATCCTGTAAGTTACCCTGAATAAAACTCTGTATAAACTGTATGGAGTTGCCTTCTGTGTTTTTCAATCCTAAGTGCCTTCTCAGGTGGAGGATACTATACAGTCCTTCCTTCCACCTTCCAACATAAACTTATCAAAATGTACCCTTACATATTTTTTTTAAGATTTATTTGACAGAGCAAGAGGGATCACAAGTAGGCAGAGAGGCAGGCAGAGAAAGGGGGAAGCAGGCTCCCCAGGACCCTGAGATCATGACCTGAGCCGAAGGAAGAGGCTTAACCCACTGAGCCACCCAGGCACGCTTTTACATATTTTTCTTAATTTATGCTTCAAATAAAAGCTTTAAAAACGCATATAGCCTTTGACCCAATAATGCAACTTTGAAGAATTTCTCTCACAAAAATAAAAGCATTATACATAAAAATACATGTATAAAGGTATTGTCTACAGTACTTTTTCTACTCACAAAATTGGGATCAACTTTAAATATTTGTCAATAAAACTGTTAATTAAATTACAGTATACTCCTATTAGAAAATATTAGAAACTTTTTTTTTTTTTTAATCTTAATTTATTTGTTTGAGAGAGAGAACCACAAGCAGGGAGAGGTACAGAGGGGCAGAGAAGAAGATTCCGCAGTGGGCAGAGTGCCTGACATGCAACTTCATCCCAGGACCCTGGCATCATGATCCAAGCTGAAGGCAGATGCTCAACCAGCTGAGCC
The DNA here is from genome assembly GCF_020171115.1 of Neogale vison. Lineage (NCBI taxonomy): Eukaryota > Metazoa > Chordata > Mammalia > Carnivora > Mustelidae > Neogale > Neogale vison. The sequence continues at coordinate 69,738,011 of NC_058094.1, forward strand.
ACCTAGGCGCCCCAGGTAAGAAGGGATTTTTTTTTTTTTTTTGAAGATTTTATTTGTCAGAGAGAGAGAGGGAGAGAGAGAGCGAGCACAGGTAGACAGAACGGCAGGCAGAGGGGAAGGGAGAAGCAGGCTCCCTGCCAAGCAAGGAGGCCGATGTGGGACTCGATCCCAGGACGCTGGGATCATGACCTGAGCCAAAGGCAGCTGCTTAACCAACTGAGCCACCCAGGCGTCCCAAGAAGGGATTTATTAGGTTGATGAAAATTGCAGGGAGAAGAGACGGAAGGGCTCAATTTGGACAAAGGGCAGAGGAGTATCTGAGGGAAAGCTCGAAGGTGAGATGCTTTTTTTTTCTTTTTTAATTTCTAGATTTTGTTTTTATTTTATTTATTTATTTATTTATTTTTTTAAAAGATTTTATTTATTTATTTGACACAGAGATCACAAGTAGGCACAGAGGCAGGCAGAGAGAGAGGAGGAAGCAGGCTCCCTGCCGAGCAGAGAGCCCGACCTTGGGGTTTTTTAAGTTCAAGCCCTATGTATAGATATTACTTAAGTATAGAGATTACTTAAAAATAAAATCTTTAAGGGATGCCTGGGTGGCTCAGCTGGTTGGGCAGCTGCCTTTGGCTCAGGTCACAATCCCAGCGTCCTGGGATAGAGTCCCACATCGGGCTCCTTGTTCAGTGGGGAGCCTGCTTCTCCCTCTGCCTCTGCCTGCCTGTGCTCATTTTCTCGCTCTCCCTCTCTGACAAATAAATAAATAAATAAAATCTTTTTTTAAAAAAAATAATTAATTAATAAAATCTTTAAAAAAAAGAAAATAATAAAAGGCAAAACAAAGCTACAGTGTAAGCAGTTACAATGGTAGTTACCTACGGATGGGGGCAGGTAATAGTTGGAAGAGAGCATAAAGGAGCTTCCTAGAATGCAAACAACTTTCTATTTCTTACTGTGGGTGGTGATTACATGGATGTTTGGTCTGTCATAACTTATTGGTTATATATCCAGGTTTCTTACATTTTTTTGTGTTATACTTCAAAATAAAAAAGGCTTAAAAAAGATAACTAAGAATCAGACTGCATTTTGTTTTCTAGGTTCTGTATCAATACATATATAATTTAACTTCAAGAATTTTACGATGATGGTATAAGCTTATCGTCTAACCTACTTTGACACAGACTGTAAGAAATAGCAAACCGTTTTCGGGAGGGGAAATAGGTAGTTGACTGGGCAGAAGAGAAAATCAAGACTAAATGAAAATAGACAAACCCTGAAAACAAACTTTCTCTTCCCTCCACAAAAACTATGAAAATATACAACAGTCTACAGTGAGACCAATTAAAGTTTACAGCAATCAAATCAAAGATAACACAATACTGTTGTCAACAAATGCAGCGTATGTTTTTAAGACAGTTATAATAAAAAATGTTTTATTAGCAGTAAATAGTTTCATAGTAATCCTCTTAGGAGTAATAACAAAGTTGTCATTAAATTTAAAATGCCAAAAACCGGGGTGACTGGGTGGCTCAGGCAGTTAAGTGTCTGCCTTCTGCTCAGGTCATAATCCCAGGGTACAAGGATCAAGCCCGACATTGGGCTCTCTGCTCAGCAGGGAGCCGGCTTCTCCCTCTCTTTGCCACTCCCCCACCCCCACCCCCAGCTTGTACTCTGTCAAATAAAAATAAAAACTAAAAAATAAAATGCTAAAAGCTTTTAAAAGCTACAGCAGTACACTGGAGCTGATTTTTATAAGGTCATTGGGAACTATTCAAGGAAATGGCCATTTAATTATCTTTACAATATGAAAGAAAAGTATGACCATTTTATAGTGGGGGGGGTGGCGGGAGTCTAAAAGGTTTCACAGAACATTCTTATTCACTTGGCTAATTAATTAAAAAATAAGGTTTTCTGTTTTCAGAATACTAATAGATAAACCTAATAATGTATCCCAAATGACAATCCACATTCTAGTGCCAAACAGGGATGCAAAAGAAAAATAAGTACCACGAAATAAAAAACATAAACAAAAACCTATTTAATTTAAAGTCAGTTTTTTATCTTGAGAATATTCTTCATATGTTCTGGTGTAAAAGTACTTTTCTTTTGGGCGCCTGGGTGGCTCAGTGGGTTAAGCCGCTGCCTTCGGCTCAGGTCATGATCTCGGGGTCCTGGGATCGAGTCCCGCATCGGGCTCTCTGCTCAGCAGGGAGCCTGCTTCCTCCTCTCTCTCTGCCTACTTGTGATCTCTCTCTGTCAAATGAATAAATAAAATCTTTAAAAAAAAAAAAAAAAAAAAAAAAGTACTTTTCTTTTAGGATATTGGGACAGTAGATGGATATTAAGCAATTTTTTAAAAATGTCCTTACTTGTCACAATGAAAAATTGTCAATCCTATGTCAACACCCTGCCCTACTTTCTGAAAATTAAAACTTAAAATTCAAATCTAGTGACCACTGGTATACTTCAGTCTGGTTGCGACTTTAAGAACACTTTACCACAAAAAAAAAAAAAAAAAAAAAAAACCCACACTTTATGACATTGTAAGACAATGATAAAGTATTTGACCCATGGGTACAATTTATTGGCAATTATTTAGAATTATTTATTAATTCTAAATAATTAAATTATTTAGAACTAATATTCTATACTGTTCGTGCAAAATTAAGTACAGCATGTAGCACAAAATCTAACACATAAGTCTCACTTTTTTCAGTTCACAAATGAATAAATCTCATGACCTATACTGCATCTCTTAACAACCAAAAAACCCTTAAATTAAAAAGTCTAATAACACAAACTAAAAATGTGATGAAAATTCTTTCAAGTAAATGGGTTTTTACATATGAAATTAAATGTCTTTTTTTTTTTTTTTTTAAAGATTGTATTTATTTATTTAACAGAGAGACACAGCGAGAGAAGAAACACAAGCAGGGGGAGTGTGAGAGGGAGCCTGATGTGGGGCTCGATCCCAGGACCTCAGGATCATGACCCGAGCCAAAGGCAGATGCTAAATGACTAAGCCACCTTAGTCATTAAATTTCTGACAGACATGTTCTGTAACATTTTTTAGATGTCACCTTCTCTCTGAGTAATACACAAGAGGTTAGAGATAGTCTTGTATTTCCATTTGAACTAAGAGTGTATCATTTTCATGTGAGGATCTCTGAACTGTAACCCTACAATGAATGACATATTACATATATTCTTCATGAAGTATTTTATTTTAATCATTCCCATGCAAATGAAATAAGTACTGTGGTATCAGTATTAAAACAATCTTTTGAAAAGATGGTTCAAATATCTTAAGTGATCCTGAACATCAGTAGAAACAAACACACACAATACTTGGAACTCAATAATATTTATCACTAAAAGTACTGTTCTTGGGCCCACCAAAGTGATGAAAATTCACTATAAAGATGATTTGGGTAAATTGTGTAATAATTACCATCCCCTACATATTATGTGTATAAAAAATTTCCTTAGTGGCAAAACTTAGTAAATTACACCTTTGTAAAATAAAGATTTTTTAATAGCTAAAAAGTCTTTACTGAGCATTACTGTAAAAAGACAAAATTCAAAAGTAAACAATGTCCATCAATAGAAAAATACTTGAAACAAATTCAACATCTCCACTCTTAAGTTTATGGCTATAAAAACAAAAAGTTATACGCAAGAAGTTTTGGGGTGCCTGGGTGGCTCAGCTGGTTGAGCATCTGCCTTCAGCTTGGATCATGATGCCAGGGTCCTGGGACGAAGCTGCATGTCAGGCACTCTGCCCACTGCGGAATCTTCTTCTCTGCCCCTCTGTACCTCTCCCTGCTTGTGGTTCTCTCTCTCAAACAAATAAATTAAGATTAAAAAAAAAAAAAAAAAAGTTTCCGTAAGATACATGAAAATAGTTGCAAGCATGTGTGATTCCATTTGTGTGTGTGTGTTCATGTGATTTCTTTTTTTTTTTTAAAGATTTTATTTATTTGACAGAGATCACAAACAGGCAAAAAGGCAGGCAGAGAGAGAGGAGAAAGTGGGCTCCCCGTGGAGCAGAGAGTCGGATATGGGGTTCGATCCCAGGACCCTGAGATCATGACCTGAGCTGAAGGCAGAGGCTTTAACCCACCCAGGCACTCCTGTGATTCCATTTTTAAAAAAATAAAGCACAGAGCAGCACCTGGCTGGATCAGTCAATAGAGCACATGACTCCTGACCTCAGTTGTAGTTCCAAGCCTGATGGTGGGTATAGTTATTACTTAAAAGTAAAATCTTTAAAAAAAAAAAGGCATAGAAATAGTGGCCCAACAGATACTAGTTTAAGTCAAGTAACTTTTTTTTTTTTTTAAAGATTTTATTTTATTTATTTGAGAGAGAGAGAGACAGTGAGAGAGAGAATGAGCGAGGAGAAGGTCAGAGAGCGAAGCAGACTCCCCATGGAGCTGGGAGCCTGATGTGGGACTCGATCCCGGGACTCCAGGATCACGCCCTGAGCCGGAGGCAGTCGTTCAACCAACTGCGCCACCCAGGCGTCCCTAAGTCAAGTAACTTTTAAAAAAAAATTTTTTTTAACTTTGGCCCAAGCAATAATGTCTATGTAATCATTGCTTACTATTTCAGGACATTTTTTCCCAATTCACTTTAAAAAACCTAACTACAGGTTGAACTCCCTAACAGAGCCCAAACAGATTGGGATAATGAGATATCCTGTCTAAAATAAATATAAAATTGGGTGCCTGGGTGGCTCAGTGGGTTAAAAGCCTCTGCCTTCCGTTCAGGTCATGATCTCAGGGTCCTGGAATTGAGCCCCACATCAGGCTTGCTGCTCAGAAGGGAGCCTGCTTCCCCGCCCCCCGCCTACTTGTGATCTCTCTCTGTAAAATAAATAAAATCTGTAAAAAAAAAAAGAAAAAAAGAAGAAGAACATCTGGCTAAAACCAAGTTTACCAATCACAGAGAACTGCAAAACTCCAGCACTGGGGAAAACTGTATATAGAATTCATTGCTTTTTTTCTCACAATTCTTCAGTCTTTCGATTTTATTTTTTTTCCTCTTTCTTTTTCAATATATTTCTTATTTCATCATCTTTTTAAAAAAACCTATTTAATTTGGGGGGCACTAGGATTGCTCAGTTAGTTAAGCATCTGCCTTTGGCTCAGGTCATGATCCCAGAGTCCTGGGATTAAGTCGAGTCAGGCTTCCTGCTCAGCAGTGAGTCTGATTCTACCTCTCCCCAGCTTGTGCTCTTGCTCTCTCTCACTCTCTCTCAAATAAATAAAATCTTTCAAAAAAATCTTTTTTAATTTTCATTTTTACAGCTACATTCTACCCTTTCATTGTATTTAATTTTATTCTTGTAATAATTTCATTAAATATTTATTTTAATTTTCATTTTTACAGTTACATTCTACCCTTTCATTGTATTTAATTTTATTTTTGTCTTTCTTCATAATTTTGGGATGCAGCTTCTTCTAACAGCCCAAAATACACACAAAATATAGTGTATTGCCCTCTTTACCTGATTTTTTTTTCTTTCAGTTTCAGGTCTCTTCTGATTTGTTCAGTGTATATTTCTCTGGGGTTACTGTCACCATTTTCATATTTAGATCCCTCATTAATCTATTCTTTGCTGGACAGAATGACAAGATGGAAAACCTGATTTCAAAAAAGAAAACAAGAGGCAATACTGACTGCCAGGTATCCAATCAGTATGAATATAAGTAAGATGATGGAACTAGAGTTCAGAATAACGATTGTAAAGATACTAGCTGGACTAACATAGAAAACACTAGACAATCCCTCTCTGGATAAATAAAAGAACTAAACCTATCAAGTTGAAATATAAACAGCTAATGAGATGCAATAAAAAATGGAGGCTCTAAAAGATAAGATTAATAAAGCAGAAGAAAGAATTGGTGATACAGAAGACAAAATGACAAAGAATAAAATGTAGAAAAGAGATAAAGAGCTACTGGATCATGAGGGGAGAATTCAAGAAATAAGTGATACCATTAAGCAAAAGAATATTAGAGAAACTGGGATCCTAGAAGAAGAGAAGAGAGAGGGGCAGAAAGTATACCGAAGCAAATTATAGCAGAGACGTTCCCTAATCAGGGGAAGGAAACAGGCTTTCAATACCAAGAGGAACAGAGAACCCCCATCAAAATGAATCAAATAGGCCAACATCTCAACATCTAATAGTGAGTCTTGCAAACCTCAGAGACAAAGAGAAAATCCTGAAAGTAGCTCAGGACGAGAGGTCCGTAACTTACAAGGGTAGAATATTAGACTGGCAGGCAGAAAGGACTGGCATGATATATTTAAGGTGGCATATGAGAAAAATATGCAGCCAAGAATATTTTATCCAGCAAGGCTGTCATTCAAAAATAGAAGGAAAGATTTAAAAACTTCCAAGACAGAAACTTTCCAAACTTTCCAAAACAGAAACTTAAAGAATTGTGATCATCAAACCAGCCTTACAAGAAACATTAAAGGGGATCTTTTCAGCAAAGAGAGCTCAAAAGTAACACAGACCAGAAAGGAACTGAGACCAAATACAGAAACAGTGACTTTACAGGTAATACAGTGGCACTAAACCCATATATTTCAGTATTTATTCTGAATGTAAATGGGCTAAATGCCCCAATCAAAAGACTCAGGGCATCAGATTGGATAAAAAAGTAAGATCCACTGATACTCTGTCTGCAAAAGATTCATTTTAGACCAAAAGACACCTCCAGGTTGAAAGTGAACAAGTGGAAAATCACTTGCCATGCTAATGGACATCAAAAGGAAGCTGGGGTTGCAATCCTTTTATCAAATCAGATTCTAAACCAAAGACTGTAATAAGAGATAAGGAACAATACTATATCATAATTAAAGGGTCTATCTAACAAGATCTAACAACTATAAATATTTATGCCCCTAACATGGGAGCAGCCAATTATATATATAATATATATATATTATATATATATAATAACAAAATTAGAGAAACACATTAATAATAACACAATAATAATAAGGGACTTTAACATCCCACTAACTGCAATGGACAGATCATCTAAATAAAAGTTCAACAAGTGCTAAATGACACATTGGATGAGAGGTACTTCCAGATATACTGAGAGCATTCCATCCTAAAGCAGTAAAATACACATTCTTCTGGAGTCCACATGGAACACTCTTCAGAAAAGACCACATACCCAGTCACAAATCAGTTCTCAACCAGTACCAAAAGACTAGGATCATCCCTTGCAAATTTTCAGACCACAGTGATGTGAAACTTGAACTCAATCACAAGGGTGAAGAACTCAAATAAATGGAGGTTAAAGAGTATCCTACTAAAGAATGAAACAGTCAACCAAGGAATTAAAGAATTTTTTTAAATACATGGAAACTAATGAAAATGAAAATACAACTGTTTAAAACCTTTGGAATACAGCAGAGGCAATCTTAAGCAATACAAGCCTTTCTCAAGAAACAAGAAAGATCTCAAATACACAATCTGACCTTACACCTAAAGGAGCTGGAGAAAGAAGAGCAAATAAAGTGAAAACTCAGAAGAGAATGAATAAAGATTAGAACAGAAATCAATGAACTAGAAACCAAAGAACAGTAGAATAGATCAAGGAAACTGGGAGCTGATTCTTTGAAAGAATTAGTAAGATCGATAAATCTCTGGCCAGACTTATCAAAAAGAAAAGAGCGGGATGCCTGGGTGGCTCAGTGGGTTAAAGCCTCTGCCTTCGGCTCGGGTCATGATCCCAGGGTTCTGGGATCGAGCCCCGCATCGGGCTCTCTGCTCAGCAGGGAGTCTGCTTCCTCCTCTCTCTCTGCATGCTTCTCTGCCTACTTGTGATCTCTGTCTGTCAAATAAATAAATAAAATCTTTAAAAAAAAAAAAAATAGAGCAAGGACCAAATAAAACCATGAATGAAAGAACACAACCAACACCGAAAAAATACAAACTGTAAGAACGTATTATCAGCAACTATAACCAACAAATTAGGCAATCTGGAAGAAATGGATGCATTCCTAGAGATGTATAAACTATCAAAACTGAAGCAGAGAAGTAGTAGTAAACCTGAACAGACCCCTAACCAACAAGGAAATTGAAGAAGTAATGAAAAATCTCCCAACAAACAAGAGTCCAGAGCCGATGGCTTCCCAGGGGAATTTTACCAAACATTTAAAGAATTAACATCTATTCTTCTGAAGCTGTTTCAAAAAATAAAAATGGAAGGAAAACTTCCAAACTCATTCTATGAGGCCAACACTGCTTTGATCCCAAAACCAGACAAAAGCCTCACCAAAAAGGAGACTTACAGACCAATATCCCTCATGAACATGCATGCCAAAATTCTCACCAAAATCCTAGCCAATAGGATCCAACAGTATATTAAAAGGACTATTCACCACGACCAAGTGGGATTTATTCCTGGGCTGCAAGGGTGGTTCAGCCTCCGCAAATCAATCATTGGGATATAATACATTAATAAAACAAAGGACAAGAACTATATAATCCTCTCAATAGATGCAGACAAAGCATTTGACAAAGTACAGCATCCTTTCTGGATTAAAACTCTTCAGAGTGTAGGGATAGAAGGAACATACCTCTATCATAAAAGCCCTATATCAAAAGCCCACAGTGAATATCATTCTCAATGGTAAAAAATTGAGAACTTTTCCCCTAAGGTCAGAACATGGCAAGGATGTCCATTCTCACTACTGTTGTTCAATACAGTACTAGAAGTCTTAACCTCACCAATCAGACAGCAAAAAGAAATGGCACCCAAATCGGCAAAGAAGTCAAACTCTAACTCTTCACAGATGACATAATACTCTATATGGAAAAACCCCAAAGATCTACCCCAAAATTGCTAGAACTCATACAGGAGTTCAGCAGAGTGGCAGGACATAAAATCAACACATAGAAATCGGTTGCATTTCTATATAGAAGAAAGAGAAAGTAAAGAGTTTACCCTATTTACAATTACACCAAAAACCATAAGATAACTAGGAATAAACCTAGCCAAAGAGGGATAGGATCTGTACTCAGAAAACAAAGAACACTCATGAAAGACATTGAAGAAGATACAAAGAAATGGAAAAGCATTTCATGCTGATGGATTGTAAAAAAAATATTGTTAAAGTGTCGATGCTACCTAGAACAATCTATACATTCAATGCAATCCCTATCAAAATGCCATCACCTTTTTTCAGAGAGATGGAAGAAATAATCCTAAAATTTGTATGGAACCAGAATCTGAATAGCCAAAAGAATGCTGAAAAAGAAAACCAAAGCTGAGATCTGACTTCAAGCTATAATACTACAGAGCTAAGATCAAGAGAGCATGGTATTGTCACAAAAAACAGATGCGTAGATCAACGGAACAGAATAGAGAGCCCAGAAATGGGCCCTCAATTCTGTGGTCAACTAATCTTCAACAAAGCAGGAAAGAATAACCAATGGAAAAAAGACACTCTCTTCAACAAATAAAATAAAATGGGAAAGAGATAGTTTCTTCAATAAATGGTGTTGGGAAAACTGGCACAGCCACATGCAACAGAATCAATCTGGACCATTTTCTTACACCATATATAAAAACAGACTCAAAATGGATGAAAGACCTAAATGTAAGACAGGAATGCATCAAAATCCTAGAGAACACAGCAAGCTCCGTGACCTTTGCCGCATCAACTTCTTGCCAGACAAGTCTCCAAAGGGAAGGGAAACAAAGGCAAAAAAATGAACTACTGAGACTTCATCAAGATAAAAAGCTTCTGTACAGCAAAGGGAATAGTCAACAAAACTAAAAAGCAACTTATGGAATGGGAGAAGATATTTGCAAATGACAGTACAGAAAAAGGGCTGGTATCCAAGATCTATAAACAAATTCTCAAACCCAACACCCAAAATACAAATAATCCAGTCAAATAATGTGCAAAAGACAAGAACAGACACTTCTCTGAAGAAGACATGGACGAGACACACGAAAAAATGCTTAACATCACTTGGTATCAGGGAAATACAAATCAAAACCACAAGGAGATACCACCTCATACCAGTCACAATGGCTAAAATTAGCAAGTCAGGAAATGACAAATGGTGGTGAGGATGCAGAAAAAGGGGAACCCTCTTCCAGGGTTGGTGGGGATGCAAGCTAGTCGAGCCACTATGGAAAACAGTATGGAGGTCCCTCAAAAAGTTAAAAATAGAGCTACCCTACAACACAGCAATTGCACTACTGGGTATTTATTCCACAGATACAAATGTAGTGATCCAAAGGCACACCTACACCCCAATGTTTATAGCAGAATGTCCCCAATAGCTAAATTATGGAAAGAGCCCAGATGTCCGTTCACAGATGAATGGCTAAAAAGACAATGCAGTATATACATAAAATGGAATACTACTCAGCCATCAAAAAAATGAAACCTTGCCATTTGCAAGGACATAGATGAACTAGGGGGCATTATGCTAAGTGAAATTAAGTCAATCAGAGAAAGGCAATTATCATGGGATCTCACTCATATGTGGAATTTAAGAAACAAACAGGATAGCAGGGGAAATAAAATCAGAGCGAGACAAATCATAAGAGACTCTTAATCACAGGAAACAACCTGAGGTTGTTGGAGGGGAGGAGGTTGAGGGAGGCTGGGTAACTGAGTGATGGACATTAAAGAGGTTATATGATGTAATGAGCACTGTGTATAAGACTGATGAATCAGTGGGCAAAAAAAATAAGATCCCATTCACAAATTTTTTTAAATTAATTTTAAAAACACTGAAGTCATTAAATAAGTCAAAAGAGTAAGAGAACAAAATGGATTGGAGAACTACACAAACAACCAGAAAATTACCAAAGTTATTCCAGGGAAGCAAGGATGGATCAACATCTGCAAATTAATCAACGCATTACACCACATTACAAAAAGGATAAAAATCATATGACCATCTCAATAGATGCAGAAAAATCATCTGACAAAATTCAACATTCATGATAACAAAAAAACCCTCAAGTATTATAGATAGATGGATATTAGATATCTACATCTATCTATATTAGATATAGATGGACTTATCTCAGTATAATAAAGGCCATATATGACTAACCCACAGATAACATCATACTCAACAGTGAAAAGCTGAAAGCTTTTGGGGAGAAGATATGAAGAACAAGACAAGGATGCCTACTCGTGCCTTTTTTATTCAACACAATACTGCAAATCTTAGCTAGAGCAATCAGACAAAAAAGATATCCAAATTGGCAAACAAGAAATAAAAAACTGTCACTATTTACAGATGACATGATACTACATATTGAAAACCCTTAAGACTCCACCAAAAAACTATTACAATAAACAAATTCAGTAAAGATCCAGGATACAAAATAAACAGTGTAATCTGCTGGGTTTCTATACACTAATACAAACTACCAGAAAGAAAAATTAAGAAAATAATTCCATTAAAATTGCCTTGAAAAGTAGAAAAAACCTATAATTATTTTTTTAATACCTATAATTAAATTTAACAAGAAAGTAAAAGACCTGAGCTCTAAAAACTATTAAGACATTGACAGAAGAAACTAAAGATGACACAAATAAATGGAAAGATACACCATATTCATGGCTTGGAGGAATTAATACTGTTACAACGTCGCTATCACCCAAAGCAATCTACAGATTCGATGTAATCCCCACCAAAATTCCAATAGCGTATTTTCAGATAACTAGAACAAATAATCCTAAAATTTGTACAGAAGCGCAAATCATCTATAAAAGTTGGCTATAAACAATTCTGAGAAAGAACAACAAAGCTGGAGATATCATGCTCCCATATTTCAAACTGTATACTACGGAAGCTACAGAAATCAAAACAGATAGTATTGGCATAAAAACAGACACAAAGATCAATGGAACAGGATAGAGATCCTAGAAATAAGTCCACACATACATAGTCAATCTAACAAAGAAGGCCAGAAAATAAAATGGGAAAGAGACAATTTCTTCAATAAATAGTTTTGGGAAAACTGGGCAGCTACATGCAACAGAATGAAACTGGATCACTTTCTTACACCATACACAAACATAAACTGAAAATAGAAGACTTAAATGTAAGACCTGAAACCATAAAATTCCTAAAAGAAAACACAGGCAATAAATTCTGGACATCGTCTTAGCAGTATTTTTTGTATCTGTCTCATCAAGCAATGGACAAAATAAAAATAAACAACTTGAACCACATCAAACTGAAAAGCTTTTGCACAAAAAAGGAAATTATCAAAGGAATCTGCTGAATAGAAGCTATCTGTATCAGATAAGGTGTTAATGTCCAAAATATATATATGCAACCCCACATCAAAAAACAAACAAAAAAAACCCCAACAATAAACAATCCAATTAAAAAACGAGCAGAGGGGTGCCTGGGTGGCTCAGTTGTTAAGCATCTGACTTTGGCTCAGGTCATGATCCCAGAGTCCTGGGACTGAGACCCACATCCAGCTACCTTCCGGGTGGAAGGCCTGCTTCTCCCTCTCCCACTCCTCCTGCTTATGTTCCCTCTCTGTGTCTCTATCAAATAAATAATCTTTTTTTAAAAGCGGGCAGAGGACTCCTGGGTATTTACTCCAAAGACACAGATGTCGTGAAAAGAAGGGCCATCTGTACCCCAATGTTTATAGCAGCAATGGCCACGGTCGCCAAACTATGGAAAGAACCAAGATGCCCTTCAACAGATGAATGGATAAGGAAGATGTGGTCCATATACACTATGGAGTATTATGCCTCCATCAGAAAGGATGAATACCCAACTTCTGTAGCAACATGGACGGGACTGGAAGAGATTATGCTGAGTGAAATAAGTCAAGCAGAGAGAGTCAATTATCATATGGTTTCACTTATTTGTGGAGCATAACAAATAGCATGGAGGACAAGGGGCGTTAGAGAGGAGAAGGGAATTTGGGTAAATTGGAAGGGGAGGTGAACCATGAGAGACTATGGACTCTGAAAAACAATCTGAGGGGTTTGAAGTGGCGGGGGGGGGAAGGTTGGGGTACCAGGTGGTGGGTATTATAGAGGGCACGGCTTGCATGGAGCACTGGGTGTGGTGAAAAAATAATGAATACTGTTTTTCTGAAAATAAATAAATTAAAAAAAAAAAAGTGGGCAGAGGACTTCAATATACATTTTTCCAAACAAGACATATAGTTAACAGATACATGAAAAAACGTTCGACTTCACTGATCATCAGGGAAATACAAATCAAAGCAACAAAATCACCTTACACCAGAGAGAATGGCTAGTAGGAAGACAAGAAATAAAAAGTGTTGGCAAGAATGTGGAGAAAAAGGAACCCTATGCACTACTGGTGGGATTGTAAATTGGTACAGCCACTGTGGAAAACAGTAAGGAAGGTCCTCAAAAAAAAAAAAAATATAAAATACCAAACAATCCACTAATTCCACCTCTGGGTATTTACCCAAAGAAACAAACCCACAATTTGAAAAGATATGCACCTAATTTATTTTTTTTAAGATTTTTGTTTATTTATTTGACAGACAGATCACCAGTAGGCAGAGAGGCAGGCAGAGAGAGAGAGCGGAGGAAACAGATCCCCTGCTGAGCAGAGAGCCCGATGCGGGACTCGATCCCAGGACCCTGAGATCATGACCTGAGCCGAAGGCAGAGGCCTAACCCACTGAGCCACCCAGGTGCCCCTGCACCTCAATTTTTATTTCAGCATTATTTATAACAGCCAAGATATGGTAGCAACCTAAGTATCCATCCATAGATGGTTTTAAAAAAAAAAAAATGTGGTATACACATACATACACAGGAATATTACTCAGCCATGGGAAAGAATGAGATCTTGCCATATGCAATAATATGGATGGACCTAGAGGATACCATGCTAAGTAAATTAAATCAGAGAAAGATTAACACCATATGATTTCATCTATACATGGAATCTAAAAAAAACCCCATAAATACAAAGAATACACTGGTGGTTGTTAGACAGGTGGGGGATTCAGGGATGGAAAAAAAGGGTGAAGAGGAGTGGTTGGTACAGGCTTTCAATTATGGAATAAGTCACAGGAGATGAAATCTATAGCACAGAAAATATAGTTAGTGGTATTTTAACGGTGTTGTATGTTGACAGTAGCTATGTGTGTGAGCATAGAAGAACATACAGGCTTCTGGAATCATTACTTGTACCCCTGAAACTAATGTAACACTTACACTCCAATTTTAAAAAAAACCTACATTGTAATAAAATTTTTTAAAAATTTGATCGTCCAGAAAAACGAAATCTTGCCATTCGCAAGGACATGGATGGAACTAGAGGGTATCACGCTAAGGGAAATAAGTCAGAGAAAGACAATTATCATATGATCTCTCTGATAAGAGGAACTGGAGAGGCAGGGCAGGGGTTCGCGGAGGGGAAGGGAGGAGAAAAAAAATGGGACCAGAGAGGTGGACAAACCCTAAGAGACTGTTAACCTCAGGAAACAAAGTGAGGGCTGCTGGGGGTGGTGGGAGGGAGGGATGGGTAGCTGGATGATGGACACTGGGGAGGGTATGTGCTGTTGAGTTGTGTAAGACTGATGATTCGCAGACCTGCACCCCTGGGGCAAATAATACATTTTATTTTAATATAAATAAATAAACTGATGGTCAATTAATTTTCTTTTCACAGAGTTCTTAACATTTAAAATACAGATGAAGGTGCTTGGGTGGCTCAATGGATTAAACCTCTGCCTTTGGCTGAGGTCATGATCTCAGGGTCCTGGGATCATGTCCCATATTGGGCTCTCTGCTCAGCAGGAAGCCTGCTTCCTGCTGTCCCCTGCCCCCCACGCCTGCCTGCCTGCCTTTCTGCCTACTTGGGATCTCTGTCAAATAAATAAATAAAACCTTTAAAAAAAATAAAATAGATGATTGGGACACCTGGCTGGCTCTATTATTATGGCATGCAACCCTCAGAGCTCTAAGTTCGAGCCCCTCACTGGTGCAAAGATTACTTAAAAATTCAATCTTAAAAAAAATAAAGATGTATTTTAACATAAATTAGTACAGATGACCAAAAAGTTTTGAAACTGTGGGTAAATATTTTAAATTAAGAAGTTTTGAATTTTGGGGCATCTGGGTGGCTCAGTCTTAAAGCGTCTGCCTTCGGCTCAGATCCTGACCCCAGGCTCCTGGGATCCAGCCCCACATCAAGCCCCCTCATCAGGCTCCCGGCTCAGCGGGAAGCCTGCTTGTCCCTCTCCCACTCTCTCTGTCAAATAAATAAATTTTAAAAATCTTTAAAAAAAAAAAAAAAGAGAGAGAGAGAGAAGAAAAGAAACTGACATTTACCAGCACTTTAGAACCATTGTCTTTTCATCCCCCTTTTTTAGGCAATTTGTTTTTCTCTTTTTCTTGCCTTACATCCATAAACTCAACAGTTACCCAAACCAATTTCGTCTATAACCCCAGGTCAAGCCACTCATCTTTTCACATCTCAAGTAAAGCCATCTTTGATAGTGCCCAGCTAACTTTTCCTACCAGATGGTTACAATCAGTGAGTCACAGTTTTGCTCAAGTTCAAACTCCTTAAACTTGGCCCTCAAAGTACTTCACAAAGTACTTCACATATGAGTCTAACTTTATTTCTAGACTTCTGAATTAATCCCCTACAAGAGGAATCTTAAACTCCAATTTAACTGGTTTTCCCTACTGTCCTCTGAAAAAGCCCAGCCGTCTCTTTCTGGTTCCTTATTCCTCTAACATTACTTGGAAAAAGATACTGTCTTAGAAATAGTATAAGATTGAGAAGATAAGGGATACAGTTTAGTCAATATAAATAGCCAGTACATGCTATATGCCAAAGGAATTAGAGACAGGGGCACAAGGACGGTTCAGTTGCTTAAGCATCTGCCTTTGACTCAGGTCACGATCTCAGCAGGGAGTCTGCTTCTCCCTCTGCTCCCATTTCTGTGCTAGCTCTCTCTCCAGTGCTCTCTCTCTCAAAATAAATAAAATCTTTTAAAAAGGGGAGGGGGAGTAGAGACTATTCGCTGATATATTTTTTCTTGTTTTCTTTCCCCTTTAATTGGTCCTATACTACAGAAATTGTAAACACTTGTATTTACTGATCTACATTTACATACTTTGATTTTTAACTTAAAATTCAATTGAACTAACCTTTTACTGTTTGAAAGAAACATATATACTCATAAATTCCAGGGGTTTTTTTTTCCCATTATAGATTTATAGCTCAATAGAAATGATCCACAGCAGTTACAATTACTCCATTAATTCTTAGGAAATTTAATTATGGTTAAAAAAGCAAGAACTTGGCACTGACCAGGGTTGCTATCCTAAACCCGATCCCCCAACCCCCGATTTCCCCCTTATTTACACCAGTGCGAAATTACGCAAATTGCTTAGTCCCCCTTTTCCTTCATCTGTAAAACTGGATAACACCTACTTCACAAGGCTGTTGTGAAAATTAAATGAACAGGTGGAAACAATTTCACAGAGCTTCATACATACCAAGAGCCATATAAACAGAAATTATCAAAATTATTATTACTACTCAAAAGCAACACTGCTACTACCAAGACTAGATTGTTTGGAACCTTCATTTTTTTTTTTTTAAAAAGACTTTATTTATTTATTTGACAGAGAGAAATCACAAGTAGATGGAGAGGCAGGCAGAGAGAGAGAGAGAGAGGGAAGCAGGCTCCCTGCTGAGCAGAGAGCCCGATGCGGGACTCGATCCCAGGACCCTGAGATCATGACCTGAGCCGAAGCCAGCGGCTTAACCCACTGAGCCACCCAGGCGCCCCCGGAACCTTCATTTTTAATGATTTTGAAAACCTGAGCATAGGGCAGTGAAACTGCACTGTGGGAGAACTGCCCGCATTCTTACAGAGCAAACTAAATTTGCGCCGTCTACACATTCACGTTTTCCTTACTTCACTCAATCCCTCTAGAAGGCAAATGATTAGAAAAAAAGAGTATATAATTGCTGACCATGACAAAGTCGTAGAAATACCCAACAGAGATTAAATGCCTGGGATTTGCTTGAAAATAACCTGTGGAGAAGGAGCCGAAGTGTTGACAATTGTTAAAACTGGGTGAAGGGTTCGCCAAGTTCCTCTCAACCTCTGTACGCTTGAAGATCTCCATAATAAAACGTGTTTTTAAATGTCTAAAGGTCGATCTTTTCTGTGGGGCTTAACGCGACTAGTTACGTTCAGGGAGCTACACTGGGAACTACTGGGAGGCGAAAAGTAAAACAGCAACACAAGCCAGGTGAGACTGGTTAAGCCTCCCAGGCAAGCAGCAGGCGTGCGTCTCCTCCCAGAGTCCACAAGGCCCGGCCCGGAGGCGCACCCGCGGAGGCCGGCCGGTCTAACCCGGGGAAAGAGCGCAACGCCCAAGGCCTTCCTGGGACCGCCGCCGGGCGGCTGGCGAGAGACCTGTGGGCTCGGAAAGATGGACCTAAGGGCCGGGGGCGAGCGGGAGATGTGGGTGGGTGAGTTCCAGCCTTCAGGGCGAGTCAGCTGACTTCTCTCCGCTCCGCCGGAGCTCCAGCCCCAGCAAAGCCCTCGGCCACCCGGCGGCCCGAGAACGTCTCCGCCTCCCTTCATCCCCGGCACAGACTCCCAACCCGCCCACGGAGCCCGCCGTCTTCGCCGCATGCCCGAAACGCGGACTCCTTCAGCTTCGACTTTGTTACCAGGGCTTCCCACCGCCCTCAGGCCGGGCGGGCCTCTTCGAAACCCCCTCAACCGCTTTCTTGGGTCCCTAGCCCCACTTACCTCGGCCGCGCGGCAGCCAGGTGCCTTCGTGAGCTTCTCCGGCTTCCAGCTTGGCTCTCCCGGGGAGTTACTGCCAATCACCCAACCTCCGCCCCAAATCCGGACCAGACTGACCAATCAGCTGGTTCTTACGGCCCGGAGGCGGGTACTGAGAGCCTGGACGGGACGCGAGACGACCCGCCCACAGGCCTGCAGCCACTTCTCACTGTGAATGTGCGCAAGCGCGGTGCTTGGCTAGAGGCGGGCGCTTTCGCGTGGACTTCGCTTTGTGTCTTCACTGCTCTGCCCTGGAAAGTACTTTGTTAGTAAACCCCGCTAAGTGTGTAGCAAGACCCGCATTCTGAACGTAGCCACAAGTGTGTATTACCCTGAAAGAAGCTAGGAGTTCTAAGCCCTTGTTAACCTGACTTGTGTTGAGTCCTTTAATCCCACTCTATTGAGACTTGTGTTTAGCCGGCAGATCTTCCCACGTGAACTTAATATCCCGGGTGTGTTTGTGTTGAGGGGAGTTGAAGGTGCAGAGTGTCCAAAGAGCATGGATGACGATTTTACTGTCCTCAGTTCCGTCTGTTTAGTCTGATTCGTGGGCCGCATGTTTTTTTTTAAATAGTTGAATATTTGGGGACACTAGATTTCAAGAAATCCTGCCATGAAAATGATCATTACATCTATAGCTAACAATATATTCAACATGGTAACGTGCGTAGGCCCAAGTCGAAATTCATTTGTAGAGAGAAAAGCCTGCTTAAGGATTTCTGAATGGCCTTTAAAGCGGCTGTTGCTGATTGGCTGTCGCTGATTGGCTGTCTCTCTTACCCTCCCTTTGTAATTGATCCCACAGGTCACTCAGCAGGCACAGAGCCTTGGTGGTTTTTATTCCCCGTACCCAAGTCTCCAGGGTGAGGGCTTTCCGACTTCAGCAAGAGCATTAATCCCTTTGGGAGCCCATTATGACTGTGCAAAGATTCTTAAGAGCCTTGAACCACGCCCTCAGGAAGCCTCCGGGCTAACAGGAAGACAGAAACACAAACTTACTTAACCAAATGCTCTCGTCGAGGAATAGTGGAAGCCTGGGAGACCTGCCTAAGCCAGCCCAAAGGCTGAGGGGAACGCTTACTAGAGGTGTGCTTGGGCTGAGGCTTGATGATTAGCTTCTGAGCTAAAGGAGTGGAAGCAAAACATAGCATTTCTGGCAAAGTTTACTTGCTGAGATCTTTAAAGGGTGGATTTACTGGGGCGCCCGGGTGGCTCAGTGGGTTAAGCCGCTGCCTTCGGCTCAGGTCATGATCTCGGGGTTCCTGATTCGAGCCCCGCATCAGGCTCTCTGCTCAGCGGGGAGCCTGCTTCTCTCTCTCTCTCTCTCTCTCTCTCTCTCTCTCTGCCTGCCTCTCTGCCTACCTGTGATCTTTCTCTGTCAAATAAGTAAATAAATAATCTTAAAAATAAAGGGGGGGAGTGGATTTACTGCGAAGCTAATGAAGCTTGAGCTCAGACCCCCTGACTTGCACCAGACCTTTCCAAGACCCAAGGGGGGACCCTAGCACTGAGTTCACATATGTTGTCTTCTACTCTTTAAAAAAAAAAGGAAGATGGCTTATGGGGCGCCTGGGTGGCTCAGTGGGTTAAAGCCTCTGCCTTCAGCTCAGGTCCTGACCGAGCCCCGCAACAGGCTTTCTGCTCAGCGGGGAGCCTGCTTCCTCCTCTCTCTCTGCCTGCCTCTCTGCCTCCTTGTGATTTCTGTCTGTCAAATAAATAAATAAATCTTTAAAAAAATAAAAAATAGGGGCGCCTGGGTGGCTCAGTGGGTTAAGCCGCTGCCTTCAGCTCAGGTCATGATCTCAGGGTCCTGGGATCGAGCCCCGCATCGGGCTCTCTGCTCAGCAGGGAGCCTGCTTCCTCCTCTCTCTCTGCCTGCCTCTCTGCGTACTTGTGATCTCTCTCTGTCAAATAAATAAATAAAATATTTTTTAAAAAAATAAAAAAATAAAAAATAAATTTTAAAAAAAGATGGCTTAAAGCAACCTTCAAACAGAGATTGGTTAAGTGCTTTTTTTTTTCCCCATTCCAGCTTCCTTTTCTTCACATTTCTCTGCTTGCTAAGTGCCCTCCAGTGACTGTGGGCATTTTGAGGATCTGGGTGAGGGGAAGATGATTAAATTGAATTTAGCTTCCTTTTGTGATTAGTTATTATGGACTTTCACACTGTTGTAATCTCTTCCCAGAATATTCCTAGCCATACTATATGCCATCTCACAGATGGCCTATGGATGTGTCTTATGGCACGTGGCACCAGAAGTATGTGGCTCGTGGAGGAGAGAGGATGGAAAATGTGTTGAGACAGAAATTAGGGGATGATCTTCCAGTCATTGTACTTGAAGTTATAATCAGTGTGCTTCACTTTTTGCCTTCAATAAGCTTTATTTTAGAATAATTTTAGACTTACAGAAATGTTGCAAAAATTGTTCAGAATTCCCGTTTACCCCTCACCCAATTTCACCTAATGCTAACATCATGCATTACCATGATGCATTTATAAAATTAAGGAGCCAACATTGGTACATTACTATTTACTAAACTCTAGACTTTATTCAGGTTTTATTAATGTCCTTTCTCTGTTCCAGAATCCTACCCAAGATGCCACATTGCATTTAGTCATCATGCCTCCTTGCTTAGATTCCTGATCTATGACAGTTTCTCAATATGTCCTTGTTTTTCATAACCTTGATACAACCATGACAGTTTTGAGGAGCATGGTCAGGTATGTTATAAAATATGCCTTGATTCAAATTTGTCTGCTGTTTTTCTCATGATCAGACTGGGATTGTAAGGTTTAGGAGAAATACCACACACTGAGATGCCCTTCTCATCACATCATATCAGGGGGTACATGATGTTAGCATGATTTATTTCTGCTGATTTTAACTTGACCATGGTAGTATTTGCTAGTTTCTCCACTATAAAACTGCATTTTTTTTTACCCTCTTTCCATATTCTCTACTTCAGAAGCAAGTCACTAAATCTTACCCACCCTCAAGGGTCATAAGAGATTAAGCTTCAACTCCTGGAGTGGAATATCTACATAAATAACTTATCATTCTTCTCTAGGTAGGATTTGTTTCTTCTGCCCATTTACTTATTTATATTCAATCATTTATTCATAAAGAATCATGTATATTTATTTTCTATTTCGCTTATATTTTCTATATACAACCTCTCTTAGTGGACAGAGCTAGGATCCCTGACCCTGGTATTCATACCCTTATGTAATCCCCTTTTAAAGAGGGTGGGTTTTACATAGTGACCTCCTTCTAATGAATCAAATAAAAGAGTGATAGGATGGCAATTACAAGATTAGTTTTAAAAAAGTGTGGCTGGGGCGCCTGGGTGGCTCAGTCATTAGGCGTCTGCCTTCGGCCCAGGGTCCTGGGATCAATGCCCGAATCAGGCTCCCTTCTCTGTGGAAAGCCTGCTTCTCCCTCTCCCACTCCCCCAACCTTGTGTTCCCTTTCTTGCTGTCTCTCTCTCTTTCTCTATCAAATAAATAAATAAATCTTTAAAAAGAAAAAAAAAGAGTGTGGCTTTCATTTTGCTTGGTCTCTCCTTCACTCTCTCTGAGAGAAGCTACCTGCCATTTTGTGAGCTGTGCTAGGGAGAGACTTATGGGGCAAGAAACTGAGGGAGGCCTCTGGCCATCAGGAAGCAAGCAACTGAGGCCCTCTTTTCATCAGCATCTGAGAAACTGAATCCTGCTAACAGACATGTGAGTGAACTTGGCAAAAGATCGTCTCTCAGTTGAGCCTTGAGATGACTGGAGCTCCACTGATACCTTGATTGCAGTCTTTTTTTTATTTTTATTTTTTTTTAAAGATTTTATTTATTTATTTGGCAGAGAGAGATTACAAGTAGGCAGAGAGGCAGGCAGAGAGAGAGAGGAGGAAGCAGGCTCCCTACCGAGCAGAGAGCCCGATGCGGGACTCGATCCCAGGACCCTGAGATCATGACCTGAGCCGAAGGCAGCAGCCTAACCCACTGAGCCACCCAGGCACCCCTGCAGTCTTTTTTTTAAATTAGCATATAATGTATTATTTATTTCAGGGGTACAGGTCTGTGAATCATCAGTCTTACCCAATTCACTGCACTTACCATAGCACATACCCTCCCCAACGTCCATCAGCCAGCCACCCTATCCCTCCCTGCCACCCCAGCAACATTCAGTTTGTTTCCAGAGATTTAAAGTCTCTTATGGTTTGTCTCTCTCCCTGGTCCCATCTTGTTCCATTTTTCTCTCTGTTCCCCCCATGCACCCCCGCCCTGCCTCTCAAATTCTTCATATCAGAGAGATCATTATGATAATTGTCTTCATCTGATTGACTTATTTCACTTAGCATAATACCCTCTAGTTCCATCCACATCATGGCAAATGGCAAGATTTCAGGTGTTTTGATGGCTGCATAGTATTCCATTGTGTGTATGTGTGTGTGTGTGTGTGTGTGTGTATATATGTGTGTGTATATATATATCTGTGTGTATATATATATCTGTATATATATATCTCACATCTTCGTTATCCATTCATCTGTTGATGGACCCTTGACTGCAGTCTTATGAGAGACTCTGAACCAGAGACCTGAGCTAAGGCACACATGGATTCTGCATGCACAGAAACTATGAGATAATAAGCAATTATTGTGTTAAGCTGCTAAGTTTTGGAGTGATTCACTAGGAAGCAATAAATATCTAATACAATTTCTGTCTTCTCTGCAAGATCGATGGTTCTGAAACTCCACTTTGGATCGTATGTTTAAAAATACATATGCTCAGGCCACTTCCCTGAATCTTAGGTGATTGTTTTATGCAACAAAGTTGGGAAATTAATGTAGAAGGTTACAAGGCAATCCATTTGGGAATTTTAGGAGAAAATGGACTCTGCTTTTCTATTTAGTATATCTGATCTTGGAGTTCCTCACCCAAATAAACGGCTCAGCTTACTTGGCAGAATCCAGAATAACTGAAACTTCAGTAATTATTTATTGAAAAGAGGAGAAAGAATCGGAGTTCTCGCTTATTCACTGTGCAGCCTTGAAAAAGTCCCTTTACCTTTCTGTGCCTCCAAATTCCTAAAAGATTTAAGAATTATAGTGCCCCTGTTTAGGCAGATATTTATCCATCATCAAGTATATTTTAGGCAATGGAAAGGTAAACACGGCCAGTTGTGGGCCAGCTTCCTTGCAGAAATTTACCAAAAAGGTCAGGTTCCCATTTGTTTTTATTGGTAGATGGTGAAGCTGAATCTTTTTGTAGAAGGAATATGAGCTTCTAAGTCAGACAGACCCTCTGCCTTTTATCAGCCATATGGCACTGGTCAAGTCAGTCAGCCTCCCCAGGTCTCATTTCCCTGAACTGCACAGTGGGGAAAATAGTCACCTCACAGGATAGCCCTGAAAACCGATTGTGTAACATTTGTAAAATACTTAGGATTACACCTGATTTATCACAAGGACCCAATAAATAATACCCATTTGGTGAGAAAGGCTGAATATTCTGCAAGCTTTAAACAGTATCCTCCCTGAAAATCCAGACCCTCTCTCTAGTTCAGCATTTCTTCTAGCTCCGACTGCCTGTCTATAGAAAATATAACACATTAAAATGGGCCTTAAGTGGTTCCAAGTTAGAATCCAGAAAAGCCTAACTGGCAAAAGACCCCCAGGTAGACAGTGAAATGCCCATGTAAGGGGCATTTTAAGACAAGGTGAAGCCGCATGTGTCATTCATTAGCTAACTGGTCGCCTTGAGGCATGTTTTTAAAGAAAAGCAAGTTGAATGCTTGTTTCTTAATATTTACCAGTTTTCAGAATAATTATTACACATCAACTATTTTGTTACCCTGAAATATAACACACACAAGAAAGGCAGTTTAAATGTTTGGTTTGATTCTCTCCACTTATTACATTTCCACAACAAAATCTGAGAGTTTTCCTATCCAGTATTCCTGCCAGCAACTTTGTGTCATTTTGATTTTTTGCCAATCTGATCAGTATCATGATTATTCTGTTAAATTAATTTGCGTTCCTTTATTAAAGGTGGGTTTAAATATATTCACGTTTATTGGACTTTCTCTTGATTAAATACTAATTTTTATTCTTCACCCAATTTCTATAGGGTTGTTCAATCTTTTCTTGACAATTTGTGATAAATTTTTGGCTACTGGCCTCTATTGACCCACAGAGTTACAAATTTACCCTGATATCTATTGTTCATTGACATTGCTTATATATATATTTTTGCTACACAAAAAGCTACTTTTTTGGGGCACGTGGGGTGGCTCGGTGGGTTAAGCCTCTGCCTTCAGCTCGGGTCGTGATCTCAGGGTCCTGGGATCGAGCCCTGCATGGGGCTCTCTGCTTAGCAGGGACCCTGCTTCCCCTCTCTCTCTCTGCCTTGCTCTCTGTCTACTTGTGATCTCTCTCTGTCAAATAAATAAATAAAATATTTTTTAAAAAACTACTATTTGTTTTTAAAGATTTATTTATTTATTTATTTGAAAGACAAAGATCACAAGTAGGCAGAGAGACAGGCAGACGGAGAGGAAGGGAAGCAGGCTCCCTGCTAAGCAAAAAGCCTGATTCCGGGCTCAATCCCAAGACCCTGGGATCATGACCTGAGCCAAAGGCAGAGGCTTTAACCCACTGAACCACCTAGGCACCCCAACACAAAAAAACTACTTTTTAGAACTACTTTTTAGAAGTGGAATAGGTCTATTTCTTTCTAACTTCTGAGTTTCTAGTCTTATTTAAGATATCACCTACTTCTATAGTTGTATGTAGTGTGTATGTATCTTAAAGGATTTTTGGTATTTTGTTTTACATTTGAGTATTTATTTTTTTATTTTTTTTAAAAGATTTTATTTATTTATTTGACAGAGAGAGATCACAAGTAGGCAGAGAGGCAGGCAGAGGGAGAGAGAGGAGGAAGCAGGCTCCCTGCTGAGCAGAGAGCCCGATGCGGGACTCGATCCCAGGAACCCGAGATCATGACCCGAGCTGAAGGCAGCGGCTTAACCCACTGAGCCACCCAGGCGCCCCTACATTTGAGATTTTAATCCATCTGGAATTTAAGTTTTTTTGGTAAATAATGTATATAAATACAATTTTATTTTCATTCAGATAAATAATAGTGCTTCTATTTATAATTATTTCTCATCCTTTAAAATTTTCTATTTTTTTTAAAGATTTTATTTATTTATTTTGACAGAGAGAAATCACAAGTAGGCAGAGAGGCAGGACCCTGAGATCATGACCTGAGCCGAAGGCAGCGGCTTAACCCACTGAGCCACCCAGGCGCCCCTAAAATTTTCTATTTTGACATGCCTTTTAGCCTACATATTAGATAGTATGTGTATAGAATTTATGAATAAATAATACACACATATCAGAGCCATGTGGTCAAAACGTTTTTAAGGCTGAAAGTGGTACTTCATCAAAGGTTTTGGAAACCGCCATACTAGACCATAAACTCCTTGAGGACAGTAATTATGTTTTCTCTTATGTTTGAATCCAGTGCTAAGACTGTCTCTAGTATATTGTATGTGTTATGAAAATAGTTGTAAAATAATTGAATAAATGAAAACTGCCATTATCTGATTCATGGTTCTTAAGCAACACAGCTGTTGAAGAACTTGACATTCCAGCTGTGTCCTATGGCAAGATATCGGAGGCTAAGAACAAGCAATGACTCAGAACAGCAGGTAGTATAACTTTATTGGTATCAAGTTCATACATTTTTTTTTATTTTTTTTAAAGATTTTATTTATTTATTTGACAGAGAGAAATCACAAGTAGATGGAGAGGCAGGCTGAGAGAGAGAGGGAAGCAGGCTCCCTGCTGAGCAGAGAGCCCGATGCGGGACTCGATCCCAGGACCCTGAGATCATGACCTGAGCCGAAGGCAGCGGCTTAACCCACTGAGCCACCCAGGCGCCCCAAGTTCATACATTTTTAATATGAGAAAATAAATTCTTAAAGCCTTAAGAGACTTCATTGGGCTTATAATCCATAGGTGCTTATGAAATGGTTAATTATTTTTTGTGACTACAATCCTTGCCTTTTAAGGCCAGTCATCGAACTCTTCGTAGCAGCAGTTGGTGAGGAAGAATTAATCTTCTCAATACTTTAATGTCATGGGCATGATTATATTTAATTTTACATTTTGAACTTCCAAAAGACAAAGACTCTATTAAACATACATTCTACCAAAAACCTATGTCATCAGTTACTAGCTGGGAATTGCCATTTATAATTGACAAATAGACAATTACCATTTGTGTTCTCCCTTTCTGATATACAAATTAATCTTAGAAAAAATAGGAAGTTGTAGCACCTGGCTGGCTCAGTTGGTGGTGAGTTCAAGACCCATGTTGGGCATGGAACTTACTTAAGAAGAGAAAAAGCAAATTTACTTTCTGTGTTATTGCATTGTTTTCGATAACAATACTGAACACAATTTCATTTACTCAGTCAAACGGATTATGTTTAACCTGTCTGTGTCCTTTGGACTTCCTATATTTACTTTTTTACAGCTTATTTTTCTTATAGTAAATGTATGATGATTTTCTTTTATCCCTACCCCCACCCCCCAAGTTCCAGCAGTTGGTTGGTCTTGTCAGTTATTACAAATCAGGCTGGTGCTTCTACTGCTGGACATTATGCATCATTTCTTTTTACTTTTTGTTTTGGATCCAGTATTCACTTACCACCACTCCCTCTTCTGACTTGGGAAACAGAAACCATGCCAGAGACTTGCTTTTGCTATTGGTCAAACAGTGTGAAAGAGACCTTTTCTATTCCACTTTGCTCGTATTTTTCTTCTTGAGCTTATTAGAAGGAAGAAGATAACCAAGGTTACAGAGAGGCAAAGAAATTTGAGCAGAAGTAACTGTTTGGATTTTATTTTTTAGTTTTCTTTGAAGTATTTATTTATTTGACAGAAAGAGAGTACAAGCAGGGGGAGCAGCAGGAAGAAGGAGAAGCAAGCTCCTGCTGAGCGGAGACATCCTGGGATCATGACCTAAGGAGAAGGCATACTCTTTTTTTTTTGAAGGCATACTCTTAACCCACCAAGCCATCCAGGCACCCCAGCTGTTTTGGATTTTAAATTCACTTAGGAATCAAAGTATTGGAGACAATTGCATAGAACACAGTCTGGAAATTTTTTTTCCCCCAAGTAGGCTCTACATCCAACCTGGGGCTTTAACTCAGGATCTGGAGAGTTGCATGCTCTGTGACTGAGCAAGCTTGGCGCCCCGGGGATATTTGGTCTCATGCACTCTCTTTCCCCATTAGAGGCCTCTTAAATTCCTTGAGCTACGTGGCAAAAACAAATTGTTAAAGAGACTCTAGACTCCATTCAGTTAAGTTATTGGTGCAGTGGATGCAGTATTCTCAAACTGGCCTGTGGAATTTAAATTACAGTATATTTAGGGGCGCCTGGGTGGCTCAGTGGGTTAAGCCGCTGCCTTCGGCTCAGGTCATGATCTCAGGGTCCTGGGATCGAGTCCCACATCGGGCTCTCTGCTCAGCAGGGGCCTGCTTCCCTTCCCCTCTCTCTGCCTGCCTCTCTGCCTACTGTGATCTCTTTCTGTCAAATAAATAAATAAAATCTTTAAAAAAAATAAATTACAGTATATTTAGAGAAATAGCCTTAAAAACCAAGATCTATACTTAAATAAAACAAACCGCCAGTGACTAGCATTGATAAAAGTATATAAATCCTTACTATTATAAACTAAATAAAAGACAATATCTAAAAAATACTTTATGACGGATTTGAGAAGATTCTCTCTGACTGTAAGTCCCTTTCCCTTACAAGAAAAATAAACCTCCCAATAAGAAGTTATTATTTAAAATAAACAAAAAACTGTACTTCGCAGCCTTCGCGTTTAGGAACACAGTGAACACTACCAAGAAATGAACGCAATCCAAAAAAACACCTAACATAGGGTTAATGTTCTTACCAAAAACTCAAAAAACTTTAATAATTAAGACTCACAAAAACGAAGAAATATCACGAAAATACTTTATTCCACCTGAAAGAGCTGCCAGAGAAAAACGTAACATTTGAATTTCCGAACGCAGGAGCAGACAGGTTATTTCGCGCGGGAATGCTGGGAATTGTAGTCGGGGAAACTAAAACGGTTTCTCCGCCCGGATGCAAGTTTCTTCGCTCAGTGCTTAGCGGACGGACACTCGTTCGGCCCAAGTCCGCTGTTCCTGTGCTCTCATTGGACCCTTCCGTTCAACCCTTAGTGCGTTTCCCCTAGATCACCAATGAACGCTTTAGTTTAAGAAGGCCTTCACGTACTGGGCGTCTTAGCCTCGCGTTGGAATGCTATCAGCCAATGAGAGGCCAGAACTGACAGATGTTGCAGGGTCATGGGGGAGAGTCCGTACAGCCTTTCCCCGCCAGCGTCCTCGCTCTTTGGCTCTTCGAGTTAACCTGGTCGTTTGCTACCGCTGAGGCCGCGTCTGCCGACGGAGGGACCCGCTCGGCGGCTCCTGGGTCCCTCTGCCTCATTCGTCGATGTGGCCCTGATGGTGCGCCAGGCTCTGGACTCCTGAATCTCGGGCGCGGTATGTAAGGGTCTAGGGGAGGCAGACAAAGCGGTGGAGCCAGGAAGGCCGCGGAGAGCGGCCCCTGCATCAAATCTGCGAGTCGTCCTGGGCCGAGGCGCTCTCCTCTGGCCTTCCCGGGACCCAGCAGTGTGTCCCACCAAGCGCTTTAAAGCGCCTTGTCCCGATATGTCCTGTAAAAATGTTAGCTTTGTTCATTTCCTCTCCATCCCCGGCACTCCGATTTTTTCGAACCCTGGCGTTAATGGCTGTCATCTCACTTCATCTCTCCAGCTTGTTCTTTGGTAAATGTTTTGTGCACCTGCATGTTTGCTAGGAGTGGAAGGACATTGTGTTTGTCTCTATTCAAAAGAGGTCAGCTTTCACATTCTTGTATTTTAAATAACTTCTTGGAGGCCTTCGTGCAGTTAGCAACTCCTTTCGTGATAGTGCTCTGATGTGTGAGGGAGGTGCAGAATATACACCTGGTGGAATAGAAGTACCACAGGATCAAGTATATAGTTCTTGTTTGGTAACTGCTGGTGCTCGCCTCAGTTATTTTCTTGATCCTGACAGTCGTTGGGGATTATTGAAGGGAAACTAAGGCTCAACTTCTCCAAGAGTTACAGTTAGTTGCTAGTAAAGTCAAGTCAGATCTGAACTCAATGCTTAGGTTATTTTTTAAAAACTTGCTTAACTGAATATGGATTTAGGTTGTGGGTGTGTACTCTCTGCAGCTCTTAGTTATAAGAGATCTAAATCATTCTTTGAACTGAATGGTAGGTTTTGGCTGAAGAATTGAAAATCATAATTATAGTCTCATATGTATCACATAAATTCCCAGTTCCATCCAGCAGGATAGGCCTCACCTGGGAGCTTTTTGGAAATGCAGAATCTCAAGCCTCACTCCATCTGCTGAATCAGATCTGCTTTTGAACAGATCCCTTAGATAATCAGAGTACTCCTTAAAGTTTGGGTAGCATGTATTGTCTTACGATCTCTTTGGCCAAATTGAGCTAAATAAAAAGAGAAAATAAAACAGAAAAGTTTTTTCACGTTTTCCTCATTTGCTAGTGAGGCTTTGATTTTTCGTTATGTCTGTATTGGCAACTTTAGCTTAGCAGCCAAAAATCTTAAAACAGAAAAGAATATATAAAAAGTAATTAAAAGCTAACTTATAAGTAATCGGGTATTGGTCAAAAAAAAAATAAAATGATTGAGACAAGAGAGATAATTAAATAATACTGCTAACAAAATTTCAAGAACCTTCTCTTTACTTACAAAGTCTACACGGTTCTCCACCATAATTTCCCCCCACAATTTTCTTCTTTTGATGAAAAGCTTCCATTTTCTTTGGAAGGAGTCAGTAAATTTGCTACTGCTGGGGGTTGGCTACTACTAGTGGGGGTTTATTTTAGTTTATTTGGTTATCTGGTAATGAAACCAAAACATGGTCCCAAATTTACTTATTGTCATGTTACATGATAATTAAAGTATTTCGTAGAATTCAAATGTTCAGGGTTTTATTCAGATGTTCCCAGCCATATTAAAAGGACATGCAGTTATTGACCACCGTTAAGTTTTAATTGCTCTTATTTGCACCAGGAATCACCTGGGTGCTTATTAAAATCATGTGTTGGGCCCTACCTCCAAGGATTCCTAGTGAGGTCTGGGTATGGGCCTTGGATCTGCATTTTAATAATTTCAGCTTATGCTGATGCAGGCTGTCCAGGTCCACATTTCTTGGCATTCGTATTTTAAATGAAGAGTGAGGGACGCCTGGGTGGCGCAGTTGGTTAAACGACTGCCTCCGGCTCAGGGCGTGATCCTGGAGTCCCGGGATCGAGTCCCACATCAGGCTCCCAGCTCCATGGGGAGTCTGCTTCGCTCTCTGACCTTCTCCTCGCTCATTCTCTCTCTCACTGTCTCTCTCTCTCAAATAAATAAAATAAAATCTTAAAAAAAAAATAAATGAAGAGTGAAACTATAAAGCAAGCTTCTTTTCTTTTCTTTCTTTCTTTTTTTGGAAATATTTTATTTATTTATTTATTTGAGAGAGACCGGGAGAACAGTAGAGGAGCACACAGAGGAGCAGGCTCCTAGTATGGGGCCCTGTCCTGGGACACCGGGATCATGACCTGAGCTGAAGGCAGATGCTTAACCCACTGACCATGTAGGCACCCTGCAAGCTTATTTTCTTTTGAACCTAATTAGTACTCCTTATTAGAAGAAGAGAGCTGTTTTTGTTTTTAACTTAAGTTTTGGTTCATTGGTTGCTACAAAATTACTCAGATAAATGTATTTAAAATGTTATTTGAAAATTGTTTTGAGGGATGCCTGGGTGGCTCCTTTGGTTAAATGTTTGCCTTCTGCTCAGGTCATGATCCCAGGGGTCTTGGGATGGAGCCCCGAAGCTTCTCCCACTCCCTCTGCCTGCTGCCTCACCTGCTTCTTTCTCTGTCAAATAAATAAATAAAATCTTTAAAAAATATATTTTGAGATTTGCCAATTTGAGAATAAGAGAGGGTAACATAGAATGAATACCAAAATGTATCATTTAAAAAACATTTTTTCCAGCCTAGGAAGGTTAACATTTTTTTTTTTTAAAGATTTTATTTATTTATTTGACAGAGATCCCAAGTAGGCAGAGAGGCAGGCAGAGAGAGAGAGAGGAAAGCAGGCTCCCCACTGAGCAGAGAACCAGATATGGGGCTCGATCGCAGGACCCCGAGATCATGACCCGAGCTGAAGGCAGAGGCCTAACCCACTGAGCCACCCAGGCACCCAAGGCTAACATTTTTATCAAACAATTTGAGTGTGTGAAAATGATACAATTAACACAAAGACTAAATGTATCTAATACATGAATTGGAGATAAAGTTCCAACTTTTGCTTACCTGTTTGCATTTTCTCAACTGTTCCATAGCTATCTTATAAAAACGTCTATGTGAATTCCTCAACCCACAGAAATATTGATCATATAACAGGATTTAGGCAATTCTAAGAAAAACTTGATTTTGGCAAGACTATTAAATAAGGAAAGAAAAATGAACTCTTAACACTGAGGAAATCTCTTAAAGTTTTACCTAAAAACTCATGTAATTTAGGGGAGAAATCATAGCTTCTTTCTGTCTTTCTTGCATTCATGCCACAGGAAATGCAGTGCTTGACCACAGCTTATGCCTCTGTTGTGTTAGGATTTTTGATGCCTTGTGATATTCCTGACTTTTTCCTTGGAAGGTTTTATTTGAGTCCTCCCCGTCTCCATGGGCTTTGAAAACTGAACGTTTTAAATGTTTTGGCTTTTCTTCATCTCAAAGGAACAAGAAAGGCCATAAAGTTTTCAGCATCATTTAAACTGAATGATTAAATATATCTAAGGACTCCTTAGCTAAGATTGGAGCTCTCCGGTTACACAGCCAGAGGTGAATGCAAAAGGACCCCTTCCAGTGTATTTGGTTCTTAAATATAACTTGGCTCTTGGGCCTTTGAGCCAGTAGTTGATTCTTCAGGTTCCAGTTTGGATAAGATTGGTGCTGTTGACAGCACTTTATAAAGCTCATGGATAAGGTGGTTTGTAAACAGGGATATTGAGGATGTTGAAAATAGAGGCACCTAAGAGGCAGCATGCTCCCAGACCCGTTAGTCTTATCTCTGTGCATTCAGTTTGTTGCTTTTTTCCTAAAATTTTAAAGATTTTTTTAAAAGTTTTTTTTATTTATTTGGCAGAGATCACAAGTAGGCAGAGAAGCAGACAGAGAGAGAAGAGGAAGTAGGTTCCCCACTGAGTAGAGAGCCAGATGCGATGCTCAATCCCATGACCCTAGGATCATGACCCGAGCCGATGGCAGAGGCTTTTACCCACTGAGCCACCCAGGTACCCCTCTAAATTTTTTTAAATGGCCACAATATAATATTTTCATTTTTTGAAAATAACCCGCCAAATACTATCTTGTTAAAGCCCTGTTTTCTGAGTCCTTTATTTTGCATTTGCTTGCATACCTAAAAAAACTAATGTATTTTATCTTGAATAGGATTTCTTTTTGCCATATTACATGAATTAAACTTGCTTAGCATTGGTTTTAAATTGCTTAGAAGTCATTCTAATACCATTTATTGAGTAATCTTACTATTTTTTTAAAAGATTTTATTTATTTGTTTAACAGAGAGATCACAAGTAGGCAGAGAGGCAGGCAGAGAGAGAGGGGAAAGCAAGCTCCCTGCTGAGCAGGGAGCCCGATGCAGGGCTCCATGTGGTGCTCGATCCCAGGACCCTGGGATCACAACCTGAGCTGAAGGCAGAGGCTTAACCCACTGAGCCACCCAGGCGCCCCATAATCTTACTATTTTTGATCGATTTTTGGTTCCATGTAACTGAACACTATTTATTGAGCATTAACAATATGCTAAGCACCAGTCCTTCCCATGTATTTCCCTTTTATTTAGACAATACACTTTAAAAAAAAAAAGATTTTATTTATTTCTTGGACAGACCGAGATCACAAGTAGGCAGAGAGGCAGGCAGAGAGAGAGGAGGAAGCAGGCTGCCTGCTGAGCAGAGAGCCGGATTCGGGGTTTTCATCCCAGGACCCTGGGATCATGATCTGAGCCGAAGGCAGAGGCTTTAATCCACTGAACCACCCAGGCGCCCCTAGACAATACACTTTTTTTAAAAAAATTTTTTATTTTTTATAAACATTATATATATATATTTTTTTTAAAGATTTTATTTGTCAGAGAGAGCGAGCACAGGCAGAGTGGCAGGCAGAGTCAGAGGGAGAAGCAGGCTCCCTGTGGAGCAAGGAGCCTGATGTGGGACTCTATCCCAGGACGCTGGGATCATGACCTGAGCCGAAGGCAGCTGCTTAACCAACTGAGCCACCCAGGTGTCCCAATATAAACATATAATATATTTTTATCCCCAGGGGTACAGGTCTGTGAATCACCAGGTTTACACACTTCACAGTACTCACCAAAGCACATACCCTCCCCAATGTCATAACCCCACCCCCCTTCTCCCAACCTTCCTCCCCCCAACAACCCTCAGTTTGTTTTGTGAAATTAAGAGTCACTTAGGGTTTTTCTCCCTCCCAATCCCATCTTGTTTCATTTATTCTTCTCCTACCCCCTTAAGCCCCCGTGTTACATCACCACTTCCTCATATCAGGGAGATCATATGATAGTTGTCTTTCTCCGCTTGACTTACTTTGCTAAGCATGATATGCTCTAGTTCCATCCACGTTGTCGCAAATGGCAAGATTTCATTTCTTTTGATGACAATACACTTTTGATAGCTGCTATAATTAGCCCTAAGTTACAGATGAAGAAACTGAGTCAAAGAGTAAGGGATTTGCCCGAAATCATATTTACCAAGCAGTGGAGCCTTGGTCAGACTCACTGAGAGTCTGTTTTCTTATATTGAATGTGTAAGTAACTTTCCTGGGAGAAGTATCTTTGTATTGTGCAGGCCCCCTCCCCTCCAATACCTGGTAAGGCCAGTTCTGCATTATTACCTTTTCTCCCCAAAATAGCCTTTAGTAGTCTTTCTGGAGTTACAGAAAAATTTTGTCCATCCCCTCCCTTTGCTAATTGGCATTGTTTTTGAAGTTGACACTAACCATACATACTTATTTATTCATGGAAAGTATTTACACCTTTATATTCTTACTAGTAAGGAATGTGCAGTGTAACTTGGTGAATGGAAGTTATTATTTTTGACTTTCTGCACATATGAAGATTATTCCTTGATACTTTGTTTCTTTGGCTTTTGTATGTTTAGCATGTTTTCTAAAATATCCAGGTTTGCTTTTATGGGGAAAAGGTATGCAAATTTAAAAGGACTGCATAGAGGTGTGCCTGGGTGGCTTAGTGAGTTAAGCAACTGACCCTTGATTTTGGCTCAGAGTCCTGGGATCAAACCCCACATCTCATTCAGTGCTCAGGATGGAGGCTGCTGGAGATTTTCTCCTTCTCCCTCTACTCCTACCTCCATGCATGCGCATGAACTCTCTCTCATTCTCTTTCAAATGAATAAATCTTAAAAAAAAAAAAAAGGGAAAAAAAGAAAAAGACTATGGAAGAAACAAGCAGGGTTGCTGGTGGGTAGAGGGGTAAAAGGATGGGGTAACTGGGTGATGGACATGAAAGAGGGCACGTGATATAAGGAGCCCTAGGTATTGTATAGGACCTTTGTATAAGAAGAATCACTGACCGGGGTGCCTGGGTGGCTCAGTGGGTTAAGCTGCTGCCTTCGGCTCAGGTCATGATCTCAGAGTCCTGGGATCGAGCCCCACATAGGGCTTTCTGCTCAGCAGGGAGCCTGCTTCCTCCCCTCTCTCTGCCTGCCTCTCTGCCTGCTTGTAATCTCTGTCTGTCACATAAATAAAATAAAATCTTTA
This sequence comes from Neogale vison, assembly GCF_020171115.1. Taxonomy (NCBI): domain Eukaryota; kingdom Metazoa; phylum Chordata; class Mammalia; order Carnivora; family Mustelidae; genus Neogale; species Neogale vison. The sequence goes on from NC_058094.1 coordinate 69,772,822, forward strand.
AAAAAAAAAAAAGAAGAAGAATCACTGACCTTTGCCTCTCAAACCAATAGTATATTATATGTTAATTAAATTTAAATAAAGATTTTAAAAGGCTATAGAAAGTGGAAAGACTGTTGTTTAGGAGATAAGATTTTCTTTTATTTATTTAAAATATTTCATTTATTTATTTGACAGAGAGGCAGGCAGAGAGAGAGTGGGGGGAAGCAGGCTCCCCACTGAGCAGAGAACTCTGTGATGTGGGGCTTGATCCCAGGACCCTGAGATCATGACCAGAGCCGGAGGCAGAGGCTTAACCCACTGAGCCACCCAGGTGCCCCAGGAGATAAGATTTTAGTGCGCTTTTATACTCACTAGCTTTCGTCACATGAGGCAAATTATTTAAACTTCTCTGTCACTGTTTCCTTATCTGCCAAATGAATTACCTCAAATTGTGTTCCATTCTTCTGAATATGGCACACTCAAGAGATAGACAGGTGTGTTTAGATTCAGTTCATGTTCACTGTGATCTCCCTAACTCCTGGGGCCTGACACAGGGTGAAATACCCTTCTTGGCTTGTTTTTTGTTCACAGCCTTTTTTGACTCCCTCCTTTTTCCTAGGGGTTTTTATCTTTTGTAAACCCAGTATGCTGGGTTTTGTTCATAGATGAATAAGAAAAAAAGCTTTCAGCTAGCCACATTCCCTGAGGCACTTGTGTTAGGCTCCAGAACTGTTCTAGAGGAAAAAAAGCACTGGCAGTGGTATAATTTGAGAAGTATAGTGTAGGTTATGAACTTTTAGCTGTAAAGATCCTGTTTATTGTGACTTTAGTGTTAAAATATGTATTGCTAAAATGGAATTTATTGGAATATTGAAGGTGACATATGTTCTTTAAATGTGGGCATAAATAACTTAGTTTTTGGTGTGTTTTTTTTACTCAGCTTCTTATGTTCATTTTACTTAAACTGTGGAATTGCCAAGTCTCAAGTTTCTGTGTGATTTAGAGTCATCTGTTCTTTCTAAAGGTGTCGTAATCCTGATTGTTTGACAAATGCCAGAACGCACCTCGGCAGCCTAGAACTAATCTTGCAAACCGTTTCTACAGAATTTAAGAAGATTTTGTTCATGTGTATGGCATAGAAGATGAATTCGTCCTCCTCCACGATGAATGAAGAACCTGATGCTCTCTCGGTAGTTAACCAGCTCCGGGATCTAGCAGCAGATCCATTAAATAGAAGAGCCATTGTCCAAGACCAGGGATGTCTCCCTGGCCTTATTTTGTTTATGGATCATCCCAACCCCCCAGTTGTCCACTCAGCTTTGCTCGTAAGTTGCCTTTAGTAATTTTAATCTCAGCATGACAATTCTGCAATTTAGAAGAATTTGAAAAAGTGTTAGATGACATAAAAAATTAAAAGTGACTATAGAGTAAATAGTGGTAAGTCTGTATTTCTACATGTGCAGACTCATGTGTGTCTGTGTATGGTCCTTTGACATAAATGGTAGCATACTCATGCATGGAATGTTCTGTGACTTCCTTTTTTCACTTACTAAGAAAGCTTGACGACTGTATCTTTTCAGTATGGATAGACACATTAAGAAGATACTTGTTTTGTTTTTATTTTATAATACTTTTGTTAAGGTCTGAATCACATACAAGTCACTTATTTAAAGTGTGTCATTCATTGGTTTTTAGTGTATTCAGAGTTACAGAGCCATCAGCACAATCAATATTAGAACATTTTCATCACCTTAGAAAGAAACTCCTCTACCTGTTCCTTCCCAGCACCCTTTCCCCAAATAACCTCTTTTATATCTCTGAATTTGCCTATTTGGGCAAAAAAAAAAAAAAGCCTATATATATTTTTACATAAATAGAATCATGTAATACGTGGTTTTTGTGACTGGCTGCTTTCACTGAGCATGATGTTTTCGAGATTGATCTATATTGTCACATGTCTAGTACTGCATTCCTTTTTATGGCCAAATAATACTCCATTGTAGGGAAATGCCACATTCTCTCTCTCTCTCTCTCTCTATTTATTTATTTATTTGACAGAGAGAGATCACAAGTAGGCAGAGAGGCAGGCGGGGGGGCGGGGGAGGCTCCCCACTGAGCAGAGGCCCATGTGGGGCTCAATCCCAGGACCCTGAGATCATGACCTGAACGGAAGCAGAGGCCTTAACCCACTGAGCCACCCAGGCGCCTCCCACATTCTCTTTATCCACCTGTCAGTAGATGGACTAAGCGCTTGTTTTTATAGAAGATGGGAGGGAAAGATAAGGAAAGGAGAGGAAAAGAGAAAAATCTACAGGATCATAGCTAATAATGTAGAGGGAACTACCATGTTATGAGAAATGTGGGAACTAGAGGAAAGTGAAAGAATAATTTAAAGCAGTCAGGCAACAGAATGTGATAATTACACTAGGACAAATAATCTGGTTCTGTGAACAGAAAATGACATTAAAAAGAAAGACAGTTGGGGTGGAGGAGAAGAATAGTGGTAACTGTTGAAGATTAAAAAAAAGTGCCTTGGGAGACTTAATCAGCCAAGGGTAATGTGTGGACCTGATTTGGTTCCTAATTTGAACAAATCAAACATAAACGTATCTTTTTAGAGATTTTGAAATGAATATGGATTGGATAGTAGGTATTAAAGAGTCATTATTACTTGTGTAGGGTATAAGTTTATGAAGAGTGTTGGGCTCTAGATAGGGACTTGGGCCTGAAGGTAGAGTGGGCTTTTGGGGTGGACTAGACTTGGATCTATTTATCTAATTGTCAGAGCACAAGCACAAGCAGGGGGAGCAGGCAGAGGGAGAAGCATGTTCGCTGCTGAGCAGGGAGCCTGAGGTGGGACTTGATTCCCCCGACCCTGTTTCATCACCTGAGCTAAAACAAAGGCAGAGGCTTAACTGACAGATCCACTCCGGTGTCCTTGACTTGGCTCTATTTAAATTCAGAAGGCTAGGGGCTGCTGGAGAAGTTGTTTGAGGAGGCTCTTAGAATTGTTTCAGAAAATGGGACAGGTTGTTAACTGAGGAGAATGGTGAGATTGTTACAGTAGTTTTGAAGGCCGGATTAGCTCGGTAACACTGAATTGATAAAATACTTTAGGCTTAGGAACCTCCTTTTTCACCTCCCTTGAGGCCCGTATAGGCCCTGAGAGCCAAATACTTTGATTTGGTCAGAGTTGATTCTTGGCCAGGTAAGTTGTCTAGGGGTAGGCAAAGGAATTCAGGATTTTGACAAAAGTTGTTGAAATGATAGCCTGTAGATGCCAGGCTGAGCTGGAAGGGAGGTCAAGTCATGGAGGGACAGAGCTAGAGAGAAAGGAGAGGAATAGTGAGTTCAAGGTCCCACTGAGTTTGAAGAGCATGTGTGGTGTTTTTATAATTCCGTTTTCTCATCACTCTTACCTTATAAGCTGTACTCCTTTCTTTGGTTTCATATGATTTCTACCGAGACAGCTCTAATTCTTACCTTTGTTCCTCTCTACATAAATCCTTTTTCTGTTGTTGTTTTTTTTTTTTTAATTTTTTATTTTATCACTGTTTTCCAGCAATGATTATGATGTGCTTTGGATGGATGGTTTTCTTTTTGTCTTATTTTTGTTGTTCTTCTCTTGGGATTTGTTGAGCTGCTTGGATATGTGTTTTTATAGTTTTCATTAATTTGGGGAAGTTGTCATCCACTATTTTTTCAGGTTTTTTTGGTCTCCTCACTCCTCTTCCAGTATTCCAGTTTCATGTATGTTAAATACTTCAAGTTGTCCTACAAGTCATTGTGCTGCTCTAATTTTTTTTTTTCTTTAAGTCTTCCACCCCCCTCTGATCTTCATCTTGGATAGTTTCTGTTGCTACATTTTAAGTTCACTGATCTTTTTTTCTGTGGTGTCTAATCTGTTCTTAACCCATCCAGTGTTGTTTTCATTTCAGATATTTTGGTTTTGTCCGCGAGAAGTTACATTTGGAGCTTTTTAATATCTTCCATTTCTTTCCTCACCATGCTCATGTTTTCCTACTCATCCTTGAACATATGGAGCATATTTATAATAGCTGTTTTAAATGCCCTTATTTTCTAATTCCATCTCTGTCACATCTTGGTCTGTTTCTGTTGATTCCTCCCCCCGCCCCCGTCAGATCCTTCCTCTCTTTTATTCTGCTCTGCAAATTCTAGCCACCTGGGGTGTTTTCTGACACCAGCCAATTCTCAGTCTGTTGGACACCAGCTGGGTGACCAGCAATTGACTTCAGTTTTCTCTGCCCACCTGGTGTTAAGTGTCAAACCCCCCAAATTTAAGGCTCACTCCCACAAGACTGCCTGCACTTCAAAGGCCAGGTGCAAGTATCAGGTCACCCAAATTTCTGACTGAGCAGCTATAAATTGGGTGTTCCAGTGGCTCCCTCCTCAAGTTTGATAATTTATTAGAATGGCACCAGATCTCAGGAAGCTACTTTACTTACATGTACTAGTTTATTATAAAGGGTACAAATGAATAGGTTTATAGGGCAAGGTCTGGAGGGGTCCTGAGTGCAGTACCATCTGTCCCTGTGGAGTTGAGGTGTGCCACACTTCTGGCAGATGGATGTATTCCCCACTTCGGAAACTCTGAATCTCCTTGTTCAAGAGTTTTATAGAGCTTAATCTCCAGCACCTTCCACCTCCAGCCAATGGGTGGGGCTGAAATTTCCCACCCTGTAATCTCTTGGTCTTTCTAGTGACCAGCCACATTCTGAGGCTATCTTGGAGCCTCAGCCCAGCTCACTTCTTTTAAATAAACCCTGGCGTGATCAAAAAGGCTGCCTTATGAGTAACAAAAGAAACTGCTGTCACTCTGAAAATTGCAAGGGCTTTAGGAGCTCTGCACCAGGAAATGGGCAAAGACCAAATATTTATTTTTATTACACTGTACCACCCTAACCTCCCCACCTCTCATTTCTGCATCTGTAACTCAGCAAGACCACTGGGTTCCTTTTGGGTTCCCGCTCCCTGTGCTAGTCTGAAAACTGCCTCCGGAGCAGTTAGGTGGGGGCAGTTACGAGGCTTTCCTCATCACTTCTCTTCTCTCAGACATCACAGTCCTATGCTGCCTCTTGTTCAGTATGTTTAAGATATATTGTCCTGTTTGTTAGTTTTTTGTGGAGGGAGGCAGTTCCCATAGCAGTTAATCCTTTATGGACTGAAATGAAAATCAAAGTTAGGAGAAGTTGCAGAAATTATGGGAGATTATAGACAGAGAGGGGTCTTTGAATTTGTGATTTGGTAGGTGGTACCATTTTCATTGGGAAATGTAGTGTAGAGGACCAAGAGAAAATGTGAAGGTCAGTAGGCTGAGACGGCAAAGTTTTGGGTGGTGTAGTTCACAGACCTATCCCTGAGAAGCAGGTGCCCAACTTCGGTAAATGATGAGTGATTAGGAATGGAATCCCTAAAGAATCAGAACGTGAAAGAAATACTTGCAAAATGTACTTTACGTTTTTGATTACACGTCAGTAAAAAATAAATTTTAAAAAGTGTACTTTACATTTTAAGAAAAAAGCACCATAGAAGTTAAGCTCCCAAAATAGAAATTTGTGTGAGTTTATCTTTTGCATTTCAGTAAAAAAAGGACATTTTAAAGGTGAATTGTAAAACTAGAAACTGTTCATTATGTAAAGGTGGTTGTATGTTTTGCCTCTCTCAGCAGTTTCTTTTAATTAATATGTAAAAAGCATCTAGGGAAATGGTGGCTATTGGGACTACTCCCTGAAATTAATAAATAGAATGTGGTTCCTTATATCTCTGTCAAGATGAAGTGGTGAAAAGGAAGCTGGAACAACCCAATTTTGACCTTGCAGATAGGTTAGGAGCCATCATTTCAAAGAGCAGATTCAGCTGCTTCAGCTCAAAGGATCATTTCTCCCCTAGGGGACTTCTCTGATTATCACATTTAAAGAAGAGTTTCTAAACACTTCAAAACCAATTGATTCTAAAAACAAAAACCTATTTTGCACCCTTTTTTCCTCTTGCAGTAGGTTAGTAACTGGTTTAGTTTTGAATCGTCTGGAGCTGTGAATTAACCTGTCACTGTTTTTGCTGTAGGCTCTTCGGTACTTGGCAGAATGCCGTGCTAACAGAGAAAAGATGAAAGGAGAACTGGGGATGATGTTAAGTCTGCAAAATGTTATACAGAAGTAAGTACAATAAAGGGTGTCTCCTAAGGCAGTAGAAAAATGGATCTTCCTGTTAAATGGATGCTGATTGTCAGTGTATCATTTTACTGAAATTTTTATTCTGATATGAAGGCATGCTTTTGTGGTTTGTATGTCCAGAAATATTCTGATGGTCAGTGTTCTTGATTATTCTTAAACACTGATATTAATAGTACTTAGGAAAATGCTCAAATTTTATTTAAAATATTGATAAATATGGTACTTATGAATCATATCTTTATTTTTTATTATTTTTATATTTATTTATTTATAAAGATTTTATTTATTTATTTGACAGAGATCACAAGTAGGCAGAGAGGCAGGCAGAAAGAGAGAGGAGGAAGCAGGCTCCCCGCTGAGCAGAGAGCCCGATGTGGGGCTCGGTCCCAGGACCCTGGGATCATGACCTGAGCCGAGGGCAGAGGCTTTAACCCACTGAGCCACCCAGGTGCCCCGAATCATATCTTTAAAAAGAGAAAATCCTACCTTGTATGAAGTTCTGTGAGGTATATGTAAATTGATTTGCTAGCAAAGTAACACAAGTTACTAATCACATTTGAAAGTATGCAGTACTGGGGCATGCCTGGGTGGCTTAGTCGGTTAAGTGTCTGCCTTTGACTCGGGTCATGATCCCAGGGTACTGGGATCCAGTCCCACTTCAGGCTCCCTGCTCAGTGGAGAGCATGCTTCTCCCTCTCCTTCTGCTGCTCCCCCTGCTTGTGTTCTCTCTCTCTCTGTCAAATAACTAAAATCTTTAAAAAAAAAAAGTAATATTATAGTACCCTACAAAGTTCTTTTGCTACTTCATTCCTATCTTATTGAAAAGACCCTTTATGAAATATCATGGCCAAAAAAGGCTTTTGATAAGATTTTCCTGAGCATTATCAAGATATTTCTCAGAGACTTAAGAGCCATTTAATTTGAATTTTAGCAAATGGGTGTTTTTTTTTTTTTTAAGATTTTATTTATTTATTTGACAGACAGAGATCACAAGTAGGCTGAGAGGCAGGCAGAAAGAGAGAGGAGGAAGCAGGCTCCCCGCTGAGCAGAGAGCCCGATGAGGGGCTCTATCCGAGGACGCTGGGAACATGACTTGAGCCGAAGGCAGAGGCTTTAACCCACTGAGCCACCCAGGCGCCCCATGTGTGTGGTTTTTAATTGTACCTTTCATCTTACTAAGATTTTCATATCCATTGTCTCATTTTGTTACAACTTTTGAGGTAGCTTTGACAGATGACAGTTTTATAGGTAAGAAAAAAGGAACATCTAGTCAAAGTTACTTATCTGTAGTCCTTGAGTTCTCTTGGCCCTGGGAATCCCTGGTTTTGTTCCTTTCTTAGTGTTTGCTGATTTCCTGTTAGAAGGCTAGAAATTGAAGATTAAGTGTTCCAATATTTCTACTGTGTCTGGAAGCAAAAAAGCTATGCTTCTTGAGGCTTAATCTTAGTTTACTGTGTATTTTGATCTTCTACTAGACTTGACTGTTTTAAAACTGTAATGAATAACCATTTAATTAATTAGTTAATTTATGGTTACTTTGTTTATTTTGAGAGAGAGAGTTGTGAGAGAGAGCACAAGCAGGCGGAGGGGCAGAGAGAGAGGGAGAAGCAGACTCCCCACTGAGCAGGGACTGGATCCCGGGACCTGAGCTGAAGGCAGGCACTTAACCAACTGAGCTACCCAGGTGCCCCTAATTTATTTGATTTAAAATAAATTGAGCAATTGTCAACATACCTGTCTTATATTGGCATTCTCTATCTTGCCATCTAATCAATGTAGGCACAGGTAGTACGGAGAGGTGTCCCAGTACATGATATACAGATGAGGTAATTTATAGCAACATAGAAGTTGTACCCTTGTATATGCCTCCATCCCCCTGCCCAACTGGGTCTTCTTTTTCTCTTTTTCTTTTCTTTTCTAAGATTTTTATTCGTTTGTCAGAACACAGCAAGGGGAACAGCAGATAGTGGGAGAAGCAGGCTCCCTAGAGCAAGGAGCCTGACAGGACTCCATTCCAGGACCCTTCGATGCTGACCTGAACCATAGGCAGTCACTTAGTTCACTGAGTCACCCAGGCATCTTACTTCTGTAGTGACTCCTTAAGGAGCATTGTAAAAACTTATATATATATATATATATTCTTAAGATTTATCTATGTATGTATTAGAGAATGCATGCACATGAGCAGGGGGGAGGGGCAGAGACAGTGGGAGAAACAGACTTCCCAATGAGCAGGATGCATAATGTGGCCCTGTATCCCAGGATCATGATCTGAGCCGAAGGCAGATGCTGAACTGAATGAATCACCCAGGCCCCCAAAACTTGTATTTATTTTAAAAGGCTCTTGGGTGGCATCTCAGAGTCCTCTGCATTCACCTTCAGTTTTTTGCAAGATCTGATGGATATTAGGAAGTCCAGCTGTCTGCAACTCCCCGCATTAGCCTCAGCCACAACTAGTTTCTCTGAGCTGCAAGGGTAGGATGTGAAGTCCTGATTTATAACCCTTCTCCCCACCTCGAAAGAACTCATTAGTTGTAAGGGTCTTCTTGGAGAACCTAATAAAAAATTGCTTCTCTGGCACATCCGGTGCTTTTAGCTTTTGCATAAATTCAGCATGATAACCCCCACAGCATTCCAGGGCATGAAAGGGTCAAGAACAATAAATAGCTGCTGTAAATGACCACAGGAAAGAAAACTTGGAGTTTCTTTGGCTTGAGTGTTCCCAAAAGTTCTGTACTTCCCAAACACAAATGGTTATATTGTATCAGTGAAGAATCATCTAAACTGACTTCCAAGGCAGTGTGCGTTTTTTCTTAGTTTTCTTGGCTTCTGAATGAATTTTATTTTGTTAATCTTATTTTCTTTGGAATCTCTAAAATATTTGTTATGGGGTTAGCTGCCTGGTAAGATAGTACTGTGGTGCCTTGATCTTTGATAATGATAAGATTGAGACTGAAGATTTTTTCTTGTTTTTTAAAGATTTTTTTGTTTTTTAAAGATTTTACTTATTTATCAGAGAGAGAGAGAGGGAGAGAGAGCAAGCACAGGCAGACAGAATGGCAGGCAGAGGGACGCCTGGGTGGCTCAGTTGGTTTGACGACTGCCTTCAGCTCAGGTCATGATCCGGGGAGGTCCCGGGATCGAGTCCCGCATCGGGCTCCCAGCTCCATGGGGAGTCTGCTTCTCTCTCTGACCTTCTCCTTGCTTATGGTCTCTCTCTCAAATAAATAAATAAAATCTTAAAAAAAAAAAAAAAAAAGAATGGGAGGCAGAGGGAGAAGCAGGCTCTCTGCCGAGCAAGGAGCCCTATATGGGACTCGATCCCAGGATGCTGGGATCATGACCTGAGCCGAAGGCAGCTGCTTAACCAACTGAGCCACCCAGGCGTCCCTGTTTTTTAAAGACTTTATTTATTTATTTGACAGACAGAGATCACAGGCAGGCAGAGAGAGAGAGATATGAGGAAGCAGGCTGCCCTTTGAGCAGAGGGCGGGACGTGGGGCTTGATCCCAGAACCCTGGGACCATGACCTGAGCCGAAGGCAGAGGCTTAACCCACTGAGCCACGCAGGCGTCCCTTTTTTCTTGTTTTTAATTGAGTGATCAGTTAGGAATAAACAGCAGAAAATGTTAACTGCCATCAGTTGTGTTAATTATTCCCAATGAGGTCTCCCTTTGAGGTCAGTTTCACTAGTAAAAATTTGAATTCTAGCTCTTACTTGAGACAAAGATTCTCTTTGCCCTCAGTTTCCTTACTAAAGCCTACAGTGACAGCTTCAAAGTGATTGAGGACCAAATGGGATAATATATGTAGAAATGCTTTGTATATTTTATAACCTATAAAATAAAAGGTTGCATTATTCTTGTTTGTAGTATGCTTTAATGCTGTGTAGTATGCTTTAATACTGTTTTTAACTGGCTTATTAGCTCTGTTGGAAACAGTGAAAGGTTTAGGCATGGATGCTTTTATAGGGCTATTTTATTCATATGATGAACTTAAGATTGTTTATTCTTTTAACACATAGATGCTGAAGTTGAAAATATGTTGTACAGATTATTTAAGTGTAAGAAATTAGATGAAAAACTTACTGTTGCTATTTTAAAATATACTTTAAATTTGAACTTCGAAGATTTAGAGCAAGTTTTAGAGGTCCTGTAGATTAAACCTGTAAATCAATTTTTTAGTTTGGTTGGCTAAGGTTGTAGTATACATGTGTATGTGTGAGTGTATATATATGTAAGTGAGAGAGACATCTATAGAATAGTAGACTTTTTAAAAAAAATTTTATTTATTTATTAGAGCACAAGCAGGGGGAAGGGCAGAGGCTTGGGGAGAAGCAGGCTTCCCGCTGAGCAGGGACCCTGATGAGGGACTTGATCCCAGGACACTGAGATCATGACCTGAGCTGAAGGCAGATGCTTTAACCCAGTGAGCCACCCAGGCGCCCTTCTGATGTCAGATTTTAAAGGCTGAACTAAATCCGGGGTATTATTAATCAGCTCTTTCAATTTGCACTTGCCTAAGAAGATTAGGGCAATTAATACTTGTTTGATTATGCAGTCTCTCTTGCATTTATGGCCAAATAGACCAGAAAAGTCTAGACTTTTTAAATGTTTTAAATGATAGTATTTGAACAGTAATTTATTTTTATTTTTTTGAATATTTTATTTATTTGAGAGAGAGAAAGAGAGCGCTAGCTGCTGAGGGCCAGAGGGAGAAGCATACTGCTCTCTGAGCAGGGAACCAGATGCAGGACTCAATCCCAGGACTCATGACCTGAGCCGAATGAAGACACTTAGCCAACTGAGCCACCCAGGCTCCCCAATAGTAATTTTTTTTTTTAGGACTAAGGTAGCTTCTAAATATGTAATGGTCTTGGATTTTTCTTTTGGTTTTATTTTTTAATTTATTTTTTTAAAAAGATTTTATTTATTTATTTGACAGAGAGAGATCACAAGTAGGCAGAGAGGCAAGCAGAGAGAGAGAGGAGGAAGCAGGCTCCCCGCCGAGCAGAGAGCCTGATGCGGAACTTGATCCCAGGACCCTGAGATCATGACCTGAGCTGAAGGCAGAGGCTTAACCCACTGAGCCACCCAGGCATCCTCTTTGGTTTTTTGTTTTGTTTTGTTTTGTTTTTTAATTTTTTATTTATTTGACAGACAGAGATCACAAGTAGGCAGAGAGGCAGGCAGAGCAAGAAGAGGAAGCAGGCTCCCTGTGGAGCAGAGAGCCCAGTGCGGGGCTCGATCCCAGGGCCCTGGGATCATGACCTGAGCCGAAGGCAGAGGCTTAACCTACTGAGCCACCCAGGCGCCCCCCTCTTTGGGTTTTAAAAGCATTTTTTGAAAATAAGGAAATAATTACTTATAATTGACTTATTGAACAGATAGTTCATAGTACCCAGATCAAGAAATAACTTCATTTGTAATTTAATTTGCTTACATGCTTTTGTAAATTTAATTTTGCCTAAGACAAAATTTTATTTACTTTTAAGAGGGATCTGGGTCTGACCCAAGTGTTTATAGCAGCAGTGTCCACAATAGCCAAACTATGGAAAGAACATAGATGTCCATCAACAGATGAATGGATAAAGAAGACGTGGTGTACACACACACACACACACACACACACACACACTGGAATACTATGCAGCCATCAAAAGAAACAAAATCTTGCCATTTGCAACTACTTGGATGGCACTAGAGGGTATTATGCTAAGCAAAATAAGTCAGAGAAAGTTATATGATCTCTCTGATAGGAGGAATTTGAGAGTAAGGGCAGGGAATTGTGGGGTAGGGAGGGAAAAAATGAAACAAGGTGGGATCGGGAGGAGGACAAACCATAAGAGACTCTTAATCTCAGGAAACAAACTGAGGGTTGCTGGGGAGTGGGGGAGGAGGAATGGGGTGGCTGGGTGATGGACATTGGGGAGGGTATGTGCTACGATGAGTGCTGTGAAATGTGTAAGCCTGATGATTCACAGACCTGTACCCTTGGGGCAAATAATACATTATATGTTAATAAAAAAAATAAAAAAGGAGGGATCTGTAATATAGATCCCCTGTTTCTAAAGAAGGATAACAATAAAATTAGTCCTTTGCAGTACATCTGAAGACCATACTTAACAGTGAGAATATCACAGTCATTTGATTATGTTCTCCTTTTAAAATCTTTCAGTTTTTAAGTAGATGGAAATGGAAAATCTTCCAGAAAGGAATTTATTCCAGTGTGAAAATGATGAAATTTTGGAATTATGAAATACTGAAGTTAAAAGTGGTAGTGGTGGGAGTATCTATTTCATAGAACTATTTTTCTAATCTGTCATCCGTAATTGCTTTATTTAAGCAGTTGTACCCTCTTTGACTCTATAGTTACATAGTTACAGTTTGTTGTAAAGCCTTAAAATTTTTTTTTTGGGTTGTTTTGTTTAGTTTTTGGTTTTTTTGGTTTTGTTTTTTGTTTTTTGGGTTTCTTTGTTAATCTTTAATTTTCTAGTTGAAAGTGCAGATAGCCCCTATAGCAGCATAGGCAATTGTAAATGCACCTGTATCACCTTGGCAAATTGTTTTTATGAGTAAATGGAATTTTCTCCCTTCTGTTGCTGTTAATATGAAAACCACTGATACAGGTTTTTGAGAGGATTACACCCCAAAGTCCTAAGGAATCCAATAGGTATAATAGACTTATCTTCTCTCCTTTGAATCTGGAATGGCTCTTGCTCTATACTATCTGTCAGAGAATTGAGAAAATAATCACTTACATAGTTTTCTTGTAGAGCTAGTTTCTTTTGCAGATCTCAGTCAGAAAAGTTAGAGGAATGGTTTGTCAGACATACGGTAGCAATAATTAACCAGGAAAAGGAGGGTTAACTTAAGGAAGCTGACAGCAGAGGCAGTCTTCCCTTTTTTCTGAAATTCTATCCAGTATGGTAGTCATTAGCCACATGTAGCAGTTTAAATTTAAATTAATTAAAATCAAATTTAAAAACCAGTTTTTCACTTGTACCAGCCATATTCTCAGTATTCAGTAGTCATGTAACTAGTTGACTACATTTTCATCATCTCTGAAAGTTACGTTGGGCAGTGCTACTGTTCTGGAATTTCTTTGCCTAACTATATAAAAAGGTTGTTTTTGTATTTTGGATTACTTTTATTTTGTAGATTTTTTTTAACAAGTTCCAGTAGAAGAATTACAGAATCAAGGAGTATGTATATTTTTGTGTATTCTTTTTTTTTTTTTTTTTTGAAGATTTTATTTATTTATTTGGCAGAGATAGAGATCACAAATAGGCAGAGAAGCAGGCAGAGAGAGAGAGAAGGGGGAGAAGGAGGCTCCCCACTGAGCAGAGGGCCTGATGCGGAGCTTGATCCCAGGACCCTGAGATCATTACCTGAGCCAAAGGCAGAGACTTAACCCCTGAGCCACCCAGGCGCCCCCTTATTTTTGTGTATTCTTATCACAGTTAATTTTTTTTCAAATAGTACCAATTATATTCTTACAAGTAGTTTCCACTTCATTGAATTTTATCAAACATTGGATGGATTGCTATATTGCTTTTCTCCTTTTCTACCCTGTCCAGTTCTAGATCAGTTGAAAAAGTGTTAAACCATCTGTGTTCTTCAGGGTTGATATAAGATAGATGACATGGGTAGGTACATAAATTCATTGAAACTGATGTGGAAAATTTTTGTATTTGCATTTTTCGTGAAATATTCTCAAATTTTACACCAGATTCTCAAAGGCATTAGTAAGTAACCATGTGTGGTTTAGAACTACACAGTGCTTATTTTGCAGAACAGGAAGATAGATAATCATTTAATGTTACAGTGGTTTAGAACTTTTGGTCTCTGAAATAATGTATGCATTTAAAATTTTTTTATATGAAGCTCATTAGTGGAGTATTTTGTGTATTGTGATGATTGTTTTTTTATTTGGTCCAAACACTTGAAACCAGTATTGGTGGTGGAAAAGGGGTAGCAAAGACATTATATTTTTCCTTCCTAAATTCATGAGTATCTCTAACTATTGTCCTCATACTCTTTACAGAGGCTGGTAGGCTGGTATTTAAAATATCTCAGAACTGCAGTGACCTTTTCAGTACTGTAAAACAGCTACCAGAAAAGTGCTGAGATATCTCCCCCTCAAAATAGTCTTTTTCATAGCTTCTTGCAATACACAGCCAAAGTCATTCAAAGTAATTGATCTCTGTGGTCAACAGTAGCCCAGAAAAGCAGTGGCTATAGTAAATTGAGTGCCCAGAAATTGCCAGATTAGTACCTCTGGACCTGAAGTTCTTTATAGATTTATAGTTTGAATATTGGAAATATTGGTCCTGCTTATTCAGTAAACAAATGGATTGTAAAAAGTTTAGTGAGGCCCTGTGGAGAGAATACATCCCCATTCTTGAAGAGAAAAAAAATAGAAAATTAAGATCATTAATTTAAGTACAAATATAGTATTTTACTACATTTTAAAAGATTTTATTTATTTATTTGACAGAGATCACAAGTAGGCAGAGGAAGGGAAGCAGGCTCCCTACTGGTCAGAGAGCCCAGCCCTGGGATCGTGACCTAAGCCAAAGGCAGAGGCTCTAACCGACTGAGCCACCCAGGCATCCCTATTTTATTTATTTATTTTTTAAAAGATTTTATTTATTTATTTGACAGAGATCACAGGTAGGCAGAGAGGCAGGCAGAGAGAGAGAGAGTTGGAAGCAGACTCCCCGCTGAGCAGAGAGCCCAACATGGGGCACGTTCCAGGACTCTGGGATCATGACCTGAGCCGAAGGCAGAGGCTTTAACCCACTGAGCCACCTAGGCACCCCTATTTATTTATTTTAGAGAGAGAGTGTGATGAGGGGGGAGAGAGAATCTAGAGCAGACTCCACGCTGTGCGCAGAACCCAACATGGGGTTTGTTCTCACAACCCTGAAACCATAACCTGGCCGAAACCAAGAGTGGGGTGCTTTAACTGACTGAGCCACCCAGGTGCCCCAGCATAGTACCTTAAATGTAGAGGGAGGAATGGACTATTGGGGTGAGGAAGTTTCACAAGGAAGATGGCAGTTGAGGTTGAGCCTTCAAGGGAGGAGTAAATTTGAAAGCAAATGGTCTGGGTAGAGCTCTTTTGGTTGAGGAAAAGGCATTTATAAAAGGTATTCAAAGAAAGACAAAAGGTGCTGATGTTGGTAGAGCTGAACAGAGTAGATTTAAAGGCCTCAAATGTATAAGGTTTGGACTTAATTGAGCTTATCTATAAGTGAAATGAGGGTTATTTTTTATACTTATGTGTATTTTCTGTTTATTCAATTTAACTAACTAAAAAGCATTAGTCTGGACTGAAAGTTTGGACACTTTCCACATATGGTGATTTATTAATTCAAGGAAAATAAAATCATTTTTTTTAGTTGTGGTTGCTCAGGAGCCATATGTGGTGAGTGGACAGTGCAGCTGTAAAACCTTTCTGTCAATGCAGAAAGTCTTCGGACACGATGGCACTAGATGTTTATGTGAGGAGCTATGGTAGGATTTAAAAGTTCAAGAATGAAAACTTTTGGGGCGCCTGGGTGGCTCAGTGGGTTAAAGCCTCTGCCTTCGGCTTCCGTCATGATCCCAGGGTCCTGGGATCGAGCCCCACATCGGGCTCTCTGCTCCGCAGGGAGCCTGCTTCCTCCTCTCTCTCTGTCTGCCTCTCTGCCTATTTGTGATCTCTGTCAAGTAAATAAATAAAATCTAAAAAAAAAAAAGAAAACTTTTAGTTGTGGTTTCATACACACACACACACTTTGTTAAAGATATGTAAAAAATGTAAATTAAGAAACAATCAGTTTGAATTTATTATGAAATCTCTTTATTGAAGTAACTCTTAACATGAATGATCCTCTCCTGATTTGTTTTCTCCCTTTGGATTTTTATGTTTTATACCTTCTTGAAGGAAAAGGCACTTCCAAATTATGTTAGTATGAATTCAGGGATGGGCTATATCTTGATTCTTTTAGTTGATTGTTGAATTAATGATTTTGATTAAATATGCTGTTACACTGTTATAGTGATAAGTTTGGAATCTCAGTGAACCACAGATGTAAAATGAAATTAGAAGACCCTGGGGCACCTGGGTGCCTCAGTCCATTAAGTGTGACATTGTTGGTTTCAGCTTGGATTGAGCCTTGTGTTGGGCTCAACACTCAGCCAGGAGTCTGCTGGAGATTCTTTAAAACCCCTCCCTCTCCCTTTTCTCTGTTCCTCCTCACCCCCACCCCCCCCATGCACATGTGCACATGCTCTCTCTGTATGTAATACATAAAATCTTAAAAAAAAATGACATGAAATTAGAAGAAAAAGCTAGGTGCTTTTTCTATGTTGTTGAGTATTCACTGGTATTTCCTTTCAGTTGAAAAAAGCATCAGAATGAACACAAGGCTCTGCAAAGTCAAGGGATAAAATTACAGAATCAATAGAAGTGACAAGACAAATTAATTTGTATGTGTTTCTTTTCAAGGACTACGACTCCAGGAGAAACAAAACTGCTGGCTTCTGAAATTTATGATATTCTTCAGTCTTCCAATATGGCAGATGGTGATAGTTTCAATGAAATGAATTCACGTAGAAGGAAAGCTCAGTTTTTTCTGGGAACTACAAACAAACGTGCCAAAACAGTGGTTTTGCACATAGATGGTCTTGATGATACGGTAAGACTTTTATAAACACTTGGTTTGTAAGATGGGGTGGGAAAGTGGTGGATCCACCTTCTGATGTATCAGGAGGTCAGTAGTAGCCTAAGGCTATATCACAATCTCTGTCTCATTTACTTATCTCATCATGTAGGCATTTTATTACCTCACATCATCACAAAAGGAGGGGTAAGTATAGTATGATAAGATATTTAGAGAGAAGGGCACCTGGGTGGCTCAGTGGGTTAAAGCCTCTGCTTTCCGCTTGGGTCATGATCTCAGGGTCCTGGGATAGAGCCCTGCATCCGGCGCTGTGCTGGGTGGGGAGCCTGCTTCCTCCCTGCCCCCCACCATGCCTCTCTGCCTACTTGTGATTTCTCTCTGTCAAATAAGTAAATAAAATCTTTTTAAAAAAAGATTTGTTTTTTTAAAGATTTTTTATTTTTATTTATTTGACAGAGAGAAATCACAAGTAGGCAGAGACGTAGGCAGAGAGAGAGGAGGAAGCAGGCTTTCCGCTGAGCAGAGAGCCCGCTTTAGGACTCGATCCCAGGACCCTGAGATCATGACCTGAGCCGAAGGCAGAGGTTTAACCCACTGAGCCACCTAGAGAGAGAGAGGAGGAAGCAGGCTCTCCGCTGAGCAGAGAGCCCGCTTCAGGACTCGATCCCAGGACCCTGAGATATGACCTGAGCCGAAGGCAGAGGTTTAACCCACTGAGCCACCTTTTTTGGTGCCCCCCAAAAAAGATTAATTTAGAGAGAGAGATCACATTCATGTAACTTACTATAATGTATTGTTATATTTTATTTTAGTAATCATTATTATTAATCTCTTACTGAGCCTAATTTATAAATAAACTTAGCCATATGTATGTATAGGAATAAAACATAGTCTGTATAGGTTTTGGTACTTTCTGCAGTTTTAGGAATCCCCTGGGGGTCTTAGAATGGATCTCCCATGTATAAGATGGAGAAGAGGGACTATTGTAAATAGTTTCTTGAGTGACATTTGCCAGCAGTCTTGAAGAATAAGTCCCATGGGGGCATTTTGTCTTAAAGGTGTCAGTTAATCAGAGGACATAACAATTTTAAATACTTATGTACTCAAATAGCACTAACAGCCAACTGAATCTATATTTATGGGAACACCCTGTCCAGTGTTTCCACATACACGTAGAATATTTACCAAGGTAGACCTTATTGTGGGCCATCAAAACAAGTATTAATAAATTTAAAAGATTTATGCAAAGTATGTTCTCTTAGCACAAGGAAAAACAAATTAGAAATCAGAAATGAAGTTATTTGGAAACCAACCAGATATTTTGGAGACTAAATAGTAGATTTCTTTATTTTTTATTTTTTAATTTTTTTTAAAGATTTTATTTATTTTTATTTATTTGACAGAGAGAGATCACAAGCAGGCAGAGAGGCAGGCAGAGAGAGAGGAGGAAGCAGGCTCCCTGCTGAGCAGAGAGCCCAATGCGGGACTCGATCCCAGGACCCCGAGATCATGACCTGAGCCGAAGGCAGCGGCTTAACCCACTGAGCCACCCAGACGCCCCTAAATAATAGATTTCTAAAATAATCCATGAGTCAGTGAAGAAATCAAGAGAATATAAAGCATTTTAAACGGAACAAAAATGAAAATGTAATATCAAAATTTGTGGGACGCTGGTAAAACAAATAATTAGAAGGCAATTCAATAGCACCAAATGCCTAAATATTTATGTACAAGAAAGAAAACTTCTCAGTGACTTAAGCTTCTGCCTTTAGAAACTAGAAAAAGAAGAACAAATTAAGTCCAAAGCAGAAGAAACAAAACAAATCAGTGCAATGAAAAGCAATAGGGAAAAAACAATGAAATCAAAAGCTGATTCTTTGACATAATAAAATTGATTAACTTGTAGCCAAATAGATCAAGAATAAAAGAGAAGTCACAAATTATCAATACCAGAAATAAGAGAAAGAAAACATTGTTATTTAATGTCAGTGGTATTAAATACATTCATAATGTTGTGTAACCTTCACCTCTATACTGCTTATGAATGTACAGTTTTTTTATATTGTAAAACCTAAAACTCCATACTCATTACACAGTAACTCCCCTTTCATCCTCCCCCCGCCCAGCCCCTGGCAACCACTATTTCACTTTCTGTCTCTATGATTTCAAAAAATCAGTGTCTTTTAAGATGTTTTAAAATAAGAAAAAGTATTTTCTGTCCACCTACACTTTTGCCATTTCCAGGGCTCTTAATTCTTTTGTGTAGATTCTGGATTTTCGTCTGATTGCATTTTCCTTCGGTTAACATTTTTTACAGTAGAACAGGTCTGCTGGCAATGAATTCTTTCAGGTTTTTTTTTTTTTTTTTTAAATTGAAATAGAATTCACATACTATAAATACACCATTTTGAAGTGTTGAATTCCGTGCTTCTGGTATATTTACGGGGTTGTGCAGACATCACCATAGTCTAATTCCAGAACATTTCATTACTCCAAAGGGAAGCCTCGTACCCATTAGCAGTCACTACCACCTACCCCCCGATAATCCCTAATTTACTTTCTGTGTCTATGGATTTGCCTTCTCTGGACATTTCATATAAATGGAATCATAGGCTGTGTGACCTTTCATGCCTGGCTTTCACTTCAGCATAATGTTTCCAAGGTTCATCCCTATTGTAGCATGTATTGTCCATCTTTCCTCTTTGTAATATTCCATTGTATGGATGTACTATATTTTGTTTATTCATTCATCAATTGATGGATATTTGGGCTGTTTCCACTTTTTGGCTATTATTAATAATTCTGCTGTGAACATTGGTGTGTAAGTTTTGTGTGGATTTATGTCCTCATTTCTCTTGGAATTGTTCCTGGGGTAGAGTTGCTAGGATGATACATTAACCTTGTTTAGCTTTTGAGCAACTTCCAGAGTGTTTTCTACAGAGTCTGCGCCATTTTACATTCTCATCAGCAACATATGAGGGTCACTTTCTCCATCTCTTTCTTGTCAGCATATATTTCTTTTGTTGTTCAGTAGTGGCCCTAGTGGATGTGTGTGAAGTAGTATCTTATTGTGGGCTTTTTTTGCTGTTTTTTGGTTTGTTTGTTTCTATTTTGTCGTGGCTTTGATATGGGTTTCCTAGTGATTAATGATGTTGAGTATCTTTACATGTGCTTATTGGCCATTTTTCAGTGGTTGATGTAGTGCTTATTATATGTATCTTTACTTTGTCACATATTTTCTCTTTTGGAGAAATGCCTATTGTCTATTTTTAAAGTGTTTATTTGTCTTTTCATTCTTGAGGTGAATTCTAGTATCGTGTATTACACTGGTGGTTTTCTTTTTTTTTTTTTTTTTTATTTGTCAGAGAGCACAAGCAGGGGGAGTGGCAGGCAGAAGGAGAAGCAGGCTCCATGTGGCACTCGATCCCAGGATGCTGGGATCATGACCGAGCTGAAGGCAGACACTTGACAGACTGAGCCACCCAGGCATCCTGGTGATTTTCATATTTTGAATCAACCTTTCACTCCCAGGATAAATCCCAGTTGGTCATGCTATATAATCTTTTTAATATGCTGCTGGATTCAGCTTGCTGGGATTTTGTTGAGGTATTTTGTGTGTGTATTCCTACAAGGTATTTTATAGTTTTATTTACAGTTTTCTTTCATGTGGTATCTTTTTCTGGTTTTGGTATCAGGGTAATAACTGACTACATAAAATGAGCTGCAAAGTGTCTGGATGAGTTTGTGAAAGATTGGGGTTGATTATTCCATAAACATTTGGTAGAGTTAACCAGTGAAACTGTTTGGTCCAGAGTTTTCTTTGTGTGATATTTTCTGGTTTTAATTTCATCTCCTTACTTATTACAGGTCTATTTTTCCTTCCTGGAGTCGGTTTTGATAATTTTATTTTTCTAGGAATTTGTCCATTTCATTGAGATTATCTAAGGTGTTGGCATAATGTACTGTTGATAGTATTTGCTTATAATCCTTTTGTTTCAGTCAGATTTTTTTTTAAAGATTTTATTTATTTGACAGAGATCACAAGTAGACAGAGAGGCAGACAGAGAGAGATGGTGGGGAAGCAGTCTCTGCTGAGCAGAGAGCCTGATGCAGGGCTCGATCCCAGAACCCTGCGATCATGACGTGAGCCAAAGGCAGAGGCTTAACCCACTGAGCCACCTAGCCACCTCTGTTTCAGTCAGGTTTGCCTTAATGTCCTTTTTTTTTTTTTTTTTCCAATTTATTTATTTTCAGAAAAACAGTATTCATTATTTTTTCACCACACCCAGTGCTCCATGCAAGCCGTGCCCTCTATAATACCCACCACCTGGCACCCCAACCTCCCACCCCCCCACCACTTCAAACCCCTCAGACTGTTTTTCAGAGTCCATAGTCCTTTTATTCCTGATTTTAGTAATTTGAGTCTTTCTCTGTTTTTCTTAGTTTAGCTAAAAGGAGTCTCAGTTTTTTGGGTTTTTTTTTTTTTAAAGATTTATTTATTTTTTTGATAGATCACAAATAGAGCGGCAGGCAGAGAGAGGGGAGAAAGCAGGCTCCCTACCGAGCAGAGAGCGCAATGTGGGGCTTGATCCCAGGACCCTGAGATCATGACCTGAGACGAAGGCAGAGGCTTAACCTCACTGTGTCACCCAGGCGCCCCAAAGGATTATCAGTTTTGTTGATCTTTTCAAAGAACCAACTTTTTTTTTTTTTTTTAAGATTTTATTTATTTATTTATTTATTTATTTATTTGACAGAGAGAGAGAGGGAGAGGGAGAGATATCACAAGTAGGCAGAGAGGCAGGCAGAGAGAGGAGGGGAAAGCAGGCTCCCTGCTGTGCAGAGAGCCC
Source organism: Neogale vison (assembly GCF_020171115.1). Lineage (NCBI taxonomy): Eukaryota > Metazoa > Chordata > Mammalia > Carnivora > Mustelidae > Neogale > Neogale vison. The sequence goes on from NC_058094.1 coordinate 69,794,517, forward strand.
CGATGCGATGCGAGGCTTGATCCCAGAACCCTGGGATCATGACCTGAGCCGAAGGCAGAGGCTTAACCCACTGAGCCACCCAGGCACCTAGTCTGTTCGTTTTTGAAAGTCAGATATTGAAGTCTCTAACTCCTTTGTATGTCTGGTAGAGTCTTTTTTTTTTTTTTTTTTTTTTTTGGAAAGATTCTTTTCAGTGGGTGTGAAAATCTAAGTGACAGAATTTTCTTTTTCTTTTTTCTTTCCTTTTTTTAAAACACAGCACTTTAAGACATTGCTCCACTGTTGTCTTCCTTGCGTTGTTTCTGTTCGGGATTCTAGTTTGCTTATTTGTGTTCTTCTCTATGTGCTATATCTTATTTTTCTCACTCTGCCTACTTCTAAGAGTTTCTCTTTCAATACTGCTTTTGATCTGTTTGTTTATAATGTTCCTTGGTATAATTTTCTTCATGTTTATTCAGCTTCTTGGATCTCTGGGTTTATCGTATACAGCAAATTTGGACAATTTTTTCTATTATTTCTTCAAATATTGTTTCTGTCCCCCTTCCCCTTGGTCTTTCAGGGATTCCTGTTATACATAATTCAGCCATGTGAAGTCTCACAGCTTGCTGATACTCTGCTCATTTTTTGCTTTTTTCTTCAATTCTTCCCCTCTCCTTTCATTTTAGTTTCTGTTGATATTTCTAAATTTTTTTTTTGCAAGTGTTTAACTTCCTGTTAATCTCATTCACTGTGTTTTTTTTTCCTTTACCATTGACACTGTTTTATTTTATTATTATTATTATTTTTTTAATTTTAAGTAGGTTCCATGCCCAACATGGGGCTTGAACTCATGACCCTAAAATCAGGAGTTACCTGCTCTGAACTCATGACCCTAAAATCAGGAGTTACATGCTCTGCAGCCAGCCATGTTAAAGGTTATCTAGTTTCCTTTGATTTGGGTCTTTTTTATATCTCTTTAACATGTTTACTTATACTTTATCTATTTCAACTTACAGAAGATGGCTGGAATAATTTTAATCTCCTTACTAATTTAATCATCTATGGTTTTTTTTGAGTCTATTTTTATAGATTGATTTTGTAATTATAGATTGGCTTTTAAGAGTCTGATACCTAACAGACTGAGCCACCCAGGCACCCCTGTAGTTACTTTTAAATCCATTTTTGCCTTGGATACCATGTTTGAGACTTGATACTCAGGTGGATATGTCTGATAGCAAATGAAAATAAAGTCCTCTTGGAGATACACACCTGTGTTCTCCAGGGTCATAATGGTTGAAGTGATGGGAATAGTCTGCTGAGAGATGAAGTTGAAAAAAAAAATCACTTAGTTTTAGGCACTGGACCTTGGCGACAAGATGAGACAGAATAACCAGTGGTCTAAGTAGTGTGTAACTAGGAATCAAAAAAACATTGAAAGGGTTATGTTTTATTGTGTTATCAGAGGAAAATGACAACTAAAAAGAGGGTATTAGCCCTTGAGAATGCAGTGGTAACCATTGAGAATGCAGTAAATGATGGAGGTGGTGATAAAGTGCTTTAAAAAGTAGTGAGTCATACACTGAACACTAATTCTAATATCAGTGTATCGGAATTATCCTCAGATACTTTCAAGCTAGAGCACAGGTCAGCAAACCTTTTCTTTAAAGGGCCAGATAGTAAATATTTTAGGTTTTGCAGGGCATAAGGTCTTTCTTTTTTTTTTTAAAGATTTTATTTATTTATTTGAGTGAGAGAGACAGTGAGAGAGAGCATGAGCGAGGAGAAGGTCAGAGAGCGAAGCAGACTCCCCATGGAGCTGGGAGCCCGATGTGGGACTTGATCCCGGGACTCCAGGATCACGCCCTGAGCCGAAGGCAGTCGTCCAACCAACTGCGCCACCCAGGCGTCCCGAGGTCTTTCTTAAATCTATTAACTCTGCTATAGTATGACATTAGCCTCAGACTAATGTCAAATGCGTGCAGCTGTGTTCCAGAAAAAACAGTGGTAGACTAGAGTATGCTCACCCTTAAGCTAGAAGAACCTCTGCTTTTCAGCAGTTTTTATATATATTATTCTGTATTATTATTTTAGTAATATTTAGTCTGTATTATTTCTGTATTATTATTTTCATTAAGGTTTAAATTAATATTTGCTAACTTCTTTCTTTTTCTTTTTCTTTTTTTTTTTTTTTAATTTGACGGAGAGAGAGATCACAAGTAGACAGAGAGGCAGGCCGGGGGTAGGGTGGGGTGGGGGAGGAGCTGAGCAGAGAGCCTGATATGGGGCTTGATCCCAGGACCCCGAGATCATGACCCGAGCCAAAGGCAGAGGGTTAACCCACTGAGCCACCCAGACGCCCCTGGCTAACTTATTTCCGATAAAAATTATTAAAACTAAGTATTGGTAATGAAGTTTGAAAAAAAAAAAATCCAGCGGGAATTATTAGTCTGTTGATCTTATAAAATTTAATAAACTTGACTGAACACCCCACCAGTATGCCCTCAAGAATGAGTCCGTAGAACTGAAATAGGGATTTTTGCTACCCGTCTCCACTCCTCTGTGGCCCCCCCCCATGATGACTTCTGTGTGGTTTGAGTTGATTTGTTTCTTTTTTTTTATTTTGCCAAATTTTTAAAATATTTTGCCAATTTTAATAATAATTTGTTTTTGTTTTTTACCTTTTCAGTCTCGGAGAAATCTCTGTGAAGAGGCTTTGTTAAAAATTAAAGGTGTTATTAGCTTTACTTTTCAAATGGCTGTTCAAAGATGTGTGGTGCGGATCCGTTCAGATTTGAAAGCAGAGGTTAGTATTTTAAATGGCTGAATATGCTTGAGGTTTTAAGTAAACAAATCATTGTTCAAAATTGTTCCTTTTAATCCTGGCCTAGGCTTTGGCATCAGCGATAGCATCAACCAAGGTTATGAAGGCTCAGCAAGTTGTGAAAAGTGAAAGTGGCGAAGAGGTAAGTGCTTTTAGTTTTCTTTATACCTAACTGACTCCTAATTATTCTTTATGGCTAGCAGATTGTTAGTATTTTCAGGCTGTAGTTGCCAAATATACAGGAGTATGAGTGGGTCAGATTATCTTAATGTTTCTTGGCTAACAGTTAACCCTTTTAGAAATAGAAGTCTTGTGGATTTCAAAGTCTGTTCTTATATTTTGTGGGTTTCAGAGTGTCTTTATCTCAGTGGAGACATCTTCCTAATTTTATATGGAAGTAAAGGTTATCTAGTTTCCTTACATTGGTTTTTATTTTTAATTTTTATTAGTATTTTTTAAAAGATTTTATTTATTTATTTGACAGACAGAGATCACAAGTAGGCAGAGAGGCAGGCAGAGAGAGGGGGAAGCAGGCTCCCTGCCGAGCAGAGAGCCTGATGCAGGGCTCTGCAATCATGACCTGAGCACCTGAGTACTGGAAGGCAGAGGCTTAACCCACTGAGCCACCCCCATGCCCCTTACATTGTTTTTATAGTTTTAGTTTTTGTTTGTTTTTCTTACATTGGTTTTTAAATACTGTCTTTCTAACCTTAGTTTTGCTAATGTAAAAAATAAGGGTCTGTTCTCACCATGGATAGGTAAATATAGTGAAAATCTTAGCCTCTTGCTACTTTTGCCACTAGGGAAAACAAATCTGCAGTTCTTTAGGGTATTTGTCTTCCCATGGAAGGGAGATTTAGTGGCCCTTCAGGGGCCCTAGGTAGCCAGATAACTTGCTTTTGTTTTCTTTAAATAGACAAGAATTGCATGTTTATTCCTGGAGTCTCAGGAGAAAAGCATCTTAATTTTCATGTATATTTCTGCCTTTCTGTGCTCAGCATTTGGGCCTACCTTTATGTAAGAGGAAGATTTTTTTTTTTAATTTTTAATTTTTATAAACATATAATTTTATCCCCAGGGGTACAGGTTTGTGAATCGCCAGGTTTACACACTTCACAGCACTCACCAAAGCACATACCCTCCCCAGTGTCCATAACCCCACCCCCCTTCTCCCAACTCCCCTCCCCCCAGCAACACTCAGTTTGTTTTGTGAGATTAAGAGTCACTTATGGTTTGTTTCCCTCCCAATCCCATCTTGTTTCATTTATTCTTCTTCTACCCACTTAAGCCCCCATGTTGCATCGCCACTTCCTCATATCAGGGAGATCATATGATAGTTGACTTTCTCTGCTTGACTTATTTTGCTAAGCATGATACGCTCTAGTTCCATCCACGTTGTTGCAAATGCCAAGATTTCATTTCTTTTGATGGCTGCATAGTATTCCATTGTGTATATATACCACATCTTCTTGATCCATTCATCTGTTGATGGACATCTAGGTTCTTTCCATAGTTTGGCTATTGTGGACATTGCTGCTATAAAAATTCGGGTGAAGAGGAAGATTTTTAAAAGAATATAACCCCTGAGAATAAACACGGTGATTAGAATGAGGAGTAAAGTTGAACTTTAACTTAAGACTTATATATCTGGGGCGCCTGGGTGGCTCAGTGGGTTAAAGCCTCTGCCTTTGGCTCAGGTAATGATCCCAGGGTTCTGGGATCGAGCCCCGCATCGGGCTCTGCTCAGCAGGGAACCTGGTTCCTCCTCCCTCTCTCTGCCTGCTCTCTGCCTACTTGTGATCTCTGTCTGTCAAATAAATAAATAAAATCTTAAAAAAAACAACAACAAAAAAGTATATATCTTTGTCAGTTAGGATGGTTTTGTAGTAACTCTTAACATGTCTCTGTATCAGATGCTGGTCCCATTCCAAGATACGCCTGTGGAAGTCGAACAGAACACAGAACTGCCCGACTACCTGCCTGAGGATGAGAGTCCCACAAAGGAACAAGACAAAGCAGTGTCCCGGGTCGGTTCACACCCAGAGGGTGGAGCCAGCTGGCTCAGCACAGCTGCAAACTTTTTATCCAGATCATTTTACTGGTGACTTCACTTTGGGTCTCAAGGACTGTATGAACCAACAAGGGGCCAGTTTTCCATTGTTGTGGTGAACTGTCAAGTGCAATTTGCAATAAGTTATCATGAAAAGTTTTTAGATTACATGATTGCGTATGCTGCATTTTACATTTTATTGGACATTTTGCCCCACTCAGTGGTAAAAAGGACAGAGGCTACAGGTGGATATCTTTGTTGATGAAGGTATTTTGGTTTTGTTTTCCTTTATTTGCCTCACTTTTTTAAAAAAATGGGTCCACTGTTAAACCAAACATATGTATGTGCAGCTTTACCTTTTATTTTACGAGAAGCACATGATTAGGAAAACTCATTTTCTCCTCAAGCCTCAGGACCTATCTGAAGAGAAGCTTATTTTTTTTTTTTTTTTAAGCTCAAGTTGTGCATGAATTACTGAACATTTTTCTCTGCTTTTCTTTATGAAAGATATTTGCTTTGGTAATCTTCACTGAAATTGAAAACCTTTCTCATTATCCCCCTCTTGTGCCTTTTTTATTTTGCCAACCATGTTTATAGGAAGAACATTACTATAGAGACATTTTGTGAATTAAAATATATCCATATGAACATAGTAGTCCCCTAAAACCACAAGTCTACAAAAACTTTGCAATCTTACTTGTTGTAATTTTAATAGGATCAACACAAAATCAGCCAAGAAGAAGGAAATGTGTTTATTAGCAAAGTACTGTTGGAAACTGTTTGAACGTGATCAGCTGTGGTTCCAGTTGACTATTGTTCAGTTTGGTTTATATCAGCTCTTAAGAGTTACATCCAGCATAGTACTGGAAGCAGCTGTAGGTGGTCTCTAGGCCTTACTTTGTGGTCATATACTGTCCCTCGCTAGGTTAAAAAATAGTAAAGAACTGACAAACTTGAAAAAAGAAAACAAAAATTGAATGCCTATAATGCCTTAGTGCCATTTGGTAGAGTCTAACCTTAAAACATGAATTGCTTGGCATCTGCCTATTCGGTAGGCGTTTCCTTGTATTGCCTTTTGTGAATTTATTATGAACATGCAGTCGTACTGAATGAAAAAAAAAAAGACTCAAATTATTGCTTATAAAGAAATAAAGCCAGCATTGGTCCACTTAATCTTGTTCTCATGTCCAGCCAGAAAAAAAGAACTTCAGTGAAGGTAAGATAAATAAATATAAATATACATACATATATATTTTTTTGGTAGATAAGAGCTAATTACATATATGTAATGCTTTATTAAATTTCTGAAATATTTGGCAACTAAAATTTTCATTTTGGAAATCCAACAAATCCAGATAAATTTTAGTGCTAATCTGATTAAGAAACTAATCTGGAGAATTTGACATTCTTTTTCATCAGCATTTAGAGCTGCTATTTTATTGCTTGTGGAGAATGTGAAGTGAATATTGGACCCTGGAGGGTTTCCTTGCATTTTCATCGCTTCTCTTTTAGAGAGAATTAAAAGCATCCAGTGTCACTGGAAAAAAAAATTATTGTAAAATACTTCATCAACAAGAATCTTGAGTTCACGACCTTCTGGAGGGAGGAGTAGTGAGGGGATTGGGAATGATAGTTTTCATGTGTCTGGGCTCTGATTCAGATGACATGCACAACTGAAAGTAAAAGCTTTCAAGGCGTGTTTTGCTTTAAATGCATAATACAACTTGCTGCCAGAACCAGATGTGTTGAAAATGAAAACAAAACCACCTCCTTTCAATAGCCATTAAAACAAAGTTTACTGTTTAACAAGTTTGTATTTTATTTTGCATTGCCACACATCTGCCTATTTAAAAAACTACATCTCTTTGGTAGTAATGGTTCAGTACAAGTAGGTATTACAGCTTGATGTCTGTGTGTTCTAATTCTAAGTGTTCTTTTATTCCAGGTCTTATAGAGCAGTTAAGGCAACTGTAACAGCATTTTTTGAAATATATTGTAAAATAATAAAAGGTAACATAATTAAAATTGAATGGATATTGCATTTTTGTGGTATAAGCATTATTGATTACTCCTGAGCCTGTTTGTATCCACAGTGCCTGGCACCTTCTCCTGGCTCCCTGCAGGTGCGTTACCCAGCTCATTCCCATGCATCTTCCCTTCATTTCCTTCCCGCACCACACCTGCCTCTCCCTGGGTTTGGATCAGCTTCTCCTGTACATATACTCATTGTAGCATATATCGTATTAGATTGAAATTAGATTTACCAGTGTTCCCTCCTGGCTTAGCTCTCTGAGAACCGAGAGAGTCTGTAGCTGTTAACTGGCTAGCAATAACTGAACAAATATTTTTTTAGGAGGATGAACAAAGAATTTTTCTTGGATCAGTAAAAATAAATGACAGGTACTTGTTAACTTGTTGGGTGACTAGGGAAAATGTCAGGTTGTATTATTTTAATTTTTTCTGGCATGTTTCTGACTTACTGTTTCTGACTTAATCTGACTTTAGCAAGTTTCTTCATTTGCTTTGTCATTTGGTTTTTATTTTTCAGAAAAGTGGGAGAGGAGCATAATACTTGCTCTGTTGAATGAAGTTAAGGTTCGCTTATAATATCGTGATTCTTATAGAATTTTTATAGGAGAAATTTATTTATTTATTGTTTCAATATCCTGTTTTATAACTTACTAGCTATGTAATTTTAGGTAATAATGTAGTCTCTGAGGTTTTTCTTCATTAATGGAATGGAGATAATTCTTCTACTTTATGGGATCATTATTTGAATCTGCTGAGATCATCACAAGTAACTTGAAACTAAAATCCTCTAAGTTTAAGGTGGAATTACTCTTACTGGAAGTTTGACACGATTCTCTTCTTGTGCTCGATTCCAAGTGAGACACTATACCTTTGTAAACACATGTTATCTGGCTCCTCAACTTTCTCTATCCAGTTGAGGGTATTTTTTTGAGGGTTAGTTCACAGGTATTTGATTTTTATCTGAATGTCCCTTGACAAATTCATCTGTTGTCAGGATTTCAGTTACCCTTGTGTCAGTAATTTCTAAATCTCCATGTACTGTCATCTTTGATAGCTCCCCTTCCCTTCACCATACCTATCAGATACAAAATCCATGAGTTTTTCTCTTAGAACCAAGCTCATGGTCAGCATGCAGTGGACTTGAAAACTAAATCTGTCAGCACCATGCTAAGTCCTTTACAAATATTTCATCCTTTAACCCTTAACAACCATAGGTAGGTACTTTTGTGTCTGTATTTTACAGATGGGGAAAATGAGGCAGAGAAATAGTAAGTAGCTCATTAGTCCCAGGTGACAGAGCTAATAAATGGTGAAGCCAGCATTCCAACCTAGGCAGTCTGGCTCCCAAGTCTCCAAGGAGGCCTGCGTCTTAGGTCCTGCTGCTGTACCTTTCTGGTTCTACTACCACCGTTCCTATCCAGACCCTCACACCTGAATCTTGTCAAGTGACTTAACTCAGGGGTCTCTTAGCAGTCAGAAACTCTGTCTGGACACCAAAAAAGTCTGGTAAATGAGAGAAGTGAGTCTGGTTAGGCCACAACAAAGGAAAACACATAGAGCCGCTGGCCTGTCTAAAGAGGGAAACCCATGTTTGCCGCTTGTATTGTGGACTTTTAACAATGTGGAGCTTCTGGACGTTGTGGCTGTTCCAGACTCTTAAAATACTACCTGTGCCACAGACAACACCTCTGGGCCAGAAATTGGCTACTTTAACTTCCAGGGTGGCTACATTCTAATCTATCAGATTAATCTTTTTTTTTTTTTTAACTATCAGATTAATCTTAACAGAATTTTTGTCATTTTCTGCTGTGATGTCAATAAAGGACTCTGGATAGTTTGACTGCTTTGTCTAGCACCAAAAATGTCATGAGAGTTTAGCTACCAATGAAGTCCTTCATACATTCTATAGTATAATTACAGACTTTCTCTATGGGAGGCACGATTGTTTATCTGTTAGGAAATGTCTGCTTTATTTAGTCTTGTCCATTTTTTATAACAAGTATTTTGTATTCATCCTACATTCTGAATCTTTGCTCATACTCTTCTGATTTGGAATTTCCTCCTTTGTACTATTTCTCCTTTAAAAGACTTCATCATGGGGCACCTGGTGGCTCAGCGAGTTAAGCCTCTACCTTTGGCTCAGGTCATGATCCCAGGATCCTGGGATCCAACCCTGCATCGGGCTCCCTGCTCAGCAGAGAGCATCCTCCTCCCCCTGCTCTTGTGCTCTTGGTTGGTGTGCTTTCTCTTTCTCAAATAAATAAGGATCTTTTTAAAAAAAAAAATTTAAAATAAAAAAGTGAAATATTTTATTACGGGGGTGCCTGGATGGCCCAATGGTTAAACCTCTGCCTTCGGCACAGATCATAATCACAGGGTCCTGGAATCAAGTCCTGCACTGGGCTCCTTGCTTGGCAGGGAGCCTGCTTCTTCCTCTACTGCTGCCACCGCCCTTGCTCTTATTCTTTCTTCCTCTGTCAAATAAGTAAGATCCTTTAAAAAAATACTTTATTATGAAAATAAGTTCAGTATATTATAGAGATGAATAAAGAAAACAAGTCCTCTGTTATCCTACAACATAAACAATATCAGTAACTAAACATTTTGATTTATTCTCATTTGTTTTAATTTGTTTCGGTTGGTAAGAAGTGTACATTTAAATTTTCTTTTCCTTTTTTTTTTTTTTTTAAAGATTTTATTTATTTATTTGACAGAGAGAGATCACAAGTAGGCAGAGAGGCAGGCAGAGAGAGAGAGGAGGAAGCAGGCTCCCTGCCGAGCAGAGAGCCCGATGCGGGACTCGATCCCAGGACCCTGAGATCATGACCTGAGCCAAAGGCAGCGGCTTAACCCACTGAGCCACCCAGGCGCCCCTCCTTTTCTTTTTTTTAAAGTAAGCTCTATACCCAGCATGGGGCTTAAACTCAACTCTTGAGATCAAGAGTCACAGATTCTACTGACTGAGCCAGCCAAGTACCCCTACACTTTAAATTTTTTAAGTGTTCAAAATAAGTATACAGTGAAAAGTGACTTTATCTTTGAACTACCAAACCTGGTTTTCCTAACCAGGGATAGCCACTGTTACTAATTTTGTGTGCCCATCAAGAATATTCTATAAATTTACCACCTTTTTCAAATTTTCTCCCCATTTATGTAGGAATAAAATGCCTGGCACCTTAATTTTTTCGCTTAAAGTGTATCTTGGAAATTATTCTATATCCTTGTACAGAGCAGCTTCCCCCCACTCAGCTTCACAGTATTATATTCATGTTCCACCATTTATTTAGCCAGTGTTTTGACTGTAGTCATTTGCTATTACAAATAGTGCTGTTAGTATGTCTGTAGAGTAGATTTCTAGATGTAGAATTGGTACACCAGAGCCTGTGAGAGCTTTTAATTTTGATAGATTCTGCCTCCTTAGAGAGTATATTTGGTTTCTTCTCTCACCAGAATGATGTGAGAGTTCCTGTTTCCATTCAGCCTCTCCAATTGTATTATCCCATATTTAGCCCTTAATGATCTTTTAAAAAAAAAAAAAGATATCCTCTGAATGAGAGTTAGCTCTTTTATATATTTAAGAGCTGTTTTTTCCCCCTTTGAACTTTTCTTTTCTTTTTTTTTGGCAGAGAGGAGAAGGCATTTGAGTTTTTTTTTACCTGATTTATAGAAGTCCTCATACTAAACAGATTTGCCCATTTCTTTTTTTTTTTAAGATTTTATTTATTTATTTGACAGAGAGAGATCATGAGTAGGCAGAGAGGCAGGCAGAGAGAGAGGGGAAGCAGGCTCCCTGCTGAGCAGAGAGCCCCATGAGGAGCTTGATCCCAGGACCCTGAGGTCATGACCTGAGCCAAAAGCAGAGGCTTAACCCACTGAGCCACCCAGGCGCCTCTGCCCATTTCTTTACTAAAAAACCTTCGCAGCACACACACATTGCAACAGCATTTCCCGTTGCTTCTTAAATCCTGTAAACAATTTTCACCCCATGATTCCTTCTTCCTCTTAACTGCTGTATTAACTTTTTCGTTTGGGACCTCTCATTTATGGTCCATTACTTTTCCTGAGTATATTCTTACTGGAATCAAGATCCTTAAGGGGAGGGAGTGTTTCTTATGTTTTACTGTTTGCCACACTACAGAGCATAATACAGGGCAAAATAGTGTTTGCCACACTCCAGAGCATAACACTACAGAGTGTTTCTTATGTTTTAGTGTTTGTTACACTACAGAGCTGAGCATTTGGGGAGTGTTTACAAATGAGTTATGGTGGTGGGACAATTGTAATAGTATTTCTATGTTGAAGGCATGGGTATTTAGTACTTTGGTTCAGATCTTGTCTGGATTTTAATTATTGCATATCTGGATTGCTGCTCACTGCTTGTTAGTAACATTTAACATTACTTGAGCACATGCTGTGTTTCAGGCTCTGTACTGGGTCCTTTACTTGTGTTACCTTCTTTCATCATCACAGTGCTTCAATGAGGAAGGGTTTTCATACTTATTTTACTGGAAATAAAGTAACTGGAGTCAAACACAGCTACTGAATATTGGGGTTGGGATTTTCTTTCTTAGCGACCAAATAGTTGCCCGAGTAATTGTTAGATATTTTTCATTTCTACTCTTTTGGTTGTACATCTTTAGGGATTTTTATTGTGTCAGATCCAAATTATGCTGGTTTCAAGACTCCTGTAACCTGTCCTACTCTTCTGATTTACCTGACACTTACTTGTAGTTCAGTTGACATTTTTAGTCTTCAGTCAATGCATCATATGTTTTCCTTATTGTAAATTACCAGATTCTAGTTTCCAGAACTGGCCATTCCATGGAGCCCTCCTTGGCTGTCCATTTTGGCCCTTGCCAATCTGTCTCCCAGTTCTTTAAATTCTTTCAGCACTTAAGACGTCTGCTGTACATTTGACCACTCGTATCATTTGTCTCTTCATTCCCAAATGTGTTCATTTTGTGGATTATGACAGCAGAGATTGCTTTCAGAACTCATACTTCCTCTTCTGTACTGCTTCTTAACCGAGCCCAACGTGAAGCCTGACCAAGCCTCTCATTACTGCTGTTCTCAGGACCAGCCTGTTGGCCGAGGTGCTTTGCAGCCCTTACTGGCTCAGAAACCCTTGTCTAACCTGTTCTCTTCTGATAAGTTTCTTGTGAAAATATAAGCTGTAAAGGTACCCATTTTTTCATGTTTACATATTTCAGGTAGGAAGATAATTTGTTAGGATGCATTAAGAATAGTGTGTAGTCTGTGCTAACAAATATTGCAGTGGGGGCAAAAATTGGGCAATATAGGGGCACCTGGGTGGCTCAGTGCGTTAAAGCCTCTGCCTTCGGCTTGGGTCATGGTCTCAGGGTCCTGGGATCGAGCCCCGTGTTGGACTTTATGCTCGGCAGGGAGCCTGCTTCCTCCTCTCTCTCTCTCTCTGCCTGTCTCTCTGCCTGCATGTGATTTCTGTCTGTCAAATAAATGAATAAAATCTTTAAAAAAATTTGGGCAATATAAAATACACTTCCAGAAGAAAAAGTGATTTTGTGATTGGGAGAAAAAAAGGAAATTTTAGGTTAAGATAAATGAATTAGAAGACTGATAAGTTAGTAAGTACTGCTGAATGAATTAAACAATGGTAGTAGGAAATGAAAGAAGATAGAAAAGGGAAGGAAATGCATGGAAAATCAGATATACCAACCTTACCAATGAATAAAAAAATGGTTATAGCAAATGTAGATCAAAACCCTAAGGCAGACTGAAAATGTTGACCCAGAAATCAGGATTCAGTTTTAGGAGATAATCCATGTGACATAGCATTAAAGCAAGATGTAACTAGTGGGAACAAAACCAAGTGTTTCCAGTCCATTGAGATAAGAGAACAATTTAATATTAAATTCAGTAGAAAACTAGCTTATGGATGATAATGTATAAAGACACTTCTGGGCGAAGATATTTATAGGGCTGGATATAAGGACTACTAGTCTTGTAAACTTCTTGTGGAATCAGAATGTAGTAAAATTCTTAGAGATGACAATTTATGAGAATCTTCTCACTCTGTGACTAAATAAGTAGCAAGTAAGGTAACAAGTTAAAGTGCATTCCAAATTAAGATCCTGATCACCAAGTGATTAGTAATTACCCAGGATAGGAAAGCTGATCAGTGCTTTTTCTTCAGTATATGATTTCCTGGTGTTGAAATAGCAATAAGCCAAGCAGATTTTCTCTTACCTCCACAGAAGTTATGTTAGACATACAACTTTTATATTCAAAAAGTTATATTGGAAATAAAAAATGAAGGTACTTCCCTTACTCTTTATGGTATTTATTTCTGGTTGGTGAAGCTCAAAGGAGACAAAGTGATAGAGTAATGCCAGCAATTACCAACTCATGCTGAAGAGAGCCACAGGCTTCTATTAAAGTGTAGTGCTTACAGGTATTTTTCAGTTACATCATTAAAATCAGTTACTAAATACTTGAAAACCTATATTCTCCCAGTCCTGGTGCTTATTGGAGGGATTATGGACATGATCCTTCATGAGGCTCACTGTCCACTGGGAAGGAAGATCGTGGAGCAGATAACAACAAATGTGATGTACCAGGAAATAGTACAGAAGGTTTGGGGGACCTGATATTGGTGGGGAAAAGGTGGGAGAGTCAGGGTAGGTTTCTTGGAGAAATTAAGATTTAAACCAAAACTTGAACGGTGAGCAGAATTAGTTGGCCGAGTGGGGCAAGGAGAGCATTCCAGACAAAGGGAACAGCTTTATGAGGCTGGTGTATGGAGGCTAAACTGAGACTGGAATGTTGGGGGAAGCCAGATTAAACAAGATTATAGGCCTTTTGATTTAGTCCCTGGATATTATATTTCATCTCCTAATGTAAGTAGTTCAGTTGCTCTTAAGTATTTGTACACTAATAAACAGTGACCTTTTCTGCTTTGCAGTCACTAACCATTCATTTGATCGCTAGTATTCATTTGATCTTTGCAACAATCCTGTAAAGTCTGAAAAAAAGGACTTTACATATGAAGAAATTGAAGTTCGGGTTTGGTAGTTTGCCAAAATGAGCTTGTTTAGTAGGCTGTAATGTGAAAAGGGGAGAAGAGTGGATCTGAGGATACCATATTATAAGGGTATTTCTATACTTGAAATAGAGTGGCAGTGGTTGCTTGGCCTTGGGGAAGTAGCCGTGGGCATGGAGAGAGGTGACCTATTTGAGACCTTTCTAGGTAGTATCGTAGTAGAAGAACTTGGTAGTTCGTTGTGAGAGGAGATATCCAGGATTGTCAGCCGCTGCTCTTGTGGGCTGCACTGATGGGATTGTGGGCAAGGATGTTAGGGATCTAGGCATGTGTGCTTTAAGATGGGAGAGACTGAAATGTTGAAATATTAACGGGATGGATTCGAGAGAGATGAGATACAGAAAAGAGAGCAATATAAAATGAGGTTCAGAAGCAAGTAAATCCAGAGTACGAATAGAAGGACTGGGCTTTGATAGATGAACTCCTCTTGGTCCTTCTGTACAGCTGAATGAGGACTTAGTGGACTGACCCATTCAGACATTACTTATATTACTATTCTTACATCCCTAGTGGATTAAAAAGGCAAGGGGAATGGTTTTGTCTTAAGTCTATTTAAGATTAAATCAGGATAAGGGGTGCCTAGGTGGTTCAGTTGGTTGAGCGACTGCCTTCGGCTCAGGTCATGATCCCGGACTTCCAGGATCGAGTCCCACGTCGGTCTCCCAGCTCCTTGGGGAGTCTGCTTCTCCCTCTGACCTTCTCCTCTCTCATGCTCTCTCTCACTCATTCTCTCTCAAATAAATAAATACAATCTTAAAAAAAAATTAAAAAAAAGGATTAAATCAGGATAAGCATGTGCTCAGTCTTGATAATAGTCACTTGTATTTTTTTTTAAGATTTTATTTATTTATTTGACAGAGAGAGATCACAAGTAGGCAGAGAGGCAGGCAGAGAGAGAGAGAGGAGGAAGCAGGCTCCCTGCTGAGCACAGAGTCCGATGCGGGACTCGATCCCAGGACTCTGAGATCATGACCTGAGCCGAAGGCAGCGGCTCAACCCACTGAGCCACCCAGGCGCTCCTAGTCACTTGTATTTTTTTATATTAACATGGATGAGTTTCTTTCCATGAGGCATCATCAGATTCCTAGATTACCATCCACTTTCTCTGACCCTTTCATTTGACTTTTGCATTTTAATTCAGAGGGTCTCAACCCTGTCTGTATGTTAGGGTCACCGGCACGCTCTTAAGAAATAGCATTGTTCATGTCCCCATTTCAAACACTTGAGCCAGAGTCTCTAGGGATAGGGCAAGAGGCGTAGGTGGTGACTGGTGAGGGTTGGGGAGTGGTGGTTGTTTCTTTGTTTAAACAGCTTTGTGGTAATTCTAATATCCAGTCAAGATTGAGAATCATGACTTTGTTGATACACTTTTTTTTTTTTTTAAAGATTTTATTTATTTATTTGACGGGCAGAGATTACAAGTAGGCAGAGAGGCAGGCAGAGAGAGAAGAGGAAGCAGGCTCCCCGCTGAGCAGAGAGCCCGATGCGGGGCTCGATCCCAGGACCCTGAGATCATCACCTGAGCCAAAGGCAGAGGCTTAACCCACTGAGCCACCCAGGCGCCCCTGTTGATACACTTTTAAGATCTAAAGATCTTGGGAGAGCTAAGCTTTTGCTTAGTCTAGTAAAGCTTCTTTTCTCCAACCAGCTGGTTTCAGAAACAAATTGAGAGTGCAAGCTTAAACACAGTTTTTTAAATTATTGGCTAAATATCTTTGCATTTTATTAGTTGTCAGCTTTGTATGGTTTTTAGTGTGCTTGTTTTGCCCTTGTACTTGTGTCTGGTGTGTTTCCTATTTTGGATGTCCGGATACTCTGTCTTCCCTACATAGTTTCTGGTATGGTGCTGCCTATTTGGTATTCTTTGTAGCTATGGAGTTTCTAACCTTGAAATTTTCCTTTATTTTAGCCCCCAGTATCACGTGTTCTGAAATATTTCAACACATACACCCCAAAATGTTTGGATTCTCTAGATATCCACCGTCTAGGCTGTGATCAAAATAAAAAGACACTAAAAAGTCAAGTCAGAGTTTAAAAATTTCTCAAGGCACTGCTGGGCAGAAAGCTTAAATTTAAGCAAATGAATACTTAAAGTGGATATAAAAATTTTAGAGCTAGCAACTATTCAAAAGCATAAATGTTTTAGGATAAGGAAGCCTCTGATAGTTGTAGTAAGCTTGCATTGTATTTGGTATCTGTTATAAATTACAGCTTCTATTATTACATCAACATGGAATTATGTTAGTCTGTGAGTCTTGGTGTCACACATTAATGGGTGTCACACATTTTCTGTATATTTATAAATTCTCCAAATTAAAAATACTAATCCAACACTAGAAGCAAGAATGTCATCAGTAGAAAGGCAGCTATTTTATACGACTTAGTAGTAAGTTATGGCTATTATTTTTCTTTACCTGATTCAAAGGAATGCACAGGATATGTTCATGTAGACTATACCCATTAGTGCTTACTGTAGAGGAATGGTATTGACAATCTAATTTCAGTTGTCTACACTTTCAAAACAATGAAGACATATCACTTACCATAAAATAGAAATAGCAACCATTCAAAATAGTTCAACATTTATTGTATCATTTACTCTATAGAGGCAATCTCATTATTACTGTAAATATAGCCAGTTTATGTGCATATGTAGATGCAGGGATCCATAATGTACATTGCAATTTGTAACAAATACACAAATGTAATGGATATTTTGGATTATTTTCAATACAGGCTCATATAAAACAGATTCTGTGGCTGTATGCTCTCTAAGGAGTGGTTTTGATTTCAAGACTTGAAAGTTTTTAAATGAAATTTTGCCTCCCTCCCCCTTTTCTTGCAAATGAATTATTGAAGAAAAAAGTATGAAAGCAGATTGATGCTGTACCCACTTTTGAGATTTCAGATTCACATGCATTTTAATAAAAGTCTCCATGCAGTCTTAATTCTTAAGGTTAAGGCTTTCTGATTTGGAATTCATATACATAATTGTGCAAAGGTTCTGCGGTGTAATATTTTTGTGATATGTATAGGCATAACAATTTTCCAAAAGTAAGTCTGGAACTAATGTATAAATGTGCTCTATAAAATCAGTAATATTAATAAATCTGAATTACTTTAAAGAAAAATCTTGGATGATATGTGACATTTATAAACAGAGATAACTTGATTTTCCATTATATTTTCTTTCAGACCAAGTCCTGTGTGGTGGTTAGGGGGTGGCTGGGAGCCATGATAGGAAGAGAGAAGTACAATTCCTGAGTTCAGAGTTCTGACTCAGAACCCTTCTTTGATTTAGATGAACACAATTATCTGATAGAATAAACAGTGTTCATTATTCATAATATCATATAGATGTGTTTCTCTAAAATAAAATCCAGCTCAATAATGAAGAAGTCAGCAAGTTGAATTAAGGGTTATAAGAAAATTTTCCAGCTAAGTCTTACACTGAATATACCTTGTCCCCCAAAAACCTGTTCCAAAGAACTACCTATCTGTGCCAGACTTTGTCTGTGTCTACTGTATTTTTCATCACAGTGGTTCTTGAAACGGGTGAAAGGAGTGGTAGTGTTTTCACAATATCTGGAAGCACATTCATGTCTCATGCCCACACAGTGCCGTGGTTACAATAATGTAGTGAACTGGGTTCTGGGGCCAGAAATGCTTAACTCCTGTATTGCTCAAGACAATCCCAAATATTGAGAACTGTTCTGTCCAAATTGCAAGTAGAGAAACACTAATAATAAGTAAATTGAGTGCATACCAGTAATAATACCATAATTTTGCTGGTTAATAAATTACATAAATTTAGATCAGATATTTTACATTTTATTTGAGTATGAATCAGCAAATTGGGACAGGTTTTTTTAATTTAAATTTTTTTAAAAGATTTTATTTATTTGACAGAGACAGAGAGGGAACACAGCAGGGTAGGTGGGAGAGGGAGAAGTAGTCTCCCCAAGGTGCGGAGAGCCTGAGGTGGGGCTCAATCCCAGGACCCTGAGATCATAACCAGAGCTGAAGGCAGACATTTAACAACTGAGCTACCCAGGCACCCTGGGACAGAAGACTTTTTTATGTCATGTGTTCATTAAATCTCAAAGTAAAATTATGGTAACCTTTAGGAAATCATGGAAGTCCTAAATCACTCATGAGGAGATATTTCTTAACTCATTGACCTATATTATTTTTTATTTTTTTAAAGATTTTATTTATTTATTTGACAGAGAGAAATCACAAGTAGGCAGAGAGGCAGGCAGAGAGAGAGAGAAGGAAGCAGGCTCCCTGCTGAGCAGAGAGCCCGATGTGGGACTCGATCCCAGGACTCTGAGATCATGACCTGAGCCGAAGGCAGTGGCTTAACGCACTGAGCCACCCAGGGGCCCCTTGACCTATATTCTAATGGAAGAGTAGACATATGTTCTAATGGATTGGTCAGTCTATACAATCTCCACTCATAACCACTAAATGTAAGAAACAATTACATTTCATTAAACTGAATCAAACAAATAACGATTTTTGAGTAAACATACTGAAATTCTTACATTAATTTTAAAAAATTTAAGCCATTTTTCTAATGAGCCCAAGCTTCCTTAAACTATATTTCTGACTTCTATGCAAAAGGAGGAAAAATGGTAAAATTCAGTTTGTTCATGTGACTTTTTGCTCTAGCTAGATGAATAATATGCTAAGGGAAAGGTTGTTTACTAGAACTAAGAATCTTATAAATTTGTGTTTATTCTATTTCAGTAAGATAGGGATAGATGGCATTCCTCGTTTTCACTAGCCCTGTAATACAAATTGCTGAAACTGTAAAATGTGTATTTCCTGAGGCTGTTACTCCAGTCAGACTGTCTTACCTTATTCTATTTTGGACTTATACATTCAACAATTAAAATAATTGTATGTAGCTATTTTGTATTCTTTTCATGTTCCTGTAATGATTACACCAAAGTTAGCCATTGATTTACTTATCAAGAAATCTACTAATTCAGCTTCTGGGAATCTGAGAAGATCTAGGATTAGGGTCCAGCCATAGCCCAAAACCTGTGTGACTTAATCGTGCTCTTCAATTTCTCATATGCAAAGTAAGATTAATACCTATCTTCATAGGACTTGTGTGAGGCTCAACTTAGCATTTTAATTTTATTTGAAACAAAGGTAAACTTGAACTTAATCTTTAAAAAATTTTAACCAGTATTGTCTTTCTAAAAGCAATCTCATGTTGGGGCGCCTGGGTGACTTAGTTGGTTAGGCATCCAGCTATTGATTTCAGCTCAGGTCATGATCTTAGGGTTGTGGGATCAGCCCCACGTCTAGCTCCATGCTCACTGAGGAGTCTGCTTGTCCCTCTCTCCCTGCTCCTTCCCCTGATTACACACACACACACTCTCTCTTTCTCTCTCTCTCTCTCTCTCTCAAATAAGTAGAATCTTTAAAAATGAAAACAATCTCATGTGAACTTACCATGAGGAATAAATAATGGCTTCAAATAATCTTTGGGATCCTTTGGAGGGGCTTGGTATTTGGTATTTGTACTAAATATGGATGGAGCCTTAAAGCGACAGTCTCTTAAGTAGCCTTTGTCAAAGGAAAATAGCCCAAGACAGCTTTGTCTATTGGAATAGAAGTGTTTGCATTTTACCATGGTGTTAACTCAGCCATGGTCATGACTCTTCAGGGGTCAGAGATGAGGGATGGTGACGGATGACCTAGTCAACTTCCAGCTTGGATTTTTTGGAGCTAAAAAGCCCTGACATAAACAGAGATAATAGTATCAAAGTACTAGTACCATTATGGATGCTGAAAAATTTCAAATCTTTCTTCTTTAAGTTTACCTGGATTTTTCTTACTCTGAGCAAAGCAATAGCAGAAATTAGTACCAGGAGTGGGATATGAACCACCATTTCAAGATCTTGATTTCATTACCAGTATCTTCATGTACATAGAGGAATCCCATCAGAGTTACATTCAAATTTTATGACTCCAACTGGAGTGCTGTGCCAAAGAGAAAGTGAGAAAGGTTGAGAATTTAAGTCCTGCAGTCACTTGTGCCTACCATTTCTCTTGAGTATCCCCCAGACTAAGTGTTAAAAGGGAGACATTAATCTATGGCTTCCTCAATTGGTCATAGATTCTTTGTGCCATGTAGTGTGAGCTTCTCACTGTGCAGAGTGTGATTCTAGTGTTTAAAGATAAGTGTTTTTTTTTATACAAGATGGCCTCAAATACAAGCCAACTACTTCATCTGGTGCTCACCCAAAGAATGAGCCATCTGTTTGAATGCTGAAGGAAAAATTGGCTGTGTTGGACATATTGAGAGTCTGCCTCCAACATGGTCTGTAAATGTTGTATACTGTATTTTAAAGGTGACTTAGATTTTCAAGCATAATTTTGACTTTATGAGGTTTTTTTCCTTGTATGTACATCTCTGTATGAGAAGTAAACTCTACTATAATAAATGTTGCATCCTTCCAATTTCCCTTTGTTACTGGATAACAGATAATTCCAACAGTTCTTTATCTTTCAAGGTGTATAGGGACATTAACATTTTTTTTTCATTAAAAGAATTAAAATAATGACCTGAATATCAATTAAGTTTTCCAGCAAATAGTTTTAAAGTTTAGATATAGCTGCAAATGACCCATACAAAGCCAAGGCTATTACACAATTTAATTGAATTGCATAATTAATGAAATAAGCCCCAATCATGGCATCAGCCTTGCATGGTTATCCTCTGTAACCATCCTTTGTCCAGTCCAGAAGGCTATGTGGTAGGGTTTGCTATGGGCTAAAAGATGATGCTCTAGATCAGAGATGAGCAAACTTTTCCTTTAGGAGACCAAATTCACCAACAGTGAATATTCCAAAAAGGACCAGAAAAAAGGGTTTTGTAGGGTATAAAGTTTGTCCCAGCTACACAACTCTACAACTGTACCAAGAAAACTGCCAGAGACAATATGTAAACAAATGAGTATGCCTGTGGTATAATAAAGCTGAATAAAGAGAGGACAGGTTAGATTGGGCCCCTCTGGGCTGTCCTGAGCTAGAAGATGGTGCCCTATGCAGTGGTTCTTTAATAATGTTTGATTCCCAGACCAGCAACATTGACATCACTGAACACTTGTTAGCAAGGCAAATTCTTGGACCCCACCCAACAAGTAGCTGATAGGTCAGAAACTGGGGTTGAGATCCGGCAATTAGGGTTTTAATATGCCCACCAGGGGACCTCAATGCAGGCATGCTGAAGTTTAAGAGCCGCTGCTATGAAGACCTAGAACCCTTTGAGGCCAGCCCTAAAACTGCACAAGATGATGTTTTTGGTGGTGTCATGATTGGTGTACAAGACAATAAAGTCATTTGAACATTGAAGTAACCACAAGCATTCTACTGAGTCAGAAAACAGTTTAATAGTTCTAGTAAGGACATTTTTGTTTTTCTAATTTCTGAAGTTGTCTTTTCTGGTTAATATGTTTGAATGTATTATAAATTTCTCTTGAAAAAAATTTCCCTTAAATTTGAGACCAGTTTTTGTTTGTGCTATCATCATATATACTGAAACCTATGAAAATAGTACAAAGTTTCTCATTGTGGGATTTATTTTAGAGGAACCTAACAATGTTGCAAAGTTGTTGCATATGTTCGTTTCCCATGTGTATAAAAGACTCATGTCTTAATGCAGGTGTCAGGATATTCAGTAGGAACTTTCCTATTGTTCTGGAATCGATGGCCATGCCCGAAACTAAGAAGAAAGGGTAGTAAATTCTCCGTCCTAATCCAAAATGGACTATCTACTGTCCAACACTACCAAATTCTATATTTATTGTATGAACACTTCCTTTACCTGTGAGGTTATGTAAGAAGTTTGAAGAAGGGGGAGTGAAATTTTGACCTTAAGAAGAAATAGCAGAGGACTTGTTCCACTTCTCCCGGTGGTTTCTCCCAACCTGGGGCGGGTGGGGAGGGGTGGGTGGCTCCAAGACAATCAGTCTGACACCAAAAGTACCAATAGGTCCTTCTTGCATTGTCACTTTAGTGGAGCATGGACAGAGCACAGAGAGCAGAAAATATTTCCCATAGAATCTGGAATGGAATGTGTACACAGAACTACTACGTGCTTCTGTCTACGGGTCTCTGAAGGCAAGAAGTTGGCCAGAGTAGCCTGTGTCAGGAGAGCGTGACGGGACCTTGAAGTGCATGTGGCATGAGGGCTTCTGTAGAAGTGGGTGGGAGCTGCCACCCTGTTCTATGTTTGTTCTAGATATCCTGTTCTAGGATATCCTCAGGCTATGGAAAAGTTACCTAGAGATTCTTTGAACTCTTTGAGAAGGAACTTGGAGGTTAAAGGAAGGACAGGAACTATACAGTTACCTAGGTCCAGTGAGAAAACTAACCACCTCAAGAGGGGCTTTGAGGACGTTTGTTGTGTATGGGTCAAAGGGAGAGACTCCTCCTCCCTGAAGGAGCTGGGCTGAAGCTAACAGGAGCATGAGACGAACACACATAAAGCCTATTTGGAGACCACCAGCGTGAGACAGAACCACGTCCAGTGAAGAGAAATGAAGGACCCTTCCTACTGGGGGGAATCTTCCTTCCCTCCTCCTTGTCTCCAGCTCCAGAGTTAAAGAAGAAAAGGGAGAAAGTATCACAAGGATGGACAATACTGTTATAAGTCCTGGGGTTGCCATCCAGCCCTCGATGGAGATGGTTTGGAGGATAGCGATGGGCAAGGGGTTTTGCATCAGATATGAAAGTCAAGAACTGTAGAGGGTCTGATTTTACTTCGCAAGCTAACAAGTTAGCTTCCGCATCTACTGGCAGAAGATATTAGATTCCTAAGTCAGAAAAATTGTTTATATTACTCACCACACAATAAAAGCACAAACCTCAGCATATTGGTTGGTTTCCTTGCCCCCAAGTCCCATTGAGGGTAGGGGTGATTCATGGGCTGGGCTAATATGAATACATGGAGTAGGTTATCCTCCAGGAGAAGCCAGGACCCAAATCAGCAAACGTCATAGAGCAAGCAAACCAGTTTCACTCTTCTTAAGAGTGAGCTATTACGTGGGAGTTGTCTGGGCTAGGAGAACGGTGAGGCAAAGGAGGGCATCCATGGTGCAAAATTTAGGGAAGCACTCAGTCCTAGGTTTGCACAAATGTAGGATTAGTATCTAAGGGTGAGAAATTCCTTAACTTTTGTGTCCTGGGCATCTTGCTTGCCTCACCCTAATCCTGGCTTTGGGAATCATGGGGGACTTCCTGGTGGTCACTTTGATTTACTTAGTTATCTACATGAGTAGCTACAGTATTTGCTCAGTGTCAGAGGACACATAAACCTGTCAGCCCAGCACACATGGCAGAAATGTGCTTCTCCCAAGAATGAGACTGAAGCTTGGGGAACCTGGGTGGTTCAGATGGTTAAGCATCTGCCTTTGGCTCAGGTCATGATCCCAAAGTCCTGGGATCAAGCCCCACATTGGGCTCCCTGCTCATTGGGGAGCCTGCTTCTCCCTCTCCTTCTGTTGCTCCCCCTGCTTATTCTTGCTCTCTCTCTCTGTCAGACAAACAAAAAAATCTTAAAAAAAAAAAAAAGAAATGAGACTGAAGTTCAAAACTGAACTTTTTAAACAATTCATGGGTCAAATCCAGTCCCAATCCATAGTGTTGACATTTTTTAAAGGATCACAAAACAAGAATATGAAATAGAGATCATATGTGACCCACAAAGCCTAAAATATTTACTATCAGGTTCTTTACAGAAAAAGTTTGCTGACTCCCATAAAAACTGGAAGGCATTTAATTTGTGCATATCTTTAAAAGACAAGAGAGGGAGATTCAAAGTAGTATAGCTTCAGGCAATAATTTAAAAAATTGCTTTACATCATTCCCCTAAAGAGCCATGTTTCTTCAATAAACTATTTACACAGATGATAAACATTAAGCCTCTTTCAAATGACAAAAACCCAACTTTAATTAAAGCTAAAAGAATGCATTGGTTCGGGGTGCCTGTTGGCTCAGTGGATTAAAGCCTCTGCCTTCAGCTCAGGTCATGATCTCAGGGTCCTGGGGTTGAGCCCCACATCGGGCTCTCTGCTCAGCAGGGAGCCTGCTTCCCTTCCTTTCTCTCTGCCTGCTTCTCTGCCTACTTGTGATCTGTCTGTCAAATAAATAAATAAAATCTAAAAAAAAATGCATTGGTTCACATAGATATCGTGCTGAAAGGGCAAGCTCAGAGTCAGCTCCAGGTTTGGTGACATCTGGGGAATTGAATGCCATTGGAACCTTACACAGGCTAGCTTTGTTTTTGCCTTGTACATTGCCATGGATGGACTTTCCCTGAATGGCAGGGAACAAAGCTCGAGCCACTCCAGCATCGTCCCCGTGCCACTCTGACAGGCAATATGGCGCCTGCATCCTAGCTACAGGTTGGACCATTGTCCAATCCTGGACCTGGCATCATGGCCAGCGTGGGAGAGGAGCTATGTGAGTCAGCAGGCTGTGTGCCACCTCTGGCACCAGTGGGAGCATGAGCTGTTAGCAGTGAAGAGCACAGACGTGACCTTGGGTGGTCATTGGCAGCTGCCCCAATTTGTGTCTAACTGTGTCCTTTAGTTTGGAATAACATGTGAGTTTTTAGGTCCTGTCAATGTGTGCAGTTGAAGCTCTTAGCCTATAAAATTTTCATGTGTTTAAAATTAGCTGCTCTGTTTCTGATTGATGTATCAGATTGGCCTCTCTACCCTTGTTTCTACAGTTTTATCACGTTGTTTGGAGTTGACTATGCCTTGCAGCACTTCCTCTTTACTGTGGGCTTACCATGGAAGAGTTGCTTAGGGAACTTTGATTAATCATCCTATTATGGTCAGGCACTCCTGTCTTTCTGGCCTCGCCAGATAGTTCTATGGCAAACATTACATTCCTGACTTTAGACTCTCTGCGTCCTATAATCACAGTGATGAATCTGTTTTGCTAATTAATTTTTAGTGTGGCTTGTAGATGAGGCTCATGAAACGAGTGAAATGTGACAGGCTTACAATCCATAAAGAAGCCTGAGTAAAAGCAACCATTCTCTAGATGGTTAACTCTGTTTGGGACTTAATGCCAGGTTGATCCTCGGGGCCTCACAGACTTGCGAGGCTAACTCGGTTTTCCTTTGTTTTGTCTGACACTTTGTGGCAGCTTAAATCATTCCTACTATCCATAGTGGGTCAAATTTTGTATGAAAACTATTTCCCAAGTGTCTACTTTCTCATCATAATTTCGGAAGCAACTGCTTTCCTGTTACATCTACAGGTCCGTGCTGGTCTGTTCTCTCTGGGGCGAGAGCTAGCAGGCAGACTGCTCTAATATTCTGTTCGTCCTTCTCCTACCCAAGAAATCAACTCACCATGTTGATTTTAGTTAAAGATGTGTTTGACAGGGACATTTTTGTTGGGCGATATATTTTCATTGGTTTTCTGCAATAAGCTAGTTTTTAAAATTTATTTCTGGAAGCATCTTAGTTGGCTCCTAAAATGGTCAATAGCCCCTAGCACCACAAACTTAAGAATATCATCTTTCACTCTATTTTTTATTTTCAGTTGCGTTTCAGGACTTGGGAAACATGAAAAAGAAAGGTTCTTTTTTTTTTTAAGATTTTATTTATTTGTCAGAGAGAGAGAGGGAGAGAGAGCGAGCACAGGTAGACAGAACAGCAGGCAGAGGCAGAGGGAGAAGCAGGCTCCCTGCCAAGCAAGGAGGCCGATGCGGGACTCGATCCCAGGACGCTGGGATCATGACCTGAGCCAAAGGCAGCTGCCCAACCAACTGAGCCACCCAGGCGTGGTTCTTAAAGACAGTGAGTGTGGATTTGTGGGAAGCAAGCAAATTCTTAACTTTTTTTTTAAAAAAAGATTTTATTTATTTATTTCACAGAGAGACACATAGTGAGAGAGGGAACACAAGCAGGGGCAGTGGGAGAGGGAGAAGCAGGCTCCCCACGGACCAGGAAGCCCATGTGGGGCTTGATCCCAAGACCCTGGGATCATGACCTGAGCTGAAGGCAGAGGCTTAAAGACTGAGCCACCCCGGCTCCCTGCAAATTCTTAACTTCTGAAACAAATCTGTGGAAGAGTTGTTTCCCATTAGAACACACAGAAATCTGAACAAGTTTAGTGTTTGCATGATGTTTTTTCTTTTACAGCATTAAAGCTGTATTAAGCATATGTCAGTGTTTGATCACTCTGTTATGAGGCAGCGGAAGTATTTTAACAGTTTCTTGGACGTCAGTGTACTGTTTCTGTTTCCAGCATGTGCAATATAGAAAAATATAGTTATGTCTTGAAGATAAAATGATACTTCTTAAGTTATTATTATTATATAATACATACACATAGTTTTAAAAAATAGATTGGTATTCAATGGTTTTAAATAACAAGTAAAAATCTCTCACTCTATCTTTAGTATCACTTTTCAGAGGTGGTCACTTCTTAACTGTTCTGTTTTTTAATTCTAAAGGTGGCTACCACCAGAGTAAATAATACTCAGAGTTCTCTGTTTCCTGATGAATGTCATCATTAGGCTGTATTAGTCAACACCCTAATGTGAAAGATGACTCCCACCTCCGCCACTACTGGCCCCTGAGTTTGTTAGTTGTATTATTATTATTATTTTTAAAAGATTTTATTTATTTATTTGACAGAGAAGAGATAGCACAAGCAGGGGGAGAGACAAGCAGAAGGAGAGGGAGAAGCAGGAGCCCAGCTGAGCAGAGAGCTTGTCGCAGGGCTTGATCCCAGGATCATGACCTGAGCCCTGAAGGCAGATGCCTAACCGACTGAGCCACCCAGGTGCTACTTAACTGATTGCTTCATTTTCTGTATAGAAGTTTCTTAGTTTGATATGGTCTTATCTGTTTATTTTTTCTTTTGTTGCTTACACTTTTTTGTTGTTGATGTTGTTGTTGCTTGTACTTTTTTTTTTTTTTAAGATTTTATTTATTTATTTGAGAGAGGGAGAGAGAGCATGAGAAGGGAGAAGCAGACTCCCCAAGGAGCTGGGAGCCCGATGTGGGACTCGATCCCAGAACTCCAGGATCATGACCTGAGCTGAAGGCAGTGGCGTAACCAACTGAGCCACCCAGGCATCCCATGTTGCTTGTACTTTTGATGTTACATCCAAAAAATCATTGCCCAGACCAATGTCAAGCAGGTTTTCCCCTATGTTTTCATATAAGAGTTTGACAATTCAACTTTTACATTTAGGTCTTTAATACATTTTGAGTTAATTCTTGTGAGTGGTACATGTAATAATATTTAACACTGAGCCAGTAGGATTGAACCAATAAACAAACATACTCCCACCAAATCAAATCTTTGCCACTTGAAAGAGAATTTTTCCTATTTTTTTTTCAGGTTTCTAAAAATTTTCCAGGGTTTCCAGAGTTGCCTTTTAAGTTCTTGTTGAGAAAGAAAAAAAACACGTTTCTTTGCCATATCAGTAAGTTCTTTCAGCTTCTTACTCATATGATTTGCTGAATAAAATCCATTCCAACATTTTTTTTTTTAAAGATTTTATTTATTTATTTGACAGACAGAGATCACAAATAGGCAGAGAGGCAGGCAGAGAGAGAGAGGAGGAAGCAGGCTCCCCGCTGAGCAGAGAGCCCGATGCGGAACTCGATCCCAGGACCCTGAGATCATGACCCGAGCCGAAGGCAGCGGCTTAACCCACTGAGCCACCCAGGCGCCCTCCAACATTCTTTTTGAAGACAGTCTTCTTTATATCTTCTAATGTCTTGTCTTAGCCACATAGCTGTCATCACAGGATTTTTTTTCATAGTAATGTGGGTTAATCTTATTGTTTTCAGATTCTATGAAATTTTTTTCCAGAAGAGTGTGTCCACAGAGTCCTTGAATATCTCTGAACCTTTTTACTTTTCTTCACACTTGGCTTTGTTGCTTCTCTGAATGATATCTTAATTTCTTCCTCTCTTTCTTTCTTTTTTGAAACATTTTATTTATTTGGCAGAGAGAGACACAGTGAGAGAGAGAACTCAAGCAGTGGCAGAGGGAGAGGGAGAGGCAGGCTTCTCGCTGAGCAAGGAGCCCAATGTGTGGCTCGGTCTCAGGACTCTGGGATCAGGACCTGAGCCACATGCAGATGCTTAATGACTGAGCCACCCAGGTGACTAGTATCTTACTTTCAATTTTACTTTCTTTTTCTTTTTAGGTAGGCTCCACGCCCAGCATATGGCTTGAACTCATGACCCTGAGATAAAGACCTGAGCTGAGATTAAGGGCTGGACACTGACCTGACTGAGGCACCCAGGTGCCACTCAATTATATTTTCTAATTGGTGAGTGTAGAATAATGCTATTGAGAGGTTCATTTTTTTTTTTTTTTTTTTGAATCTGGGAACTTGGCTTAACTCGTTATTTCTAAGAATTGATTGATAGTCAGTTTTATCTTTTTCCTTTTAAGTCTTATCATTTTCTTAATCTTATTTCCTTGATCAAGATGGCTGGTACTATGCAGTTTAGAATTCTAGATCTATACCATTTTTTTTCTCTCCAAATGTTTAAAATATTGTCTTATATCATTCAGGCACTCTGTTGAGCAGTTAAATATTACTTTGAATTCCTCCTTTGTAGGGAACCTGTTTTTATTCTCTAGGAGCTCTATGGTCTCTACTTTTTCCTTGAAATTCTGCAGTTTTACAAGGCTCTACCTTGGCATAAGGTATACTTTGGTGTATATATATAGATAAATATCTATCTATCTATCTATATATCTTGGTGTAAATCCTTTTTATTTATCTTTTTTTTTTTTAAAAGATTTATTTATTTATTTGACAGACAGAGATCACAAGTAGGCAGAGAGGCAGGCAGAGAGAAAGAGAGAGGAGGAAGCGGGCTCCCTGCTGAGCAGAGCCAATGCAGGGCTCGATCCCAGGACCCTGAGATCATGACCTGAGTGGAAGGCAGAGGCTTAATCCACTGAGCCTCCCAGGTGCCCCCCTTTTTATTTATCTTGCATGGCATTTCATCCTGAAGACTTTTGTTTTCAGCTCTAGGAATTTTCTTCCTTTCGTTGTCTCTCCCCACCCCAACTCCCACTTAACTAATACTGGGCTTCCTTAGTTGATTCTCCATTCTCCAACTTTTTTCTTATATTTTTCACCGCTTTACTTTTTTGGTTTGCATTGTGGAATTTTCTCAGCTTTGTCTTCTGAGCTTCTATTGAAATTTTTATTTAAAAAATCATATTTTTAATTTTAAGACTCTTTCTGGTTCTCTGCTCCCTCCCCGCTTTTAAAAAAGATTTTATTTATTTATCCGACGATGGAGAAAGAGTGCATGGGGTGGGGAGGAGGGGGAAGGGCAGAGGGAGAGGGAGAGACAGGCTCCCTGCTGAGCAGGGAGCCCGACATGGGGCTCAATCCCAGGACCCTGAGATCATGACCTGAGCCAAAGGCTTAACTGACTGAGCCACCCAGGCACCCCACATCTTTGCCCTCTTTTTAAAGCATCATCCCCTGGGAGATCTAAAGGCAGGGATGTAACTTACGATTCACAAAACTGAAAAGGCTGAGTAATAGTGATTTCTTTAGAAGAAGTTTAGTTTTCTATGGGAGCTTACATAGTAACACAGCACCTGCTTTCTATCATTCTAAACTTTATTTCTGTTTAGTCCAGTTCTGTTCTCAGACTCTCTACTCATGGTAACAAGAGATAGCAACAGCTCAGCCTACTTCAGTGAAAGTTGCATGAGAATGAGTATCTTTCTCATGATACTACATGACATGTGCTACTACATGAACTACAGGAACTGTCCTGTAGTTCTCAGCAAGTGTCTCCTGGCACCCCACTGATTAGGGCACATTCCTCAACATACTCCAGTAGTTATAGGAATGAAATCTGGAAATTTTGTTCTAGGGTGCTTATAGCCATCTTTCTTCCATATCGCCTGTCTGGCCACAGAATTTAGGCCTAGAGTGTGGAGTGAAATCAAAGGCATTTGACACACGAGAGCTGACTGTGGGCTACAGCTGAACAGAGCAAAATGGGGTAAC
The DNA here is from genome assembly GCF_020171115.1 of Neogale vison. Lineage (NCBI taxonomy): Eukaryota > Metazoa > Chordata > Mammalia > Carnivora > Mustelidae > Neogale > Neogale vison. The sequence goes on from NC_058094.1 coordinate 69,824,529, forward strand.
CACAAGGAGAAGAGGTTCTAGGCACAAAATATAACAGATATTTTCTGCAATCATGTAACTTGGAAACATCAAAAAGTTTTTTGACTATGTGGAACAAAGGCAGATGAGTGTTGGGCATTTTACTGAACTGGAGGGCAGTAAGCAAGGGACTGACCAGAATGTAGCAAACAGATTGTTTGTCCAGAGATGTCTACGTCCCCTATTATAGGTGGTAGTGGGGGCAGAGAAAGAAACACTTAATGGGTAAAAATATCTTTGTGTTTATGTCTAAAACTTCATCAGTTTTGTTAGAACAGGGAAATGGTGCTGTGTGAATTGGGAAGATTAGAAACTTTTAACCGTTTCCATTTTAATGGGAATTGTCCTAATCAGTTTTCCTGTTTCTAAAAGGGATCACCCTATACATACATAAATAGGAACGTGGGCTATTTCTGGAGAGATGGAGACAAAGCTTCCCCACACAACATCAAGGATTTCTGACAGGAAGATGCATTAAATAAAGGAAATTTGCTGAAGGGAAAGTTCAAGGGAAAGGAGGACAAGTACTTCACTATGTTAATGTCATTTCACCCCTTTCTCTCGGAGATGGAATCTCAGCTCTGTTCTTTTTTTTTTTTTTGCTTTCTTCTCCCTATTTATTCTTTTAAGTTAGAGTGACAAGCAGAGGAAAGAAGGCAATAAATAACTAGCATCAGCAATTCATAAGTCAATTTCTATACTCTATCTGTTCTGCGAACCCGTTGTCAACTCACTGTGAATTTGCCTAACCAGTTTGCTTTAGTTAAGTTTAGACATAAGCCCTTTGACTCAACCTTGTGAGGATAAAGGATAGAATGACTGGATATTTCCCGCTGAATTAGCTGGAAGCATCACATTTGATTTTAATACCTTTTTCTGTTTTCCTTCCTAAACCCACTGTGCACTTTGCTCTTGCTGGAGTGTTACAGTGTGGCAATAGTCGTTCTTGTAACTCTTAAAAATTCTCACTACTTTGACAGCTTTGGTGTCTGGAAACATGAGTTTACTCGTCACTTGGAACCTGAGATATGGGCCAGTCCACCCCCATGGCCTGATGTCACCTGAGGAAGCAATAGTCAGGACAAGACTCTGGACAGAGTCTGCAGATTAGGGGACTGCCACGCTGATGCCCACTGATACAGGGCTCTTATGCCTCTGTTCTATCACACAGACATGCTGGATGAGATTTCTGTAATTTGCAGCTTTGACATTTTATCATTTTATTATCTGACAGACAATGTGTCTAGGTTTTGTTTTGTTTGTTTCTTGTAGTGGGCTTCACGCTGGGCATGGAGCCCAGTGAAGATTTTGAAATCACGACCCTGAGGTCAAGACCTGAGCTGAGATCGAGTTGGCCACTTGACTGACTGAGCCACTCAGGCACCCCAACAATGTGTAGGTTTTGATGTTAACCAAGAATCAGACAGTTCTGATCTATTTATTAAAATATTATTTATTTATTTATTTGACAGACAGAGATCACAAGTAGGCAGAGAGGCAGGCGGGGGTTGGGGGACAGGCTCCTTGCTGAGCAGAGAGCCTGATGCGGGGCTCAATCCCAGGCCCCTGAGATCATGACCTGAGCGGAAGGCAGAGGCTTAACCCACTGAGCCACTCAGGCGCCCCACATTGAATAAATTCTTAATATAACTATGTCTCAAGTTCTTTTTAAAGAAGTTTTTATTTAAATTCAATTGAACTAACATATGCTGTATTATTAGTTGCAGAAGTAGAATTTAGTGATTCATCAGTTGCACACAACACTCAGTGCTCATTACTTCGTGTCCTCTTTAATGTCCATCACCCAGTTACCCATCCCTCCACCACCTCCCCTCTAGCAACCCTCAGTTTTTTTGCTATAGTTAAAGTCTCTCATGGTTTGTCTCCCTCTCTGTTTTTGTCTCATTTTTCCTTCCCTTCCTCTATGTTCATCTGTTTTGTTTTTGAAATTCCACAATGAGTGAAATCATATGGTATTTGTCTTTCTCTGACTGACTTATTTCATTTAGCATAATACCCTCTAGTTCCATCCATGTCATTGTAAATAGTAGGATTTCATTCTTTTGGATGGCCGAGTAATAGACCATTGTCCAATTTCTTTTTTTTTTTTTAAAGATTTTATTTATTTATTTGACAGAGAGAGATCACAAGTAGACAGAGAGGCAAGCAGAGAGGGAGATAGAGGGAAGCAGGCTCCCTGCTGAGCAGAGAGCCCGATGCGGGACTCGATCCCAGGACCCCGAGATCATGACCTGAGCCAAAGGCAGCAACTTAACCCACTGAGCCACGCAGGCGCCCTCCAATTTCTTTTTAAAAAGCTAAAATCTGAATTTAACTGGGTGTCCTTTTCCCCTCCCCTAAATTTAGCAATACAGGCTTTCTTCCTGGCCAATGTAATATTTTATCTTCAAGTCCCCAAGAATACATTTTATAGAACCTTATGAAGAAGTGGCATTTTAGAGCCAGAATCTGGCTCAGAAGATCTATCAGGTCACCTTTCTCCTCTTATGTAGCCATCCACATTATAACCAGAGGTAAATAAATTGCAACTGAGAGTGCATATTAGTACCCTGCTCTCCTACCTTTCCTAAAAACTGATTTACTATATATACCATGCTTAGACTAGCAATCAACTGCAAGGTGCTGGTCTGACTGTGGCCATAGATATACATGTCCCTGGAGGTTCCTCAAAAAGTTGAGCATAGAGCTACCCTATGTCCCAGCAATTGCACTACTGGACATTTACCCTAAATATACTAATGTAGTGATCTGAAGGGACACATGCACCTGTATGTTTATAGCAGCAATGTCTACAATAGGCAAACTATGGAGAGAGCCCAGATTTCCATCAACAGATGAATGATAAAGATGTGGCATATATATACAATGAAATACCATGCAGCCATCAAAACCCCCCAAATCTTGCCATTTGCAACCACGTGGATGGAACTAGAGAGTATTATGCTAAACAAAATAAGTCAATCATAAAAAGACATTTATCATATGATCTCTCTGATATGAGCAATTTGAGAAACAAGACAGAGGATCATAGGGGAAGGGAGGGAAAAATGAAACAAGATGAAACCAGAGAGGGAGACAAATCATAAGAAACTCTTAATCTCAGGAAACAAACTGAAGGTTGTTGGAGGGGAGGGGGGTGGAAGGGATGGGGTGGCGGGGGTGATGGACATTGGGGAGGGTATGTGCTATGGTGAGTGTTGTGAATTGTGTAAGACTGATGAATCACAGACCTGTACCCCTGAAGCAAACAATACATTATATGTTAATTTAAAAAAATAAATTTCAAAAAAAAAAAAAGAAAAAGAAATACATGTCTTCCACCTTGATCATGGTATCCTGAAGAACAAATTTGGAGAGTCTCATGAACATTCCCTTAATAGACTCTTTTAAGTTCTTTCAAGTGGGGAAAATTCTATACTTCCTCAGATTTACTGGAGAAAGAAGTCAGAGAAGGCTAGGCAGCAGGATTTTTTCCAGTTTTTTTTTTCAGTTCTCCAATATGTATATTATTACTAACAAGTATTTCTATTTTTTGCCTTCTATCCCTTTCTGGATTTGTTGCTGACCCTAAAACTTGGGTACTCCAAGGAATGCTTGCAAGTCCAGAAATGGACATTTCAGCATGAATGAGTAACAACACTTGACGGTGGGTTTGGCAGCCACGTAGGAAATGTCTCCCCACACTTCACAATAGCATTCACCCACTGGGTCTGCATTCAGAATCAGACAAGGGATGATAGCCACAATCCTGACACCAGTTTCATTCTGTGTGTTTTTCAACACCACCAAGCAGTTCTCTAGCATCAGTTGAGTCCCACACTTCAACTCTGTTCTGACATCACCTGGAGACAGTACCACATACCTCATGCTAAGGGTTCAGTCCCATGAGACTGCCCCCTCTACACACTTCAGATGACAATTGCAAGTCCAGATTGTCACCTGTGTTTCTAATCGACCAGCTACAGATTGAAAGTTCTAAGGATCCTTCCTTCAGTGCGATTGATTTGCAAGAGCAGCCCACAGAACCTAGAGAAACATCTTACTAACTAGATTACTAGTGTATTATAAAAGGATCTAACTCAGGAACAATCAGAGAGAAGTGTTACATAGGGCCAGGTGGGGGGAAAGGGTGCAGGTCTTCTGTGCCCACTCCAGGCACACACTCTCCCTGAATCTCCACAGGTTTGCCAAACTGGAAACTCTTTGAACCCTCTGTTGGTTTTTAAAAAATTTTTTTAAAAGATTTTATTTATTTATTTGACACAGAGAGAGATCGCAAGTAGGCAGAGAGGCAGGCAGAGAGAGGGGGAAGCAGGCTCCCCGCTGAGCAGAGAGCCAATGCGGGGCTCAATCCCAGGACCCTGAGACCATGACCTGAGTAGAAGGCAGAGGCTTTAATCCACTGAGCCACCCAGGCGCCCCAACCCTCTGGGTTTTTAAGGAGGTTTCATTACATAGGCATGATTGATTAAAGCACTGGCTATTGGTGATTGATTCAACCTCTGGGGCCCATTCAGAGATGTGGTCCAAAGCCACATTATTAACGTAACAAAAGACACCTTTATTGCTTTCATCATTTAGGAAATTTCAAGAGTTTTAGGAACTCTGTAATGGGAATGGCGACAAAGACCACCTATATATTTCTCGCCAGAATCACAATATCTCGTTCCCATTTCCCCTTTCCCTCTCTCTCCTTTCCCTGCTCTCAGTGTTTGTGGAGGGGAACGCCTCTGAAGTTACTGTACTCCTACCTCACCTCATCAAAAGTAGGCTGGCGGTTCTTCGAGGGCTGTTCCAGTCTCTAAGGAGTGGTCACACCACCAGGTGAGCTCTGGCGGAAGACCTTGAGGGCAAAGCAACGCCTGTTGGGAAACTCGCTCAAGCTGTCAATTTCGCACTGAGGCAGCAAGACGCTGCCTGTGACTGACTCCAAGACGGTCATTGCTTTGATCCTCAAGGCCCACCTGCAAGTACACACCCACCTCTGTCCCACAGTTTCCTTGTATAAACTGTGGAGGTACTTTTGGCTTTTTGGAGATAGTCTTTGAGATGGTAGTCTGCTGTCTTCCCAGGGTTGGCCTCACCAAAATTAATTCCTTTCTCATTTCACTACTACTTATTTCTCTGTCTTTGGATTTTGTCAGGGGCTAGTGGCTGCACCTGGTCTGTTTGGGACCCCCAGCTCCATGCTCTTGTGTTCCTGCTCCCGGCTACAATTTCCCAACGGTGTGTAGGTTTGGAGGGACTGGGTTTGGAGTTAGACCAAAATGCCACATATGTTACTTTTTAGATAAGATATTTTAACTTCTACTTTTTAAGTTTATTTATTTAAGTATTATCTTTTAGAAAAGATTTTATTTATTTATTTGACAGAGAGTGACACAGTGAGAGAGGGAACACAAGCGGGAGAAATGTGAGAGGGAGAAGCAGACCTTCTGCGGAGCAGGGAGCCCGATGTGGGCTCCCAGGATCCCAGGATCATGACCTGAGCCCAAGGCAGACACCCAATGACTGAGCCACCCAGGCGCTCTTTAAGTAATATCTACACCCAACATAGGGCTTGAACTCATAGCTCTGAGATCAAGAGTCGCAAATCCCACAGGCTGAGCCAGCCAGCGCCCTTGGATTTTAACTTTGTTTTCTAAATTTTAGTGTTGGGTGATAGAGATAATGCCAATGGTGTATATTACAACATTAGTTTTTTTTTTTTTTTTGAAGTGATCAGTGCCTCAATATAGTATGTAGCCATTTAACATTTTATTATCTATTTGGTTAAAAGTTGCAGCTACCAGTCTTACCATTTATAAAACATTGGTCTTTTATAATAATTATTGCCTAAGCGGCGACAAGAACATTTGTTTCCCTATCAAGGTAACATTTGAAAACTAAAACATCTTAAATTTAAAAATAAATCTGGTTCTTTCGAAGATGTTTAATATAATATGTTAGAAATAGAATTCGATATAAATTGAGTTATATTTTGTTCTGTCACATAAATGATCATGAACAATCAAGAGTCTTTTCATATCTGGTGTAATGGGTGGGGAAGGACTAGATTGGCCACTCCTCAGCCTTGACTGCATTACCTCGATAATCCACGAGATGGCAGCAGAGAAATGTTCATTTAAATTTATCATCCACAAAGAGGTGGTTATAAGCGCGCTTCTACCGCAAAACAGACTAACCTTTTTAATTTGCTTCTTTCTGAACAGAGAGTAGCCGGCGAGGGCTTTCAAACCACTTCTCGGGCCTTTTATGAGACAAGTACTGAGGATTTTATTTTCTTTGTTCGTCCTGAAATTGTTTTCCTTGCTTACCATCTTTTGCTGTGAGTCAGGTCTGAGCCTGGGGCAGTGTGCCTGCTGCCCTCCGTGTTTCTGTCACTGTATTCTCTTAAGTAATCTTAGAAAATCTGGGAACAAAAACTTTGGGATCTTTCTGTGTTCTTTGTGGTGATTGACAACCTGCTCCCACAAAGAAGAGAGACAATGAAAGACAGTGATTTTGGGGTCTTGGGGCCTTGAGGTTAACTGGGGAAGTTTGGGTGGGTAGAGCACGAAGAAAGAGTGTGCTTTGGGGAGAGAAGGTGTTTTTATCTAGGCTGTGGTTTTCCACCTAAATTTATATTTCCATTACGGGCTTCTCTTTCATGTATTTGTTCGAGTGGGTAATTGCAGTTAACAATAGATGGTCACAGGCACTTTTGAGTCAGAAGAAAAGAAATTGTTTTTCTGTGAATGACCTCTGTCGTCTCAGTTTAGGATCATGTATTTCTTAGGAAGTGATAAAAGGCATAATGTAAGTCTGGGTATGATTAATAACAAATTAACTTCCATTACACTGTGTCATTTATTACTTTGGATTTTATTATGTCCACAGTTTGGAGAACTTAATTACAGGTGCACGTGGGCACACACATACACACACACGCAAACCTGCATGTGTTTTTTGTTCAAAGTAATAATAAATGCTTGTTGCAAACTTTCGTTCTTTTTTATTATTTTATGAGAGATTTTTAAAAAAAGATTTTATGTATTTATTTGACAGAGGGATAGAGAGAGAGCACAAGCAGGTAGAACAGTAGGCAGAGAGGGAGAAGCAGACTTCCTACTGAGCGGGGAGCCCAATGTGGGACTTGATCTCAGGACCCTGGGATCATGACCTGAGCCGAAGGCAGATGCTCAACCAACTGAGTAACCCAGGCACTCCTGTTGGAAACTTCCAAAACATAGGAATATGTGAAAGAGAAAATGAAGTCTCCCATAATCCCCTCAGGTGGTTTGTTCTTATCCTCCGAGGTATCTCTTTGTGTAAAGACAAGCATTTACATTTTAATAAAATGAGATCCTGTAACATTGATACTGTTTCGTGGCTTAAATCTTACATTCACTTTATCGTGGACACCTTCCTATGTTTAACTTTTGCAGGCTATATATTATTCCAAAGTATGTTGGTGATGTAATTTCTTAAACTACCTCAATGGATAAATATTGTTTTCCATGGTACTCTTGTTGCTAATGGCAATGTTGCACTAAACAAGTTTGTTGATCTTTGTGTACTTCAAATCTAAACTTTAAAAAAAAATTTTTTTTTATTTTTTATAAACATATAATGTATTTTTATCCCCAGGGGTACAGATCTGTGAATCTCCAGGTTTACTCACTTCACAGCACTCACCATAGCACATACCCTCTCAAATCTAAACTTTTGACCCAACAACATTTTCAAAGCTGGACCACCACATTGAAATTAGTAATAAGATCCTATAATTACATTGTTGCCACAATGGATAGAGTCTGTGCAGGAAACATAGGAACATGTTGCTAAAGGGTCCTTCTCCTTTTTTAAATTTTCAGGTGAAGCCTGTGCTTGAATGGTGGCAGCAAAGGACAGAAGACAAACTTTCCCAAGTTTTTAAATGTATTAAGTAGTAGCGATTTCTACAAAAGCCCTCCCCTTTCCATGGAATGTCTTTGCACTTGTGCAGCCTTGACACTGCTGGCTCCCGGTATGACTGGCCGAGCAGGTGCAGGGGCCGGCTTTTATCTAGACAGCCGGCTTGAACCGAAATGTGCTCTCCCCAGGAACCCTTCTGTCTGTGATTCCTCCTCGGTGCCAGAGAGGAAGGAGCTGGAGGATTGAAGTCTGGGAACTCAAGAGACAGGGTATTTTCAAGGAGAGAAACAGGACCCTGGAATGCACTCCCTCCCGAGGTCCAGCAGAGCCCGGTCTGTTTGCCTTCAGGGCATAGCAGAAGACCCATCTGTTTACTCAAGCGTGTTTCTGAGTGGTCGCCTTATGGTGGCTCCCCTCACCCACGAGCCTGGGTAGCAGCAGCCTCATCTTGTCATCTTTGCCACTTCACGCGGAGGGGCTAATGCCGGCAAAGATGGTTTTACAATAGGGCTTCTCCGCCAAAGGACTCAGACTCATTTATTCCATGTGATGTTTGATCAACATTTGATACAAATGGTAGGAATTAAAATCTAAGACATGCGGACCATTTCAAATTCAGACCTCTTTTTCAAGTCCCATGGTTATTTGGTTATTTATTAAATCTTATGTCTCTCTAGCTGTATAAGCTGAGGATTTAGGGTCTTTAAAAAATAAAAACCTGTCTTCGTATGAACGGGGGAAAAAAAGATCCTGACACTGTAAGATCCCAAGATTTGCAAGTAAGACCATTGGGAACAACTTTTCCTTATAATGTAACGCAACATCTTATCAATATTCTTGCACAATAGCTTTTCTTCTTGTCCCACTTTCGAACTGTGCCTTGTTCGATAGTCGGGACTGCTCACCGTGTGTCTGGTGTCTCATAGTCCCTTTTAGGTTCCCAGCACAGCACATGCATTGTTGCTTGTAACTTTACAAATAAAACAGCGCTGCTCTGCTGCTTATGAGTGAAGCCTGTAAAAAAGGCAAAGCCATGAATGTGCACTTCTGCTCCATCCAGGCTGCATCTTCTGTGTTCCGCGTCCCATGCAGTTGGAATAGTAACGAGGGCAAAATATCAAGCTTGTGGGGCATTAATGCTTTGATTTCATTCATTCAGCAAGCTTACTTTGAGTCCCTGCCACAGGCCAGGTACTGTTCTTGTCACTGTTTTGTGGAAAAAAAAAAAATAGGCAAAAATTCAGCAAACAAACCCGTCTCAGGCTATTAGGCGGGGATCATTGCCAAGGGAGGAAAACAAAGCAGGGAAAGGGAATGAGTTGTATTTTTAAGGCAGGGTAGGCCTTACTCATAGGATGAATAAGATGACATTTGGACAATGACTGGAAGGAGTAGATAAACCAGGAAAGAGGGCCCCAAGTAGGAGGCCTAGCATATGCCACCACTCCAGGCAGCAGCCCGCCTTGTGGGTATGTAGCTGGAGCGCACTCAGTGAGGGGGAGAGAGCGCGGCATGAGGTCAAAGAGGGAAGGGGGCTCTAGTCTAGGTTCTGGAAGACTTTGCTATCTAGGTTTAAAAGCAGAGGAGAGAAGCAATTCGATTCTATTTATAAAAGGGTCAGTGGAAGTGCTGGTTGGGAACAGTGCAGTGGGGGCAGCCAGGAGACCCGTGGAGGCCACCGCTGTAATCTTAGAAGGAGCGTGTCTGGCCCACACCACATGGTGGTGGTGGACATGGAGATTATCTATTTTGAGGGTCATGATGACAGGATTTCCTGATAGTATGGGATCTTCCTAATAAGGGTCTAAGGGAGGGGAGAATTTCTGACACAGCTTGAATGAATAGAGAAGCAGAAGAAGAAGCTGGAAGAGTAGAGTGGGGAGAAATCATTTAGGAGATAAGCCTGACAAGAGGGGGAGACCTTGGATGTGGAAGGAAGCTAAGGAATTCGGGTAATTCATAGTGTTTTGGTGAAGAGCGCAGTGAAGACTTCTGATGGGATCCAAAGGCCTGTGAGATGAGCCAAAGGCATTATGGCTCAGAGAATGAAGTTGTCCCAATTAAAGCAAAGCGCACAGAAAATACCTTTGTCAGTAGCAATATGGGTAATATAAAGGCAAAGAGTGGAGAAAATATAATAATCTCAAACAAATCTGTAGTGAGTGAGGAATAGAAGGGAAGGGATGGTTATGAAAAATTTGATAGTGAAGACACCAGCAACATTTGGCAATTTAGTGTTTAGTGTGTAGGATAGAAGATAAATTCAGTGCTTCTCCAAGGTTCCTTGTTTGTATTTTTTTTTTTTAAGATTTTATTTATTTATTTGACAGAGAGAGACAGAGAGTGAGAGCTGGGGGTTGGGGGTGGGAGAACAGAGGAATAGGGAGAAGCTGACTCCCCACCTGATGTGAGACTCCATCCCAGGACTTAGGACTTTGGGATCATGACCCAAGCTGAAGGCAGACGCTTAACCACCTCAGCCACCCAGGCATCCCTTTCGTTTGTAGTTTTGAAGAGATGTTAGCCGTCTTTCCAATATTCGGAGATTGGAGCCAGGGAAGGCTCATGACTGAAGAGTTAAATAACCTGTTTTTTGAGAAGCATTGAACAGATCTTGTAGAAAGAGCAGTAGACAAAGTGCCATTTTAAACTCAGAAGGTGAAAATACAGGGTCAAAGTCGATTGGGTTTACCAAGGTTAGGCAAAATAACAGGCAAAGAGCAAATGATCTTCTCTTACTGCAAGTAGAAAAAGGAAGGGATCACCTCAAAATGCCCTCAGATCATAAAAAGCTCAGGGAGAGGAGAGAGAAAAAAGACAAAGCTCTCCCAGAAGCCAGTTCAGACAGGACTCTGAGAAGTCAGGGGCGCCCTGTCATATCACACGTTATATAGACATTTTAGGTGGGGGTCTCTGGGAGACAAAAAACCCAACTGGGAAGGATGACAGAATATGATCTTCAAGGACGCCAGTGTAACGGGAGATGGCGTTTTTCAGTCCTCCCAGGAACAAGTTTTAGATAGAACAGGAGAAGGGAAAGCTGCAGGCATGAATTAGGATGAGGGAAGGGACATCCATGAAATTCATACTCATTTTTAAAATTATTATATATAACCGGCTGATGAATAAAGCCCACCAAATGTTTACTGTAACAGGGCATGCAATGAACATCAGTGCTGTCTGGGAAAAGATTCTGCCTCCACAGGGAAAGGAACACCCTGCCTTCAATAACTGCTGGCCTCAAGTTTTTATTTATTCATTCATTCAACAAAAATTACGTAGGGCCTGCTGTGTGTCTGTCACTCAACTAGATAGATTCTGAGGACACAAAGTTGAGCAAGGTATGAACCTTATCCAGAAGCAATCTGGAGTTTCATCGGGGACAGAGACATCAAATAATCAACCATCAGAGTAAGAAAATTACTTGGGCTTTGAAGTTGGATAGACAACATTCACACCCCTGCTTGCCACTTCCTTTCTTGCGTATGCTTGGGAAACTGATCTTTGATTCTCAACCTCCTCGGCTACAAAGCTGATATGGTAAATTCTGCCTTGCATTTCAGGTGCGGGGGAGGGGAGATTGACAGGTGCCAAGGCAGGTGGTCGCAATAGAGCGCGATCAGTAAAACTTTTTTTTTTAATCAGTAAAAAGTTTGAGAAAAACGGATTAGGGCTTTTCTGAAAAGACATTTGACCCTTTAAATCTGTGAAATATCCTTACTGAAAACACTTGATATCAGCTAATTATCATTCCTGGCCCTGGCTTTATAAGATCATTTTCATGTAACTTATTATTTTTTTTTTAAGATTTTATGTATTTGACACAGAGAGAGAGTGAGAGAGAGAAAGAGTGAGCGAGCAGGGGGAGAGGTAGAGGGAGCGGGAGGAGCAGACTCCCAGCTGAGCAGGGAGCCCAACTTGGGACTCCACCCCAGGACCTCAGGATCATGACCAGAGCCAAAGGCAAATGCTTAACTGACTGGGTCACCCAGACCCTCCACATGGAATCTTCCTTTCAACCACACTGTTAATTAACGTTCCTCTACGCACTCTGCTCCCTCCAGCTTCTGCGCTATTGCTGGGGTATTCCCATCTATCCTGTGCAGCTCCCGGATCCACGCCTCCGGATCCAGGGCCCAGCAGCCTGAGCCCTTCCACCTCGGACCCCCCAGCACTCCTTTTGCTTCCTGGACTTTCTCGGTCAACACTTGCACGCTTAGCCTGGGATAAGAGGTATCTGGGGGTCAGGAATCAGGTCTTAGGCATACTTGTATCCTCTCAGGACCTAGCTCTCCGCGTCTTACGCATAGTGGATGACATCTGAATGTTTGGGAAGTTGAGTTTGGTGCAGCAAGCCATTTCTTGTCTTATAGCTACAGAACAAGAGCTAATCTGTAATTGTAAAGGGTTCTGGATCATTGAATGAAAGCTGCTCTTTCAGCAGATCATAATTGTGCAAAGCTGTTAAGTGTATACTTTTGAAGAACAGGTTTTGCTGTGTTACTGAGTTCATGTTGCCATGACAACCTTAACTTTTGGCACTTTCTGAATTTAGTGTCCTACTTAATTTCCTGTGTTTGGCTCTGAGAGACCATATTGTTCTGTCCCTTTTGCTTGGTTATACAAATCTTTGAACTGAAAAAATCTTTTATAAATTTATTTTATTTGCCTTATTAGGTCCTCAAGAGGATTTTTAAGATTTGGGACTTGGTCTGTTATCCTTAGGATCCCTGATTGCACCCAAGAGTGCCCTGTACTTTTAAAATAATACGTGTGTCAATATATGGTTTAGATGAATTGAGAAATCATTGGTGCTGTAGGCTGAACAATGTTTGTCCCAAAGACATTCAAATCCCAATCCTTGGAACCTGGGAATAAGTCCCCTTACAAAGTGAAAAGGGCTTCAGAGGGGTGACTAAGGATTTTGAGCCTGGAAGATTATCCTGGATTGTCTGGGTGGGCCAGTATAATCACAAGGGCCTTTTTAAAAAAAATTTTTATTTATTAGAAAGAGAGAGAATGCATGTGTGTGAACGTGCGCGCGCGCACACACACACACATCAGGAGGGGGAAGGGGCAGAGGGGGAAACAGACCCCTCGCTGAGCAGGGAGCTTGACGCACAGGGCTCGATTTCAGGACCCTGGGATCAGGGCCTGAGCCAAGGCAGATGGTTAACTGACTGAGCCACCCAGGCGACCCCCCACAAGGGCCTCTGTAAGAGGAAAGCAGGAGGATCAGGGTCAGTGACAGGAAACTGATGATGGAAAAAAGCGGGGAGGAGCCACAAGCTCCTCAAGGAATGTGGCAGTCTCTAGAAGCTGAAAAAGCCAAGGAAATGAGTTCTCCCCTGAAGTCTCCAGAAGGAATGTAGCCCTGTGTACAGCCTGATTTTAGACTTCTGACCTCCAGAACTGTAAGAGAATAAATATGTTGCTGTAAGCTACTTAGTTTGTGGGACTTTGCTATCACAGCGAGAGGAAACCAATACATTTGGGTTACTCTTTTAACAGGTTTCCAAGACCACTTAGTGGAGTGAAGTGCAAGTCCAGTTGGAGGTATTCTTTGGCTAGATTCCAGACAATACTACTTCTAGTAGTACATAAGGGTGAAGTGGGAAGGAGGCATTGAGATTACCTTATGAATGTGGTTATTGTCAGAACTCCAGTAATATCTAAGACAGACATGGAGTTATCTATAACTAGTCTACTAAGTTTAAAACTGCCATTCACTGGAAAGACTTGCATGGGGTGGGTGGGGGGAGCGGTCAGAGAGTTCTAGGCGTTGGTCTCCAGGTCAGACCTCACAGGGTCTGAGTAAGAACACCCGTAGTTAGCAAGGCTTGGATTAGTGAGTGTGTGGAGCCTCAGGGGGTACTGACTATGACTCGGTTGATTGTAAAGCGGGAATTAATATGTCAAACCCTATGTCAAAGTCCAGAAGGATGGTGTCTTCAGGATCCACGCAGACCTTCCACAATAGTCATTTTCAACATCAACTGGGCATCAGATCCTTTGGTGGAGCTTTTTATGGATCCAGATGCCAATGCCTCATCCCAGGAGATCTGGATTCGGTTGGTCTGGGGTAAAGCCTGGGATGCTATGTTTTAGAGTCTTAAGTCTGTGGTGCCCCAAAGTGTCGAACGTGGCTTATACGTTGATAATTAAAACTACTCAGTCCTCAATTGACAACACGGCCTGCCAGTGATCGTACTATAAGTGACATTTCTAATGTGTTTCCCTAAGAATACATGGCCTCTCACATGGCACACCCACACCAGTTTGATGAACTTTGCTAAAGAATGTTCACTACTTTTTTTGGAGGGTCATGATGGACATTCGTACAGTAAAAGCTCTTAGTTATCCTAGACTAAAAGAATCTGTTTAACTCTTCCTCAGTCATATTCAAAAACTTATGTGACCATTATACTGCCTCAGTATGTAATTTTAATTAAATATGCTGTACCAAGAATGCTATCCAGGGTACACCTGCGAGGACATGGATCTAGAAAAACGGAGGTAATGAAGGCATTTGCCTTATTTAGAAAGTACCAGTGGATGGGTGGGAATCTTGTAATTACCATCAGCACAAACACGATGCATCCATTCACATGAGAAACAATGGTCCCAGGATTTTCCAACCTAGAGAGTCCATTAAAAGTGTATATTTTAAGTCACAGAATCATAAAACTTCCATCCAGATGGTCTTTCTCGTATTGATCATGGGTGGGAGGTTGACGTTTGCAGAGCGCTCGCTGCTTCCCACATACTCTGCATGTTTCATGTTGCTTCCATTTTATTGCTAGTCCACATATGATCACTACCACCATCAAGATGAAAAAGCCGAGACAAAGCAGTTAAATGGCTTGACTGCAGCCAGGTGCTTGTGAAGTCCACACCTAGTGTTTGGACAGTGCCGTGTGTTTGACAGGCAGTGTTTCATTTAATCCTCCCACAGAATTTAGAGGATCGACATTAATGTGGGTGAAATTGTCCAAAGTCCTTCAGCTCATATGTGACAAAGTGGGACTGTCTCCACAGACCATGTCCTTCCTAACTCCCAGGGCACCCCATTTTTATCTTCTCAGGGTAGAGCTAAAGGATATAAACGTTGACAAAGTATGAAATTGATGGGTTAGTACAGAAGCCAAATGGATGATTAAGGAAAAGAAGTTCAAGGAGTGAATGCCACCAGCAGGGAGAAGAATAGAAATATTAGAATTTGAGTCTTACTCAGGAACAAAGAGAAAAGTCATATCCCACTTAAAAAAGACATTTTGCCAGGGGATTCAGTTATCTCTGTTTTAATTAAAGTCTTTCTATGTGTTAAAAACATTGCCTTTTTTAAAGGGCCCTCTCTCTGAGTCACAGTTTCTCAAATTCAGTTGTTAGAGTCAACATATGAACAACTCATGAAACACAAGTGCTTGGTGACCACAGGGACAGCTGCCTGGAGTCTCCTTGTGACAGCAGCATTGATTCAGAGCGAGGGGAGCAGCCAGCAAATGAAGTAGGTAATAGGAAGGCTAGACTCCAAAGTGAAAAAAGATCTCTACGAAGTCCCAGAAATCCTGGAGTATTCTTTCCAGGGATCAGTGAATTTGTCATATAACTTTTATTCCACCATCACGCCCCCCCACCCCCCAGCCATTCACAAGTGAAGTAATCATAAAAATCAGTAGCAGTGTTCCCTTAGGAAAGGGAATATTTAAATAGGGACTGCTGGAGATTGGCAGAACCATCTTCTTTCTGCTTCTGAAATTATCCTGACGGGCATGCCTGGGTGGCTCAGTCAGTTAAGCATCTGCCTTCAGCTCCAGTCATGATCCCAGGGTCCTGGGATTGGGCTCCCTGCTCAGCGGGGTGCCTGCTTCTCCCTCTCCTGCTGTAGCTCCCCCTGCTTGCACTCTCTTGCTTCCTCTCTCTCTCTGTCTCTCTTTCTCTGTCAAATAGATAATAAACAAAATCTTTGAAAAAAAGAAATAATCCCAATGTGTTCTGGTCCTCACAACTTCCCAAATTCCCCCAATTTTTTTTTGTTATAACTTTACTGAAGGATCACTTACAGATTAAACAAGCAGAACATTTTCAGGGAGGCACCTGATACTTCCCTTCACCTGTAATTCGGGCTCACAACTGGGATTTTTTTTGTTTTTGTTTTTGTTTTTTTGTTGGTTAACATTACTGCTAAAGAGAGGAAAGGGAACAAGATTAGTATTTTTTGGTAGCAAGACCACTGAAACTGTGAGATGCCTCCTTTCCTGACAAGAAGGGATTTTCATACTCCTTGAGATTGGGTCACTCAGGGTTTCTCCTCCCATTTCTTTTATAATATGAGAGAAAATCACTTCTTTTCTAAAATTAATTATTATTATTTTTAACGTTACGTTAGTCACCATATTGTACATCATTAATTTTTGATGTAGTGTTCCAAGATTCATTGTTTGCGTATAACACCCACTATTCCCCGCAACACGTGCCCTCCTTAACACCCGTTACTAGGCTCACCCCCATCCCCGTCCCTTCTAAAACCCTCAGTTTGTTTCTCAGAGTCCACAGTCTCTCATGGTTCGCCTCCCCCTCCGATTTCCCCCACATCAGTTTTCCTCTCCTTCACCCAATGTCCTCCATGTTATTCCTTCTGCTCCACAAGTAAGTGAAACCATATGATAATTGAGAGAAAGATCACTTCTGGAAAATGTTGTCCTTAGGTGTTTCCCTAATGTAAGACCGAGAGGACCCAGCATGCACCCTCTTCACTGCTTTATGAATGACACGGTACAAACAAGCAACCCTCACGCATCAGGCACTCTGGGAGCACATGACAGAGACAGTAAATGAGAATTCTCACTCTGCTGTGGGCTTTGTAGGGGGAGCAAGGCAGCTTTCCTGCTCTATCTCTATGTTAGCCTTTCTGCCTGTAAAATGAGGTCACACCATTAATCCAGCTCACAGAGCAGTTGTGAGAGAAGTGAATAAAAGCAACACTACTGTTGAGTCTTTGTATGAAATGCCTGCATCCTAGGTGTTTAGCAAGATTTATTATTATTGTTAGAAACAATTGTACATTAACAGACTACCAGGCACCTCTCACTAAAAGTTGGTAGGGAAATGAAAATATTTGTGTTTCTATCAATGGTGCTAAAACAACTGGGTATCCACATATAAAAAACAAAATCTAGATACAGACCTTATATCCATCATAAAAATTAACTCAAAAGGGACCACAGACCTAAATGTAAAATGCAAAACTGTAAAACTCCTAGAACATAATATGAGAGGAAAATCTAGGTGACCTTGAGTGGTGACTTTAGAGATAAAGCACTGAAGGCATGATCTATGAATGGAAGAATTGATAAGCTGGACTTCATTAAAATTAAAAATTTCTGCTCTGCAAAGGCATTGTTGAGAAAGGAAAAAAAAAGCCACAGACTAGAAGAAAATATTTGCAAAAGACATCTGATGAAAGACTGTTGTCCAAAATATACAAAGAACCCATAAAACTCAACAATAAGAAAACAAATAACCCAATTAAAAAATTGGCCAAAGACCTTAATAAGCACCTCACCAAAGAAGATATACAGATGGCAATTAAGCATACGAAAATATGCTCCACATCATATGTCATCAGAGAAATGCATATTAATACAACAAGATACCACCACACTGTTAGAATATACCACTATTAGAATGGCCAAAATCCATAACACTGACAATACCAAAAGGTGTTGAGGATATGGGGCAGTAGGAAGTCTCATTTATTACTGGTGGAAATGCAAGATGGTATAGCAACCATGGAAGACAGTTTCGTGGTTTTTTATAAAAGTGAACATACTCTTATCATATGATCCAGTAATTGTAGTCTTTGGTGTTTATGCAAAGGAATTGAAAACTTATGTCCACACAAAGACCCAAACATGGATGCTTATAACACTTGTATTCATAATTGTCAAAATTTGGATGCAACCAAGCCATCCTTCAGCAGGTGAATGAATAAATATACTGTGGTACATCCAGACAGCGGACTGTTTTTCAGCACTAAAAAGAAATGAACTACTGGGGTGCCTGGGTGGCTCAGACATTAAGCATCTGACTTCGGCTCAGGCCACGTTACAGGGTCCTGGGATCGTGCCCTGCATCAGGCTCCCTGCTCAGCTGGAAGCCTGCTTCTCTCTCTTCCACTCCCCCTGCTTGAGTTCCCTCTCTTGCTGTCTCTCTTTGTCAAATAAATAAAATATTTTAAAAAATAAATAGAAATGAACTATTAAGTTACAAAAAGATATGGAGGAAACTTAAACATGCATATTACTAAGTGAAAGCAGTTAATCTAAAAAACTACATATTGTAGGGTTCCAACTATGTGACATTCTGCAAAGGCAAAACAACGGAGGACAGTAAAAAGATCAGAGGTTGCCAGGGGGTTGGGGGAGGGATGATGAGCAGAACATAGAGGATTTTTAGGGCAGTGAAACTATATTTCTCCAAACCCATAAAATGTGTAATACCAAGAGTGGATAACATAAACTATAGTCTTTGGGTGATACTGATGTGTTAACGTAGATTCATCAGTTCTAACATGTGTTCCACTGTGGTGGGCTATATTGATAATGGGAGAGGACATCTATGTGCTTGCAAGGGCAAGGAGTGTATGGGAACTGTGTGTCTTCTGCTTGGTTTTGCTGTCAACCCAAAACTGTTTTAAAAAATAAAGTCTGCTAAGAAACCCATCTTTTGTAAGTGATAGCTTCACTTTATTTATTTATTTATTTATTTCAGGTAGGCTCTTGGCCCAACATGGGGCTTGAACTCGTAACTCTGAGGTCAAGCCAGCCAGGCGTCCCCGCCCCTTTTTAAAAATCACATTTTTTCTTTAAAATAAGGGCTCCAATATTCACCTGTATAAAGTTGTACATAATCAGAAACAAATCCTGGTGAATGACAATGCTATCTTCATCCATCATTTAATCTGTCAGTTCCCTAGTTGGTAGGAATACTTCAAAATCACTCAACAAAAATAAAAAATAAATTAAATGATTGGTATGGGGGTTAGTGGGTACACCAGGGAACATAAAACTTAGCTTATCAGACAATTTCAGATTTCTTTTTTGTTTTAAATATTTTATTTATTTACTTAACAGAGAGAGAAATCACAAGTAAGCAGAGAGGCAGGCAGAGAGAGGGGGGAAGCAGGCTCCCCGCAGAGCAGAGAGCCCCATGTGGGGCTCCAGCTCAGGACCCCGAGACCATGACCTGAGCTGAAGGTAGAGGTTCAACCCACTGAGCCACCCAGGCACCCCCAATTTCAGATTTCTTAAGGCATGTGTGTTGGACCATTTGCTGAGGTAGGAATCTGTTAGGCTCTGGCACTAAATCATTTGTCCCATGTAAATATATATCATAATCATCTATGTTGCCTATAAGTTCATACTCAATTAGCTGAGTTATAAATGTAATTATACATTATAGTTATTCATTCCCACATGTTGCTATCAGTTTTCCAGAAGGACTGGGCTTTAGAAGTTATAACAACTATGTCCATTTCTACGGGACTTTCTTGTATCTTCTGTGTCTGATAATCTGCCTTATCCAAAACTCACTTACTGTTCACTACTAGCTCTTAATGGGTGAACAGCCTTTTCTTCTTAAGATTCCTCCATTCAGCTCCACCTCCTTATAGTAGTCTTTCTTCACTGTTCCTGCCAGAATACTTTTCTCTGTTTACCACTTTGATTTGACAGATATATTTGTTATCTATTGCTGTGTAACAAACTAGCACAAATGTAGATGCTTCAGACAGCACTGATCTATTACCCGCAGATTTGGAGGTGAGAAGTCCAGCACAATGGGGCTGGATTCTCTGTTTGGGATGAACTCAAGGCAGGAATCAAAGCGTCAGCTGGATCGAGTTCTTGTGTGGAGACTCTGGGAAAAAATCAGCTTCTAAGCTCATGCTTATTGTTGGCAGAATTGCAGATATTTGCAGTTGCAGGGCTGTGCTTTTGCCTCCTTGCTGGGTGTCAGCTGGCAAGGGCTTTTAGCAACTAGACCCCGCCCATATTCCTTGCTTTGTGGCCCCTCCATCTTCAGGCTAGCAATGATGAGTTGAGTCCTTCTCATGCTCCAGGTTTCTGATTTCCTCTTCTGCTGCCAGCCAGAGAAAACTCTAAGCTTTTAAAGGCTTCGGGCTGTTAAGTCGTCTACATCTTTTTTTAAAGTCATGTACATCTTGATAAGATTTCTTTCTTAAAGTCACCTGTGTCGTATAATCTAAGCATGGGAGTAAAAGCCATCAGATTCATAGTACTGAGGGTTATTCGGGGTGGGTGTGGGGCTGAGGAGAGGAGGCATGACATCTTGGGGGCCAGTTAGAGTCCTACCTACACAGCACTCCTTTCCTCCCTAGAACTTTATGATGAATCCAGTCTGTGAGCTTTAAAAACCTTCTGCAGAGTACCATGGACAACCTATATATATTCCTTTTTTGTCCCAGTCTGACTCTGTCACATGTCATTGTTTTCCTATTTTCAACCCTCCCTCAAGACAGCATCTCATGGTGCAATTCCCAAATGTTCCCAAATGCTCACTGAGTTCCATTACACCAGTCCTCAGAAGCTCCAGCTGCTCAAAGCTCAATCCTTGGGGATCCTAGGCCTGTAAACAATCCATGTTGTCAGACACAGGGGGCACCCTGCTGGTTTTCTCTGAGGATGGGCTATGAATATTAAGATATATTACAGTTACTAAGAACAAAACCAACCAACAACAAAACCGAAGACAGCACAATTCCCAAACATTTAGTGCCTATAGTCACTTGACTGAATTACTTAAAATCTTAAGAGCTATGGTCCTAAAATTTCTACTAAGAGACCGGAAATTAAGTTTTTGCAGTCTGCCATCTGGGCCTTGAATGAAAGAGAATATTGTGTCTAATCCTCAGTTCCAGTTTTGTTCATAGGCAAAATAAAAAAAAAAGAAAAGAAAAAAATAAAAGAGGTCTTTTGTAGGCAGGCCCTGGGAAGTGGTATGTTGTCTTGTTCTAATTTATCACACTTGCTCATTTGTCACAGCACCTGGGTGGCCCAGGGATGGGTATTGTATAAAATTATAGACCAAAATTCTTTAATTAGTTTTTGGCAAGGTACTTCCTGATTTAGATTTTTAATAGACGTAATTCAATTTTTTCAGTACTTTTTTATTGTTGCAAATAACTGAAAACCTGTCTCAAACCACCTTAAGATTTAAAAAGATTGATTTTTTTCTGTCACTGAAAAATAGAATAATCCAGGCTTTGGGGCTTCATTTAGAGCTTATTAATGATATTAAGGATCAGTTTTCACCTTGTCTCCACTCTACCTTCTAAAATGTGATCTTTCTCTCAGATCTGATGCCCTCTACTGGTTATAAGATGACTTGCAATAGCTCACAATGCAGTGTGCCGTTTCTGTTTACATCTAGTAGGAGGAAGCAGAGTTCTAAATAGGCAGAAGAACTATACTAAGTTATGAATAAGCCAGTTCTCCAAATGGAAAAATTATCCCATTCTTGATACATATATGGAAGATGAGATCGTCTCTGCTCTCAGAATTCTCATAGCTTGGAGATTTAAATTCTGTCATTGCTTGGAATGGATAATTCAATAAGAAAAAGGTCAATACCTGAAATAGAGCTGGAATAATATATATGAAAAAGACCTTTCCTGACAGCAGGTTTCTCTCTCTCTGTCTGATTTAGCACAGTTCCAGAAACATTTATACTACTATTTGGCGACACCTGAGAGTGAACAAGACCTTTTCTTCCTCTAAACCTTATCTGTCAATCCAAATCTTAAGAAAAAGGTCAGGGGCACCTGGGTGGCTCAGCGGGTTAAAGCCTCTGCCTTCGGCTCAGGTCATGATCCCAGGGTCCTGGGATCGAGTCCCACAAGGGGCTCTCTGCTCAGCAGGGACCCTGCTTCCTCCTCTCTCTCTGCCTGCCTCTCTGCCTACTTGTGATCTTTGTCTGTCAAATAAATAAAATCTTTAAAAAAAAAAAAAAAGAAAAAGGTCAAACCAGTCTCACCTTTGTGCCTTACAGAGCTCCAGTAATCAGGGAATTTTCTCACCAAATACCCAAGCTTTGGTGTGGTTGTGGTTTTCCCCTTCATTCCTCTATAGTGGCTCCAAAGGTCCCATCATGCTGCATGAAGCCCGTGCATCTTTGGCAGCTTCTGCTGAAAACCACTGGCCAACAAGGGCCATGGCCTCATACCCAGGCCTGATAAAACCACAGTGTCAAAGGTATGTATTCAACATGGGAAGACGATTTCTCAACATTTTGCCCTCAACTCCTAGGACTTCCTCTTCAATACTTCTTGGAGGTCTTATAAAAAGACTCTATCTCCTCTATTTCCTCCAGTGGGATATTTTACCTGGATTATTATCACAACTATTTTGCTATGTGCAATGAAATTAGTGGTGATTCCATTTGTTGAAATCATATGTAGACGGCAGTGCTCTCTGCCTTATTACCAAATGAGTACAGTGTGCCCTTCAATAATTCTTTAAACTCTCAAATGCCAAGGAAATAATATGCTGGAATATTACTGAGCTGTGACTGAAGAACCATTTGTGCTAAATATGACAGCGCACAAATGATATTTCTCTATAAAAGTTCAAACTACATTAATCTTTTAGGGAGGTTCATTGACTGAGAAGATGGCTTAGATATAAAATAAAGACACTGAGGGCTCACTGAGGAGAGATTTTCTGGTCAGGATGTCTAGGAACAAGTGTAAGGTAAGGTCTGTAAGTTAACCCTTTATGATTAGAAATGTGAATAAGAGAATGCAGTTCTGAAGGGAAGAGATTCAAATTCTAATGCATGTATTTCAGTATGAGGGAAAAACACGCTTCCAGGTCTGAGAAATACAGATTAAAAAACAGGGATTAAACAACCAAGACAAATGGACAATATTATTGTTGTGGGAATCTGGAGGAGACAAATGTGTTGAGAATTCCCAGGTTGATGCTTATAGTCTCAGCCCTTACCCATTTGCTGTTTAAAAGAATGGGAGGATTTTCCTGCCCAGTCTCTCCAATGCCATCTCGTCTTTCATTTTCCCTTATTTTAGGACTGCACAAAGAGAAACAATCGCATGAACATTTTCTTTTCCTGGGTTTCTAGAAATGGCAGTGAGTCAGGAGGATAGCAGCACATGTCAAGAGGTGAAAACGGGTTAGAGCTTTAGTTAGCATTAACAAAAGTAGTTTCAATGTAAATATGAGATACTATTAGGTTTCTCGGTACTAGTTTTTCTAAAATGTATGGAACGTATAAAGAACAACACTGCTATTTTTCTTAAATTATAAATGTAATATATATTTATTCAAAGTATAAAACATGCTAACAGTATAGAAGCATACAGAGGGAAAGTCACCTATCATCACAGCGTCCAGAGAAAACCATCACTAACCTGCTGGCAGGTATCTTGCTGCAGTCTCTATTCTGTACAGATAGAGACACAGTATCATTTTATTTTATTTCATTTTATTTTTTAAAGTTTTTATTTAAATTCCAGTTTGTTAACATACAGTGTCACATAAGTTTGAGGTGTGCAATATTCAATATTCAGCACTTCCGTATGACACCTGGTACTCATCACAAGTGCACTCCTTAATCCCCACCACCCATTTCACCCATCCGCTCACCCACCTCCCTTCTGGTAACCATCAGTTTGTTCTCTGTAGTTAAGAGTCTATTTTTTGGTTTGCCTCTATCTCTCTTTTTTTGTTGGAGTGTCATGATTGACTTTTACTCAATAATGTATTCCCCTATGTCAGTAAATAAGTAAGGTAAGTCTCCCTGCACCAAATGAAGGAGCTTATTATTAATATTTTTATTATAAAATTATCATATTATTTATTGTAAATGTGATATATGCTTTTCCAAAGAAAAAGTAAGCACCACAAAAAGTTCTAAAAAGAAGTAAAGACCATTCAAAATCCCATCACCCAGTGATAAACCCAGTTAACATTTGGAAAAACATTCTTTGATATATCTTTATCATCGGAGTGATAAATGGGTCCTCCTCAATTTCTTTTTTTTTTTTAAGATTTTATTTATTTTTTTATTTGACAGACAGATCACAAGTAGGCAGAGAGGCAGGCAGAGAAAGAGAGAGAGAGGAGGAAGCAGGGTCTCCACTGAGCAGAGAGCCCGATGTGGGGCTCGATCCCAGGACCCTGGGATCATGACCTGAGCCGAAGGCAGAGGCTTTAACCCACTGAGCCACCCAGGCGCCCCTCCTCCTCAATTTCTTAAGGTGAGCAATAAGAGTTACTTATGAGGCATTCCTGAAATTCATAGGAATGTAGTTGGAAAACCAGTAGATTGGAAGATAGATACGACCTATTCAGTAATCTCTGTAAGGAATGATGACAGTGCAAAATAAGTCAAAAGAGACAATCAGAAGGATATTGATGAGGGAAAAGCCACAGGATACAATGACGATGTGGGAGGAGGAGAGAAGTCTGTGGTAACTCTTAAAATTTCTGACTTGAGTCCTACTGAGGAAAAGGGAAAAGAACCCATGCTCACATGAACTACTCACTCACCCATTTTATTTATTTTATTTATTTATTTTTAAAGATTTTATTTATTTATTTGACAGAGAGAAATCACAAGTAGACAGAGAGGCAGGCAGAGAGAGAGAGAGGGAAGCAGGCTCCCTGCTGAGCAGAGAGCCCGATGCGGGACTCGATCCCAGGACCCTGAGATCACGACCTGAGCCGAAGGCAGCGGCTTAACCCACTGAGCCACCCAGACGCCCTCACTCACCCATTTTAGACAGTGAGGCTTTCTTGTGTTTCTGGCCATGAGCTCTTAATCTGATTGCTTCCTCCACCTGGAACCCTTTCCCCATAGATCTTACTTCATCAGCATCTTCTCCTCTTCCAGCTGAATCTCTGCTCAGACTTTACCTTCTTCATGAGGACTCCCTGAACAGATATCCTCTCTTACTTACCATATTGATTCCTCCTTACCTTACTTAGTCTTGTCTTTTTGGTAGCACTTAACGCCTGCTACCATTACTATATAACTTATTTATATATCATGTTTTGTATTTGTTTGTTTACCTCAGTAGAATGTAAACACCTTAAGGACAAGGAATTTTGTTTGCTTGTTTCCCAAGTACCCAGAATAGGGCCTGCTCAATTACTATATGTTGATGACATTAATTAAATAGCACTGGAGGGTGCAATCATGAAAGTGGGTAAGAAGAGAGGAGAGGAAAGTTTGGAGAGCTCTTATATGGATGGAATCCATAAAACTTAGAGAAAAAAAATGAACCAGAGATGTCCTTAAGATCCCATATGAAAGTGATTCCCTGCCTTTTCACTATTGAATTATCCTGTCAATTATTTTTAAGTCTTTTCCCAATAACTTACAACTTACTAATAGAGATTCATAGAACTGGGTCAAAAGAGTCTATTATTTTTAGGCTAAATATATATTGAGTACTTGAAGCCAGAACCAATTGACCTATTGATTTGAGAGCCACGACAGAAAGTCCATTTACCTGCCAAGTTCTGATTTTCCGTGTCAGAAAGAATCCCTGCACTATTGATTAGCTGCTTCTGGGTGCCATCAGTGTATTTTGTGACTGGATGTTTCTAAATAAGGATTAAGGTAGAGACCATGACTTTTAGATACCAATTAATGCAGTAACAGAGACCAGTATTGTAAATAAAGGTTTTCTATGACACGAGCCACGGGACAGGATGTTGACTGCCATTCAGCCTCACTTACTACAGGGAAGTCATTTAATTTTCCCCCCAAAACATTTCTGTTTGCCTTTGAGTCTTGCCTGTGGCACTAAGATGGTAAAGAATATCCCTGCCTAGACTCTTCACTGTCAGTGATTTGTGGTGTAACAGTGCTAATAAGCTACTTGATGATGGGTAAATATTTTGTAATCTTTTTCCTGGCTTGCATATCAAAGAATCTACTCAGCTTCAATCTGCAAGTTTTGCTCTCTCCCTGCCCACCAAAACCCCTACTACTTGCACTTGGATGCTATAAAGCCAATAGATCAAAGCCCGAAATATTCATGTCCATCCTGGACTGGTGAGTTCCGTACACCTGAACGCTGTAGTGCAGCTCAAATACTTGACACTCGACCTACCTTTTCTTACTTAGATTTTCAGTCAAAAACACCCTAATGACAAAGTTTTCCTGAAGAGCCTTGCTTTTCCCTTAAACTTCTATTCCCTCCACCAACTTTCCACTCCACAGTTAAAGACATCACGTACTTCTGATTACTTAAACCAGGAACATAGCAGTACCCATAATGCCATCACGATCTGCACCACCACATGCAGTCCAGTCAGAAACCCTCTCTTCAGATGTCCTAACATTAACCCCTTTACACCTTCACCTCCTGACTTTGAGAGAATCTTTCCTCTTTAACCTCTGATTCCCTCTGACTCATTGGCTGTAGGACATCAAAGTCACCTTAAAACATAAATTGGATCTGATCAACTCAGTTTGAGCCCTTCCATGACTTTTTTACATGTATCCGCTTTGGAATACGGGCCCACTGTATTTTTGGGACTTTGGACCATGCCTCATATGTAGTTTGTGCTCAGGAGGTACTCTCAGAATGAAGAAAGCTTGATGACCTAGACACGTTTCTAAAAAATGCAAGGTCCTCATCCATTTTTTTTTTTTTTTGAATGATCACAGTAAGAGTTGGAATGGACCTTAGAGATTATCTGGTTCAACATACTTTCATATCTAATTTCACAGTGTGTGCCTGGCTCAGCATTTTGGAGCTATTTTGTTGCTAGCCTCCGCTTCAAGTTCCTGTCTGATCAGTCTTTGGTCCTATGTATGCACTATCTACAGTGCCTCTTGGATTGGGTTCTTTTTCATTGCTTCTGCAGCTAGACCTCATCCTGTCTCTTTTCACTTTGTGTTCAGATTATTGAGAAGCGTAGTAGCTCAGTTTCTCTCTGATTTTCTTTCTTCCAGTATTTAAGCAGATGTATCTCCCTAGGTAATTTTCAGTCTGCTGTTCTTCTACTTAAGAACATACCTAACTGATCAAATCTGAATTCCTTTGCTTGAAACGAATGTGCAGGAACCATCTGATCTTCACCCTACCTATTCATGCCACCTCACAGTCGCAGCCTCTCTTTTTCTGGCAAGCCTTATGATAAAGAGGTGCTGGTTCCTAGATTTTTTCAAGGTATTACAACACTTTCTTCATGATCAAGGTCACGACTTTGTCTCAAAGACCTAATTCCTAATGAATCCATTTCACATAAGTTCTTAAAACATAGCTCATAATACTTAATATCACTTATTAGTTACTTGCATTTTAAAGATATTTCTTATGCAACAAAGTAGCTTGAGTGGGACCCAATTGGCAAGTGTACCTTTAAAAATCTGAGATAACTGTGTAAATACTAGAAAACTTATTTCCATAAGGAGCCTAAGTCGTCTAGGGGATGTGGCAGAGAGAAATTTTAGATTTATTATTGAGCTACTGAGATACTGGGATAAACATGTCTCTATAGAGAGGAGAAGCAAACGTTATTTGTTTTTAAAAATGTTTATTGATTTATTTGTTTGAAGAAGAGAAGTGGGGGAGGTGCAGAAGGGAGAGAGAATTGGAAGCAGACTCCACACTGAGCATGGAGCCTGACTTGGGGCTCCATCTCATGACCATGACATCATGACCTAAGCCGAAACTGAGAGCCTGATGCTCAGCTGATGGAGTCACCCAGGTGCCTCAAAGGTTATTTGGTTTAAAATAAAAAAAGGGCACCTATAGTGGCTCAGTTGGTTAAGTGTCTGCACTTAGCCCAGGTCTTGATTCCAAGGTCCTGGAATCGAGCCCCTTGTGGGGCTCCCTGCTCAGCATGGAGTCTTCTTCCCCTCTCCTGCTGCCCCTTCCCCTTGCTCGTGTTCTCGCTCTCTCTCAAATAAGTAATAACAAATCTTAAAAAAAAAAAAAATAAAAAAGCATCTGTCCTGGTAAGAGAGGGAATTAAGGTAAAATGCGCTGTCTGAGATTTGGTTTTGGTTGACACCAGGGCAATGTATTTCTCATATTTTCCCAAACAAGGAATAATTCAGGCAAGTTCATCATCTCTTTAAAATTTTTTAAAAAATATTTTATTTATTTAGTTGTCAGAGAGAGAGAGAGAGCACTTGTGTGAGCACAGGCTGGGGGAGGGGCAGGCAGAGGGAGAAGCAGACTCCCACTGAGCAAGAGCCCAGGCAGGGACATGATCCCAAGATGTTGGGATCATGACCAGAGCTGAAGGCAGATGCTTAACTGACTGAGCCACTCAAGCGTCCCTCTTTAAAAAAATTTTATATAAATGTGTGTAATTGGGGCACCTGGGTGGCTCAGTGGTTTAAGCCTCTGCCTTTGGCTCAGGTCATGATCTCAGGGTCCTGAGATTGAGCCCCGTGTTGGGCTCCCTGCTCAGCAGGGAATCTGCTTCTCCCTTTCTCTCTGCCTGCTTGTGATCTCTCTCTGTCAAATAAATACATAAAATCTTTTTAAAAAAGTGTGTAATTAATAAACTCTAATGTTTGCACTGGCAAATTTAACTTTTTTTTTTTCACCTAAAAAAACGCAGGGCCAGAGCCCAATGTGGGGGCCTGAACACACTACCCCGAGATCAAGACCTGAGCTGAGATCAAGAGTCAGAAAGTCAGAGAGGCTACACCAACTTGCATTCCCACCAACAGTGTAAGAGGGTTCCCCTTTCTCCACATCCTCTCCAACACATGTTGTTTCCTGTTTTGTTAATTTTGGCCATTCTAACCGGTGTAAGGTGATATCTCAATGTGGTTTTAATTTGAATCTCCCTGAGGGCTAATGATGATGAACATTTTTTCATGTGTCTGATAGCCATTTGTATGTCTTGATTGGAGAAGTGTCTGTTCATATCTTCTGCCCATTTTTTGATATGTTTGCCTGTTTCGTGTGTGTTGAGTTTGAGGAGTTCATTATAGATCCTGGATATCAACCTTTTATCTGTACTGTCATTTGCAAATATCTTCTCCCATTCCGTGGGTTGCCTCTTTGTTTTTTTGACTGTTTCCTTTGCTGTGCAGAAGCTTTTGATTTTGATGAAGTCCCAAAAGTTTATTTTCGCTTTTGTTTCCTTCGCCTTTGGAGACGTATCTTGAAAGAAGTTGCTGTGGCTGATATCGAAGAGATTACTGCCTATGTTCAGCTATTTGCAAGTAACTCCTCAACCGTAGATTTGCTGAAGTGTGAATGGGAGTCAAGAACATTGTGGAACTAATTTGGAGGTGACTATCTGAGCTCTGAAAGAAAGAGCTTTCAATAAATATATCCTATATGTGAATGAATTGACCTCAACCAAAGAGTAAATCTCTTGGAGTTTTGAGTGTTGTTACTTTGTGAAAATATCCTTTAAAACACTGTCCATTGCCAGTTCTGTGTTACTGTTCCTGAATGTTCTTAAGATTTGGAAGGTCACTGGACACATCCCTTAGGGACATCAAGGCTCTACAGTGATGAGTTTGATAGTTAGAGTTCCCCATGCCAATCAGCCAGTGGAGACATTTTGGCTTAAAGAAAAATTGATACTTGGACTTCGTAAATATTTTGTTCTCATGGCCTTGGGACTTCCTGATCATATAGCTATTTTGAGGAACATTCCTGTTAAAACTCATAATAGTCCTCCAAAAAACACCTCCAAAGGTGTTTTCCCTTCACCTTTCTTTTGATTCATTTTTTATTTTTTTAAAAAGATTTTATTTATTTATTTGTCAGAGAGAGAGAGAGAGAGAGAGAGAGCGAGCGCACAGGCAGACAGAGTCAGAGGGAGAAGCAGCTCCTTGCCAAGCAAGGAGCCCGATGTGGGACTCCATCCCAGGATGCCGGGATCATGATCTGAGCCAAAGGCAGCTGCTTAACCAACTGAGCCACCCAGGCATCCCTCATCTTTTTTCTTAGAAGATCAGTATTTTTTTTTTAAATTTTTTATTTTTTATAAAAATATAATATATTTTTATCCCCAGGGGTACAGGTCTGTGAATCGCCAGGTTTACACACTTCACAACATTCACCAAAGCACATACCCTCCCCAATGTCCATAACCACCTCCCCTTCTCCCAACACCCCTCCGCCCAGCAACCCTCAGTTTGTTTTATGAGATTAAGAGTCACTTATGGTTTGTCTTTTAGAAAACCAATATTATGGGAATAAAGGAAACAGTTAATCCAGGAAGAAGCATATCCAGGAAAAATCTGAATCATTCTTTGTAATCAAATAAATTACTGCTTTGATAACTATAATTTGGCTCTCACCAAATAAACAGCAATATAAAATTCCTGGTTCATATATTGCATTCTGGGTTGCCTCTTGAAATACTTCAAAATGGTCTTCTCCTATTGTAAGACTGGATTAAATTTTTCAAACAGCATGAATTGAGAAGCGTATTTATCCAACGTATTGGAATTTATCCAACGTATTTCATGGAAATGTATCTTAAAAATGCCAACATCTCAGCACATTTGGGTGGATCTGTCCACTGGCAGGGCAAAATAATCACTTTCTTTAATCTTTAAAACCAGCTGTTCACAGACATTAATTGCCATGTCACTTACACTCCTCGAAACAGTGTCATTTGACAAAGACACACATTTTAATTTGTTTGCTGCGTCTGGTCCTATTACACTTGATACTTAGCCATTGTCAGTAGTAAAAGATTCTCAGCAACTTTAGGTGGTTGGCATTGTTGTGCAAGATGTAGTGATTCCAAATAGGGCATTTTGAGAATAATTGCATTCATATAGCATTAATTTAGAACATAAACCTTTTTTAGTTGAAAACATCACATTTTCAATTAGAGCACAGAATCAGTGCTTTTTTGTTTTTTGTTTTTTGAGGATAGATGCATTTATTTTTGAAGTCAGGCAGTGATGTAGAAGGCTGTGTATCTTCATTTAACTAGCCCTCGTAATGCATTAACATTTTCATAAGAAAATAAATAGTTGCATACTTAATGTCTGGGTCAGCATATTTTTCCACTTCTTTTTTTCTTTCACTACAATTTTGAGTATCATCCAATAAAGTAAAGAAGCTATTTCTCATTAATTATTATCTTTAGACACTTTTGCATAAAAGTGCATAATGTATGTAAGCCTATAGTTCCTTAAGTTACAACAGAATCCTAATGCCTGATTAATTGACTTATTTTTTTCATGTATTTATTTAATATACATTTACAGAAGAGTTACTCTTTTCCAGGCAGTGTGCTAGATTCCAGTAATATAAATAAAAATATAAGATTTCTGTGTACCTCACAATCTAGAAGGAGAGAAAAATTGTAAAGATGGAATTATAATATAACAGTAGTGAGAAAGGGAACTATGGTTAAGGTATGCGAACCCAGAATATCTAATGATTAATTCTACTTGGAAAGCTCAAGGAATTACACAGTGATAACCTTAGCAGTCAGAGTTTGGTTTGCAACTTTTTCTGTCCTATCTTGGTCCTGCAGACAGAAAACATCTGAACACCAAGAGTCTAATGACCTTGGTTGAGTGGTAGAGATTTGGGGTGCCTGGGTGGCTCAGTGGGTTAAAGCTTCTGCCTTCACCTCAGGTCATGATCCCAGGGTTCTGGGATGGAGCCCCACACTAGCTCTCTGCTCAGCAGTGAGCCTGCTTCCCTTCCTCTCTTTCTGCCTGCCTCTCTGCTTACTTGTGATCTCTGTCTGCCAAATAAATAAATAAAAATCTTAAAAAGAAAAAAGAGAGAGAGAGGTAGAGATTTTATGACCCTGTTGACATGCCATAGCCAGGGCAGCTGGACTAGTGTAGAAGGTAGGTAACCTCACTGCCCCTGCTTACAGAGGAGCATTGACTTCCACTTCTGTGGCTTTGGGTCTTAAATCCCATCCTCCTCTGCATTCAGTGTCTATTGGCATTCTCATCTCCTGTCATTTTACTGGCCTATTTCTATTCATTTGGGGTTTAAATATCTTCTTCAGCAGTCCTTTCCCTGGCCTTTTTTTTTTTTTTAAAGATTTTTATTTATTTGTTTGACAGAGATCACAAGTAGGCAGAGAGGTAGGCAGAGAGAGAGGGGGAAACAGGTTCCCTGGCGAGGAGAGAGCCCGATGTGGGGCTCGATCCCAGGACCCTGGGATTATGACCTGGGCCGAAGGCAGAGGCTTTAACCCACTGAGCCACCCAGGCGCCCCTCCCTGACCCTTTAATCTATATTAATCACTTCTCAAAATGTTCACCAAACTCTTTGAACTTTCCACCATAACCTTTCTAGCATTATAATCCCAGCTTTATTTATATGTCTGTTGATTCATATGGCAAGGACAGTGTCTACCTGTTACTGTGACATTTTCAGTACCTAGCATACATAGTACATACTTGGGGAATGATTGAAGTATTTTTGATTTATACAGCAACACAATCTTGGATGTAATGTACCTCAGAAAAGGAGACCATACCCTTCTGAAGATGCCCCCACTACTTCTTAAATTCTTTAGTCTTTCTTATTTCTTCCCAATGGGTACTTTACCTTTGTGGTTGCTCTGAGCTGAATTAATTATGTACCTAATCAATTGTGAGGGTCCATACTGCAGGGACACCCACCGAAGAGCCCTCCCTGTTCTTTACCTAGCAGCTCCAGTCTTGGCTTGTGTGAATAATAACATCAGGACTGTTCATTATCAGTCACTTTATTCTTTTTCAGGATGGTATAGGCTTCTGATCCTCTGAAGGTTTGCCAAAGGTGTTTCAGGCCTGTAAAGTTTCGAGGGGTGCGCTGGTTGGGCTGATACGAGTATTCTGGCATTTTATTTTCATTAACAGTAGTGCTTGTAACTAACATTTGGTAGCAACGGATCATTTACAGGATACTGTCTGTCATACATTGGTTGCCTCACGGAAAAGGTTTGGGGCAGGGGAGTCTGACGGGTGGAGTTGAAAGGATTAAAATCTGTGGTGTTGCTGCCCCTGGTTTCAGTTACCCATGGTCTGAAAATATTACCTGGAAAATTCCAGAATTAAACAATTCATAAATTCTAAGCTTCTCGAGCCCCTGGGAGTAGCGTTATGAATCTGCTGGGTGTGCTCCTGTCCCGCCCCGGACCTGAAGCTGTCCTTTCCCGGCGCATGCGCACTGTGTAGGCTGCGGCCCGCTTGGGTTTTCAGATCTCCTGCGTCCCGCACTGCAGTGCCTGTGTTTAGGTAACCTTTATTTTACTTAATAATGGTCCCAAAGCACAAGACAGTGATGGTGGCAACTAGCATATGGCAGAGAGAAGCCTCAAAGTGCTTCTGTTAAGTGAAAAGGTGAAAGTTTTCAGCTTGATAAGGAAAGAAAAATAACCGTATGCCGCGGCTGCCAAGATTTACGGTAAGAACAAATCTTCGTGAAATTGTGAAGAGGGAAACGGAAATTTGCGTTAGTTTTGTTGTTAATCTCTTACTGTGCCTAATTTATAAATTAACTTTATCATAGGTATATATGTATGGGAAAAAGATGGTATATGTAGGGTTTGGTAAGAGTTCCTGTTTCAAACACCCATTGTGGGGTCTTGGAATGTATCCCCTACAGATGAGGGGGAACCACTGGACCAGGAACAATCGTGGGGGTGGGGGGGAAGATAGTCCTTGATAAAGATCAAATTAAAATGAAAGAGTCAGGATTTGGAAATGAGACTCTGAGAGGAAAGTCAGTGGTACGATAAGCCAATTCTTGTTATTTTTTTTCTTTTGTCGTTTTTTAAAAAATTTTTTCCAATTTATTTATTTTCAGAAAAACAGTATTCATTATTTTTTCACCACACCCAGTGCTCCATGCAAACTGTGCCCTCTATAATACCCACCACCTGGTACCCCAACCTCCCCCCCCCCCCCCCCCCCCCCGCCACTTCAAACCCCTCAGATTGTTTTTCAGAGTCCATAGTCTCTCATGGTTCACCTCCCCTTCCAATTTACCCAAAAGCACATACCTTGTCCATATGTCCATAACCCTACCCCCCTTCTCCCAACCCCCCTCCTCCCAGCAACCCACAGTTTGTTTCGTGAGATTAAGAGTCACTTATGGTTTGCAATTCTTGTTATTTTCAAGGACTTATTTATTTGAGCGAGAGAGCGGGAGCACCTGAGCGCCAGGGCAGGGGAGGGGCGTGAAAGGTGCAGGGGAGAGGAAGAGAGAAGCTCAAGCAGACTCTGCGCTGTGGAGCCGGGGACTCCATCTCACGACCCTGAGATCAGCACCAGAGCTGAAACCAAGAGTCAGCCACCCAACCAACTGCACTACCTAAGTGCCCCACAAGAAGCTGATTCTTTAACATGTGAAAGCGGCTCAAAGCAGCAAGACTCCTTGTGTACTATGATCACAAGTACGAGTCCTTCTGGAGGGAGAATGGGCCCCTCCCTCTGGGTTAGGATTGGGCTCCTGCCTCCTGGTTGCGAAAGGTCCCTCCCTCCTTTTTTTTTTTAAAGGAAGGATTTTTTTTTTTTTAAAGATTTTATTTATTTATTTGACAGAGGAGATCACAAGTAGGCAGAGAGGCAGGCAGAGAGAGAGAGAGAGAAAGAGAGAGAGAGGAGGAAACAGTCTCCCTGCATAGCAGAGAGCCGGATGTGGGGCTTGATCCTAGGACCCGGAACCATGACCTGAGTTGAAGGCAGAGGCTTTAACCCCCTGAGCCACCCAGGTGCCCCTGGTCCCTCCCTCTTTACATCAGGCAGGTGGTGCCTCTCACCAGCCACTACTTTCCCTACTATAATTTTTATACATTATTAGGAGCACAGTATGGAATGTCTGTTTTCCCTGCTAGACCTTGCAGAGAAGGGATGATTTTGTGCCTGAATATCTCTATATTCCCAAAGCCTAGACAGATTCTGAATAAAGGGTGATATCCAACCTATGTGGCCAATGACTGAATATGGACAGAGTCCCTTCCAAGCCCAAAATGTGGTCACTGATTATGGCACTATGCAGGGAGACCCTCTTCCGGTGAGGAGGGGTGGACAGAAAATGGCGAATTACTTCTACACTCAGCATTTGGTAGGTTCCAACTCTTCAGCTTAGTCCCTTGGTGAGAACAGGCCATGGCTCATCTACTTAACTCTGGCAACGTGCATCAGCTAGTCTGAACAGCCTTCTGCCCTCCGTCTGGTTCCCTGTCTCCACTGGAGTTCCTCCTGGAAAACTGGCTTTCAGTCTCTGTTAGCTCAGAGCTTTGCATAATGGTCTAGTTTGCCTCAAATTTGCCTATAACTCATGTGACCACCTCACTCTACCCTGCCCTCCTGACTTTGGCACTTAGCTGTCTGAGCTTGGGAAAGTTGCTTTACTCCTCTAAATTAAGTTCTTATCTCTAAAATGTGAACCATAATATCCACTTCATATGTTTTGTGTGAGGGTTAAATGAGTTAGTGTATGTAAATTATTTAGCACAAGGCTTGAGACGAAAAAAGATTCCAGGGGTGCCTGGGTGGCTCAGTCAGTTAAGTGTTTGCCTTTCCCTCAGAAAATGATTCCAGGGTCCTGGCATGGAGCCCACATCAAGTTCCTGCTCAGCAGGGAGTCTGCAACTCCCTCTCCCTCTTCCCTGCCATTCCCCCACCTGATTAGTGCTTGTTCTCTCTTGCTTTCTCTCAAATAAATACATAAATAAATAAAGATACCAGCTGACAGTGTTAGCACTGTACCGGTAGCAGAGGCTTCTCAAGGATCTGGTATGAGAAATGTTATAGTCCTTGTGCCCAGACTGGGCAAACCTGGCATTCTCTAAGCCTAAATCTGAACTGGATGTGGCACAGACTATACTGCTAATTGACTCACACCCCATATCCATTCTCTCCTTCAGTTCTTTCTTCAGTTAAAGAATTCCCAAATTTCAATGGGTGCATGGCTGTCCAACTAGGGACTACATTCCCCAACCTCAGGCCAATGGGATAGAAGCAATAGAAGCAGAAGTCACATGTACTAGTCTACTTTCTCCTTCTTGCAGACTGTGGTGTGGTTAGTCATCTCTAAAAATGCAGATGAGGGCAACACTTTTGGATTTGGAGGGACAAAAATAGAGAAGGGTTGTGTGAACCTGAATGATTTCATGGAGCGGAGCTATCAACCCCCAGAATTGTCTATCTCTTAGGTTGTTATGGGAGAGAGAGAAGTGTCTTCTATATTGTTGTATTTGGGAGTTTCTATGGTAAACAGCTTGCTACAATATGACTAATACACCAGCCTGGTGAGAATGTGATTTGGTTGGACTCCAGGAGAAAGAAGAGGAAGTAGTAGGAGAGAACATAGGAAAGCAATTAATATATTGAGCACCTGTGCTTTATTCTCTTTTTTTCTCTTGTAGTCATGTTAGTAAAAGTAGACAGCATATACTAACACATTCATGTCATTTCTGCATAAATCAATGAGAAGTCATGTGGTATCCTGTGGAATACCACAGGAAAAGAACCGTATACCTTGTGTGTTGTATGAGTTTTTATGACGTATGTGAGAAATGTGTGAAAGAAAAGCAAAGTATGTGGTAGCTTCCTTGAGGAGATAGCTTGGAATGCTCCCTCACTTGAGCAGCCCAGACAGTCCCCTGGCTGAGATATTTTCTGAGAAGTGGGTATTCTGAGAGAGGTGGCAGTTCTTACTGCCTGAGAGGGAGATATGTCAGGGTAGATTGGGGGGAGGGATAATTGACCTGAATGTGCCAGTTATAATTTTTAGCAGAAGCACACCTCTAAAGTAATTCACCTCCAAAGTCAATGGAGTGTCAACTGAGGAAAACATTTTTGTGTTCTTGAGTGTGACTCCCGCAAACTGAGTCACTGACTGAGGCAACTGAGAGGGAGCGAGAGGGAGAGCCTTGAAAAGGAGCCTGCAGGAAAACTCAGAGTGAGGACAGGTCTGGCCTCAAGGTTGATCTTAACAGAAAGAGAATGTCTCTAGCCTGGTTAAATTAATATAATCTTATGTAGGTTGAAGAGAAATAAGTGTTAGTGACAGAAATGATGCTCTGGAAGCTGTCAAAATCCTGTCCAGAGTTGACAGGGAGCTTTTGTGACTGAGCCAGCAAGTGACTGTAACTGACGGATAGGACAGTGTTTGGGTATGAAAGACAGCTTTAAAGAAGCTGGCTAACTAGAGTCCAGAAGAGTATACCTCACATAAAGTGCTTGCAATTTCTGTCTGCAATTGCCATTTTGACTATTTCTTATTCCAGTAATGAATTTAATGCTAAATTCCTTGTCTGTTTTAACATAAAGATTTAACTTCTGATGGTTGGTAGAGTTCTGTTCTTTATTTACAATACCTCAGCACATCAACTTTACACAAAACTCAGTTGTGCACTTCCAGCTGCGAAATTAATTGGCACCTGGAACAACCTAGCAGAACTTAGGTCTCAGCTAAGCTGCTAAGAGCTTAAAGAGGTTTCTAGGGAAAATAATTACAAAAGAGGCGAGGTGGAGGCTAGGAAAAGAAAGGGGAGGAAAGGAGTGTTGCATCGGTCATTGCAACTTTGGGAAGAGATAGGTCGCTTAGGCAAAGTGCGTGCATTCAGGAGTTTGAGTTGTCTTGCCTCCCCCTTGGGAGGAGATGTCAGCCTCTGTGAGGAGGGCCAATGGGACTCCAGGGAGAGAGTTTTTTTTTTTTTTTTTTTTCAGGGAGAGAGTTTGAGACCTCTCAGGAGCTGGGTAGAGCCAGGTCTGCTCATTGTTGTAAATATGCAGGGAATTTGAAAGTAACTCGGGGATGGGGGCGCCTGGGTGGCTCAGTGGGTTAAAGCCTCTGCCTTCGGCTCAGGTCATGATCTCAGGGTTCTGGGATTGAGCCCTACATTGGGCTCTCAGCTCCGCGAGGAGCCTGCTTCCTCCTCTCTCTCTCTCTGCCTGCCTCTCTGCCTGCTTGTGATCTCTGTCTGTCAAATAAATGAATAAAATCTTGGGGGGAAAAAAAAGTAACTCGGGGATGTACTTTGGGAGTTATCCTTAACTATGGGAGTAATTTATTTATTTATTTATTTATTTATTAAAGATTTATTTATTTATTTGACAGACTGAGACATCCAGGCACCCCTGTTACCTTATTTTTATATAGAACTTTTATGGAGATGATCTCCACTGATTATTATGGGAACCTAGCAGTCGGTATTATTATTGCCAAAATCCCCACTATTTCCTGGAGGTTGGGGTGTGGTCTTCATGGCTGTGGGCATGAGGAGCAGTGACAGGGTTGGTGGCAGGAGCAGAAAGTCCACATCAAAGACAAGGATGAAGGAAACGGAATGAAATGGAATGAATGAACCAAACCAAGCTTGAGGGAGGCTAACATCCAAAAATTCAACAGGGGTGTTGAAGCATCCTCAAAACCCAAGGAGGCTGGAGGAGCAGATAGCATCAGGAAAGAAGGGTGCCCACCCATGAATGAATGGTGAGGTAGGAGCACGAGGACAGAGTCTAACACAGCAGGGATCCTTACCTTGCACAGACAGATAAGACTCATGAGAGCTTGAGTGAATTTTCCATTCACACAATAAGTAAGAAGCAAGACTGGGGCACCTGGGTGGCTCAGTCATTAAGCGTCTGCCTTCAGCTCAGGTCATGATCCCAGGGTCCTGGGATTGAGCCCCACATCAGGCTCCATGCTCGGCGGGAAGTCTGTTTCTCTCTCTCCCACTCCCCTTGCTTCTGTTCCCTCGCTTGCTGTGTCTCTGTCAATAAACAAAATTAAAAAAAAAAAAAAGAAGCAAGACTGGCATTTACATTTACTTTGGCTGATTCCCATGTCAGTGTTAACTTGCAACATGTGATAGGACGTGTTTAAGATATTTCTTATGTCCTGATTTATATTTTTGCCCTTATTTAACTATAAGAGTTTTGATAAGATAATCACCATTTTTGTATAGTTTAAGTAAAATCCTTCCTCTTCTTAACTTCCTCTGCTTTGATTTCTTTAACTTCCTCTTCTGAACTTTGATTTCTTTCTAACTTTGGATTGGTCTACATATATAGGTGTACAATGACATAAAATTTTAAGATAAAAATGGGTATACGAGTTAGTAATTGTAATCAGAGTATCCCA
This sequence comes from Neogale vison, assembly GCF_020171115.1. Classification (NCBI taxonomy): domain Eukaryota; kingdom Metazoa; phylum Chordata; class Mammalia; order Carnivora; family Mustelidae; genus Neogale; species Neogale vison. Next base: position 69,863,566 of record NC_058094.1, read on the forward strand.
AATCCTCCAACTTTCATGTTTTCTTTAACATCTGTTTGGAACAGAGCCATTGAAGCTTTCATCACATCAGATGTTGGAGGTCCAGTGATCTCACCAATACTTCTAAAGATTCCTGGTGGAACTCACATTCTCTCCGACTTTTTTCCTGTCACCTCACACCAGCTCTTCAGTTCCATGTTCCTCACTGGCCTCCTCTCCTTGGGCTCCTGGCCCTTTCCCACTCCATAGCACTCTACCTGTGATCCAGCCCCTGTTTCTTCATTGCCCAAATCACCACTGACAAGTTTCTGGGCACGACAGACTTATAGGAAGGTTTTAAGGAAAATAGGAATAAGGAACAATTTCAATATCCACAATGATTTTTTCACAAATTGTTTATTATTTATTTATTTATTTATTTTTAAAGATTTTATTTATTTATTTTACAGACAGAGATCACAAGGAGGCAGAGAGGCAAGGCAGAGAGAGAGGAAGGGAAGCAGGCTCCCTGCCGAGCAGAGAGCCCGATGCAGCTCGATCCCAGGACCCTGGGATCATGACCCTAGCTGAAGGCAGAGGCTTTAACCTACTGAGCCACCCAGGTGCCCCACAAATTGTTTATTAACCACTTTCCAACCTGGATCACCTTTTACTGCAATAGCCTGCTTGTGGGTCTTAAACTGTTTAAATACTGTCGGCTTCTTTTCATAGCTCGTTGCCCCTCTTTTCAAAGTTTCCAGAGCCCCTGAAACCTTGGAGCTACCCAGGGACAATGCTCCAAATTTCTACTCTTTTATTACATAATTTAGATTCGGTTCTGTCTCCCCATGTGGATGAACTCCTGGCCTCACCTTTCATTGGGTTATTCTGTACAAAGGGAGAAATCCTGGCCCTAGGGTATGTGACACAAAGAACTGGTAAAAGCTTTGAATTCGTAGGCAGAGTTCCCCTCTCCCCCTGACCCCCACCAAAGGTCATTAGTGAAGAAAAGATTTATTTTCAGATTAAAATTTATTTTCATCACTTCAGGAGCCATGTTTCATCTTTGTTTTTGCTGCCATAGTTTTTCTTTCTATTAGGTGAAAATCATAGTAATACATGTTGCTTATCACTACTCATTTTACGTTGTGGGAGACACAGCCCTTAATGCCTTCTTTTCATTTATTGCGTTGAATCATCACGAATGGCACGTGAAGCCAGTGCTGCTATCGCTCTGCATCTTACAGTGGCTGGAGCTGAAGCTCAGAGGTTCAGTGTCTTATCTGAGCTGTGCAGTTGCTGTGTGCAGAAAACAGCATGGGAACTAAGCCTGCCTGACTGTGAGTCCTTGCTCTGAGGTACTCTGTTAGCTGACATGCTGAGTACAGGTGCACTGCACCAGACATTTGTATCATGTACACTGTACTCTTTCCAGCATCTTTTCCTGAACTTCTGTGTATGTATTTAAGAGATGATTTATGAATTAAAAAACTGTTATAAAGGGGTGCCTGGGTGGCTCAGTGGGTTAAAGCCTCTGCCTTCAGCTCAGGTCATGATCTCAGGTTCCTGGGATCGAGCTTTGCATCGGGCTCTCTGCTCAGCGGGGAGCCTGCTTCCTCCTCTCTCTCTGCCTGCTACTCTGCCTACTTGTGATCTGTCTGTCAAATAAATAAATAAAATCTTAAAAAAAAACTGTTATTGGAAGAGAAGAGGAATATCATTCAAGTGAAAATACTCCTTGCTGGAAGACAAACAGAGATGCAGAGTTTGGTTACAGTGTCTCAGCTCTCTCATTCCATTTATCTGGCATGTAGATTCCAGGAACATAGACTCTTGTAGAGGACAACTGATAAATGGATTAGGATGGGGGGGTGGGCGGACCATCTATTGTGCAGAATGATTTGTTGTGAAGTACTTGTAACATACAAGAGTTACAAAGTAGACTTTGGGTAAGACTTTGGGTAAACAAGCTTCATTGCTCTGAAACTTTCTGGGAAATGATGTACAATTACTGAAAGTTATCTTTAGGGTTATTTGGAACTTTTTTTTTTTTTAAATTTTATTTGGAATAGCTTTAAAAGTCATTTGCCAAATTTGCTCTGATTACTTTTTGATGTTTATCTGTGTTTTCTTACTTCTGTCTAATTTTTAATGATATTTACACTGATCTTTTTGGTAATGATGCCCCTTAAAGTCCTGGGGTAACTTGAAAAAAAGATGAAAGGCAACTTTGGCCCCCAGGAATTTGGGGGGCTGGTATTGATGCAATTCTGCTCTATAAGGCAGAATATGAAAATCTTTTACCTACTTCTGAGATAGGTATTTGCAAAGGCTTATATAAGAAAGGTGATTATGCATCACAATGTGGATACACTGAATGCCACTGACCGTACATTTAAAAATAGTTAAAATGGTTAATTTTGTTATATATGTGCTTCCACAATTAAAAAAAAAGTGATGGGCGTGGGGAAGAAAGAGAAGTGCATCCCTAATCTCGTCATTGTCATCTTCCCCTATTATTCAGATATATTTCTTCTGGGAGACCTCTAGGTGTGCCCAGGGCTCTGAGCATTGGTGAATCTTGACATTTTAAAACAGCTTAATGGGGGTGCCTGGGTGGCTCAATGGGTTAAAGCCTCTGCCTTTGGCTCGGGTCATGATCTCAGGGTCTTGGAATTGAGTCCCGCATTGGGCTCTCTGCTCAGCAGGGAGCCTGCTTCCTCCTCTCTCTACCTGCCTCTCTGCCTACTTGTGATCTCTGTCTGTCAAATAAATAAATAAAAATCTTAAAAAAAACCTGCATCTTAATGTTCTGGTCTCTCCCATACCCAGTTATAACAAACCAACCACACATAAAACTACATTAATTCTTAGTGATGGGTGTTGGGATATACAGAGAAGTATAAGATGAGGGTCAGGTTCTCAAAGAGATGACAAAGGGTTGGAAAAATAGTTACAAGTTTAGCCACAAAAACACACATATAGCTAATGTTCCATATAAGGCTTTTAAGTGGTAACTGATTAATGTTGATTGTAAGGGTTTAGGAGATGGGCAAGGAAGAGAATACTAGAATAGTAGGACCATCAGAGAAGAATTCATTGAAAAGGTGAAACATGAATTGGTGCTTAAAAGATGAAGAATTAGGGGTGCCTGGGTGGCTCAGTGGGTTAAGCCTCTGCCTTTGGCTCAGGTCATGATCCCAGGGTCCTGGGATCGAGCCCCACATCAGGCTATCTGCTCAGCCGGGAGCCTGCTCCCCGCCCACCCCCCTGCCTGCCTCTCTGACTACTTGTGATCTCTCTCTGTCAAATAAATAAATAAAATCTTAAAAAAAAAGATGAAGAATTAGATTGGTGCAGAATTCATCACAATGAGAGACAAATTGTAATTTTATCTAAGAACAAGTGCTCATTTTCTTCTTTATGTGAAATCCATTCTCTCTCTTCTTTTTTTTTTTTTTAAATATTTTATTTATTTGTTTGACACACACACAGAGAGAGAAAGGGAGAAAACAATCAGGGGGAGCAGCAGAGGGAGAAAGAGAAGCAAGCTCCTTGCTGAGCAGAAAGGCCATGGAGCTTAATCCCAGGACCCTGGGAAGGCAGACGTTTAACTGACTGAGTCACCCAGGCACCCCTCTTCTTTGTTTTAATAACATCATCTGGATACCTTAATTTATAATGCATTTAAGAATTCATTTCTTAGCTCCATGTGTCTTGCATATAGCCTGACTCTTATCCATGTATTGGGGTACACTGTAAACAAAGTAGAATCTCTGCTTTCATGGAACTTACATTCAAGTGAGGGAGACAGATGATAAAAAAGTTCCGTGAATGAAATATAGTGATAACTGTAGGAAGAAAGTATATTAGAGGAAAAGATATAAATTGTTAGGGGATATTGGAGTATAATGGGGTGGCCAAGGAAAGCCTCGCTGAATATCTGAATTTTGAATGAAGATCTGAACACAGTAAGGAAGTTACTTAGGGGAAGAGCATCCTAGACCAGGGGTCCAGACACACAGAGGTCATGCTGTAGACGTGTTCCTGATGTGTTTGAGGAACCGCAGGAAGGCCGGCGTGGCTGGAGTAAGGAGCAGGTGAGAGTGTCAGAAGATGAGATATGTGAGGCAATGTTGAGCCCAATCATGTAGGGTCTTTCATGTCATAGTAACAACTTTGAGTGAGTTAGGTCATCTTTGCAGGATTTGAGTACAGAAATATGATCTGACTGGGTTTAGAGTAGATTCTTCTGAAAAGGACTGAAGGAGAGAAACTGGTTAGGAGGTCATTGAAGTAAACTAGAAGAGAGGTGCTCTTTGGTGAAGATTGGTCAAGATGGTGAGCAGTGTTCAAATTCTTGAGGTATTTTGAAATTAATGCTGACAGAGTTTGTTGAGAGACCAGATGTAGGAGATGAAGGAAAAGAGGAGTTAAAGACCTTTTGCCTTGAGTGACCATAAGGATCTAGTGTGGAGAAAAGATATGAGCAAAAGAAATTTGGAGGATGTAGAAAGTAAGGTTCAAACCTGGAGTGGGTGGTGTTTGGGTCACTGGTGACTTTGAAAAAAGTCAATGCCGTAGTTGGGATGAAAAACCTAAGTGACAAATTTAAGAGAAAATGGGAGAGGAGGAATTGGTAGTAACTGAGTATCATTTCAAGGAGTTTTTCTGTAAGAAGAAGGAAAGAAAAACAGTAGTATCAGAAGGAGAGAAGTCAGGTCAAAAGAAACAAAAAAATGATTTCAGAGTAATGTGTGCATGTTTGTATGCTAATGGGAGTAATCTAGTAGAGAAGGAAAAATTGAAAATGCAGGAGAGAATATAATTGTGGGGGAAATATCCTTGTAAAGCACGGCATTGGATATAAGGAATGGTTATAAGAATTTGAAGTAACCATAAAGAAGGTAGAGTATATACACATACTTGAAGGTAAGTGGGAGGATGAGAAAGTGGCAGTTTGCACATTTATTTCAACACATTTTATGTTTATTTCTTTGAGTCCTTTATGAACCTCCTTGAAGACAAAGACTACTACTTCATCATTAGATGTGGTCCCATCACTCAACAGATGTTTCTTGAATGAATGAAAATGATAAATTCAACATTTATGGCTTTAAATACAGATAAATGAAAAGCTGGGTTTTAAGCATTGAAAGAAACAAAGTGGAACCTAATATTTTTAGCCTTCCTCCAAGAAGGCTAGGATGTTAGTGTTGGGAAGATATAATGAAATTTTTATTCTCGAAAGAAAAATTTTCATGATTATCATCTAAGCAGATATTACTAAGAAATGACTTTTAAAAATTAACTGCTTTATTGAGATATAATTCATATACTGTTAAGTACACTCTTTTTTAAGTGTACAATTCAGTGTTTTTTAGAATATTCACAGAATTATACATCTGTTACCACTAATTCCCGGAAGGAACCGCAGAAAAGAAACTGCATAGCCATATTAGTCATTTCTCTCTCCCAAATCAATGGCAATCTCTAATCTATTTTCTGTTTCTATGGATTTGCATATTCTGGACATTTCATTTAAAATGGAATCATAAAGGGATGCCTGGTCCACCCAGTTGGTTCAGTGTCTGCCTTCAGCTCAGGTCATGATTTCAGAGTCCTGGGATTGAGTCCCACATTGGGCTCCTTGCTCAGCAGGGAGCTTGTTTCTCCCTCTGCCTGCTGATCCCCCTGCTTGTGCTCTCTGACAAATAAATATATTAAAAAATATTTAAAAAATGGAATCATACAACGTGTGGCCTTTGTGTCTGACTTCTTTGACCTAGCACATTTTCAAAGTTCTTTTGTGTTGTAGCATGTATCAAAACTTCATTTCTTTTTATGGTCAAATAATATTCCATCGTGTGAATATACCATGTTTTATTTGTCCATTCATCAGCTGGTAGACATTTGGATTGTTTCTACTTTTTGGTTGTCATCAATAATGTTGTTATGAACATTTATGTACAAGTTTTTGTGGGGACATACATCTTAAATTCTCAACCTATTATAGCATCAACTCAAACTTCACAATCTATTCTAAATATTTTTAGCTCAAAGGTTCAAATATCAATTTAAATCATACAAATTAGGTATGGTGAGATTCTTGTAATAATCCATTTCAGGGCAAATTTTGTCTTCATCTGTGGATCTATGAAATTAAAAGCAGATTATCTGCACACAAATACAATGGTGGGACAAACATAGCCTGACAGTTACAGACATTCCTGTACAAAAATGGAACAAAAAAAGGAGGCACTGGTCCCAAGCAATTTTTCTGGCTGGAAAACTCTATTAGGTTTCAAGTTGTGGGAATAATTCTCTGTAAATCTTGACTCTACCCTCTGGGCACTCAATTCCGCCCTCAGAATTATCCTTTCTTTTTTGTCAAAGGTAACATGTCTTGCAGCTGGGTTGACTCCTGCTTGTAAAATTTTGGATATCTTAACAGCCTTATTTCATTTTGTAGTCTCTCTGTCCTTTGGGTCCAAGCTAGTCTTGCTTCTGCTAGTATTTAAAATTCTCAAGAACCTTGTGGGTCTCCTGTTATGTCATGGGATTTGCTCCATATTGGTGAGGATCCTCCAAGATATTTCTTAGATAATGCCATCTTTAGTTTTGGCCTCTACTGAGACAGCTGAAGGGATTTATGCAGCACAAACTTAATCTTTTTAAAGGGCCTTTTGTGTGATATGTGACTGAATATTCTGACCTTTTGATTGATCTGAGGTATTAGCAAAAGTTTATGCAGCCACAGACTCAGCTTTTTCTTTCCTAAAGGTATATCCCTTAAATTTTAGCATCTTTGGCAATCTGATAAAACTGAGAATTCTCCCAAACCATCAAGTCCTGGTTCTTTTTTTGCTTAACTCTTTCTCCCATCATTCTCCCAACAGTCTGTCGACATGATTTAGGTACTGTGTTAGGTGATGCATGTTTTCCTTACCACACTTCCTCACTTCTTTCCAAGGCTTCACCAGCAGAGTTGTTAGTACCCATATTTCTGCTTTTCCTATCCTGCATCTCAGAAGCTTTCCAGCCTCTGCCAACTGTCCATTTCAAAAGTTACTGCCACACGTTTATGTATTTGTTGCATCAGAACCCCAGTCTCATCGCTATAACCTCTGTTAGCTTTCCATCACTGCTGTAAAAACTTACTACACACTGAGTGGTATAAAGCAACACAAATCTATTACCTTGCAAATTTGTTAGAAGTCTGACACAGATCTTACTGGGCTAAAGTCAAAGTGCCAGCAGGGCTGATTGGGTTAATTGGAGAATACTACTGCTGGCATTCTCTGGCTTCTAGAGGCTGCCTGTACTCCTTGGTGTTTGGCCTCCTCCTTTATCTTCGAAGCCAGCAACAGGGTTTTCAATCTTCCTCATGTGGCGTTCTCTGACATCCTTCTACTTCTGTTTTCCACTTTAAGGCCTCGTGATTAAATTGGGTCAACCCAGATAATCCAGGATAATCTCCCTATTTTAAGGTCATTTTATTAGAAACCCTAATTCTCTCTGCAACCTTAAATCTCTTTTGCCATGTAACCTAACATATTCACAGGTTTAGAGGATTAGGACATGGACATTGTTGGGGTGCCATTATTGTGACTACCATGCTCATATAATCTCTTTATTTGTTGTAGGTCTATTAATATTTTTCTTTTCTTTTCTCTTTCTTCCTTTCTTCCTTTTTTTTTTTTTTTAAATCAGTTTTGGTAGTTTGGGTCTTGCTGGGAATTTGTCCATTGCATCTAGGTTGTCTAATTTCTTGGCATACATTTGTTCATACTATTCCCTTATATTCATTTTTATTTCTGTGAAGTTGACAGTGATGTAATTTACTTTTATTCCTGGCTTTAGCAATTTGAATTTTTTTTTTTTTGGCTTTGTCAGTGTATTTAAAGTTTTTCCTATTAAAAAAAAATCTTTGGGGCGCCTGGGTGGCTCAGTGGGTTAAGCCGCTGCCTTTGGCTCGGGTCATGATCTCGGGGTCCTGGGATCGAGTCCTGCATCAGGCTCTCTGCTCAGCGGGGAACCTGCTTCCCTCTCTCTCTGCCTGCCTCTCCATCTACTTGTGATTTCTCTCTGTCAAATAAATACATAAAATCTTTTTTAAAAAAAATCTTTTAAAATGGAACAAATGGGGTGCCTGGGTAGCGCCTTCGGCTCAGGTTGTGATCTCAGGGTCCTAGAATCAAGCCCCTCATCAGGCTTTCTGCTCGGCGGGGAGCCTGCTTCCCCCTCTCTCTCCACATGCCTCTCTGCCTATTTGTGTCTCTCTCCCTCTCTGACAAATAAATAAAATCTTAAAAAAAAATGGAACAAATAATCCTAAAATTTATTTGGAACCAGAAAAGAACCTTAATAGCTAGAGGAATGTTCAAAAAGAAAGCCAAAGTTGGTGGCATCACAATTCCAGACTTCAAGCTCTATTACAAAGCTGTATTCATCAAGACAGTGTGGTACTGGAACAAAAACAGACATAGATCAATGGAACAGAATAGAGAGTCCAGAAATGGACCCTCAACTCTGTGGTCAACTAACGTTTGACAAAGCAGGAAAGAATGTCCGATGGAAAAAGACAGTCTCTTCAACAAATGGTGTTGGGAAAATTGGACAGTCACTTGCAGAAGAACAAAACGGGACCATTTCTTTACACCACACACAAAAATAGACTCAAAATGGATGAAAGACCTAAATGTGAGACAGGAATCCATCAAAATCCTTGAGGAGAACAGGCAGCAACCTCTTCAACCTCAGCTGCAGCAACCTCTTCCTAAAAATATCAGCAAAGGCAAGGGAAGCAAGGGCAAAAATGAACTATTGGAACTTCATCAAGATCAAAAGCTTTTGCACAGCAAAGGAAACAGTCAACAAAACAAAAGATAGCCAGCAGAATGGGAGAAAATATTTGCAAATGACATATCATCTAAAGGACTAGTATCTAAAATCTATAAAGAACTTAGTCAAACTCAACACCCAAAGAACAAATAATCCAATCAAGAAATGGGCAGAAGACATGAACAGACATGTCTGCAAAGAAGACATCCAAATGGCCAACAGACAAATGAAAAAGTTCTCAACATCACTTGGCATTAGGGAAATAAAAATCAAAACTACAGTGAGATACAGAGTCAGAATGGCTAAAATTAACAGGTCAGGAAATGACAGATGTTGGCGAGGTTGTGGAGAAAGGAGAACCCTCCTACTACACTGTTGGTGGGAATGCAAGCTGGTGCAGCCGCTCTGGGAAACAGTGTGGAGCTTCCTCAAAATGTTGAAAATAGAGTTACCCTTTGACCCAGTGGATATTTACCCTAAATATACAAATGTAGTTGTCTGAAGGGGCACGTGCACCCGGATGTTTATAGCAGCAATGTCCACAATAACCAAATGATAGAAAGAACCTAGATGTCCATCAGCAGATGAATGGATAAAGAAGATGTGAGATATCTATCTATCTATCTAAATACTATGCAGCCATCAAAAATACTGAAATCTTGCCATTGCAATTAAGTGCCTGTAACTATAGGGTATTATGCTGAGCGAAGTAAGTCAATCAGAGAATGACAATTATCATATGATCTCTCTGATAGGAGGAATTTGAGAGATAGGGTTGGGGGTCATGGGGGGCAGGGAGGAAAAAAATGAAACAAGATGGGGCTGAGGAGGGAGACAAGCCATAAGAGACTCTTAATCTCAGGAAAAAATGTGAGGGTTGCTGGGGGGTGGGATGGGGAGATAGGGTGGCTGGGTTATGGACATTGGGGAGGGTATGTGCTATGGTGAGTGCTGCGAATTGTGTAAGACTGATGGTTCACAGACATGTACCCCTGAAGCAAATAATATATTATATGTTAATTTAAAAAATCTTTTCAAAGAAACAACTTTTGATTTTGTTGCTTTTCTCTGTTGTTTTTCCATTCTTTATTCCATCTATTTCCACTCCAGTCTTTATTATTTCCTATCTCATGTTTACTTAAAATTTAATTTTCTTTTCTTTTCCTAAAACTAGAGAAAAAAAAAGGACTTTTTAAAGAGATTTTTTTATTTGAGAGAGATAGAGAGCACACAAGAGAGAGCACGAACTGGTGTGTGTGTGGGGAGTGGGCAGATGGAGAGGGAGAAGCATACTCCCGCCTGAGCAGAGCACCCAATATGGAGTTCGATCCCAGGGCACTAGGATCAAGAGCTGAGCTGAAGGCAGGTGCTTAAACATCTGAGTTACCCAGGTGCCCCCAAACAAAATAGTTTCTTAAAGTGAAAGATTAGGTTACTAATTTGAGATCATTTTTCTTTTTTACATACAGATCTTTATAGCTGTAAATTTTCTTCTAAGCATCACCTTAGCCATATTCATACATTTTGAAATATTGTATCTGGTTTCTAGTATTAAAAATATTTTATTTTTAAGATTTTATTTATTTATTTGTCAGAGAGAGAGAGGGAGAGCGAGCGAGCACAGGCAGACAGAATGGCAGGCAGAGGGAGAAGCAGGCTCCCTGCTGAGCAAGGAGCCCGAAGTGGGACTCCATCCCAGGATGCTGGGATCATGACCTGAGCCGAAGGCAGCTGCTTAACCAACTGAGCCACCCAGACGTCCCAAAAAATATTTTCAAATTTCTTTTGTAACTTCTTCTTTGACCCATTGGTTATTTAGGAGTATATTTAATTTCTACATATTTGTAAATTTCCCAAGTTTTTTTCTATTATTGATTTTGAGTTTTATTCCATTGTTATCAGAGAATATACTTTGTATGATTTCAGCCTATTTCCATTTTTCAGACTTGTGTTAATGACCTAAAACATGGACTATTCTTGAGGTTTTGTGTACACTTGAGAAGAATGTGTATTCTGTTGTTACTAGGTGGTGTCTTCTATAGATGTATATTCTAGTTTATAATTTTGTGATAGTATTGTTTATAGTATTGTTCAAATCTTCAGTTTCCTTGCTGATCTTCTATTGGTTGTTCTATTCATTATTGAAAGTAGAATATTGTATTTTCCAGCTATTATTGTTTAATTTTATATTTCTTTTTTTAGCTCTTCCCTTATTGCTTTGTGGATTTTGGGGCTTTGTTGTTAGGTATATATGTTTACAACTATTTTGTCTTCCTGACAGATTTATCTTTTTATTTTTATAAAATGTCCTTTCTCTATTGTAACAATTTTTGTCTTAAAGTCTGTTTTGTCTGAAATACATAGTTAGCTCTTTTGGTTACTATTTGCATGGTATATCTTTTTCCATTATTTTTTACTTATTTGTATTCTATTTCTTATTCATATCTAAAATGAGTCTTTTGTAGACAGCATATAATCAGATCACTTAAAAAAATTCACCCTGCCAATTTCTGTTTTTTGATTATTGTGGGTAGTTCATTACATTTAATGTAATTACCAGTAAGGATTTATGTCTGCCATTTTGCTGTATATTCTGTTGTGTTAAGTAGATATTTCCTAGCATGACATTTTAATTCTGTTATTGTTTTTTCACCATGTGCTTTGAGTTATTTTAGTAGTGTTTGTCCTGGAGATTACAATTAACACCTTAATTTAAAACCATGTAGTTAGATTAATACCAACTTAGTTTTTTTTTTAATTTTTAATTTTTAATTTTTTATAAACATATAATATATTTTTATCCCCAGGGGTATCCCCCAGGTCTGTGAATCACCAGGTTTACACACTTCACAGCACTCACCATAGCACATACCCTCCCAATGTCCATAACCCCACCCCCCTTCTCACAACCCCCCTCCCCACAGCAACACTCAGTTTGTTTTGAGATTAAGAGTCGCTTATGGTTTGTCTCCAACTTAGTTTTTGTAGCATACAAAAATTGTGCTCTAGTGTAGCCCTATTCTTACCTCCCTTCCTTGTACAATTCTTGTTATACAAAGTACATCTTGATTTATTATAATATACCAATACAGTTTCATAATTATATTTTTATCTAGTCTTTTTTTTTCTCCAATTTATTTATTTTCAGAAAAACAGTATTCATTATTTTTTCACCACACCCAGTGCTCCATGCAAGCCGTGCCCTCTATAATACCCACCACCTGGTACCCCAACCTCCCACCCCCCCTCTAGTCTTTTTAATTAGGAGAGAGAAGGAATTATAATCTAAAATACATTTATACTACTTTTTTATGTTTTCCTATTTATTTTTAAAGGTGCTTTTAAAATTTTCATGTGGATTTGAATTACTGTCTAGTGTCCTTTTATTTCAGCCTGAAGGACTTCTTTCAGTATTTCTTGCAGGGGTTGTCTTCTTGTGACAAATTCTCTGGTTTTGTTCATTTGGTGTTGAAGAGAAAAACTGTCCTGACAGCTTGGTAAAATAGTAAGAAAAACTTTACTCAAGACTATTGCAATAGGGAAAGAATATTGCAATAGATGGAGAGATTGGGCTTAACTCTGAATACAAGGACAAATGGGGATTTATAACCAAAAAGCAGAGAGTAAGTGCCAATAGATAGAAAATTACTAGGAGGGGACATTAATAGTAGAAAGATTCTTGCTAAACTGACTTAGGATTCTTGCTAATTGCAGATCAAGGTTTAGGCCTAATTGAGAAGAGGGCTCAGAGGTTTGGTCAAGGAGAGAGTCTTTGTCACTTGGAATTTTGTAATTTAGCTTTCATCTTTGAAGGATAGTTTTGCTGGATATGGAATTCTTGGTTGACAGTTTTTCTTTTAGACCTTGAAGCATCATTTCCTTGCCTTCTGGCCTCCATGGTTTCTGCTAAGTCAGGTTTTAATCTTATTAAGAATCCCATGTACATGATGAGTTATTTTTCTCTTGCTGTTTTCAAAACTCTTTGTCTTTTGTCAGTTTGATTATGATATGTTTAGGTGTGTATCTCTAAGTTGATCTTACTTGGAGTTCTTGAACTTCTTAGACATACAGATTAATATTTTTCATCAAATTTAGGAAGCTTCTAGCCATTATTTCTTCAGACATTCTTTCTGCACCTTTCTCTCCCTCCTTTTCTTCTAGGACTCTCATAATTTGGTATGATGTTATGCTTGAAGGCATCCCATAGGTCTCTGAGTCTTTGTTCATTTTTCTTCATTCCTTTTTCTTACCATTCCTCAGCTTGTATAATCTTCATCAATTTGTCTTCAAGTTTGTTTTCTTTCTTCTTCCAGACAAAATCTGTTGTTGAGTCTTTCTAGTGAAATTTTCATTTCCATTATTGTACTTTAAAATGCAGAATATTTATTTGGTTCTTTTTTCCTCCTCTTCTTCTTCTTTCATCTTCTTTTCCCTCCTCTCCCTCCTTCTTTGTTCTCTTCCTTCCTTCCTCCTCCTCCTTATTCCTTATGATTTCCATGTATCATTGATGATCTCAGTTTGCTGAGATGTTATTCTTATAATTTTCTTCAATTTATGACACATGGTTTCTTTTAGCTCTTTGAATATATTTATGGTAGCTGCCTTAAAGTCTTTTCTTAGAAGTTCAACATTTAGACTTTCTTAAGGACAGTTTGTTACCGATGTTTTTCCTGTGTGTGGGTCATACTTTCCCTTTCTTTGCATATCTTGTTTTCTTTCTTTCTTTCTTTCTTTCTTTCTGTTGTTGTTATCTGGACACTTAATATAATATTATGTGGCAAGTCTGGAAATCACATTCCTCTGTACATACCCATCGTGAGTTTTTGTTGTTGCCTTTTATGTGTTTATTTAGTGACATTTGACCTATTCTGTAAAGCCTGTAAAATTATATATAGCCACTGATGTCTCTTCTTGGTTACCTTTGTGACCATCTAATGAATGGACAGAGATTTCCTTAAATGCTTTGGAATCGGTAAGGCTTCCAACCTTTGCTAACGTGTGTGTGTATGTTGGGCATACTTTCAATGCTCTGGCAAGTTATTTACAACTCTGCCTTAGCCTTTACTTTTTACTTGATTTGGGTCTCAAGATAATCCAGGGGTGTGAGATTCTGGCCTTCTCAGGTATTTTCTGAGCATATGCAGAGCCCTGGGTGTGTACACAGCCATGTTCATATACACAATCTTCTTGCTTGCCAGAAATATTTCAGAACTTTTCAAAGCCTGTATAGACATGTTATTCCCCAGTTTTTAATTTTAAGTATTTTGGTCAGCCTATTTGTTAGCCCCAATTGGTAATGCTGTCTCAGGCAGCAGCAATGTTATACCAGTTGCCATTGGTTGTCTTTGATAAGTGTCCTGTAGATAGGTCTGTTTGCACAGAGTGAGTTCTGAGTCATGTCAAGTAAAGACAAGCCCTGTACAGAGCTTTTTTGGTAAGCAGCAAGACAGAGCAAATGGTGACAGTTTTGTGGGGACATATCTTTTTTTTTTTTTTAAGATTTTATTTATTTATTTGGCAGACAGAGATCACAAGTAGGCAGAGAGGCAGGCAGAGAGAGAGGAGGAAGCAGGCTCCCCACTGAGCAGAGAGCCCAATGTGGGGCTCAATCCCAGAACCCTGGGATCATGACCTGAGCTAAAGGCAGAGGCTTTACCCACTGAGCCACCCAGGTGCCCCTGTGGGGACATATCTTTTGGGGGAGTTCCAAACCCATTCTGTTTCTTCCAGTGACTGCTAGACTACCATTTTTCACAGCTACCATAGAACTTTTATTCTTATAGTTTCTTTATTTCTTTCTTTTTTAAGATTTATTTGACACACAGAGAGAGGGAGAGACAGTAAGAGAGGGAATACAAGTAGGTGGAGTAGGAGAGACAGAGAAGCAGACTCCCTGCTGTGTAGGGAGCCCGATGTGGGGCTCGATCCCAGGACCCTGGGATCATGACCCGAGCTGAAGGCAGACACCTAATGACTGAGCCCCCCAGGTGCCCCTACTCTTATGGTTTCTGTCTTGCAGCTTTCTTTAAGAACTACACAGGAAATAAAAAATGAAGTTGTCATTTATTATATTAAGGAAGAAAAAATAAAAGAAGGTATTATGTCTTCTTAAAAATGATGAGTCTTTAGAATAGGAAACAAATTGAAGGTTGATGGAGGGGAGGGGATGAAGGATGGGTAACTGGTTGATGAACATTGAGGAAGGCACATGATGTAATGAGCACTAGGTATTATATAAAATTGATAAATCATTGTCCCCTACCTTTGAAACCAATAATACACTATATGTTAATTGAACTTAAATAAAAATAAATAAATTTTAAAAAATGATGATTAACCTGTTCAACAAGGATTTTATTAAAGAAAAGTTAAATATCATCTTTCACTTTCACCCACCACCAAAAATGATACTGATTTCTCCCCAGTGCTGGGTAAATGACTCTCCATGAATTGCAGAGAATCCTTGTTTAGAGAGATCCAATTCCCTTCTAATCGATTTAGGCATGGAGGAATCTAGAATCATACCATTTCATAGAAACATTTGAGTTTGTTCTATAATAGATAACTTAAATACGTTCACCTGAGACTAATTTTCTATTTCTGAATTCTGAATATGTAAGAGTATTCTGAGTATGTAAGAGGATCACAACAATTGAAGATCTGGTTTTATAGCCAAGTAAATTTGATTAGGCTAACATCTAAGTTATAGGCTATAAGATGAAATTTCTAGTTGGCATCATCCTTGAATTTGCTCAACTCAGTAGACAACAAAAGCAACAACAAAGCTTGCAAAAGACAAATATATAAACAAACAGCCACAAGCATAAACATCTGAACTCTACTGGGATGAAGCCAGAATTATCAACAATTAATTTTATTCTAGAGCTTGGGGCTCCAGAATTTTTATGGGGCTTGGAATTTAATTACAAATTGTATGATTTGGGGAACACCTAGCTGGCTTAGTCAGTAGAGCATAGGACTCTTGATCATGTAGTTGTGAGTTCGAGCCTCATGTTGGGTGTAGAGATTACTTAAAAATAAAATCTTAAAAAAATTGTATGATTTGGCCTTCTATTTTTTAAGTGTGACTAGTCCACTTCTTGAGTATAAGATGGTGTGTGTCATTGAGTGCCTAATATCTTGGGTTAACCTTTAATCAGTGACTAAACTTTTTAGTCAGTCAAATTCATAATTTCCATATTCTTTTTTGCCTCTTTTAAACATGAGAAAAATAAACTAGTTGTTTTCCTTCTTTTTTCCCCTGCCTATTCTTTTGGTAGTACTTTAGATCTTAGTAATTCAAAGTCTGAGATTTAATAATAATTTTCCTTGATGGGAAAATGAATAATTAAATGATGAGTAGTTAAATGACAAAAAGGTGTTTTTTTTTAATTTTTATTTTTCTGTAGGAAAAAGTGACCACAAGCAATCTTATTCAACTTTCTAATCAAATCTGATCCTGGATATACTTTTTTGTCCTAGGTACCTTAGTGGACCAGAAGGTCAAGGTAGGTTTTCTCAAATTTGTTACTACACAGGGATTAGTCCCAGTGCAAATTGGAGTTTCTTTCTCATACTTGGTGCAACTTTGTTTGTACTCACTTATTACCAGATCTGATAAATATTTATGTAAGCATTAAAGTGATCAGCACTTTAGAAATATATAGATCCACCTGATTACCTGTGAAAGTGAATTATAATCAGTGTTGTTGGTGAATGATAGTTTTGGTTATACAGAAAACCTTAAATACAAGTATCCCTCCCCAGCCTCTCCATAGAAGCACATGAATGTGGCTGCTGGTTTATGGAGTGGGGAATATCCATTAGTCTCTGGTGGCTTGAGCCAACATAAATGATTCCTTAGAGCAGTGAGATGGAAAACTAGAAATCTAACTAGCTGTATGGCAGACAAGGACTAGACTTCCTCCTATAATTAACATGTGAGATGGAAGCATTGCTCCTTGTGAGGCTTGATGGCCTCTCTGCGTCATGTAGCTCACTGGGTGTGAATGATGTCTGCTTGTTTATCCGGAAATCTGAAAGTTTGCCTTTGTCTTATCTTTACAGCTCATTGATCCTCCATCTCCTTTTCAAATCTCATTTAAAAGGTATTTAGATATTTTTTCCTTGCCCATCTTTCTTAATTTTACTCTGCCTCTCTTGATAGCCTTGTGATTCCAATGTCTAACATTATTTCTTTCCAGGGTGTTTGCCAATCTTCTTCTTCAACTCAAACCTTCATATAAAATATCTGTAAATTTGGCCAATGAAACTTGACTAGTGCATGGAAATATAGTTGTCTAAATTTGAGTTCAGGACAGTAAACTTACATTTCTAAAATGTAAGTTGGTCACTTAGGACCTTGCATTACGACAGCCACTAATAGTTTCATAAGTTAAATTATTAGTACAGTGTGCCAATAACACACTGATGTTCTGAATAACACTTGTTATTCAAAAACTATTTATATATTAAAATATGCAGATGTTTTGAGATGAAATTACCTTTTAAGGTAATGGCCCCTCTTTTTATAGTAAGGGGTTATTCTAGCCAGAAGAGGTGGTAGGCAGTAATGAATTTGTGAGGTTATAAGGCAAGGTGGTAACTATGGAGAAGTGTGGAAAGGAGTTTGTAAAGTTCTCACTAGGATTTCCTGCCATCGAATTGAAGGGAGTATACTTTAACAGTGCCTTCTAAAATTTTAATCTCTTGTAGCTTGTGTATGCTTGTTCTTTCCCTGTTAAAAAGGCTGGGGGATAGAGGTCTAGGAAGGGGATCATGAAAATCACCTGTGGTCACATCCCTATTCATTTTAGTCTTGGGGCATTTGAAAGTGAGTGAGACAAACTTTGAGTTAATTTTACCAAATGTGTGCATTCTACTAGATATAGACTGAGGTCAGTTAATTAGTCATAGTGGATCTACTGGGGACCCTTGTCCCTGGTGTGTAACTTCAGTCACAAATAGAATAGAGACACTGGCCGGATCTGATCCACTATCATTGGGAGGTATTATTCTAAATAGAACCGGATTTAACCCAAATATCCAAGTCTTGAGCATGAGCTGCTTTTTTTTTTTTCCCCTCAATGACTTATTATTTCTTGAACTAGTCTTTGTTTACTAGTAGTGGACTAGCTAAATCTCTTAGGTATATGGTAGGTAATCCAGAGAAAGAAGTGAGGGTGCATGTCTTTTTCTGCTGTGAGTGGGCTGAACATCTCAGTTTCTGGGCTACTTTCAAAGTTTGTGAATGCCAACATGTTTGTCTGTATTATTCTTGGCAATATTGGTCCTGGAGAGACTATTTCTTGGATGGATGCTGCACTGCAGGAAATAAGGGTTTCTGGCCAATGTGGTACCATTCCAAAGGAGCTCTGCCTTTCAGGGAGAGGCTTTCTGTGAAATGTACTGTGCCATTGCTTTGAGAGATGTCTGTCAGCATCTCAAGGAGACTAATTGTGATCAAGTGCCTGGAAGTAGAGATTTAAGGGCAGGTGAGAAACCCCAATGGATTTTCCTCCATACCCATACCATTTGCAAAAACAATTCAGAATTTAGGATCTGGGAGCTTGAGTATCAGTTTTCCTCAGAGATGGAAGGCACAGCCTTAACTAATTCTTGCTCCAAAGTGTTATTTCTTTGATGCATAGGTCATCTTTTTAATATCTCTGTGGGAGAAGTAAGACATAGGATTTAATTTGCTTACTTGTATTGGGGTTGAGGGGGAAACTTGGAAAAGTAAAGAATCTCCAATTGTTTCTTCTTTGTAGAAGAGCCTAAAGAAAGGCAAACCCATTGAAATGGAAGAGATAGATATGTACCATGGTATGTTGACAAGGTTTTCTAAATTCAAACAGTTGAGTTCTAGGATCCTATGAGGCCTCCCTGAAGGTTTCTTGAAGGAAGGTTGGCCGTGGCTGATACTTAATCTCTGCCTGTTCTGTTACCTCCAGACTTTATCCTCATCAGTGTTTTTGGAGAAGAGATTTTTACATCCTAATTCCCTATGTTTAGAATAATGATGAATTGAGCTGCATGTATTCATCCCCGTATTCTTTTTTTTAAAAATATTATCTTCATTTTTATGAATCTTTCTTTATCCCCTTATTCTTTTTGTCAACATTTATTGATACCTATTGTGTGAAAATAGATGTATGTGAATTTTCCTCTGCCTCAGTGATAGACTGTTTTGTGCTTTTAGTAAGTCAGTCACCCTCTGGTACCCGGTGCCTCTTCAGCAAGTGGAAGGTCACTTTTCTCAGAGCAACAGCATGAGGGCTAATTTTTTTTTTAAAGAACCAGGTTGCCGGGCCATAGGTTCTTTCTCATGCTGCTTCATCTGGGTGTTTTTTCTTGTTCAGGATAAGCTTTCATGAGTTAAAATGATTTCCCAATGGTCTGCCTTGTCTCCTCAGAGTATCTTTCAGTTCAGTGCCCTCAGATGATGATGAGTATGCTGGATATGAAAGCTTTTGGCTGAGGCTGAATAAGCTCCCTTTAAGACAGATGTTCAGTCTGTAGAAATGTAATAGAAAATCTATTCAGTGTCTCATCAGCCCCAGGTTGATGATGTGATTCAACTTCAGGTGCTTTGTCTTCAGTGTAAACTTTTTCATCTCTTGCTTTGAAGATGGAATGATGGTTTCAAATTGGATTTAGGATGCTGATGGAAACCAGTGCCTACCTCATTGCTCCTGGTGGCCTATACACTTGTCATTCTTGTCAGCCAGAGAAAAGGCCACTTTTTACTTCTTTAATCCCCTTTTTGTTTAACATTTCCATTCTAGTCAATATTGCTTTCTTTTTGTAATGTCCACAGGGCAACCCCTTTAGTTGCTGTGATAGTTTGTAGTTATCCCTCAACTCATCCTCCTTCTTATTTTACTTCCTTTCCCTCTCACCTGGTCCATTTTGTTCTGGTAGGAAGAACTCAGTGCATTTTTTCAGCATCTACATTTTCAAGGTAAGTCCGTATTCTCTTTTTGAATCCTTCTTCTTTAGGTTTAGTTGAGTATGACAGATGTTCCTTATAGGTAGGATCAAGGTCACTGTGAGTCAGTATACACAGATAGATCTATACTAGTTGTTGAAATATTGAAATATGTCTGAACTGGTCAGGAAGTGACCCCTTTCTTGAGACCCTGGATACTCCTCACATGTTTTGGCTTCCTTGGCCCCTCCTCTGGAATCATTTCTTGGAATAATTCCCCATGAAAGGGTATTTCAGACCCTACTTCAGTGCTGTGGCATCCAGGAGTTCATTCTGATTGGTTGGTGCCTATACTAACCAGTTATAAATACTTTGAGCATTATCCCTCAATATGAATAAAATAGAATTTATTGGCAGAGCTTTCCAGACTTTAACATAGATACCTCTTCTGAGGAGTAAACCTTTTGTTGAGAAGCTTGACTTCCAGGATTAGATACCAAAATGGAGGTGAATGTCATATTAGAAAACAAACAATATTCATGTCAATCCAATAGTAGTTTTAAAGCAGTTTCTCAGGCTAGTGCTTTCATGGTTTTCTTGATAACATTCCAGTGTCCCATCCCCTAAGACAGTATTTGGAACTAACTTGACTTTTGAAGTTTTGGGGCCATGGGAGATTACATGTTTAAGAATAGTCAACTCGACATCATTGAGAAAAAGTTCTGATCTTTCTGAGTGATTTTTGGAAAGCTGTTTAGTTATCACCTTTTTGTTTAGTGACTTGGCAGGACTTAACCAGCTTCCAGGAATTAAGATTTATCTTTTTCCAGTAAAAAACATTCCTCCTTTGTTTGGCATTTAAAAAATGTGATTCAATTTGCACTGTACACATAAGCTCTAGAGTTACATTTCAGAAACCTGCAAGCAAATGGAATGAACTCGCTTTGTGTGTCAATATGTGGTTTTATGGATGGGAAGAGATGGGCACATGCCCATTGCAGGCCCATTCATTCCTCTCATGTTTGAAAGCTTCACTCTGAAATGCCTTTAATGGAAGATGTTTGTGTAATAGAGAGGTGGTTGTTCACTGTACCATCACTGATGTGCTGCATTTTGACCAAATGACTAACTTTGTAAATAGACTGTTTATGTCGAGTAGGAGAAAAGCTTCTCCACTGAAGTGCATTTTTAATGATCTACTTTAAGAGTAAGTGGGTTTAGAAGTAGCTGCCCAGGAATCCGATTGGCTGGCACCAGTGCCACTTCCCATAATTACCCAATAAACCATAAGGGCTTTGTTGGCACATTTATTCATGCCTGTCATGTCAGACCAGCTGCCACCCAGCATCCTAAGTCCACTTATAATATCCTCTTTAAAATCTTTGTGGAGAAATTTGGTGCCTACATACCTTTGAAAAATCTTTGTGGAGAAATTTGGTATTGAAGCGCTACAGATTTCATGATGAAATGTCGTGTTGTTTTAAAAATGAGTTAATTTTTTTTTCTAAAACATTATGAAATTATGAAAATTATGATCTAGACTAAGTTGTTATATTGAGTTTTAAAAAATGTTTCACTTTAGTACATTTAGGATAAGTACTAAAAATGTAGATGTAATTTAACCTAAAAGATGCAAATTGTAAATTCCAATTTGAAATCCATTCTTGGAAACTTGTGGGAACAATGTATTAAAAAATTAAAGGAATAAAAAGAAATTTAAATTGTATCCTGGAGGTAGGAAGTAACCTGCTCAGTTTCTATGGTTAAAACAACAACAACAACAACAACAACAAAACCCCCAAATAAACTGTAATGTAAGAAATCAGAAGAGCAACCTGTACACTAAGTATAATTATAGTATTTTCTGATTTCTTGATGAAATATTTCAATTGTATGGTAGACCAAATCTGTCATAAATGACTCTTACACCATTTTTTGAGGAGTAACAGGAAAAATATTGAAACTATAATAAATATGGTACATTTAGAGGAAAAACATTTCATTTTCTGGGAGTATAGTGATTTTGGATCTTTCACTTACGCCTTCAGATCTTCCTACTAAGATCTCAGCTGTGTTTTTATTGATTGGCAGGTAAGTAAATGGCAGTCTGTGGGCTCTGCCATTCAGTGTTGATATCTAGAGTAATTCAACCTATTTTCTCAGACTACTGGACAGTCTCTACATTATCACATAATTAAGTGGGACATGGGAACAGTGACATATTGAATAAAGAACATGGACATAAATGGAAAGATTAAGCTCTTACAATAGCTGGGTAGGCTTTCCAGAAAAGAATAGTTTTCACTTTAAGAAACTATCAGAGTGACTCTCTGTAGCAATTCAAAGTGAAAATTCAGTATTTCCCCAGCAGAATATCCACTCCATGGAGATGAGGATATTGGCAATGTGCTAAAATGAAATAGAAGAAATTAAATGCACTTGACAATAATTGGCTTAAGAAAATTCAGGAGATGTGCAGTAGCAGCAGAGCACAACAAAATAACACAATTAGGGACACATTAGCCATATGTCTCTATTACATTGAGAACACAGCAATATAAATGACCAGGTGATGACCTTCACCCCAAACTGGAAGGTGGATGACAAAGTCCATGTTGGTTTGGAAACTTAAATGTGGAAAAAAAAAAAGGACAAAAAATCAACAAAACATTGGAATGGCAGTGGTCTGCAGCTCAGAGCTGATGAAGACTTGATAAAGTTCAGTAAAGGTTCAATACTAGAAAAAATTATCTTGGTAGGTGCTGTGGATTAAATGAAATTAAAAATAGTTTTTGTTAGATCTCACCAGGACCCCTTGTAATTTAAACTTTATGTCAGGAAATATTTATATGTAGCATGTATTAATACATCAGAATAAGTCTGCCCTTGGTACTCATGGATGAACGACCTTCTGCAGCCACTGCATCTTGTGCATTTTACAATTAGAACCCTGATCAAATGGCCCTGTAATTGTTGGTTTGCACATTTCTCTTCTGACTAGCATCTGGTCTTCCATTAGGTGGGCACAGTGTCCTCAGAATCTAGCCTAGTGCCAAGTACACTGTGGTTACTGAATAAAGTCACTGAATGAATGGTTTTAAGGTGACTTCAGTTATGAGGCTTGGTGTGTCTGCAAAGACAATTGACTTGCTCTTTTGGAACCTTCTCTCTATCTCATATGCATTTTGTCTCTTCTTATGGGTTTGTCTTAAGGGAGGGCTTGGTCATAATACTGTGTGGTTTTCTCATATTCATTCTGTGGTTGTTACCAAACTCCACACAGCTAAAGTAAATATGTGCTAAAGAAGTAAAGGAAGGAGGAAAAGATAAATTAATGAAACAGTTTAAAGAAATAAAATCCCCCAAATGTTTTATGAGTAGTGGCAGGGAGAAGAATTAAATTATAAATATACTTACTTATAAATATGTTTGTAGAGTTATAAGTTAGATAAGTTCTGCAGAAACACTTAAGAATATATAAGTGTGTGTACAATATCTAATATTTACAAATATATTCAAATACCTAATTTAACACAATTGGAAATAGAATCAGAGATCTGTCCTTCTGTCCCACATATTCCGTCTCAATTTTAATATGAGTACTGGTTGTACATGTATTTCAGATGTGGGCAAAATTTCGCATTTTATCTTACTGTTCATTTTTATGATTTCTGTTTTGTTTGCAAAAGGAATAAAGGTTTTTATCGACCTTTTAATAGTTGCCAGGTGTAGCTTCAGAATACTTGGTTTTTGAGTATATATTGGGTTCTAGGTAAAAATTTTTTTCATGCTTGTGTTTTGTATTTATTTTCCTTTATAGAAAAGGGTATTCAGGGCACCTGGGTGGCTCAGTCAGTTAAGCGGCTGCCTTCAGCTTCAGGTCATGATCCCAGACTCCTGGGATCGGGTCCCACATCAGGCTCCCTGCTCAGCGTAGAGCCTGCTTCTTCCTTTCCCTCTCCCTGCCGCTCTGCCTACTTGTGCTCTCTCTCTGTCAAATAAAATAAAATAAAATAAAATAATAAAAAAAGAAAAGGGTATTCAGGTTTGCATCGATATATTTTACTGTAATACCAGTTTCAGATTTAGTAACCTGGCTTAATAACTGCTGGGGCAATCATAAGCCAGAAGGGGAGGACACAGGCTTTTGAGGCAAATGAGTCTTTATTTAGGTTCCAGATCTTCCCTTTATTACATGAGTGATCATAAGGAAGCTACTTAATACTTCAAAGTCTCAGTTTTCTCCTTTGTGAAGACAAGATGATATATTCCTCATTGTGTTGTTGTGATGAATAAATAAAATAACATAAAATACCATGGAAGTATTCAGTTAATAACAGATCTTAGTGGAGGAGAACACTTTTCTTCATTTTAGTGTTTGTCTTCCTAGTTACTGATAGGAATGCTATTGTTTTACCTCTTGTTACCTGATGTTCTCTGTGACAGTGGTAATACTATAATATTAATAGATCATACTTTTTATTACATTGATTCATTATATGCTAGGACTTCCTCAGGTCCAGGTGCAATGTAATGCATTTCAAGTTAATGAATTCTGATTCTGTCAGAGTAAGGCTCCTGTTTTTGCTGAATTTTAAAATCTGATTTGAGGCAGAATGGAAGTACTGACGAAGAAAGTGATTTGAACCCTTTGAACATCAGAGTTACATTAAAATATATTATCATTATCACAAAAGTGTTGACAGATTGAATGTTATTATGTTCTCAGGGAAGTACTATATACTTTATGTAAGTTTAACTTTGAATAACCTAAGAATATAAGTAAGTATTATCAACCCCATTTTATAGATAACAAAACTGAGGAACAGGTAGTCTAATCTTTTCCAAGGTCAGAGCTAGCTACAAACTGAGGTCAGTGTCACTCCAATACCTATCTTCTAAACCATTGAATGGCTATTGTTGTTATTATTATTTTTAAATTTATATCATTCTTTTTTTTTTAATTTTTTTTTTTAAATTTATAGCATTCTTATGTCTCCTAAGAGGTTTAAATCATTATCATAGAGCCCTCGAATTCTAGAAGTCCAAGAGATTTCTTGGGATGAGCTTATTCTCTTTTCCTATATATCACAAGCTATTATATGGTGTGTGTGTTTGTGTGTTTTACCTTTTTTTTTTTTGAAAAATATTTTATTTATTTATTAGAGAGAGAGAGAGAGAGTACACAAGTTGGTGGGGAGGGGCAGAGGGAGAGGGAAAAGCAGACTTCCTACTGAGCAGGGAGCCTGACTCAGGGATCAGTCCCAGGACCCTGAGATCATGACTTGAGGTGAAGACTGAGCCACCTTGGTGCCCAGGGTGTGTGTTTTACCTTAGTTGATGCTGCTTATATTCTATCAATTTAGACTCTTGCTTTAGCTCATCCATCCCTTGAATGTTGTCCTGGATGACAGAAGGGAAGTTTCTAGGTTATCCAGTTGTAATGGGGTTCTGACTTAGGGTTCTACTCTGATGTAACTACCTTATGAGGACTATGTCTCAGATGTTCCTCATCCTAATGGCTTTCCTGACTTCTTCAGCCAGGCTCAGCCCTTGGTGCTTGGCAGTAGTTAGCCAATCTCATATTTTTTTACCTAACCCATCATTCTTCTTTGTCATATTCCCTAATCCAGTCTTTTAGAATCCTGTTACAGGTCCCCAGTCCCGGCCTGATCCCTCTCTTCACTTATCTTCTGGTCATAATTTTGGCATCTTTCTGATGAATTACTGTATTGGCTTCTCATTTCTCAGCCTGATAAGTTCTTCCTCCTTTGTTCATATAAAAAAAAATCAGCAGTCAAACTTGGCCTCTGCTACCAAGGGCCTGGTCTTGGTGCAGTCGCCATCATCAGTGTCACCATCATCATCGTCATCGTCAATGTCATTATTATTATTCCTCCTTTTCTTTCTTTTAAAATTTTCCTCTTTTCTTTTTAAGACAAAAGCACTCCCTAAGTCCCATTAAGGAAAAAAAAATACAGAAATTTCCTTCTAGTTTCTTCACCCTGGTAAATATACAAAAGGAAGGGCTAGAGAATGGAATGGAACCACCTGGGACTTCTCTATTTCAAGAGGAAGAAGTGCCCTTGAATGATTTCATTGTCCATGGAGCTGTTTAGAATCTTCCCACTGGCTAGTTATACTATTAATATTTACTTCCAGTAGCATATATCATTTTCTGTTTCATGTAGAGATCTAAGGCACTTCAGGTTAGGTTCATTGTTTTGGACTTTAGTCCCTGAAGTCAGGTTAAAATGAATGTTGGAGATAGTTTTGGGAGACAAAAGGGCAATTTTTCTTGCCCATTCCTTTCAGACAGCTTCAAATGGTAGGACGCTAGGGAGCAAGGGTGAGTTAAAAAAATAGCAACAACAAAAAAGAAACACTGCAGTTCTACTGTGTCTTTCTCCTTTACTTTCACTTGGAATACTTTACTTATGATCAGTCTGGTTATGAAATGTGAGTCTTTTTCCCCCACATCAAGCAATTTCATAACACCAGGTAGAATTTAACAATTTTTTTTTTTTAGAGTAGGCTCTATGCCCAGTATGAAGCCTAATGCAGGGCTTAAACTTACGGCCCTGAGATCAAGACCTGAGCTGAAATCAAAAGTTAGACAGTTAACCCACTGAGCCACCCAGGTGCCCCTAGAATTTAACAGTTAAGCCTCAACAATTCTCTCAGTTTTGGAGATCATGTCAGATCCCACAGGTTAAATGGTTCAGTCCCATGGGACTGCTACCCACTTGAGAAGCCATTCACAAGTATTAAGTTCCCAGGTTACCCACAACTTCTTTCTGACATGGCTTCTTTCATGACATGAATCGTAAGTTCCATGACCTCCACCCCCTTGGATTAAATTATTTGCTAGAATGCATTAGCTCACAAAACTCCCAGAGAGACTTATTTACATTTACCAGTTTATTAAAGTATTCAGATGTATAGCAAGATGAAGAAATACACAGCGTGAGGTCCGGGAGGATCTTGGGCATGGAAGCTTTTGTCCATGCAGAATTGAAGTGTGTCACCCTCCCAGAACGTGGATGTGTTCACCAACCTGGATGTTCTTGGAACCCCATACTTTTAGGATTCTATAGGGATTTCATCATGTCTGCATGATCAGTTATTAATTCCATTTCTAGTCCCTCTCTTTTTTCCAGAGAGGTTGGGGTAGGGTGGTTTTGAAAATTCTAGTTATGGATTGATATTTTTGGTGACCCGCCTTCATGTGGGAACTCATGCAGAACAAAAGATGCTTCTTGTGCTCTTATCATTAGAAAATTACAAGAGTTTTAGGAGCTCTGTGCCAGGAACTGAGGGCAAAGACCATTATATATGCTTTTTCTTATCTCACAGTGGGGTCTTGGAAAAAGCAATGCCCACGTCATTTGTTCTAGTTGAAATGTGGCTGAGGTTTTTGGGCTGTAGTATACTGTTCAGCCAAATGGGCAGAAGAGCTGATCAGCTGCTTCAAATTGAAGACCAGAGTGAGTAATTACATCTGAGTGTCTGTAATCCTGGAACATGATCTGTCAGTCATGTGAAGCTGGAGAGGGATTTGGTTGGCATTTGTCTCAGCTTACACAAAATATCTTTATTTACTTTAAAAATACCTTAACTCACTTACACAAAATATCTTTTTTAACTGAATTAAGTCCGAGTTAATGAATGGAAGTTGAGTCTGGTTTCAGGGTTAAGGTAAGATATTTGAAAGTAGAATTTCATATATGGCAGAGGAGTTTAATTTTTCTACTAAGTTGCACTTCATATGAATGTCTATTTCTTGCCTCTGAAAGATCTGAAGCCATACTGGGACACTCTGATGCTCAGGATTTATCCATTAAATTAGGTGGAAGGGTCATAAAACATTCTGCAGAAGCCAGCACTGATATATCACTCTTGAAAGGTGTTAATTTGGTTCTCCAGCTCTGATTTGTTTAGTAGAACATATTAATTGCTTGGTGGACAGAACTAAACCATTTTAGGCTTCAAAAAATTGGAAGCTTTCAAAAATAAATAGCTTGATCATTGTAGAACATTCATTTTGATTACAGCAGCTTATTTGATCAAAGACAGTATAAGTTTATTCTCAGAATTTTTAACAATTGCTTTTAAAATGGGATTTGATACTGATACTATTCAAATGAAATACATCTTCCTTCAACAGCTAAATAAAAATGGTAAGAATAAAATGCTGTCACTCTGTCTCTGAGGGCATTATCACATGAAAGCATAGCAGTCAGGAAGAAGGAAGATATTTTGGCCACACTGTATATCAACTGAATATTATAGTGATTAATTTTTAATATAGATACCTGCCCTTTATTGAGTTTTTACCTGTTTTATACCTGAACAGCACCTTGTGTGTCTTTAGTGAGTCTTTACATGCCTTAAGTTATTTAATCCCCAAAAGACTCACCTATAAATATAATTCTCATAATACAAATGAAGGGACTGTAGGGTGGGGAGGTATGCCTTGTCAAATGTCAGGTATAGCAAGTGGTGGGTCTTTCTGATTCCCAAACCTGTGCTTTCAACCCCATGACTTAATCATCTTTAAATTATTCCACCTCCCTAGGAGGATCTCATTGTAAAGAGACAGTAAACAAGTGTTGGAGAGGATATGGAGAAAGGGGAATCTTCTTACACTGTTGGTGGGAATACAAGTTGGTGCAACCACTTTGGAGAACTGTGTGGAGATTCCTTAAGAAATTAAAAATAGAGCTTCCCTGTGACCCTACAATTGCACTACTGGGTATTTACCCCAAAGATACAGATGTAGTGAAAAGAAGGTCCATCTGTACCCCAGTGTTCATAGCAGCAATGGCCACAGTCACCAAACTGTGGAAAGAGCCAAGATGTCCATCAACAGACAAATGGATAAAAAGACATGGTCCATATATACAATGGAATATTATGCCTCCTTCAGAAAGGATGAATACCCAACTTTTGTATCAACATGGATGGGACTGGAGGAGATTATGCTGAGTGAAATAAGTCAAGCAGAGAGAGTCAATTATCGTATGGTTTCACTTACTTGTAGAGCATAAGGAATAACATGGAGGACATTAGGAGAAGGAAAGGAAAAGTGAATGGGGGAACACCAGAGGGGTAGACAAACCATGAGAGACTGAGGACTCTGAGAAACAAACTGAGGGTTTTGGATGGGAGGAGAGTGGGGGGTTAGGTAAGCCTGGTGGTGGGTATTAAGGAGGGCATGTATTGCATGCAGCACTGGGTGTGGTGCATAAACAATGAATCTTGGAACACTGAAAAAACAAAATAAAAAATAGCTTCATAAATATACAGTAATTAAATACAGAAAAAATACCACTTCTACCATCTAACAAATTTTAAATTAACTTTTAAATTAAATTTTAAAATAACTAAAAATATTGTTGGGATATGGGAAATGCTCTGTATCATTTTTTTCAGCTTTACTGAGGTATAATTGACAACATTGTTGTTTATTTCAAGTGTACAATGTGATACTTTGATATACGTATACATCATGAAGAGCTACCACTATCGAGTTAATTAGTACATCCATCACCTCACATATTAATTTTTGTTTTTATTTTTGTTTTTTGGTGAGAACTCTTAAGTTCTGCTCTCTTAGAAAATTTCAGTTAAATAATACAATATTATCAACTATAGTTACTATGTTATACATTAGATCCTCAACCTTATTGATCTTATAATTGAACTCTCTTACCAGCCTCTATCTCCCCCACTCCTAACTCCTGATAACCACCATTTTCCTCTCTATTTTTGTGAGGGGTTTTTTTTGTTTGTTTGTTTGTTTTTGTTTTTTTAGCTTCTACATATAGATGGTACCATGAAGTATTTGTCTTTCTTAATCTGGATTACTTCACTTAGCATAATGCCCTCTAGAATTATCCGTATTGCAAATGGTAAGCTTTATCCTTCTTTTTTTAAGACTGAATAACATTCTATTGCATGCATATCTATCTATCTGTTTATCTATCTCACATTTCCTTATCCAGTCATCTATCTGCAGATACTTAGGTTACTTATTATTATTATTTTTTAAAAAAACACAAGTCTGGTTCAAGTTTTTGTTTTTGTTTGTTTGTTTTTAAAGATTTTATTTATTTATTTGTCATAGAGCGTGAGCACAGGCAGACAGAGTGGCAGGCAGAGGCAGAGGGAGAAGCAGGCTCCCCGCTGAGCAAGGAGCCCGATGTGGGACTCGATCCCAGGACACTGGGATCATGACCCAAGCTGAAGGCAGCCGCTTAACCAACTGAGCCACCCAGGAGTCCCACTTAGGTTATTTTCATACCTTGGTTATTGTAAATAATGCTGCAGTGAACACAGGAGTACAGACACCTCTTTGAGATAATAATTTTGTTTGCTTTAGGTATAGTCCCAGAAATGGAATTGCTGGATCATACAGTAGTTCTATTTTTAATTTCTTGAGGTTACCCATTACTACTTTCCATAGTGGCTATACCAGTTTACATTCCCACCAATAATATGTAAGTGTTCCTTTTTTTCCCCCCAGGTCCTTGCCAGTATTTGTTGTCCCTTGTCTTTTTGATAGTAGGCAACCTAGTAGGTTGATATCTCATTGTGGTTTTGATTTATATTTCCTTGATGACTGGTGGTATTGAACTTTTCATTTACCTGTTGGCCATCTGTATGTTGTCTTTGGAAAAATGTCTATTCAGGTCCTTTGCCCATTTTTTTTTTTTAAAGATTTTAGTTATTTGATAGAGAGAGATCACAAGTGGGCAGAGAGGCAAGCAGAGAGAGAGAGAGAGAGAGGAGGAAGCAGGCTCCCTGCAGAGCAGGGAGCCTGATGTGGGACTTGATCCCAGGACCCTAAGATCATGACCTGAGCTGAAGGCGGAGGCTTAACCCACTGAGCCACCCAGGTGCCCCCCTTTGCCCATTTTTTAAACTTGGTTATTTTATTTCTTTTTTAATTTTTTGCTATTGAGCTATATGAATTACTGGTCTATTTTGGATATTAATCTCTTATTGGATATGTGGTTTGCAGATTTTTTATCCCATCTCATAGGTTGTTTTTTATTTTGTTGATGGTTTCTTTTGTTGTACAGAAGCTTTTTAGTTTGATATAGTCCTAGTTGCTTAGTTTTTATTTTATTGCCTTTGCTTTTTGTGTCAAATACAAAACAAATTCTTAAATCTAATGTTAAGGAGATTATCCCTTATATTTTCCTGTAGGAGTTTGATAGTTTCAGATATTATGTTCAAATCTTTAATCTTTAATGCACTTGAGGTGATTTTTGTTTATGGTATAACTAGGGATCTAGTTTCCTTCTTTGGCATGTGGCTATCCTGTTTTCCCAGTACCATTTACTGAAGAGACTATCCTTTCCTTATCATCTAGTAGAGTATCTTGGTTGGCAGCTTTTTGTTTTTTGTGTTTTTAAATTTCAGCCCTTAATATATCATTCCACTCCCTTCTTACTTCTAAGGCTTCTGCTAAAAAAATCCATAGATTGTCTTATGGGGATTCCCTTTGTGTGTAACAGTTGCTTTTCTCTTGCTACTTTTAAGATTCTCCCTTTGTCTTTGATTGTAATGTGCCTTGGTATGGTTCCCTTTAGATTTACCTTTTTTTTTTTGGTACTCTTTGGGCTTCCTGAACCTAGGTATCTGTTTCTTTCTTCAGGTTAGGAAGTTTTTAGCCATTATTTCTTTCAATAAGCTCTCTGCCCTTTTCTCTCTCTTCTTCTGGGACCTCTGTAATGTGTATATTGGTCTGTTTGGTAGTTTCCATAAGTACCTTGAGCTCTCTTGACTTTTCTTCATTCCTTTTATTTTTTACTCCTTTAATGGATGAATTCCTCTGTTCTGTCTGAGTTCAGTGATCCTTTCTTCTGCTTGACTTGATCTGCTATCGAACCTCTGTATTAAAATTTTCAGTTCAGTTATTCTACTTTACAGCTCTATCTTTTTTGTATTTCTTAATAATTTCTCTTTGTTGAAATTCTCATTTTGTTCATATATTGCTCTCCTAACCTCAGTGAGCATCTTTAAGATTGTATTTCAACTTTTTATCTGGTAAATCACTTAATCTCTGTTTCATTAAGATTAGTTTCTAGAGGGGCCTCTCGGTGGCTCAGTTAGTTAAGCATCTGCCTTCATCTCGGGTCATGATCCTTGAATCCTGAGATCAAGCCCTGTGTCAGGCTCCCTGCTAAATGAGGAGTCTGCTTCTCCCTCTCCCTCTGTTCTTCCCCTGCTCATGCTCACTCCTTTCTCAAATAAATGAATATATAAAATCTTTAAAAAAATACAATTAGTTTCTAAAGATGTGTTTTATTCTTTTGTTTGAAACATATTCCTCTGTTTATTTTCTTTGACTTTCTGTGTTGGCTTAGGCACATTACATAAAATGGCCACTTTTCCCAGTCTTGACAGACTGATTTTGTGTAGATGAACCTCATCAATCAGCCTGTCCTGAGCTGGTTGCCTTTCAAACCTCTGTGACTCTACACCTTGCTGTCTTTGTTCTTAGTGGCTCCCAGTAGTTGAGGGTATGCTAAGGCCCATCAGTATCCTAAAGGGGAGGATCACAGTCAGCACCTATGTGCAAGCTGATTAAAAACTGGACCCTCAGGCAGTAGCTATGAAGGTAGTTAAGACCCTTCATGGAAAAACTGGGAGGTAGGCATTTTTTTTGCCTGCTCCGTCTGCACTGAACTTGAGTGTTATAGCCTCTGGGTGGGTTCTTCTGTGACAGTTTAAAAACTGCTTCTTTGTTTGCTATAGTCCTGTGAGATTCATGAATGCAAGCCCACTGTCTATCAAAGCTAGGTGATGGGGCACCTGGGTGGCTCAGTAGGTTAAAGTCTCTGCCTTCAGCTCAGGTCATGATCTGAAGGTCCTCGGATCGAGCCCCACATTGGGCTCTCTCTGCTCAGCAGGGATCCTGCTTCCCACCCCCCTCTCTGCCTACCTCTCTGCCTACTTATGATCTCTCTCTGTCAAATAAATAAATAAAATCTTAAAAAAAAAACCTAGTGATTTGGAGCCCCAGCTTTTAGGTGATAACCAAAAATTCTGCTCATTAAGTGGATAAACTCCTTGCAGGGAGACACCGGTGACTTGGTCTGATTGTTGGAGTGAGTCAGAGGGAGAAGGCAAGGAAAATGTCCACCAGCTCTTTCAGGCTCCAGCCAAATGCACGCTAATTAGCAGCTAGATCCTCAGACCACAGCTTAGAAAGTATATAGTCGAATCCCTTCTCGTGAAAGACTGGGAGATGGGTGTTCTGTGTGCTGCTTCTGCACTGGCCCCTGGGGGGATAGCCATGGGGAATGCTCACATGCCTGTTAAGAACTGCTACTTTTTTTGTACAGTTCTGTGGGACTTGTGGATCAATCTCCACTGGCTTTTTTTGGGGTCTGTCCCTTCAGTCTTCAGGGAGAAGCTGGCAGTTGGGAGATTTGCTTCTGATTGTATGGTGCTGTGCTGGGCTGGGGTTTATGGTGAGTGTGTGTTTCAGACTTTCCTAATTTCATTTGCAGAAGTCACTCAGTTTCTGGTTTTTGTCTCAGAGAGAATTGCTCCATATGTAGCTATATATTTGGTATGTCTATGGGAGGAGGAAAGTTCAGGGGCCTCCTACATTTCCATTTTGATTCCGCCCTGCCAAGTGATCTATATCTTGATCTGGATGTGGTTCCTTGCATATAGAATTGTATAAAACTTCATCGAGCTGTACACTTTGAACTTGTGTGTTTTACTGTATGTAAGTCGTACCTCAGTAAAAATGTCAAAACAAAACACACTAATTTGATGTGTTTAGTATATTATTTATTCAACACTGATTATGTATACACCGTGTGTTTGAGTAACCATGGCCTATAGTGCGATATTTCTCAAAGTCTGACCATCTAAGGGATGAAATTGCCCACTCTGAGAACAAGAGGGGAGAGTTAAATTCAGGAAGTTATGGCCCTGGTGTCTTCTTGCAGACTTTAGGCAAGGATTCATCACATTCCTGCTTCTTTTCTTTTCTCCCTTTCCTTTCCTTTTCTTGGAAATAGGTTGATATGAGACTCATATTCAGAGTGACTCTTTATTCTTTATTTCTGTAGTGTTTTCTCTCAAGAAACAAGATAGGGTTTCTGTTAAGAGAGAAATTATAAGGAATATGTTTCTTTTGTACTGTCTTCATCCTGCCTCTGTAGTCTGTGCTCAGTCTGATAAGCTCAAGGACTAGCCTTTCACAGCAAGGGAAATTGAGAGCTCAGTGGAGCAGTGTTACTCAGCATTTCTTCTTTCCTACTAAGAGAAAATTCAGACAACAATTTGAAATGACAGAATTGTCATGATTATGTACTTTACAAAATAATTTAAGGTTCTATAAATACTTGGATCTCTAGAGATAATTGCATATGTGATTGATTATGAATCCTTTGACAGACTGGTGGTTGAAAAATTGTAAAGATTTAGCAGTCACTGTTAATTGAAATTTAGTTAAACATGAAGATAATAAAGTATCTCTGAAAGAAAATGTCCTCAAATGGGAAAGTATGACTTATTTTATAAATATTTCAACTTATACCTAATTTTTGGGAAGCTGTTCTTTTAAGGGAGATATAAATGTGTTGTGAAACATTATTAAAAGAAAGAACAAACTATTCTTTATTTACATTGTAATTTCTATTGTTATAAGTTAATCTTATAAATATCTAATTACTATAATAAGTGACTACCATTTATTGAACACATACTGTAGGTCAGGCTCTGCTGAAGCATTTCATCTAAGTTTTCTCAATCCTCTGAAATCTCTTGAGGTACACTTTATTATTATTTCTATTTTATGGTTGCTGATCCTGAAATTCTTCAAAGTGTTGATATGTTTTCCGAATCAATAAAGAAAAGTGAAGTTAGTTATCATTCTACTGCTATGTGGTTTTTATATTGTGACTTAGAAAATTATTGCAGAATTGCATGAAATAATTCTTTGTTAAGCATAATGCTGGCTTAACAAGAGAGGAAGTGTGGAGTAAATGGGACTCCAGGACCAATGCCATGGCGTAAGTCCTAGAGTGCCACAGGCCAAGATAAGAAACCCCTGTGTGCTGTTGTTCCTTGTTAGTTGAGGGTAATATTCACCTTCTCTACTTCACAAAGGTATTCTGATGGTACAATAAATTAATACGTCTATAGCTTGTAGAACAGTGGCTGCACAAAGTCATCTCAATAAATACTCATTTTTATTGTTATTCCATTACCTGAAAATACCAGTTAATGGAAAGTTGATGTAGTTTGTTAATGCCTGGGATATTATCTGTTCTTTAAAGGCGGACTGAGAATTTGAGTGTAGTATAAGGACACATGAATGATATAAAGATATGAACCAGAAAAATACTATTTAGTTACATTTTGATTTGTTAAACATCAAGTTTCTCTTGATGGCTAGATCTGTTGGTATATTTTTTCTTTCTTTTTTTAAAAAAGATTTTTTTAAAAAATATTTTATTTATTTATTTGAGAGAGAGGTAGTGAGAGAGAGCATGAGAGGCGAGAAGGTCAGAGGGAGAAGCAGACTCCCCATGGAGCTGGGAGCCCGATGCGGGACTCAATCCCAGGACTCCGGGACCGTGACCTGAGCCAAAGGCAGTTGCTTAACCAACTGAGCCACCCAGGCGCCCAAAAAAGATTTTTATTTATTTAGCAGACAGAGATCACAAGTAGGCAGAAAGGCAGGCAGAGAGAGAGGAAGGGAAGCAGGGAGCCTGATGTGGGGCTCAATCCCAGGACCCTGGGATCATGAACTGAGCTGAAGGCAGAGGCTTTAACCCACTGAGCCACCCAGGTGCCCCTCTTTCTTTCTTTGTAGGAAGTAGGGGAAAGACAGGAGGGAGTTAGAATGTTGAACTCCATAGCTATAATACAACTATAAAATGAAAAAAAAAAGTGATTTGGAGTCCAGACCAGATTTTACTATTTTCTTAGAGTAGTAGATAAACGTGGTACCCATAAATTTGCCTCTATGAACTTCATTTGTAAATGGGATAATGATAATCTTAAAGCCATTTAGGATTTTATCGAAATAGTGAATAATTCATGTTTGTGATGTGCTTTGAGCATTATGAATGCCTTTGCCTAAAAAAAACTAAAATGTGGAATTCTAGTAAATATAAAAGGACCCATTTATTTATAAATTAATCACTTTTGTGTGTCCCTTTTTGTCCTCTAAAGATCCAAAGAGTAATATTTTCTCTCTTGGTTTGGCACAATAGAATAATGTGTTATTCAAAATTCTAGTTGTGTAAGTTGGGAGAAAAAGTGACATTTATCATTTAATTAGTCTTTTGACTCAGGATCCAAAATTACAGTCCAAGTTTCCTAATAAGCTGAAGAATGTGAGCAAATGATAACATCTTGATAATAAAAATAATAAAGAGGGGGGACAAGATGGCGGGGTACTAGGAAGAGGCGTCTTTTCAGCTGGTACCCCAAAGTGAGCTGATTACCTACCAAAGAACTCTGATCACCCATGAAATCAGCCTGAGATCAGAATTATACACGTCTGGATCTCTACAGGGGCAGAAGACGCCAGTGAGCAGGTAAAGCGGAATGGGAACAGCGGACTGATATCGGAAGATAAACAAAAGGGGGAGGGAGCCACCAGAGGCGACCGGTGCAAAAGTAATACCCCAATACGAGCGAGAGTGCCCTGCGTCTGGGGACCAGCATTAACTCGGAGACTGGTTGAAAGCACTCCAAAAGAGCAAAGGATCGCGGGGGCAAACTGTGGGAATCGGGGCGGCTAGGGACAGGGGCTTGAGTCCCCGGTCCCAGACGGCCTCCCCGGCGCGGAGGCAGAGAGAGTGCGGCGGAGAAACCGGCTCCTGGTCCCTAAGCCGCCAGCGTGCCCCAGAGCGCGGGGTTCCGGCTCCTGTGAGGGGATGGGAGCCGGTCTGCAGAACGCGCGCTAGCCCTACCACAAAGCTTGAGATGCGCGTGCACGTCGCTCCAGCTCTCCTGGGTTTCTAAGGCCCTGGGGCGCTTCTTGACCCGGGCCATTGTTTCAAAGTCTAAGCCTCGCGCCCGCGAAACTCTTCCCCGGACAGAGGCGCGCAAAAGCCCAGCCTGCGGCTTACGGACCAGCGCCCCGTTCTCAGTGCCCCAGACGCGCGCCCGACCCACAGCCGCCTCTGAAAAGAGGTGCGCGCAAGCCGGGCACTCCCAGCCCCGGCCGGCGGCAAAATCTCAGTGTGCGATCGCTGCTTGGAACCTCTCTGGCGGTCAGGAGCTCCCAGACAGCCGCCACTGCCTTGGCTTTGGGGACGAGCAAAAGATCCTGCGCCCCCAGGGTCTTTAACTTGGAACCTGCACTGCCAGCATCCAAGGGGGAATTTATTCAGCTTCTGCACCCAGACTGAGGCTTCTGAGACGGAGATCAGGAAGTGTTCCAGGGTGCACCTTGACTGCACCAGAGTTGATACATCCAGCTACATCTGTTCAGTCTTCTCCCACCAAAATGACTAGGAGGAGGAATGCCCAACAGAAGAAAAATACAGAGGATGGACCTTCCGCAACAGAGCTAACGGCTATCAACATAGACAATATGTCGGAAAGAGAATTCAGGCTAACAATTATCCAGGCAATAGCTAGGTTGGAGAAAGCCATGGATGACCAAACAGAATTGATTAGAGCCGAACTGAAAGCGACCAGACAGGATGTTCACAATGTTAGGGCGGAGCTTAAAGCTACCAGGGAGGAGGTCCACAATGCTCTCAATGAGTTCCAATCCAATCTAAACTCTCTCAAAGCTAGGGTAACTGAGACAGAAGATAGAATTAGTGATCTGGAAGACAAACAGATAGAGAGAAAGGATCAGGAGGAAGCCTGGAACAAACAGCTTAGATCCCACGAAAGCAGAATTAGGGAAATAAGTGATGCCATGAAGCGTTCCAACGTCAGAATTATTGGAATTCCTGAAGGGGAGGAGAAAGAAAGAAGTCTAGAAGATGTCGTGGAACAAGTCCTTCATGAAAACTTTCCGAATCTCGCGAATGAAACCAGCGTTCATGTACTAGAGGCTGAACGGTCTCCACCCAAGATTATACACTCCAAAAAAACATCACGACACCTGATAGTCAAATTGAGAAATTATAATTGTAGGTATAATCTCTTGAAAGCTGCCAGGGCAAAGAGGCTCCTTACTTACAGAGGGAAGCCCATCAGAATAACGTCAGACCTGTCCACAGAGACCTGGCAAGCCAGAAGAGGCTGGCAAGATATATTCAGGGCACTAAATGAGAAGAACATGCAGCCAAGAATACTTTATCCAGCAAGACTGACATTCAAAATGGATGGAGAGATAAAGAGTTTCCAAGACCGGCAAGACTTAAAAGACTATGCAACCACCAAGCCGATACTGCAGGAAATATTAAGGGGGGTTCTATAAAAGAGGAAAAATCCCAAGAATAGCATTGAACAGAAATATAGAGACAGTCTACAGAAAGAAAGACTTCAAAGGTAACTCGATGTCAATAAAAACGTATCTATCAATAATCACTCTCAATGTGAATGGCCTCAATGCACCCATAAAACGGCACAGGGTTGCAGATTGGATAAAACGACAGGACCCATCCATATGCTGTCTACAAGAGACCCATTTTGAACCTAAAGATACACGCAGACTGAAAGTGAAGGGGTGGAGAAGCATCTTTCATGCCAATGGGACTCAAAAGAAGGCTGGGGTAGCGATTCTCATATCAGATAAATTAGACTTCAAACTAAAGACTGTAGTCAGAGATACAGAAGGACACTACATAATCCTTAAAGGGACTATCCACCAAGATGATCTAACAATTGTAAATATCTATGCTCCCAATATGGGAGCAGCCAATTACTTAAGAAAACTGTTAATCAAGATAAAGAGTCATATTGATATGAATACACTAATCGTAGGTGATCTTAACACGCCTCTTTCAGAATTAGACAGATCATCGAAGCAGAAAATCAATAAAGAAACAAGAGCATTGAACGACACATTGGACCAGATGGACCTCATAGATATATACAGAACATTCCACCCTAAAACAGCAGAATACTCATTCTTCTCAAGTGCACACGGAACCTTCTCCAGAATAGACCACATACTGGGTCACAAATCAGGACTCAGCCGATACCAAAAGACTGAGATTATTCCCTGCATATTCTCAGATCACAATGCTTTGAAACTGGAGCTCAATCACAAGGAAAAGTTCCGAAGGAACTCAAACACCTGGAAGCTAAAGACCACCTTGCTTAAGAATGGTTGGATCAATCAGGAGATCAAAGAAGAACTGAAACAATTCATGGAAACCAATGAGAATGAAGACACTTCGGTCCAAAACCTATGGGATACAGCAAAGGCGGTCCTAAGGGGAAAATATATAGCCATCCAAGCCTTGCTCAAAAAAATTGAAAAATCCAGAACACACCAGCTGTCTCTACACCTTAAAGAACTGGAGGATCAACAACAAATCAAACCAACTCCACACATAAGAAGGGAAATCATCAAGATTAGAGCTGAGATCAATGAGGGAGAAACCAGAGATACAGTAGAACGTATCAATGAAACTAGAAGCTGGTTTTTTGAAAGAATCAATAAGATCGATAAGCCACTGGCTACACTAATCCAAAAGAAAAGAGAGAAATCCCAAATTCATAAAATTATGAATGAAAGGGGAGAGATCACAACTAACACCAAGGAAGTAGAAACAATCATCAGAAGTTACTACGAACAGTTATATGCCAATAAGCTTAGCAACCTTGATGAAATGGATGCATTCCTGGAAAAATATAAACTACCAAAATTGAACCAGGAAGAAATCGACAACCTGAATAGACCGATATCTAATAACGAGATTGAAGCAGTGATCAAAAATCTCCCAAAAAACAAGAGCCCAGGACCTGACGGATTCCCTGGGGAATTCTACCAAACCTTCCAAGAAGAAATAACACCTATTCTCCTGAAGCTGTTTCAAAAAATTGAAGCAGAAGGAAAACTTCCAGACTCTTTCTATGAAGCCAGCATTACCCTGATCCCCAAACCAGGCAAGGACCATACCAAAAAGGAGAATTTCAGACCAATATCACTGATGAATATGGATGCTAAGATTCTCAACAAGATCCTAGCCAACAGGATCCAACAACACATTAAAAAGATTATCCACCATGATCAGGTGGGATTCATCCCTGGGCTACAAGGATGGTTCAACATTCGTAAATCAATCAATGTGATACAACAAATTAATAGGAGAAGAGAGAAGAACCACATGGTCCTCTCAATTGATGCAGAAAAAGCATTTGACAAAATCCAACATCCGTTCCTGATTAAAACGCTTCAAAGTATAGGGATAGAGGGAACATTCCTGAACCTCATCAAATCTATCTATGAAAGACCCACAGCAAATATCATCCTCAATGGGAAAAAGCTTGCAGCCTTCCCGTTGAGATCAGGAACAAGACAAGGATGCCCACTTTCACCACTCTTGTTCAACATAGTATTAGAAGTCCTAGCAACAGCAATCAGACAACAGAGAGAAATAAAAGGTATCCAAATTGGTAATGAAGAAGTCAAACTCTCTCTCTTCGCAGATGACATGATTCTTTATATGGAAAACCCAAAAGACTCCACCCCCAAACTACTAGAACTCATACAGCAATTCAGCAGCGTGGCAGGATACAAAGTCAATGTGCAGAAATCAGTGGCTTTCTTATACACTAACAAGGAAAATACAGAAAGGGAAATTAGAGAATCGATTCCATTTACTATAGCACCAAGAACCATAAGATACCTGGGAATAAACCTAACTAAAGAGGTAAAGGATCTATACTTGAGGAACTATAGAACACTCATGAAAGAAATTGAAGAAGACACAAAAAGATGGAAGACCATTCCATGCTCTTGGATCGGAAGAATAAACATCGTTAAAATGTCTATACTGCCTAGAGCAATCTATACTTTTAATGCCATTCCGATCAAAATTCCACCGGCATTCTTCAAAGAGCTGGAGCAAATAATCCAAAAATTTGTATGGAATCAGAAGAGACCCCGAATCGCTAAGGAAACGTTGAAAAACAAAAATAAAGCTGGCGGCATCACCTTACCTGATTTCAAGCTTTATTACAAAGCTGTGATCACCAAGACAGCATGGTACTGGCATAAAAACAGACACATAGACCAGTGGAACAGAGTAGAGAGCCCTGATATGGACCCTCAACTCTATGGTCAATTAATCTTCGACAAAACAGGAAAAAATATACAGTGGAAAAAAGACAGTCTCTTCAATAAATGGTGCTGGGAAAACTGGACAGCTATATGTAGAAGAATGAAACTCGACCATTCTCTTACACCGTACACAAAGATCAACTCAAAATGGATAAAAGACCTCAACGTGAGACAGGAATCTATCAGAATCTTAGAGGAGAACATAGGCAGTAATCTCTTCGATATCAGCCACAGCAACTTCTTTCAAGATACGTCTCCAAAGGCAAAGGAAACAAAAGCGAAAATAGACTTCTGGGACTTCATCAAAATCAAAAGCTTCTGCACAGCAAAGGAAACAGTCAAAAAAACAAAGAGGCAACCCACGGAATGGGAGAAGATATTTGCAAATGACAGTACAGACAAAAGGTTGATATCCAGGATCTATAATGAACTCCTCAAACTCAACCCACACGAAACAGACAAACACATCAAAAAATGGGCAGAAGATATGAACAGACACTTCTCCAATCAAGAAATACAAATGGCTATCAGACACATGAAAAAATGTTCATCATCATTAGCCCTCAGGGAGATTCAAATTAAAACCACATTGAGATATCACCTTACACCAGTTAGAATGGCCAAAATTAACAAAACAGGAAACAACATGTGTTGGAGAGGATGTGGAGAAAGGGGAACCCTCTTACACTGTTGGTGGGAATGCAAGTTGGTGCAGCCTCTTTGGAGAACAGTGTGGAGATTCCTCAAGAAATTAAAAATAGAGCTTCCCTACGACCCTGCAATTGCACTCCTGGGTATTTACCCCAAAGATACAGATGTCGTGAAAAGAAGGGCCATCTGTACCCCAATGTTTATAGCAGCAATGGCCACAGTCGCCAAACTATGGAAAGAACCAAGATGCCCTTCAACGGATGAATGGATAAGGAAGATGTGGTCCATATACACTATGGAGTATTATGCCTCCATCAGAAAGGACGAATATCCAACTTTTGTAGCAACATGGACGGGACTGGAAGAGATTATGCTGAGTGAAATCAGTCAAGCAGAGAGAGTCAATTATCATATGGTTTCACTCATTTGTGGAGCATAACCAATAGCATGGAGGACAAGGGGCGTTAGAGAGTAGTAGGGAATTTGGGTAAATTGGAAGGGGAGGTGAACCATGAGAGACTATGGACTCTGAAAAACAGTCTGAGGGGTTTGAAGTGGCGGGGGGGTGGGAGGTTGGGGTACCAGGTGGTGGGTATTATAGAGGGCACAGCTTGCATGGAGCACTGGGTGTGGTGAAAAAATAATGAATACTGTTTTTCTGAAAATAAATAAATTGGGAAAAAAAAAAAAAAAAAAAAAAAAAAAAAGAAATACAAATGGCTATCAGACACATGAAAAAATGCTCATCATCATTAGCCCTCAGGGAGATTCAAATTAAAACCACATTGAGATATCACCTGACACCAGTTAGAATGGCCAAAATTAACAAAACAGGAAACAACATGTGTTGGAGAGGATGTGGAGAAAGGGGAACCCTCTTACACTGTTGGTGGGAATGCAAGTTGGTGCAGCCTCTTTGGAGAACAGTGTGGAGATTCCTCAAGAAATTAAAAATAGAGCTTCCCTACGACCCTGCAATTGCACTCCTGGGTATTTACCCCAAAGATACAGATGTCGTGAAAAGAAGGGCCATCTGTACCCCAATGTTTATAGCAGCAATGGCCACAGTCGCCAAACTATGGAAAGAACCAAGATGCCCTTCAACGGATGAATGGATAAGGAAGATGTGATCCATATACACTATGGAGTATTATGCCTCCATCAGAAAGGACGAATATCCAACTTTTGTAGCAACATGGACGGGACTGGAAGAGATTATGCTGAGTGAAATCAGTCAAGCAGAGAGAGTCAATTATCATATGGTTTCACTCATTTGTGGAGCATAACCAATAGCATGGAGGACAAGGGGCGTTAGAGAGTAGTAGGGAATTTGGGTAAATTGGAAGGGGAGGTGAACCATGAGAGACTATGGACTCTGAAAAACAGTCTGAGGGGTTTGAAGTGGCGGGGGGGGTGGGAGGTTGGGGTACCAGGTGGTGGGTATTATAGAGGGCACAGCTTGCATGGAGCACTGGGTGTGGTGAAAAAATAATGAATACTGTTTTTCTGAAAATAAATAAATTGGGAAAAAAAAATAATAATAATAAAAAACCCTTAAGGGATACCAGCAGCTTGTGTTCTGATTTAATTATTAGTAGGATATTTTCTCATATGTTTATATTAATATACAGTAGCCCCTTTGATGCTTCACGATTTTATTTAAGATATAGAAGGTTCTGTGGGTAAGAACAGACTAAAGCTATAGACTGAGAAACTTATTTTTAAAAATTTGGCTGTTGAGACCTGTACCCCTGGGGATAAAAATATATTATATGTTTATAAAAAATGGAAAAAAAAAAGAAAGCTCTTCAAGGCAGAAGAACATGAAAAAAAATTGGCTGTTGTTTCTTTGTCCAACTTTTTTTGGGTGGGGGGACAGACGTTATTCTCTAAGTCTCCTTTAAGATTAAAAAAGTCACGATTTCTATGACTCTATTGCTAATGTACAGGGTATTTGTTTAAAGTAGGAGAGAAGATGAATTAAATGGTGTGAGGTTGGTGATTGGTATTTGGGTCAATTATTTCAGAAGGGAGATAAAGTCTGAAGAGATTATTAAGAATTTCTGTATAGATGCTATTTTGGGAAATGTAAATAAAATAAAATAAATATTAAATACATCTGTAGGATTAGCTGAATTCCAAGGATTTTTAATTAAAAAGATCTGAGAGCTTTTTTGTTTGTTTTCTTTTTGGTCACAGTTCACGTGGTGCTTTTTAGGATAAGGCCGAGTGAGAGAGAGAGTCCCTGCATGTACTTTGGTGCCAATATAAGCCATGTGAAACAGCAGTAAATGCTGGTAGAATTTCGAAGAATAGCCTAGTGCCTAACCTCACTGGTAGTACTTGGTTTAATCATCTCTATTATTTTATTTTGTGATTTCAGGTTGTTTTAACCACAGAATGTTGTGTGTTTGTGTGTGTGTGTGTGTGGTTTTTTTTTTTTCCTTTTTAAGTTTTATTTAAGTAATCTCTATTCGCCTGCACAGGGCTTGAATTCCCAAGTCTGAGATCGATAGTTGCATGCTTTTCCAACTGAGCCAGCCAGGCATTCTACCGGTAGTATCTGGCTTACAGCTCAACTCCCTGG
Source organism: Neogale vison (assembly GCF_020171115.1). Lineage (NCBI taxonomy): Eukaryota > Metazoa > Chordata > Mammalia > Carnivora > Mustelidae > Neogale > Neogale vison. The sequence goes on from NC_058094.1 coordinate 69,907,777, forward strand.
ACTTTGAATTGCTTCCTCTTTGATATCTGGCTTTGTAGCTAACTCTGAACTCTGCAGTGCCCCATGAGGCTTGCTATATGTGTATGCATGGATGACCCTGATTCCTATCCCATAAGATAGTCACGGGGTTGTCATAGAAGGTTTGACATATACCTCTTACATCTTTTGGCGACTTGACATTCCCTGCACCATTTCTGCTAAGTGTTTCAAAACTGAGGAATAAGACTGAAGTTAGATATTTAGAGACCATGGATTATAGGCCAAGTGTATAATGAAGGCATTAGTAGGGGTAACAAAGATCCCCCAGACCTCAGTAGATTAAATCAGGGAAAAAAAAAAAGATTGCTCATGTGTTGCTGGGGGCTCTGTTATTACCTTGATTTCACTTATCTTATGATTCCACCAGTCAGCATGATGCTTCAAAATTCACTATGGCTGAGAAAATGTAGAGATGAAAGTGTCACTCTAGCAATTAAATGCTGGAGCTCAGAAACGACGCATTCTCATAGTTCGTTGGCTAGAACGATCTGCATTGCCCCCTGTAAGGACAGTGGCGGTAGGGAAGTGTAATTCTCCCATATTCTAGAAGCAGAGCAGAGCTGGGTTTGAGTGAATCTTGGATGTCTCTACCTCACCATTCTTCATTATTAATAATATTGTATATTCACACACAGTACATTTTATACATTGCCTAGGACTTATTCAGAATATCTGTAATGTAAACATTTGCCATGACATATCTTTGTCCAAAACACATACATCGTTATGTGTTACTGACCCATGTTTGATATAGCAGATGCTTTAAATGGATTTTGTATTGGTGCTAGATTTGCATGGATCCAATTACATTCTATAAATATGCAATTTATTACATCATTTCTGATCATGGGTAAATCTGCGAGGTGAGTAACTTCAGTTGTGAAGAGGCAGCCGCCTGAAGTTAGTTGCCAGCCTGAGAAATGAACCAGTTCTTGGTTTCATTTGGATTATGTTCTAATGAAATGCATCCACCCTTTGCCCCAGCCCAGTCGTAGGAATCTCAGGATGATATGTGAACATGAGTCGATTTCTCTAGTCTTCCTTCTTCTTACTGAAGTGAGGAGGTAGGAACAAGTTTCTAGACTTTTCACATAAGGAGACCGAGGTAGGCTGATGGCTAGGGGTGGTGTCTAGCGCTCCAGAGAATGGTATGAGCTTTTACTCCTGTGTCTGAAGCCACAATATGGAATTTGTAAATTGGAGAGAATCTTGCTGGCAAATGGAAGTTTTGCTCTTCAAATTTTTTATAACTTTTGGGGTATAATAAAGGTCATCCAATTTTTCAGATTCATCCATCTAAACTTTTTTGGTCCATCTGTTTTTGTCCTGGCACGCACAGTAGTAAATTCTTCATTTCAGAGCTGCTTCACTGCTCTTCCAGAACAGAGAAAAGAGAGCACTCAGAATTATTATTAATTTCTAAATAAAATGGGCCAGGTCTTATGTTCTCCTAAAAATGGAAACAGTTTATTTTTTTTCACAAACCATACAGGGGGTAAGATTTTAGTGTGGTTTGTGGGAGAGTGGCTGTCAAACTCTTTGTATGAAAAGGCAATTAACTGTTTTTAAGCTGGCAGTGGGGCCCTGGAGAAGGGGGAGGAGTGGGAGATGAGAGGGTCAGGTTCTGATTCCCTTCGGCAGTCCATGTGGCTCTTTCCTGGCAGAGCGCCCCTTGATGTCAAAGTGAGCGGTGTGCGCCAGAAATGAGGCAGTGTGAGCAGAATTAGATACCAGGTCTGAGCGGTTTGCATTTTTCTTTCTTTTCCTACCCCCACCCCCCACCCCAGTTTTTTGTACAATGCCAGTTTTCAGAATAAAGGAAGTTTGCTTTCTGCACAGAGTACCTCTTACAAAATTATTTTGAAAATGCTGCATTAAGCCCTAGGGGACAGTATTTTTGGACATGGAGCTGAGTGCAAAGTTCAAGTTGAAAAGGGACAAAGTGAACTAGGGTTTCTATTATTAAACTTGGCTGAGTTGGAGCCTTATCCTTAAATTTGGTAAGTTTAGCTGGTCATTTGGAACCAGCAGGGGAAGCAAGGTCAGTGACTCTCTAGATATTTGATTTTGTCTCTGCCGTCAACCCACTCGGTGTCCTTGGAGGAGACTCTTCAAATCGAGTTCTTCATTTACGAAGTCAGAGTGGGTAGGGGTACAAAAAGAGCCCGGAAAAATGCAATATTTAATCAAGACGTTATAATGCTTTGGTAACGTGGTGTACATTGTACTGTGCCTAATAAATGATTTTTAATCAGGAAGATGCTTATGAAAAGGCTGAGGAAATATGGTAATTAGCACTATGGGACCAGACATAATTAAGTACAAATGGTGCCTCAAGGTCATCTGGTCCTAACATTTGCTTCATGGCGGGAGCAGTTCCAACCATCATATTGAGTCCTTTCATTTGACTCTGCTGATCATATTCTTTCCTGGTGGGATGAGAAATGTGTGCATTTGTGATTCAATATGTGATATACTGTAATATATATAGCTGTATTTTTAAGGTCTTCCCCTGTACCAGGCATTGTGCAATGAATGCTTTGTAGATATTAACTCATTTGATTGTCACAACAGCCTTATGAGTAGAATTTAAAAATAGAAACAATGTTTACTGTTCTCATAATAAATAATTGATTATAATAAAAAATTGAAATAATTTCATACTTATAGAAAAATTGGAAGAGTAGTACAAAGAATTTTTTTTTCTCAAACCACTTGAGAGCAAGTGGCTGACATGATGCTCCATAATCCTGAATGCCATGTGTATTACCTGACTTCCGTTGACATGGATGATACATTATAGCCATGGAACTCACAGACCCATTTAAGTCTGCCATCCTTTATAGTGAAGGGATTCAATCCCACCACTGAATGTTGCACTTGGTGGTCATGTCTTTATAGATTCCTTTAATCTGGAACAGTTCTTCCTTCTTTTCTTGAGTTTTTGTGATCTTGACACTTGTAAAGATTTTTGGCTACTTATTTTGTAGGATGCCCCTTAGTTTGTGTTTTTCTGATAATGGCTCATGATTAGATCCAAGCTCTACTTTTTTTTAGAAGGAATATCACAGAATTGATGCTGCATTCTTATTGTATTCTATCAGACGACACACAATTTAATTTGTCTCATTGCCAGCAATAACCTTGATCCCTTGATTAAAATACTTGCCAGGTCCATCATTGAGTTACTCTGTGATCCCCTTTGTAATCAAAAGTATTTTGTGGGGAGGTGCTTTGAGATTACAAAAATATTCCATTCCTCATCAAACTTTCACCCAGTAGTTTTAGCATTCTTTATTTTCTCAGGTGAATTAATTACTCTCATGATTACCAAATGATGATTTTCTGATTCTATAATTCCCTCCACATTCATCAGATGGCATTCCATTGTAAGGAGAAGCTATCTCATTTATGTATGTAAGTATGTATGTATTGTGTATGTCAGTATAGACTCATGGATTCTTTTCTTATTTAATGGTTTATAATCTACTGGTATCATTATTTATTTTTACACTCACACAGTCCCAAATTGGCCAGTGGGAGCCTCTTTACGCTGGCTTCTATATCCTTCTGATGTATGCCCATCACTCTGAAAGCACTTCTTTACCATCTGAGACAAGATATTGCAGGTTCAGCTTATATTTTCCCCACCTCAGCCCTGGAATCAGTCGTTTCTACAAGGAGCCCCAGGTTCGTTTTAATGGAGAATAATGTGTAGTGATCAGGATCTGGGTGTTAGGTGTGTTCATTACTATTGAGGTGTCAGGTCTCAGTTCATGGAGCTAGGGAGTATGTGTATATATGTATATACACACAGCTACTAGACTTGCTTCTAAAAGTATTTATCTATATTGAAAATCTTGAGTTCACATCAACACTTAAAATCCAAATTCATCAACATCATAGCATTATAGTTTTCCCCCTGGTTCCCATTTTCTTCTGTATGTTTACATATTTGACCAGTCTCTCCCATATGTACAAATCTTGTCAGTTACCATGTCCCTTCCCTCCCCCAGATTTCTACTTTACTCTTTTTTTTTTGATAATTGTCATTTTTAATATTAAGATTAATGGAAAATACGTGCATGTAACTTTTTTTTTCCCAATTTATTTATTTTCAGAAAAACAGTATTCATTATTTTTTCACCACACCCAGTGCTCCATGCAAGCTGTGCCCTCTATAATACCCACCACCTGGTACCCCAACCTCCCACCCCACCGCCACTTCAAACCCCTCAGACTGTTTTTCAGAGTCCATAGTCTCTCATGGTTCACCTCCCCTTCCAATTTACCCAAATTCCCTACTCCTCTCTAACGCCCCTTGTCCTCCATGCTATTGGTTATGCTCCACAAATGAGTGAAACCATATGATAATTGACTCTCTCTGCTTGACTGATTTCACTCAGCATAATCTCTTCCAGTCCCGTCCTTGTTGCTACAAAAGTTGGATATTCGTCCTTTCTGATGGAGGCATAATACTCCATAGTGTATATGGACCACATCTTCCTTATCCATTCATCCGTTGAAGGGCATCTTGGTTCTTTCCATAGTTTGGCGACTGTGGCCATTGCTGCTATAAACATTGGGGTACAGATGGCCCTTCTTTTCACGACATCTGTATCTTTGGGGTAAATACCCAGGAGTGCAATTGCAGGGTCATAGGGAAGCTCTATTTTTAATTTCTTGAGGAATCTCCACACTGTTCTCCAAAGAGGCTGCACCAACTTGCATTCCCACCAACAGTGTAAGAGGGTTCCCCTTTCTCCACATCCTCTCCAACACATGTTGTTTCCTGTTTTGTTAATTTTGGCCATTCTAACTGGTGTCAGGTGATATCTCAATGTGGTTTTAATTTGAATCTCCCTGAGGGCTAATGATGATGAACATTTTTTCATGTGTCTGATAGCCATTTGTATTTCTTGATTGGAGAAGTGTCTGTTCATATCTTCTGCCCATTTTTTGATGTGTTTGTCTGTTTCGTGTGGGTTGTGTTTGAGGAGTTCATTATAGATCCTGGATATCAACCTTTTGTCTGTACTGTCATTTGCAAATATCTTCTCCCATTCCGTGGGTTGCCTCTTTGTTTTTTTGACTGTTTCCTTTGCTGTGCAGAAGCTTTTGATTTTGATGAAGTCCCAGAAGTTTATTTTCGCTTTTGTTTCCTTTGCCTTTGGAGACGTATCTTGAAAGAAGTTGCTGTGGCTGATATCAAAGAGATTACTGCCTATGTTCTCCTCTAAGATTCTGATAGATTCCTGTCTCACGTTGAGGTCTTTTATCCATTTTGAGTTGATCTTTGTGTACGGTGTAAGAGAATGGTCGAGTTTCATTCTTCTACATATAGCTGTCCAGTTTTCCCAGCACCATTTATTGAAGAGACTGTCTTTTTTCCACTGTATATTTTTTCCTGTTTTGTCGAAGATTAATTGACCATAGAGTTGAGGGTCCATATCAGGGCTCTCTACTCTGTTCCACTGGTCTATGTGTCTGTTTTTATGCCAGTACCATGCTGTCTTGGTGATCACAGCTTTGTAATAAAGCTTGAAATCAGGTAAGGTGATGCCGCCAGCTTTATTTTTGTTTTTCAACATTTCCTTGGCGATTCGGGGTCTCTTCTGATTCCATACAAATTTTAGGATTATTTGCTCCAGCTCTTTGAAGAATGCCGGTGGAATTTTGATCGGAATGGCATTAAAAGTATAGATTGCTCTAGGCAGTATAGACATTTTAACAATGTTTATTCTTCCGATCCAAGAGCATGGAATGGTCTTCCATCTTTTTGTGTCTTCTTCAATTTCTTTCATGAGTGTTCTATAGTTCCTCAAGTTTAGATCCTTTACCTCTTTAGTTAGGTTTATTCCCAGGTATCTTATGGTTCTTGGTGCTATAGTAAATGGAATCGATTCTCTAATTTCCCTTTCTGTATTTTCATTGTTATTGTATAAGAAAGCCACTGATTTCTGCACATTGACTTTGTATCCTGCCACGCTGCTGAATTGCTGTATGAGTTCTAGTAGTTTGGGGGTGGAGTCTTTTGGGTTTTCCATATAAAGAATCATGTCATCTGCGAAGAGAGAGAGTTTGACTTCTTCATTACCAATTTGGATACCTTTTATTTCTCTCTGTTGTCTGATTGCTGTTGCTAGGACTTCTAATACTATGTTGAACAGGAGTGGTGAAAGTGGCATCCTTGTCTTGTTCCTGATCTCAATGGGAAGGCTGCAAGCTTTTTCCCATTGAGGATGATATTTGCTGTGGGTCTTTCATAGATAGATTTGATGAGGTTCAGGAATGTTCCCTCTATCCCTATACTTTGAAGCGTTTTAATCAGGAACGGATGTTGGATTTTGTCAAATGCTTTTTCTGCATCAATTGAGAGGACCATGTGGTTCTTTCTCTCTTCTCCTATTAATTTGTTGTATCACATTGATTGATTTACGAATGTTGAACCATCCTTGTAGCCCAGGGATGAATCCCACCTGATCATGGTGGATAATCTTTTTAATGTGTTGTTGGATCCTGTTTGCTAGGATCTTGTTGAGAATCTTAGCATCCATATTCATCAGTGATATTGGTCTGAAATTCTCCTTTTTGGTATGGTCCTTGCCTGGTTTGGGGATCAGGGTAATGCTGGCTTCATAGAAAGAGTCTTTACTCTTTTCAGTCTAATGTCTTTTAAATTATTTTATCATTATTATTATTATTATTATTTTTTTGAGAGAGAAAGAGAGAGAGGGAGAGTGAGAAAGCATGCATGAGTGGTAAGGAGGGGCAGAGGGAAAGGGAGAGAGAGAATTTTAAGCAGGCTCAATCTCACAACCCTGAGATCATGACCCAAGCTGAAATCAAGAGTCAGATGCTTAACCAACTGAGTCACCCAGGTGCCCCCAATCTAATGTCTTTTATTTATTTATTTATTTATTAAAAATTTATTTATTTATTTGACAGACAGAGATCACAAATAGAGAGAAAGAGAGAGGGTAGCAGGCTCCCCGCAGAGCAGAGAGCCTGATGTGGGGCTCGATCCCAGGACCCTGAGATCATGACCCGAGCTGAAGGCAGAGGCTTAACCCGCTGAGCCAGGCTCCCCTCTAATGCCTTTTAGATTGAATTATTCATAAAAGGAAAGAGGGAGGCAAAGAAGGAAGAAAAATTGCTAATTTTTCAATTCAAAGCCAATACTGTAGAACTTGTTACTAATTCTTTCTTTGGTTTTCATTAAAAAGTGGTGTCTCTACCATGTATGAGAAATAAAGTTATATTTTCTCCTAGCACATATTCATGTTAGTATAAGCGTGTTGCTCTAATTAGGTTGCTTGTCTCTATGTGGTAAACCAAATAATGGTGGTTTAGATGAGACAGAATGTTTTTCCAGCTTATACACTAAGCATTTATTGGTTAGGCACAGTCATAAGTACCCTATGATAGTACCCATTCTTTTTTTTTTTTTTTTAAGATTTTATTTATTTATTTGACAGAGAGAAATCACAAGTAGGACAAGTAGGCAGAGAGGCAGGCAGAGAGAGAAGGAAAGCAGGCCCCCTGCTGAGCAGAGAGCCCGATGTGGGACTCGATCCCAGGACCCTGAGATCATGACCTGAGCTGAAGGCAGTGGCTTAACTCACTGAGCCACCGAGGCGCCCCAATAGTACCCATTCTTGATAACGCTAGCTTTTTAAACAAATTCGGACGTGTTATCTACTTTAGACACCAAAACTCAGGGTTTGCTTATATGCTTTATATAAATTATGGCTCATTCTGGCTCAGTAGTGCTAAACTCACTTAAATTGATATTTTAAAAAGATAAAAAACAAACATATTCATCAAATGTTAGTTTTGCACAATGGCTACATTTTACATAATTATCCTGGCAAAACTGTGAATTGTGAGTTTTCTGTGTCAAATAGCATTTGTGGGTTTTTCTTTTTTTTTTTTTTTTTGTGGTTCATCAAACTGTAGTTTAAGATACAGAGTCATATAATAACAGGAACCCAAACTGAGAAGAGGGTGGGGCAGTTCAGAGGAAGCCCAACGTGGAAGAAAAAACTCCTGGACTCCAAACATTGCTGCAAGCATTTATGTATGCTTTTTATGTAAGATGACTTTCTTAACACCACATCATGTACCTGTATGCTTATTGTGACATCACCAAATCACCTGATAGAATTCTTTCCTAACATAAAGGGCTTTCAGATTTATGGAGATATGAACCCTGACTTGATAGTCAACAGACTTCAATGCTAGTCTTGAAATTTTTGTCAGTGAGAATTTCCCTTGATTTTTTTGTGCTTGTTTCTACCTTGCAAGATGGAAGCAACAGTACCAGCTTACACTTTTTGTTCAAGTATATTACTAACTTAAAAGGGATTTGTGACAGATGCGAGGGACACCAGAGATTGTGTAGCCTATGGTTGAATAGCTTTTTGAAATCAATAGGTCTCTTTTTTTCTAAACAATCTGTGCATGAGAGTCTTTTTAATAGCTATAGCTAAAAGGTTAGGGTGCATTTATTTTGCTAATAACATGCTCAGGCTGGGGGCCTGAGGTCTGACAGGTCTGGCCTCACCTTTCCTTCAGGACCCCTGAGGTCTGTAGAGTACTGTTTGAAACGCCTTGAGGTCTTCCACTTCACTCCCATTTTAAGTTGAGAAAAACCCAAACCCAAATGCAAAGTGATTTATCAGAAGTTGGACAGAGAATTTGCACTGAAGCTGAGATCCAATCTCTGGTCTTTTGACTCCCGATCAAATATTCCTTCCATTAAACTAAGTTTTATTGTTATTCTCCCTTTTTAATCTTTTTAGAAAGCTCTAAAATTCTTTATCTATATGTAGCTGGCATCATGATTTTTAATCTATCATTCTCTTCTCTTTTTAAAAATTACAATTTAGTTATCTGAGAGAAAGAATGAGCATGTGGGAGTGTGGGAAGGGTCAGGGGGAAGAATCTTCAAGTAGCCCCCCTGCTGAGTGCGTGGGGGTGGTGGTGGGGGCGGTGTAGGGGTGGGGGGGTGGGATTGGCGGGGGTGCACATGAGGCTTGATCCCACCACCCATGAGGTCATGACTCTAGCCAAAACCACGAGTCTGATGCTTAACCAAATGAGTCACAGAGGCACTCTTCTGTCATTATTTTCTGCTTGCTGAAGTACATATCCATTTATTGTCACAAGAATGCTCATTCTTGGTTCAATTGCTGCCACTCAAAACAATATGGCAAAGAACTTTGTAGTTATAGCTGCTCACTACCAAGCTTCCTAGTTCAAAACATTATTCTCCTCCTGTTTTCTTTTCTTTCTTTTTTTTATTTTAAGATTTTATTTATTTATTTGACAGACAGAGATCACAAGAAGGCAAAGAGGTGGGCAGAGAGAGAAGAAGGGAAGCAGGCTCCCTGCTGAGCAGAGAGCCCGATGCGGGGCTCGATCCCAGAACCCTGAGATCATGACCTGAGCCGAAGGCAGAGGCTTAACCCACTGAGCCACCCAGACACCCCCTCCTTCTGTTTTCTATTACTAATATTTGGGGTGATATTTGATGCCTCTTTTTCCTCATTTACAAAATCTAAGTCACCATAAATTATTTCAGATGGATGTTGTACTTCTTTCTAACAACAAACTTAAACTGAATGTTAGCTGCATGTCCTGTTTGCGTTGCACACTGAGAAAACAGATGAATAAGATTCAAGATTCAGGCAGTCTCTCCTCCTCCTTTCTCTCCTCTCTACCCCCAGCTGTCCTCTTGATGAGTTCACAAACTACTGGGAAAGTGAGGTCCCCATGATGGAGGCAAACTCAGCTAGACGATGAAATCTTCCTCACGTAGGAATCTGTTATTCCTGATTTTACTCCTTCAGTTATTTGTGGGTTTCAGTTAGAATGGTTCACCAACCCTGCTCTCATATTATATTCTTTATTGATCTCTATTGCTATTATTTTCCAGTGAATCAAAAGCCAAGTACTGATGCGAGGGCTTAAAGACTTTCCATTATGTTTCTGCCACCCCTCCCATGCCAATAAGAGCATGTAGCTTCTGTTGCCTTCTCCCTTCCTTTTGTCCCTTAACCAGACTCTTCTATCAAGCCCTACTTTCTTCTTAAAGGAAATTTTTTAGTCATTCCCCACCCTCCCCCGATCAGTGGTTCTCATATATTTTCCATCATGTTTTGTTTAGAAACATTGGTTTGTACATCTACCACCTTGAATCCTTTCTGGTCTCCACAAAATCATTATTAATTTTTTTAATCCAGTTCCACCTACCCCCACAAAAAAAGGCATCATAATGTTGGCATTGCCCAAGAGTTTGCACGCATTAGAAAGTAATATGACCTTTTATTTTGACATTTGTCCTATTGGGTCTTTAACATTTTTTTATATTGATGGAGGTTGATATAAGTAGCCCTGTGAAATTATTGTATTTTGTGTATGGATATTTAGGACATTGTTCACAATATTATAGTCATAAACTTTGTAAATTATGTGACTGATCATGTTTCTCTTTTTGCACTTGTTGCCCGTAAGCTCAGAGCAAAATGTGTGGCTAATCAGAAAGTGGCTAGAACTTCACACTGTTTGCTGCTTTTTTCAACCTTACCTAGTGGCTTTACCTTTATTTTTCTTCCCCATTATCCTTTGCTTCCTAATCTCCTCTGTATTTTTTTTTTTAAGATTTTATTTATTTAACAGACGGAGATCATGAGTAAGCAGAGAGGCAGGCAGAGAGAGAGAGGAGGAAGCAGGCTCCCTGCTGAGCAGAAAGTACAGTGTGGGGCTCCATCCCAGGATGCTGGGATCATGACCTGAGCCGAAGGCAGAGGCATAACCCACTGAGACACTCAGGTGCCCCTCCTCTGTATTTTTTAAAAGATTTTATTTATTTATGAGAGAGAGAGAGAGAGAGATAGTGAGATAGGGATGGGGAGCCGGGAGAGGGAGAGGCAGCCTCCCTGCTGAGCAGGGTGTCCGGTGTGGTTTGATCCCAGGACCCTGGGATCATGACCTGAGCTGGAGGCAGAGTGACTGAGCCACCCAGGTGCCCCATCATCTGTGTTTTTGTTTAATCTCACCACAAATAATTTTTTGTACATTTAAACCACCTTAATTCCCGTTTGGAAAAAGATGTAACAAAACATGATTGCTTATTAAGCTATGGATTTAAGTAGCTAACTAACTGGGGAGCAAGCCTGTAATTCTTGACATTCTGTGTAGCTTCATCTCAGGTGTGGGACTCCAGTGTGCACTTCGGTATGTTGGCCAAAGAGCCAAAGAGAAGACATTTCACATACAAATTAATATTATTTATTTGAAAAGATTTTAGAGAATTTTTGGAATGTGTGTAAGGAGGCTGCTTGTTTCTATTTGGAGCTTTAGATTTTTATGTTTGTTTTTTTGTTTGTTTTCCTTAAAAATCTGCTTTAATTACCTTTCCTCTGGAAGAACTAGTTGTATTACTTAGAGAGTCATGTTGGATGATCAATACGCAAATTTGCTTTGAGGTTGTCTTATAGGTATGCATCATCTAAAACCTTCTCACAGTGCTGTAGTCTATGCTGTTGTAAATTCAAGTGCGCTGCCTCATGATGTTGAGGAAACTGCAGTTGGAAAAGTGGATGTGTTCTGTTGATGCTAATCCAAGTGACAAATAGCATTTCACTGAAAAAAGCATCTGGTAAGCAAAACTTTTAGGAAATGACTAGGAAACTTGAGACTGAAAAAAAAAAAAAAAAGAACCCAAACCCTTGATCAGTCAACAGGCACTTACAGAGCATGCCTGGTATGTAAGGAGCTTCTTGCTACACATGTGATTTATAGCAAATAAGTTATATCAGACGGTATCTCTAAGAGGATTTTCTACATTTGCATGCGCAAGAGCAACTGGAAATAATGACTTTAATTATTCAGTAAATGATAGGCATTAAAAAGTCTAACCTTATCCAATGAAAACTGTTCGGAGCCAGAAAAAAATTATCACTATCCCACAAGCTCTGCTATTAGACTGCATGGGTCAGATATTGGGTCTTGGGGGTATGCTGCCCAGTGAGCACTGTCAAAAAATTATTTATGGAATCCTGGGCTGCTTTAAGAAATATAGAAATGTTTTCAGTTAATAGGTGAGTGAGAGATCATGATGATGGTGATGATGATGATGGTGACATCAAGTGACCACCATTTCTATAGCCTTACTCTGTGCCAAACACGGTGCGTTAGCACTGTACATTTTTCACCCCAGTTAATCCTAACAATAACCCTACGAGGTGTGTTTTATTATTTTCATTTTTATGGATGAAGAAATAAAAGATTAGGGGGTTTAACAGACAGATCAGGTTAATACCTTAAAATTATGTTGTTGTATAACACAATCAAGGTCTATTTCCCTTCAGTGAAATGAAGGCCCAGGAGAGGACTGCTTTGCTCCATGAAGCCTTTGGAGTGCAGGCTCTGTCCATTCATAGCGGCACCATCTGAGGGTTCCAGGACCCACCCTTGGATCCTCTGCACCTGGCTGGGACAGATTAGTGAGTGTGTGGAGCAGGAGTGCTCCTTTTTAACCGCTGCATCTGGGGGTGACACACAGCACTTTCCTCGTATTTCCTGGGCAAGGACTGCAAGGGAACTGGGTACTTATGTGGCTCCAGGAAGAAGAGGAAATAGGTGTGATGAGCATCTAGCCGGGGTTTGTCACAAGAGATGGGACCGAGGTCATAGAGCTGCTAAGGCGTAGAGCTGAGATGCAGAATCAGTGCCTTCTCTTCAGGAAAGCATGCTACAAGACCCACAAAGCAAACATCCTTCTAGTCAAGCAACAAAATGACATCATTGAGCTTAAGATTTATGTTATAATTTGAACTAAGAAAGTGACCTAAATCTATAGGTTAAGTTTACTGCTGCTAGGATGAGAACATTAATTGCTTCTGTGAAATGGGCTTGAAAATGTCAAACAGGATTTCGAGAAGGGCTTCGTAGTGTCACCAAGAGTCTGACAGGCTGTAGCCAGCCTGGGATAGACTTTCTGCCTTAAATAATGAACTCTAAGACCCCCTGCTGTATAGTGGCAAGAAGGCATTTTATAGAAGAAGGCATTTGACTGGTTTCATTCACAATAAGACACATGTCTCCAATGGTAATTCACTCATAAATGGTAAAAGAAATGGGTAGATTTTGTTAACAAAACCACAAAATAGTTATGTCTGTATTATAGATAAGTACAGTGTGTATTAGATTGAAACAAAAGAAAAGGCCAGTATTTGCTTATTTTTGACCTACAGGAAGGCCATTTCACGTGGTCCAACCTAATACTTACAGGAAGCGAGTGTCTACATTAACTGGTAATCTGTAAATATATTATTTCATCATGTGGACTCAGTGCTTATCAAGCAGTCGTAGTTTGTCCATGGGAAATTCCAAGTTAAAGTGACCCCCAGATATTCTAAATAGGGAGCCTGCCCAGGTGATGAGTAGCATTCTTCATGAACAGTTGGATCCAAAAACGCCCTACTTCATTCACTTTAGTCGTTCTTTTTTTTTTTTTTTAATTTGACAGACAGATCACAAGTAGGCACAGAGGCAGGCAAAGAGAGGAGGAAGCAGGCTTCCCGCTGAGCAGAGAGCCCCACATCGGGGACCCTGAGATCGTGACCTGAGCCGAAGGCAGAGGCTTAACCCACTGAGCCACCCAGGTGCCCCACTTTGGTTGTTTTGAAAGCAGCTTTTAAGTGTGAATGTTTCAAAGATAAATCGTCCAACGAATCACTATCAGAAAATAACACCTTTGTTTGCCAGCAGAGTGCAAGGCTGTGATGTCCTCAGAGAGACAAACAAATTTCGATGAAGAAGAGTGATGTGTTAGAAGTTTGGGCCTTCAAAAGTATGAGGCAGTGGTCAGTTTGAGGATGCTGTGTACCTTCTATGATTGAAGATTCGGAGTGCCTGGATGGGAGAAGGGATAGAGAACGGGAACCGGAGTGATGTTGGAGAGAAATTCAGCTTGGTTGCAGTTTGGCGCAGGGCTGATTTTACAACGACTGTGGTGTTCACAGAAGGAGAACTTATTTTCCATCTCTACTGCATGATTCTGAAGATCTTCCATGTGTTCTAAAAAATTTTTGAATTTTGCATACTGATGGTCCCAGCCTAAAAAGCTAAACTGGCATCTACTTCTAACTCCAACAAAGTAAAAGAGCTGTGTGGAAAGAGGTAAAGTATCTGCCAAGGAGTGGTTAGAAAGGTAAACAATTGTTGGCTACATTTCCCGTGTTTTCCTAATTTTGTATATTTTCTCCTGTTCTCCTCAAATGTGCTCTTACTGCCCACCACTCAGCTTTTCCTTTTAGTGCTCCAAAATCAATATATATGAATGATATTGGGACCTCTTAATGTTTGAGTGCTCTTTTATTCCTTATTTTTGTTCCCTAGGGAATCTCATTAAGTCTCATGGCTTTAAATATAAACTATTAGCTTAAGTGTCTCAAGTTTATATATCCATTTTGAATTTCTCACCTTTATCTCCCCACTGGAATATCCGATTTGGACGTCTATCTCCATGGTCAAGTAGACATACCAAACTCAGCAAAAACTGCATTTCTAACTTTCTAGGTTCTACACATTGCCTTTCCCTTTTCAGAAGATGGCAATTCCATCCTTCTGGTTGCTCAGGCCAAAAATCTTGGAAAATATACTTGTATCCTCTTTTTTTCCCTTCATACTTCTCATCTAGACTGTCAAAATGTCATTGATGTCATCTTGAAAATACATCCAGAGTTATATTGAGACAGCATAATCTGTTTTCTGTGTTACTGCAGTGAGCTCCTATCTGGCTTCCAGTTCTTTCCACACACTCCCAGCACCCCAGCCAGAATTGTCCAATCCCTTTTCTCCCCAGTGCAGTGCTCAAGATGGCACTCAAAGTAAAAGCTGAAGTTCTCACAATGGTCCCCTGACCCTGTGGCTAGTTCTATCTCACTCATCTCCATGGTCTCTCATAACTATCTTTTCCTCCCCATCCTTCTTTTACTCCATTCTAGCCATGTGGTTTTCCTGATGTTCCATGATCAGGATGGGCATAATCCTAGCCTAGGGTCCTCCTGCTGGCTGTTCTCTCTGCCCCCAGACATACACATGGGTAACTTCCTCACCACCTTCAAGTTTTTGCTAAAATATCTATTTCATCTTTTCAATGAAGTCTATTCTGGTTACTTTGAAGAAAGTTGTAACTCTTCTCCCTGTCCCGACTCTACAGATCTACTTATCTTTACTGTTTTCGGTAATATGTGCCTCCTTCCAATACGATGTACGAATATATACCATGTAATTTACCTTTTTATATATTTAAGCCTTTGTAATCTGTCTAATCATTAGAATATAAGCACTGTAAGGGCGAGGAGGTTCTTTGTTTCTTTCTCTGATGCACCTAAAATGAGACTGGCACATCGTACATGCTCAATAAATATCTGTTGACTGATTATTATTAGTTATTATATGGAGGTTAATTATTTAATACACATTTGAATAAAATAATCATACAATTTGTATGAAACTCATTGAATACTTTCTTTTGGAATTAGATGCAAGTAAAGAAAACAATGACATATATTAGTTGTCTAATAGGAAACTGTAAAAAAAAATGATATATGCCACCTTCAGCAGGAGTTTAAACTTGAACTGTGATTGGACTTCTGCCCCCTTTAGTGATAAACCAGATAATTTGCACCAACACTGCTGTTTACATTGACTGGAAAAGCTTAACAAAATATTTAAAAATCTTCTAAAATCGCCTAAGAATGGACAAAAGAGTAAAGAATTACTTTGCGGAGACCTGTGAGAAGACAGTTATACAGAACAGGAGCCTGTCATTTGGGATCACTTTTGCATGTAGGGAACATTTGCCGGCCCAGAACAGGTGGATGAAAGGATGAGCACTGCTTGGGAAAGCCTCAGAGGATGGGGCGGGTCAGGGGGGACCTAACCTAGAGTTTAATGATACCAAGAGTGGAGGGTCCGTGGGACCGCCAATTGTGGATGGGGCACCAAAATTCTGCACCCTTGCAATTAGACATAGAGCAATACTTGCGTGGATTCCTGGCAGCCTTCCCATTATCCGTGAGCCCCAAAACTTCAAACCTCGAAGTTTGATCAAACGGAGCCTAGATTGCCAGTGCAACCTGAGTTCCTAGCGGAAGCAAATGAGTCTTCTTTTAGAGGAGGACAAATCATTCTCAGCCTCAAATTATAACTCTAAGGTCCCCCCCCCGCCACCAACTGTAAAGTCCACTACATTGTTAAAGATGAGAAAAAGAGACAAGAACACATGACTGAGAACAGAACACTTAAAGAGATCCATGGGATATCTGCAGAATAGAATTACCAGAGGCAGACCGATGTAAACCATGTTCATTATGCTTATGGAGATAAAACTCAGTGTTAAATATTTCATGAAGAAACTGGGAACTATAAAAAGTGATACTTCAAATTTGAAAGAGAGTGACCTAGAAATTCTAATCGAAAAATATGATAATCAAACTGGAAGTGTCCCCCCTCACTATTATTCTCTTACCATGAAATATTCTGTGTCGAAGTGAGGTAGTGCTGGTGAATATTTCTCTTTTATTTTCACTCTTTCTGGTTATGCTTTTATCTAACCTTGGATTTTTTCCTGATATTTTTCTGGCTTATCAAGTTTAAAGTGAGATATCAAGTAATTGTTAAATATGATTATACTTTCTTTCTCAATGTTACATTTTCATTCTCAATGCTCCTTTGTGACAATTAAGTGATAGTTACCTTGTTTAGGATACTTTATGTTTTGTTTTTGGTTTTGGGAATGGTTCTGCAGTTGCTCCTTTTATATGTAGACGTAAGAGGATTTTTATTTTTGCCATTTCTTTATTCTTTTATCGCAACATTTCCTGTTAGATAACCAAATTGAAACATCCATGAGCCCTACACATAGTACTTTTGGAACAAGTTTTCTTGTCATCTTATATTTTCTCCTTTGATAATTGGTTAACTTAGCTATGAGAATTTCAAGAATAACGGGATTGTAGAGTGAGAAGAGGAGCTGAGGCCAAAATTTAAGCCCCTTACTTCTCATTTTAGAGAATCCTATGGCTTTGGAGATGCTGAATGTTCCAGACTGGTCTCCTTGTTGATATCAGACTCACAGCCGACTCATGTCACTGATATCAGAAGGTTCAGCAAAGCAATTCTCTTGTCCTTTGAAGGCGTTTGTTTAACTGTGGTATTGGTTATTACATTTTCAGAGAGTTTTATAACCCTGAGATTGCATATTTGAAAGAGACTGTACTGGAAGAAGACACACCAGATGGCATAAAGGGGGAAAAAGCCAATCTAATCTAAAATGTGGTAATAAATGAATTTTTATTTAATTAGTATGCTAATGATTAATAGGAAAGTCAATACAACTGACACCAAAGATATATTAGACATGTATTATAATAAACACTCTGATTTGTGCTGCTATAGTCTGTCAGATTGACATATCCCTGCTTGTGTTTTATGTGACACAGGAGTAAAGAAAGAAAAGTATCTATTGTTGCCAGGCATACACTGAATGGTGGCTTTATTTGAACAACTCCCATCTTCCTTTCTGAGGAGCAGCATTCAAGTAGCCAAGTGTCCTAAAGGATCTGATACAACAGCAAGAGTTTCCAGGTAGAGTCAGTGATTGAGTCAGGTGAGTGGCACCTTTGTGATTGTAGGTGTTCTGTATGTTTGCAGGATCACATTCCCGACCAGAGGCTGAGGCTTAAAGGACAGAGTCACGCTGTCAGGGGTGGGGAAGGGATTTGAAACAAAATAAATTAAGTTTCAGGGGTCCAGATGAATGGCTTGGGATTCAGATGAGGGTGCCTACTCTTTGTGGGAGGAAGAGGGAACCTGAGGGCAAATCAGAGAGATAGAAGCACTGTTACACAGAGGAGGAAAACATGACTGCGGCTTCCAGGAGGAGCTTCCACCAAAGGTCTCCAAGCTGGAACATTCATCCTGGGGTCTGTGCACGTGATCCATGGGAGCAAAGGAAAGAGACACTAGCACTGTCGTTTATATTTACTTTCATCTCATTCTTTAAAAAATTACACTTCTATGTATGTGTTATGATGTATATAATATAATACTACAATAGAACTTGTGTGAAATTTACGTGCAAATAAAGATCCATGTATAGGGATGCATGCTCAATAATCTTTGCTAGAGGGTGTTATCATCTCAAGGTAAATGGAGATTAGTCCACTGGTTAATCCAGCTTCGTACAAGGTTGACTCAAAAAATCCAATGGGTTCTTCTCCCATGAAACAAGACGGGATAGGGAGGGAGACAAACCATAAGTGACTCTTAATCTCACGAAACAAACTGTGGGTTGCTGGGGGGAGGGGGGGTGGGAGAAGGGATGTAGGGTTATGGACATTGGGGAGGGTATGTGCTTTTGGGTAAATTGGAAGGGGAGATGAACCATGAGAGACTATGGACTCTGAAAAACAATCTGAGGGGTTTGAAGTGGCGGGGGGGGTGGGAGGTTGGGGTACCAGGTGGTGGGTATTATAGAGGGCACGGCTTGCATGGAGCACTGGGTGTGGTGAAAAAATAATGAATACTGTTTTCCTGAAAATAAATAAATTGGTCAAGCAGAGAGAGTCAATTATCATATGGTTTCACTCATTTGTGGAGCATAACCAATAGCATGGAGGACAAGGGGCGTTAGAGAGTAGTAGGGAATTTGGGTAAATTGGAAGGGGAGGTGAACCATGAGAGACTATGGACTCTGAAAAACAGTCTGAGGGGTCTGAAGTGGCGGGGGGGGTGGGAGGTTGGGGTACCAGGTGGTGGGTATTATAGAGGGCACAGCTTGCATGGAGCACTGGGTGTGGTGAAAAAATAATGAATACTGTTTTTCTGAAAATAAATAAATTGGGGGGAAAAAAAAAATAAATAAATTGGAAAAAAAAATCCAATGGGACGGAACTTAGAGGTGACGGGGCTGCTTAGTCATGGCTAAGAGGTAAGCAGAGGAAGGACTGGCAAACTCGAAGAATCATGACTTAGGCTTACCAGTCCTTCCTTCTCTACCTCCTCCTTCCCTCCCTTCTTTCTGACTTTCTTCCTTTCTCCCTTCCCCTCTCCCTTCCTCCCTCTTTTTGCAAGTAGTTGGCTCTGACAGGATCTAGTTCTTTAATTCTTTACTTTTAAAAAAAAATTTTTTTTAAGTTTTTTTTTTTTTTTTAAATTTATTTGAGAGATTGAGAGAGTGCGCATGAGCAGGGGGGAAGGGCAGAGAGAAAAGCAGACTTCCTGCGAGCAGGGAGCCTGATGTGGAACTTGATCCCAGGACCCTGGGATTATGACCTGAGCCAAAGGCAGACGCTTAACTGACTGAGCCACCCAGAAGCCCTCATTCGTTACTTTTCTATGAGACTTTTTAACAACTAGCAAAATATCATTTACGTACTTGGTAATATGATCTTTTATTCTTTTAGATTTTAGCAGCTTATCAGAAATACACAAATCTCTTTAGATGTCTTTTCTTTCAGAAAGTGCATTTTAGTCTTTTTCTAGATTATTAGCACAAAATAAATAGCCACATTATAATTATCCTAAAAAAACTCAAAATGATAATTTTCCCAGTTTTATTAAGAAAAAATTGACCTACATCACTGGATAAACTTCAGGCATATAGCATGATAGTTTAATTTACATATGTTGTGAAATGATCTGCAGTAGGTTCAGCTAACATCCATCTTTTTATACAGATACAATAAAAAGAAAAGAGAGGAAAAAAGAAAAAAATATATTCTTGTGATGAAAGTTCAGGTTTACTCTCTTAGTAACTTTTCTGTATATCATGCAACAGTGTTAATTATAGTCATCCTGCTATATATTACACCCCTAATAGTTACTTATCTTATAAATGGAAATTTGTACCTTTTGACCACACTTCCTTTTGACCACACTTCCCTCTCTGCCCTCCACCTCTGGTAACCACAAGCCTTTTTCTATGAAAAAAAAAAAATTTTTTTTTTTTTAAGATTCCACATGTAAGTAAAATCAGAGTATTTATCTTCCTTTGTCTGTCTTATTTCACTTAGCATAATGCCTTCAAGGTCCATCCATCTTGTTGCAAAGAGTAGAATTTCCTTGCTTTTTAATGGCTGAATAATATTCCACTATTTGTATGCCACACTTTTTTTTTTTTAAAGATTTTATTTATTTATTTGACAGACAGAGATCACAAGTAGGCAGAGAGGCAGGCAGAGAAAGAGGGGAAAGCAGGCTCCCCGCTGAGCAGAGAGCCCGATGTGGGGCTCAACCCCAGGATCCTGAGATCATGACCTGAGCTGAAGGCAGAGGCTTAAACCACTGAGCCACCCAGGCGCCCCAATGCCACACTTCTTTATCCATTCGTGCATTGATGGACACTTAGGTTGTTTCCATGTCTTGGATATTGTAAATAATCCTGCTATGAATGTGGGGTGCAGTTATCTTATCCAGTTAGTGTTTTCCTTTGGATATATTCTCAGAAGTAGAAGTGCAGGATCATATAGTAGTTCTATTTTTAGTTATTTGCGGATCCTCTGTACAGTTTTCCAGAGTGGCTGTACCAATTTACATTTTCTCCTGCAATGCACAAGTGTTCCCTTTTCTCCACATCGTTGGCAGAATTTTTCCTCTCATGTCTTTTTGATCATGACCATTTTAATAGGCATGGGGTGTTATCTCATTGTGGTTTTAATTTACATTAATGACTAGAGATGTTGAGATCTTTCATGTACTTGTTGGCCTTTCATGTGTTATCTGGAGAACTGTCGATTTTAGTCTTTTGCCCATTTTTTTAACTGGGTTATTCTTTTTTTTTTTTTGTTATGAGTTGTATGAATTTTAGCCTATTTTAGATATTAACATCTTACCAGATACATAGTTTGCAAATACTTTTTCTATTCTGTAGGTTGTCTTTTCATTTTGTTGGTGGTTTCTTTTACTGTATAGAACTTTTTAGTTTGATATAGTCCTATTTGTTTATTTTTTATTTTGTTGCTGTGCTTTCAGTGTCATATCAAAAAATCATTACCAAGACCTATGTCAAAGAGATTTGTTCCTATGTTTTCTTTTAGGTGTTTCATGGTTTCAGGTCTTACAGGTAAGTCTTTAATCCATTTCAAGTCAATTTTTGTGAGTGGTGTAAGCTTTGGGTCCAGTTTCATTCTTTAATGTGAATATCCATCTATCCCCACCACCATTTTTTGAAACAGCTCTCTCTTCTCCATTGAGTATTTTTGGCTCCCTTGTCAAATATTAGTTGATGATATGCTTGGCTTTGTTTGGGCTCTTGGTTTGGTTTCATTGGTCTATTTGTTTTTATGCTGGTATCATGCTGTTTTGAGAGCTATAGCTATATAGTATAGCTTGAAATCAAAGTGTGGTGTCTCCTGCTTTGTTCTTCTTTCTCAGGATTGTTTTGGCTATTTAGGGTCTTTTGTGGTTTTGTATACATTTTAGAAGTTTTTTTTTTTCACTTCTAAAGAAAATATCATTGAATCTTGGTGGGAGGAGGGTATTAAATCTACAGATGGCTTTTGGCTCTATTGACATTTTCACAATATTAATATTTCTAATCCATGAACACAGGAAACCTCTCCATTTATTTGTGTCTTCTTTGATTTTTTAAATCAACATCTTGTAGGTTTTAGAGTAGAGATCTTTTACCTTTTTAGTTAAATTTATTCCTAAATATTTTACTGTTTTTTGATGCTCTGTAGATGTGACAGTGTCTTTCTTTCCTTACCAGAAAATTCATCGTTAGTGACAATGACTATTTTTAACTTACTGTTACTTTAACCATTGTTAAAATTGCCAGTCTAATTTAGACTTTTATACCTTGAGCTCTGAGCCAACAACTTTTATCTTTTCTTTATCTATCCTTATGTCTGGTGTGTGCAATCTAGATAATGAAACAGCATCATTCTGGCAATCAGAGACTGGAACTTCAGGATGCAGACTGAGTAAGGCTCAGGGAGATAAAATTAGCCTTTATTTACAGTACATGAGAATAAACTAGACTGTCAGAATATAGCAACACTGTGTCATGCTACATTCAGTAAGTGTTTACTGAGTACCTCTTACAGGCTAGGCGTTGTGCCAGCTGCTGCAGAAGTTGAGGGGGAAGATACAGGGCAATATAAGATATGTTATTGGATCTTAAGAAGCCTATAATGTGCTTGGGGTGATAAACCATACACATATATAAAGGTAAGTAACAGTTATAAGTGCCAAATATGTATTACAGTAAGATTTTAAGAGCTCATGAGAAACATGAGTCTTTTTTTCCCCTTTTGTTTTCTTCCTTTAATCTCCCTGCACTTTTTCAAATTTGTTCATATTTGCTTAGATGATTTGATGTGGATGATTACAATGCTTATACAAAAGGACAGATAAATTTAGCTATAGACAAACCTAATTATTGCATTTGGTTTCTTTCATCCATCCATTCATCCTTCAGTCATCCATCTATCACCGAACATTTATAAAACCCTTTTTGTGTACCAGGCAACATGTGATAGAATTACAAAGTGCATTATAAAGGATATAAAGGCATCCTCGATTCATATTTGCTGATGAAAAAGTCTACTTTGACCACAAATGAGTGATTTGGGGATACTAATAAATGATATATTCAGCCCAAGGATCATATTCATTCATTCTCTCGCTGACTTATACATATATTAAATGTTTATTCTTGTGTACCAGGCACCATGTTCAGTGATGGGGATAGAGTTGTAAGAAGGCAAGGCATGGACTCAGCTTGTACAGTAAAACTGGTTCTAGTTTTCATAGTCCTTATAATTTTTTTTTTAGTCCTTACAGTTTAACAGAAGAAGCAGACATTAAACAAATACAGCTGGTCCTTGTACAACATGGATTTGAACCACACAGATACCAATGAAATGCAGGTTTTTTCCATAAATATAGTACCATAAATATATTTTCTCTGCCTTATGATTTTCTTAATATTTTCTTTTCTCTAGCTTACTTTATTGTAAGAATATGATATATAACCCATATAACACAAATATGTGTTAACTATTTATGTTATCAATAAGGCTTCTGGCTAATAGTAGGCTATTAGTATTTATGTTTTGGGGAGTCAAAAGGTATATACAGATTTTTGACATGTGTGGGGGCATCAGTGCCCTTAACCTCCATGTTGCTGAAGAGTTAACTCTAATTACTCAATCATAATTGTGAGAAATGGTGTGTAAGAGCAAAATGAGGGCTATGGGAGCATATAAAAGGAGAACTAATCTCTCTTTGACAAATGGTGTTGGAAAAACTGGACAGCAGCATGCAAAAGAATGGAATCAGAACACTTTCTTACATCATACACACACACACAAATTCAAAATGGATTAAATGTGAGACCTGAAACCATAAAAATCCCAGATGAGAGCACAAGCAGTAATTTCTCTGACATCAGCTATAGCAGCTTTTTTCCTAGATAGGTCCCCAGAGGTATGGGAAAGAAAAGCAAAAATAAACTATTGGGAGGGACAACGTCAAAATAAAAAGCTTCTGCACAGTGAAGGAAGTAATCAGTCAAACTAAAAGGCAACCTACAGAATGGGAGAAGATATTTGCAAATGACATATCAGAGTTAGTATTGAAAACATGTAGATGTTATAAAACTCAACACCCAAAAACCAAGTAATCCAATTTAAAAGTGGGCAGAAGACATAAACAGACATTTCTCTAAAGAAGGCATTTGAAAGGCCAACAGACAACTGAAAAGATGCTCATCATCACTTATCATCAGGGAAGTGCTAATCAAAACCACAGTGAGATATCACGTCTCACTTAACAGAATGGCTAAAATAAAAAACACAAGAAACAACAGGTGTTGATTTCATTCTTTTTTTGTGACTGAGTAATATTCCATTATATATATATATATAATGGAATACTTTACACACACACACACCCCACATCTTTTTTATCCACTCATCAATCAGTGAATACTTAGGCTGCTTCCCTATCTTGGCTATTGTAGATAATGCTGCTATAAACAAAATCCATTTGAATTTGTGTTTTTGTATACTTTGAGTAAATACTCAAGTATGACTGCTGGATTGTAGGGCATTCTATTTTTAACTTTTTAAGGACACTCCATACTGTTTTCCACAGTGGCTGCGCCAGTTCGCATTCCCACCAACAGTGCACAAGACTTCCTTTTTGTCTACATCCTCATTTGCCATTTGCAGTGACATGAAAATGTCAGACAAAACACATTTCAAAGTTGCTTGCCTCTCTACTGGTGTTAGGAGATATAGAAAATAGTTCAATAGCACTGATGTTGAATGAATAGGTAGAAAGCCTCTTGTGTCCAGGACTTAGAATTGTGTGTGGCACATGGTAGGTATACAACATTGGTGAGTGAACCAATGATGATAGAATTTCTGCATTGCAACCAGGCACATTATAGGTAATGGAAAATTACTGGCTGAATTCAGTGGAATCTCTTGGAAACTGAAGAAGAATGTTAAATTGATGATTTAGAATAAATGTGTTAATATTATGCATATTTAACACTTAATATTGAATGTTTCCATAGAGCCAAATTAAATGTAAAACTCTTGACATGTTTTTATCTGTTTCACTTAGTTTTTCTACACCTCAAAAAATGTTTTTGTTTGTTTGTTTGAAACTAAACCCAATGGATTAAACCATCTGCCTGCTGTTTTCAAAATGAAAAAATTATTTTTTCCCAAGTGAATGAGCTATCCTAGAATATAAACCCTTAGAGGGCAAGAGTTAATATTTTCATGTTATTTAATATTCTTCGAAGGCAAATGCTAAACCCATGCACTCAGGAGACACTAATAACACCAGCTAATTATGATCAAGCCTCTTGAAACCAGGCTTAAAATAGTTCTTTTTTCAGTTTGTCAGAATATTATCTATACTTAGCAACACAAAAATTTTTAAAAAAGCAGATAGTTCTTTGTTTTTCAGATTGTCAAAATATTATCTGTATTTAACACAAAATTAAACAGAAATCCAAACATCTTTAAATATTTTTTTAAATGTGTAGGTAAAAATCAAACAAAGTTTCTTAATCTCTTGGATTTCACAATTGTTTCCAGTGGTTTTTGTTTTATCATTAGTTTATTTATAATCTCAGTCATAGTTAGACTAAGTTTCTAGCTTCTTACAAGAATTTCAAGATAAATGTAAAGTTGCTTGTAGTATAAATCCCATTCAACAGAAAACTGCTCTAAATGCTCATAAAGAATTTTTGAAGAAATAGAATAATGATAGGCAGTAAGAATGGGAATTTGGATATCCCTACTGTATTACTGATTCTTCTTTAAAATTGTTTTTGATTGTGTTATGTTAGTGATTTTTTTTAAAAGGTTATTTTATTTATTTATTTGACAGACAGAGATCACAAGTCGGCAAGAGGCAGGCAGAGAGAGAGGAGGAAGCAGGATCCCCACAGAGCAGAGAGCCCGATGCGGGGCTCGATCCCAGGACCCTGGGATCATGACCTGAGCTGAAGGCAGCGGCTTAATCCACTGAGCCACCCAGGTGCCCCAGTCATTGGTTTTTGATGTAATGTTCCATGATTCACTGTTCGTATATAACACCCAGTGCTCCATGCAGTCCGTGCCCTCAATACCCATAATCTCAGATTCTAGCTTTTGGCTAATTCTAAACATTTTCACAGCATTGGGATATAGGACTCCATTTCCACTAAAGGGAATGGCTGGGGAAGGCAACAGCTTTTCTGAAGCATCTGCTAAGAGTTGGGTGCTTTGTATATTGGCTCATTTAGCCCTCAGAACAACTCCATGAAATTAGAAAACCAAAGCAAGGTGAGATTGTACCAGTTTCTTAAGGACTCACAGATGGTAAGTGGAGGAATGGGATGCTACCTTCTTTTCTTCTTTTTGGTAGGGTGTAAGGTTGATATTTGCTTTTTTTTTTTAATCCCCAGAATACCTGTTAGCATCACACCACTTATTGGAAATCCATTCCCCACCAATCTTCATAGCCAGTTCTAAACCACGTTTATGTAGATTTCCTTCTAGCTTTTCTATTCTATTCTGCTGGTCAGATCTGCTTATTTCTTGTCTGTCTCTTCACTAATACTACCTGGTCTTAATATTTAAGTTTTGATATCTGTTAAGGCAAATCCTCCTTAAGGAACAATAGTTCCTTTTAAGGAGTACTTGGGGTCCTTAATCTTTCATATAAATTTTGCAGTTGACTTATCAATTTTCAGTTATATACATGGACACAAAAACATGCTGAAATTTTGACTGGAACTGTATTAAATTTATATGTCAATTTAGGCAATTAGGAAGATTTGGCTTGTATATGATATTAAGGTTTTCAGTCTTTGAATATGGCATATTTCTCCATTTATTTAGCTTTTTAAAGATATATTTCAGTAAAGGTTATGATTTTCACCATAAAAAGTTTTATTCATTGTTGAGAAAGCTTAGTAATTTCCAAGCAGGGGTATTTCCCAATACCCACTACTGATAGGACTGTGAAGAACAATGGTCATAGAGGCACCTTTCAGAAGGAGGAACTGCTAAGATGAAGGAAAAAAATGCCCAGGGAACACTTTTGTAAGCACAGAAGAGTTCAATCAAAGATCTTCCAATGCAGAAAAAGCATTTGACAAATTCCAACACCTTTTCATTATAAAACCTCTCAGTAATTAGAAAGAGAGGGGAATTTTTCAGCTCAATAATCTAAAAAATTTCTTATAGCTAGCATCATATGTAATGGCAAGAAGCTCAAAACTATCTCATAAAGATCAGGAACAAGGCAAGAATGGACTCTGTCATCACTGCTTTTCAACATCATACTGGAAATTCTAGCCAATGTAAGAATACAAGAAAAGGAAATGAAAGGTATACACTAGGAAGGAAGAAATAAAGCTGTCCTTGTTTGCAGATGACATGATTACCTATGTAGAAAATACGAAAGAATCAACAAAAACCTGCTGGAACTAATAAGTGATTATAACAAGATTGCAGGATACAAGGTTAATATATAAAAGTCAGTTACTTTTTCTATACCAAAAATGAAAAAGTAGCATTTGAAATAAGAAAATTTATATTAGCACCTCCCAAAATGAAATACTTAAATATAAGTCTAACAAAATGTGCACAAGATCTATATGTACAATGAAATATCATCACACACTTTTTAGAAACTTATCTGCTAAGTTTCTAAAAACTTATCAAAAAAGTAACAAATAGAGAGATATCTCATTTTCATGGATAAGAACTCAGTATTGTCAAGATAATAATTCTTCCAACTTCATCTATAAGTTCAGTGACATCCCAATCAAAATATGAACAAGTTATTTTGTTGCTATCAACAAGCTGATTTTAAAGTTCATGTGAAGAGGCAAAAGACCCATAATAGCTAATATTGAATATTGAAGAACAAATCTGGTGAGCTAACATTACCTGACTATAGGACTTACTCTAAAGATATAGAAATTAATGACAGTATGGTATTGGTGGAAGAACAGACAAATATATAGAACAGAAAAGAGAACCCAGAAATAGATCCATATAATTATATTCAATGATCTTTGACAAAGGAACAAAGACAATACAATGGAGAAAATACAGTCTTTTCAACAAGTGCTGCAC
Source organism: Neogale vison (assembly GCF_020171115.1). NCBI lineage: Eukaryota > Metazoa > Chordata > Mammalia > Carnivora > Mustelidae > Neogale > Neogale vison. The sequence continues at coordinate 69,935,490 of NC_058094.1, forward strand.
AACTAAACATCCACATGCAAAAAAAAAAATATCTAAACACAGACCTTCACATTTCACAAAAATTAACTCAAAATGGATCATAGTCCTCAATGTACAATGCAAAACTATGAAATTATTAAAAGATAACATAGGAGAGAACTTAAATGACCTTGGTTATGATGACAACTTTTTAGGTAAAGCTCTGAAGTCATAATCCATGAAAGAAATAGTTGGTAACCTGGAATTTATTAATATTAGAAAACTTCTCTGCAAAGACAGAAGAGTGAGAAGAAAAGCCATACACTGGGAGAAAATATTTGCAAAGGAAATATCTGATAAAGGACTGTTATTCAAAATACACAAAGTATTTTGTTGAAGATTATTTGACCGTAGAGTTGAGGGTCCATATCTGGGCTCTCTACTCTGTTGCACTGGTCTATGTGTCTGGTTTTATGCCAGTACCATGCTGTCTTGGTGATCACAGCTTTATAGCAAAGCTTGAAATCAGGTAACGTGATGCCCCCAGTTTTATTTTTGTTTTTCAACATTTCCTTAGCGATTCAGGGTATCTTCTGATTCCATACAAATTTTTGGATTATTTGCTCCAGCTCTTTGAAAAATACCGGTGGAATTTTGATCGGAATGGCATTAAAAGTACAGATTGCTCTAGGCAGTATAGATATTTTCACAATGTTTATTCTTCCAATCCAAGAGCATGGAATGGTCTTCCATCTTTTTGTGTCTTCTTCAGTTTCTTTCATGAGTGTTCTGTAGTTCCTCGAGTACAGTTCCTTTACCTCTTTGGTTAGGTTTATTCCCAGGTTCTTATTCTTATGGTTCTTGGTGCTATAGTAAATGGAATCGATTCTCTAATTTCCCTTTCTTTTCACTGTTAGTGTATAAGAAAGCCACTGATTTCTGTACATTGACTGTATTCTGCCACATTGCTGAATTGCTGTATGAGTTATAGTAGTTTGGGGGTGGAGTCTTTTGGGTTTTCCATATAAAGAATCATGTCATCTGTGAAGAGAGAGAGTTTGACTTCTTCATTGCCAGTTTGGAAACCTTTTATTTCTCTTTGTTTTCTGATTGCTGTTGCTAGGACTTCTAATACTATGTTGAACAAGAGTGATGAGAGTGGGCATCCTTGTCATGTTCCTGATCTCAAAGGGAAGGCTGTGAGCTTTTTCCCATTGAGGATGATATTTGCTGTGGGTCTTTCATAGATAGATTTGATGAAGTTCAGGAATGTTCCCTCTATCCCTATACTTTGAAATGTTTTAATCAGGAACGGATGCTGGATTTTGTCAAATGCTTTTTCTGCATCAATTGAGAGGACCATGTAGTTCTTCTCTCTTCTCTTATTAATTTGATCTATCACATTGATTGATTTTCAAATGTTGAACCATCCTTGTAGCCCAGGGATGAATCCCACCTAGTCATGGTGGATAATCTTTTTAATGTGCTGTTGGATCCTCTTTGCTAGAATCTTGTTGAGAATCTTAGCATCCATATTCATCAGTGATATTGGTCTGAAATTCTCCTTTTTGGTAGGGTCTTTGCCTGGTTTGGGGATCAGGGTAATGCTGGCTTCATAGAAAGAGTCTGGAAGTTTTCCTTCTGCTTCAATTTTTTGAAACAGCTTCAGGAGAATAGGTGGTATTTCTTCTTTGAAAGTTTGGTAGAATTCCCCAGGGAATCCATCAGGTCCTGGGCTCTTGTGTTTTGGGAGGTTTTTGATCACTGCTTCAATCTCATTACTAGATATCAGCCTATTCAGGTTGTCAATTTCTTCCTGGTTCAATTTTGGGAGTTTATAGTTTTCCAGGAATGCATCCATTTCATCTGTTGAAATGTATCCATTTCATTGTGATCTCTCCCTTTTCATTCATAATTTTATTAATTTGGGATTTCTCTCTTTTCTTTTGGATTAGTGTGGCCATTGGTTTATTGATCTTATTGATTCTTTCAAAAAACCAACTTCTAGTTTCATTGATACATTCCACTGTATCTCTGGTTTCTACCTTGTTGATATCTGCTCTAATCTTGATTATTTCCCTTCTTATGTGTGGAGTTGGTTTGGCAAAACAGGAAAAAATATACAGTGAAAAAAAGACACAGTCTCTTCAATAAATGATGCTAGGAAAACTGGATAGCTATATGTAGAAGAATGAAACTTGACCATTCTCTTACACCATACACAAAGATAAACTCAAAATGGATAAAAGACCTCAACGTGAGACAGGAATCCATCAGAATTCAAGAGGAGAAAATAGGCAGTAACCTCTTCGATATCAGCCACAGCAACTTCTTTCAAGATATGTCTCCAAAGGCAAAGGAAACAAAAGGGAAGATGAACTTTTGGGACTTCATCAAGATCAAAAGCTTCTGCACAGCAAAGGAAGCAGTCAACAAAACAAAGAGGCAACCCACGGAATGGGAGAAGATATTTGCAAATGACAGACAAAGGTTGATATCCAGGATCTATAAAGAGCTCCTCAAACTCAACACACACAGAACAGACAATCATATCAAAAAATGGGCAGAAAATATGAACAGACACTTCTCCAATGAAGATATACAAATGGCTATCAGACACATGAAAAAACGTTCATCATCATTAGCCATCAGGGAGATTCAAATTAAAACCACATTGAGATACCACCTTACACCAGTTAGAATGGCCAAAATTAGCAAGACAGGAAACAACGTGTGTTGGAGGGGATGTGGAGAAAGGGGAACCCTCTTACACTGTTGGTGGTAATGCAAGTTGGTGCAGCCTTTTTGGAAAACAGTGTGGAGATTCCTTAAGAAATTAAAAATAGAGCTTCCCTATGACCCTGCAATTGCACTCCTGGGTATTTACCCCAAAGATACAGATGTAGTGAAAAGAAGGTCATCTGTACCCCAATGTTTATAGCAGCAATGGCCATGGTCACCAAACTGTGGAAAGAATCAAGATGCCCTTCAACGGATGAATGGATAAGGAAGATGTGGTCCATATATACTATGGAGTATTATGCCTCCATCAGAAAGGATGAATACCCAGTTTTTGTAGCAACATGGACGGGACTGGAAGAGATTATGCTGAGTGAAATAAGTCAAGCAGAGAGTCAATTATCATATGGTTTCACTTATTTGTGGAGCAATGCCTCCTGTACCACCAACTGCTTGGCTCCTCTGGCCAAGGTCATCCATGACAACTTCGGCATTGTGGAGGGACTCATGACCACCGTCCATGCCATCACTGCCACCCAAAAGACTGTGGACGGCCCCTCTGGGAAGCTGTGGCATGACGGCCGAGGGGCTGCCCAGAACATCATCCCTGCTTCCACTGGTGCAGCCAAGGCTGTAGGCAAGGTCATCCCTGAGCTGAATGGGAAGCTCACTGGCTTCGCCTTCAGTGTCCCCACCCCCAACGTGTCTGTTGTGGATCTGACCTGCCGCCTGGAGAAAGCTGCCAAATATGATGACATCAAGAAGGTGGTGAAGCAGGCATCAGAGGGCCCCCTTAAGGGCCTCCTGGGGTATACTGAGGACCAGGTTGTCTCCTGCGACTTCAACAGTGACACCCACTCCTCTACCTTTGATGCTGGGGCTGGCATTGCTCTCAATGACCACTTTGTCAAGCTCATTTCCTGGTATGACAATGAATTTGGCTACAGCAACCAGGTAGTGGACCTTATGGTCCACATGGCCTCTAAGGAATAAGAGCCCCCTGAACCACCAGCCCCAGCCAGAGCAAGAGGAAGAAAGAGGCCCTCAGCTGCTGGGGAATCCCTGCCCCAACTTATCCCCTAAAACACTGAGAATCTCCCAACCTTCACTGTTTCCATCCCGACCCCCAGAAGAAGGGGAGGGGCTTGGGGAGCCCTACCTTGTCCTGTACCGTCGATAAAGTATACTGTACCCAGCCAAAAAAAAAAAAAATAGCAAATAGCATGGAGGACAAGGGGAGATGGAGAGGAGAAGGGAGTTGAGGGAAATTGGAAGGGGAGGTGAACCATGAGAGACTATGGACTCTGAAAAACAATCTGAGGGTTTTGAAGGGGCAGGGGTAGGAGGTTGGGGGAACCAGGTGGTGGGTACTAGAGAGGGCACGGATTGCATGGAGCACTGGGTGTGGTGCAAAAACAATGAATACTGTTACGCTGAAAAGAAATAAAAAAAATTTAATAAAAATCTTTTTTTTTTAGGTAAATGAAATAAAAAAAAAATACACAAAGTGCTCTTAAAACTCAACAATAAGAAAACAACCCATCTAAAAAACTGAAGATCTTTAATAAATAGCCCCCAAAGATATACATATGATAAGCATATGAAAGATGCATCATATGTCATCAGGAAAATGCAAATTAACACAACAATAAACTATTACTGCACACCTATTTAGAATGATTAAAATCCAGAACACTGAAAACAGCAAATGTTGGCAAGATTTGAATTTTATGTATACCACACTGGGTTAATAACTGTATCTTTATAGTAAGTCTTGAAGTCAAGGAATGTTAGTCCTCTAACTTCTCCATCAATATTAAATGATGAATGAATATGGGAACTGTCATTGATTACTTGTGGGAACACAAAATGTTACAGCTATGTTGGAAGATATTTTGGTAGTTTCTTATAAAAGTAAGTATACTCTTACCATATAAACTAGCAATCATACTTATTGGTATTTAAGCAAAAGTGTTGAAAACTCATGTCCACACCAAAATCTGAACATGGATGTTTCTAGCATCTGTATTCATAATTGTAAAAACTTGAAGTGATGAAGATGTCAAAATTTGAAGCAATCAAGATGCCCTATTTACCTTTAGTAGGTGAATAGGTCAATAAATTGTGGTACAACCAAACAGTGAATTTTTTTTTCTAATTAACATACAATGTTTTATTTGCTTCCGGGGTACAAGTCTGTGACTCATCAGTCTTACACAATTCACAGCACTCACCATAGCACATATGCTCCCCAATGTCCATAATCCAGCCACCCTATCCCTACCCCCTGCCCCCAGCAACCCTGAGATTAAGAGATTAATCCTGAGATTAAGAGTCTCTTATGGTTTGTCGTCCTCCCAATCCCGTCTTGTTTCATTTTTTCCCTCCCTACCCCCCACGACTCCCTGCCCTGCCTCTCAAATTCCTCATATCAGGGAGATCATATGATAATTGTCTTTCTCTGATTGACTTATTTCATTTAGCATAGTATCTTCTAGTTCCATCCGTGTCATTGCAAATGGCAGGATTTTAGCTTTTCGGTGGCTGCATAGCATTCCAATGTGTATAAATAACATATCTTTATCCATCATCTGTTGATGGACATCTAGGTTCTTTCCATAGTTTAGCTATTGTGGACATCAAACAGTGGATTTTTATTCAACACTAAAAAGAAATGAGCTATCAAGCCATGAAAAGATATGGAGTAAAATTAAATGTATGCTACTAAGTGAAAGAAGCCAATCTGGAAATACTAAATATTGTAAGATTCCAAATATGTGATGTTCTGGAAAAGGGAAAACTATGGAGACAGTAAAAAGATCAGTGGTTGCCAGGATTTAAGGGGTAGGAAAGATGAACAGTAGGAGCACTGAGGATTTTTAGGGTAGCAAAATTACTCTGTATGATACTATAATGGTGAACATGTTATTATGCATTTGTCAAAACCAGTAGACTGTACAACACCAAGAGTGAACTGTAATGTAACTTATGGATTTTGGTGATAATGGTGTCATTGCAAGTTTATCAGTTTTAATAAATGTACTACTCTGATGAGGGGTTGTTAATAATGAAGGAGGCTATGCATCAGTGGGGGCAGGATGGGAAATCTCTGTAGCATCTAGTCAATTTTGCTGCAAACCTAAATTGCTCTAAAGAGTAAAATCTGTTTAAAATTCAAAAACTTATGGGCCTCAACAGACATTATAAAAAAAGTGAAAATATAATCCACAAAATGGAAGGAAATATGTGTAAGTAATACATTTGATTACAGACTTGTGTTCAGAATATATAAAGAACTTTTATAAATGAACAACAAAACTGGTACATTTAGTACAATTTAAAAAATGGGCCAATAATTTGGGTAGACATTTATCCATAGGAGAGAAACAAATGGCCAATAAGCACATTAAAAATGCTCCATATAACAGAGGACATGAACAGACATTTCTGCAAAGAAGACATCCAGATGGCCAACAGACACATGAAAAAGTGCTCCATATCACTCGGCATCAGGGAAATACAAATCAAAACCACAATGAGATATCACCTCACACCAGTCAGAATGGCTAAAATCAACAAGTCAGGAAATGACAGATGCTGGCGAGGATGCGGAGAAAGGGGAACCCTCCTACACTGCTGGAGGGAATGCAAGCTGGTGCAACCACTCTGGAAAACAGCATGGAGGTTCCTCAAAATGTTGAAAATAGAACTGCCCTATGACCCAGCAATTGCACTACTGGGTATTTACCCTAAAGATACAAACGTAGTGATCCAAAGGGGCACGTGCACCCGAATGTTTATAGCAGCAATGTCCACAATAGCCAAACTATGGAAAGAACCTAGATGTCCATCAACAGATGAATGGATCAAGAAGATGTGGTATATATACACAATGGAATACTATGCAGCCATCAAAAGAAATGAAATCTTGCCATTTGCGACAACATGGATGGAACTAGAGCATATCATGCTTAGTGAAATAAGTCAAGCGGAGAAGGACAACTACCATATGATCTCCCTGATATGAGGAAGTGGTGATGCAACATGGGGGCTTAAGTGGGTAGGAGAAGAATAAATGAAACAAGATGGGACTGGGAGGGAGACAAACCATGAGTGACTCTTAATCTCACAAAACAAACTGAGAGTTGCTGGGGGAAGGGGGGTTGGGAGGGGGGGTGGAGTTATGGACATTGGGGAGGGTATGTGCTTTGGTGAGTGCTGTGAAGTGTGTAAACCTGGCGATTCACAGACCTGTACCCCTGGGGGGCGCCTGGGTGGCTCAGTGGGTTAAGCCGCTGCCTTCGGCTCAGGTCATGATCTCAGGGTCCTGGGATCGAGTCCCGCATCGGGCTCTCTGCTCGGCAGGGAGCCTGCTTCCCTCTCTCTCTCTCTGCCTGCCTCTCGGACTGCTGTGATTTCTCTCTGTCAAATAAATAAATAAAAAAAATCTTAAAAAAATATATATATGTTTATAAAAAAAATGCTCCATATCATAAACCATTAGAGAAAAGAGAAAACCAGAGTGCCATACCACTTCACACCCACTAGGATTGCTAAAACAAGATAGACAATAATGAATGTTGGCAAGGATGTGGAGAAATTGGCAGTTATATGCATTGCTGGTGGGAATGTAAAATTTTGTAACCACTTTGAAAAGCAGTTTGGTAGTTCCTTAAAATATGATATATAGAGTTACTATGTGACCCTTGATTGACCAGCTTGAGGCTGTATTTCTAAAGGGAGATTTTTAATTTGGTTCTTTTAGGTATTTTAGAGGAGTATTACAAGTTAGGTACTACTTTTTATATTGATATCTCAAATTTCTGGACCATGCATGATACAGGCCTATATTTCCATATTCTCCAACATTAGAGCTGGTATATTTTTTTAAAATTTAAATTCAATTAATTAACATATAGTGCATTATAAGTTTCAGAGTAGAGTTTAGTGATTCATCAGTCTTATATAATACCCAGTGTTCATTGCATCAATGTGCCCTCCAAGAGCTGGTGTTTTTTTTTTTTTAATTTCTTTTTTATTTTTTAAGGATTTATTTATTTATTTGAGAGCGGGAACTTGAGAATGTGGGGGGAGAGGCAGAGGGATCAAATCCTTTAAGCAGACTCCCTGCTGAGCAAAGAACTCAATGCAGGGCTTGATCCTATGACCCATGAGATCATGACTTGAACAAAAAATGAGTAGGTCAACCTACTGAGCCTCCCAGGGGCCCCTATTTTTTTTATTTTTTTAAGATTTATTTGAGAGAGACAGAGAAGGGGGAGGGGCAGAGAGCCAGGGAAAGAGAGAATCTTAAGCAGACTCCCCTGCTGAGGGTGGAGCCTAGTGCAGGGCTGGATCCCAAGACTCAGAGCATGACCTGAGCTGAAATTGAATCGGTTGCTTAACTGACTCAGCCTCCCAGGTGCATCTGTTTTTTGTTTTTTATTTTTATTTATTTATTTATTTTTAAAAGATTTTATTTATTTATTTGACAGAGATCACAAGCAGGCAGAGAGGCAAGCAGAGAGAGAGAGAGAGGAGGAAGCAGGCTCCCTGTCGAGCAGAGAGCCCAATGTGGGACTCGATCCCAGGACCCTGAGATCATGATCTGAGCTGAAGGCAGCAGCTTAACCCACTGAGCCACCCAGGTGCCCCTGTTTTTTGTTTTTTAAACCTGAATATAGTCTGGGATTGAAAATATATACTATTATGATTGACAGTTGGAGATTTAATATTTTTTTAGTTTCCTCTTTCTCTGAAAAACTTTTTTTTTTTTTTTTTTTTTTTTTTAAGAAAGGCAGCCTGCCACATGTGGAGCCTCATTTGGTTGTGTCTGCCATCTTGGAAGTTTGACTTCCCTACGTTCTCCTACAAATGGACCTTGGGAGCGTGTTTGGAGGTACTAGCAGGGGCGCACAGCTATTTCTGTACATTTGGCCCACAAGTGGTCCTTCTCCATTGGGGAAGTTTGTTCTCTGACCCAGCCTCAGCTTGGAGTAACACACATGGAGAGGTGAGGGAGGTTGGGGATACCTGCCTCATGAGCCAGATCTGCTGACTTAACCCTGGCGATCAATGAGATGACAGATGTAGCAAGATTGCCCTCACAAGGCACCTGGGTGGCTCAGTCAGTCAAGTGTCTGCCTTCAGCTCAGGTCATGATCCCAGGGTCCTGGGATTGAGTTTCGCGTTGGGCTCCCTGCTCAGTGGGGATTCGGCTTTGCCCTCTGTTCCTACCCGCTGCTCACGTGAGTTCACTCTCTCAAATAAAATCTTTTTCTTTAAAAGAAGATTGTCCTCACATCCTCTTTCTCTGAAATTTTTGAAAATTTCTGATTATCAGGGGACTCCATTATAACTCCCTACATTGAGGCCCAAGGCCATATGTCCTGTTCTTATTTGGCCATTAAAACAGAGCCTTGCTTTTGGTGAATAATGAGTGTTTTCAATGCAGTAAAAAGCTCAGAGATGGCTCGCCACTCTGGTTTTTAGTTTCCTTTTTATTTTTGGCCCCCAGAGATTTTGCTTACTTTTTTTGGATCATATATTCATTTAAAAGAATTTTAAAAAATCGTCCATATTTCTAGGTGTTTTATAGTGGCAGGTTTTCTTAGGAAATATAAGTAAGCCACTGTCCTGATAAAGAAGGAAGTTAAGTTAGCGTTCCGTATGAGATGCCACATCACTGATGTTATCTATGATAGTCCATCAATGGATATCTGATAAATAATATCTAATAGGTCTAAGTTTTCACTAGAATATTATTTTGGCCCTGTTTATCCAGATTTCTAAGTATAACGTAAAGTTGAATGGATTATATAACCCTGGGTTTGAAAAAGAAAAGTTAAAAATGGATAAGGCATAGCATGAGATGAGAACTATGTACACTTTACTGAAAAGTTATATTAAATAAAATTATGTATACTATATTATCCTATATGGATACCATATTATGTACTAGATATTATATATCTAATATGTATATCATGATATATAACATGTACACACAGTAATGCTGGTTTTAATCTACCAATTTCTCTTCATCAAGGAACTGGTGAAAACCCTTCACCGAATATACTGAGTGAATAATTTTTGTTTACACTCAGCTGGGGATCCCCTTCTTCCATTGTCCCAGTGTAGTTGACCTTTCCCTAAGTTCTCCCCTTCATTTATGCCTCTTGCCCTTCTGTGCTGTGAGTTCACTTCTTATACCAGGGACCTGAAGGCCCCAGGAAATACAAAGATATAAGTTCTCATAAATTCTTTTTATTCATTGTATTTCTGAGGGGATTGGCCCTCTGCATTATGCTCTGTAGAATATGGTGTTGAGTACTTGATAATCTCGGAATACATTCCTTCTCTATTTGCTTATCTCTGAAGCTTTCTGGTCTTTTCTGAATCTTTGCCAGGTGTGATCTCTGTCCAACTATTTCTCACCTTATTGGTAGAAGGGGTATTTGAAACACCTTATCTTTGACAGGTGGAGACACTCCTTGACCAGGATCTGACCTAAAATTACATTTTCTATCTGGCAGAATGAGGGACATATAGGCCTTTCATTTATAGAACAAGTTAACATGCTCCTTATTTGCAGAGGCTCAGAGGAGTACTGGATGACCTATTTTATTATCCGCAGTGGGCAACACAAGTTCTCAGCCTGTAGGTTCCGATGGCTTATTCAGGTCCTAGAAGCCCAGTTATTCACACAGGAGGGAATTGATATGTTTCCTGCTGTTAATGTTTGAGAAAATCAATGCTCTGTAGCATATATGCCTACCTTAAAAAGCACAGTGAACCAAACATCTTTGCCTCTAGCTTTGACCACAGAGGGAGAACTAATTATTAGTCCTGCTAGGACTTTAAGCAACAACGTTTCTCCTATAATAGAGGGAGGATGGCAATGAAATTTACATTTCAACCAAAAGCAAAAAGAGCAATATTTAGTCTCAGCTAACAGACTTTTTTGAAGCCCTATTGTAACTTAAGCACACTGGTGGCAGCTTTTTACTCATAAAAAATACTTGTTACAGAGCACATACCACTAAATGAACCAAATGTACAAAGTGGGGTTTTCTGTTTAAATAAATAAGCACCATTTGACATCTGGTGAAAATATCTCCGCAGCACCCTTTGTTCTCTTTAGCTTACATTGACGAGGTTTTAAAGTTGAGAAACTGCCCTGTTAGGAAAGGAAGCACATGAAGAAACATGACTATTAGTTTTCCTTCACTGCAAATGTCTGAAAATTTCACATCTAGAGTCTGTAGTTATTATGGGGTTTGGCGTGTGGGTGGCTGAAAATATGGTACTTGGCCTTTTGGTGCCAAACTTTCACGCAGCTTCAGCTGTCTGTATACAAAAGACATGGCAGAACGTGTTGCTTTACTTTTAATATTCGGAATTGTTCGCCTTGCCAGTGGAATAGTGAATATGTGGATGGTACTGTTGATCTCGGAGCCTGCCAGTCTCCTAGAATCTTAATTGATGAAGATGCTGTTAGGAACCGAGTGAGCATGTGGGTGGGGGGTGGCTCAGGGAAAGTCTGCACATTAGAAAATGCTGCCCTGGATGCCGTTTCCTCTTGTATCCCCCTCTTTTCCCTCCACATACCAATTTGCTATGTTTCCCCTTTCCTGCCTCAAATTAATGTCTTTGATTTACTCTGGCCCCTAATCCTCCTGTAGAAAGAAAGTGTAAGACAGATTTCAAAGATCCTAAATGGCTTCTTTGGTTGATATTTCTTTATATTTTCTTAGCTTCTGGGAAATGAAAATAAATGATCTGGAAGCCCCCAGCTTCTGGACAACCTTCTCGGGAAGTTGGATCTCGTAAAGGTCCTGCACCCGCAGCGAGCTGTGAGTTACGAGCCGTGATCCGCGGTGGCTGTTTTACTTTCTGACTGTCTGCGTGTCTGTCTTCCTTGCTAAGCTTTCAGTTTCCTTTCCTCATGATTTTCTTTCACCTCTGTTCCCTTTCTCCGTATTTCTGTCTTCTTAAATGGAGAATTATTAAAGCCTCATGTCCTCGGGAAATTGTGAAGAATAATGCGGTGGCTAAGTTGTGTTACCTAGGGGAGCTGTGAAAATCACGTCTCTGGAGAGTTTAAAAAAACAGTGTCCATATGAGAGGAATCTGCACAAGGTTCTGTCTTGAAGAGGCTGGAGCTTGGGGTACCACCGCTCAAGCTCTGGCTGCAACAAACAGCCCATTCCTCACATCAAAGGTGGATCCTACATGTGAATTCCAACCTAGGAAAGATTAAGGGGCACGGTGTCCTCTTTATTCTTGGTCATGACCATAAACCTTCCTTTTCCTCTATGAAGCCTGTCCTTCCTGTTCGTGCGGGCTTTTTCTGGAGCAGGTTTGATATGTGATCTCGAAGAAGGGATACTTAGAACTGTGAAAACAAGGGCTTCCTATAGTTTCCTTCATTGTTTGTGCAACAAATATTTTTTGACTCTCTCCATGGACTTGCCTTTCATGCACTGGGGTTGGGACTGGTGATTCAAAGAAAAGTTAGATGGGTTTCTTTCCCCAGAGATGCTCACTGTCTAGGGGAGGTAAGACCGACCACATAATTTGTGAGTTTGCAGGATTTGTGTGGTTCAAAATGAAAATCCGGAGCTCTTCGCTAAGAAGTTATTAAGAAATTCACTATTTCACAGTAGAGCACTAAGCCAAGCTCCCTTCTGAGCATGAGGCTCTGCGAGGTAGAATGCTCACGAGGCTGGCTGGGAGCAGGGGAGAGAAGTGACACGTTTTGATACTGGGCTGGGTGAAAGGGTCCAGGGGAGCTCTGTACGAAGTCTTCTGGTGGCACTGGGGAGGGAGGGGTCCCTCCAACTCAAGGAGGAGTGAGAAGGAAGTCTTCCCTCTCAGAGGTTTCCCTTCTTATCTCAGTGTCCCTAATGGACTTCAGAAATATGTATTTCTCACTCCTTCTCTAGGACACAATCACCAACAGCTTTGTCATGCTAGACTGAGTGTACTTTAATATGGAAATCCTTCCTTGTTCTGCCAAAAAAAATTTTTAAGTCATGGTACTATAAAAACCAACATACAACAATAAAATAATATTTTAAAAGAGTTGGTGAGGAAAATAAAGCAAAGATAATGTAAACGTAGGAAGAAGAAATAAAGGCAGTAATGAGGCAAGTATGTATTCTATACTTTTGCTAGAGATTTACTGCAAAGTTAATTTTTTTAAAATCGTGGTAAAATAGGGGCACCTGGGTGGCTCAGTGGGTTAAGTCTCTGCCTTCAGCTCAGGTCATGGTCTCGGGGTCCTGGGGTCGAGCCCCGCATCAGGCTCTCTGCTCTGCGGGGAGTCTGCTTCTCCCTTTCTCTCTGTCTGCCTCTCTGCCTACTTGTGATCCCTCTCTCTCTTCAGATAAATAAATAAAATCTTTAAAAAAATAAAATAAAATTGTGGTAAAATAAACATACCATACAATTTATCATTTTAACTATTTTAAAGTGTGTCGTTCAGTGACACTAAGGACATTCGCATTGTTCTGCAACCATCACTGCCGTCCATGTCCAGAACTTCTTCATCATCCCAAACCGAACTCTGTACCCATTAAACAATAACTTCCCATTTCTCTCTCTTTCCAGCCCCCGCCCCCCGGCAATTACCATTCTACTTCTCTCTATAAAATTGACTACTTTAGATATCTTATGGAAGTGGAGTCATGCAGTGCTTGTGTCCTTCTGTGACTGGCTTGCTTCACTTAGCATCAGTTTGTCAAGGGTCATCCGTGTTGTAGCCTGTGTGAGAATTTCGCTCCTTTTCAAGGCCGAGTAGCATTCTATTGTACGTATATGCTGCACTTTGTTTATTCATTCATCCATCAACGGACGCTTAAGTTACTTCCACCTCTTGTGTTATGAATGATACTGTTATGAACATGGTGTCTGCATCTGTCTGGGTCCTTGTTCTCAATTCTTTTAAATGTATACCCAGCGTGGAGTTTCCAGATCATAGGGTAGTTCTATGTTTAATATTTTGAGGAATAGCAAATTTAGTTTTGAGGTTTCTAGCAGTCTTCTTCTTCTTTTTTTTTTTTTTTGAAGATTTTATTTATTTATTTGATGGACAGAGATCACAAGCAGGCAGAGAGGCAGGCAGAGAGAGGAGGAAGCAGACTCCCTGCCGAGCAGAGAGCCCGATGTGGGGCTCGATCCCAGGACCCTGAGATCATGACCTGAGCCGAAGGCAGAGGCTTAAACCACTGAGCAACCCAGGTGCTCCTTCTAGCGGTCTTCTCAAGAAAAGGAAGTGTAATAAAGTATATAATTCCCAGTGCCCTCAAGGTAAACATGGATCAGTTGTTTGTGAGACTAGAATAAACTTTCTCCCACAGGTACTTAGAAAGAAGGTGCCCTGAGTTTCGATGAGCGACAGGCTCTGTCATCACCTCAGAGTAAAGATGACAGCGCGCTTCTAGAGGCTGTTCCCTGCAGATGATGGCACAGTGCCAAAGCACAGGTCGGTGATGCAGACCATGCGGGCCAGGCTTCGAGTGGGGGCTGGATCCTCTTAGGATGGAAATTCAAAAGGAGAAAATGGTCCACAGGGGAGAGAGAAATTAAGAAACACATCTAAGGGAAAAGGGAGTTTTCTTTAAGAAAGCGTTCTGAGCACTTTGCAATTTAGAAAGGAGCGTTGCCCCTCCACCCCGCCCGTATAAACTGTTCTTTATTTCTCTCTGTAGCAAACCATATTGCTGATTAACCACTGCTTTCATAAACTTCAAGTGGGCCATTCACGCTGCCTCACTGCTGCTTAATGTCCTGTACTGAGCTTGCTCTTCCCGCAGTGCCGGCCTCGTGTTTTGTTTTTATTAGAAATTCACCTCGCCTTGTCTACTGAGGGGAAGGAGAGGGGAAATCACACCCCAGAGCTCCGCAAGCCCATAAAATGGCAGAGCTTCCTGGAGAAGGCTGTCCTGAACCCCAAGGCCCTGGCTGCCTGCGCTGTAATGAAATGCATGACTACGGAAGACAATAATAATTGCAGCGAAGGCTCGTTCCAGCTCCCGGATGATTTGGTGCTGTCAGGAGTGCGCTGTCCTCTGACATCCCAGGAGGCGAACGGCACCAGTGACTGCAGGCCCTGATTGGGGCAGTGAAATATTGCTGGCAAAAATTAAAAGGTCCCCGTGTCAAAATAATTCATGATATGCATATCTTCCATTCTGATGAAACGGCTGATATCCGGATTAGCAAGATAATAAAACTGATCAGGCTACAGTTAAACAATTTAAGTTGGAGAGCTGTTCATTTTGTAGGTGTCACTTGTCAGATCAAGGGGTCAAAGCAGAATGAAAGGCTCTCCCCGGTAACCTTCCGACGATGTGGATCTGGAATGTTCTTCATGATTTGTCCAAAGTTTTCATCATCGGGCTGCCGACTAGCATTACCGCGGCAGGCTGTGTTCTGACATTCAAATCCCCGGAATGACAGGTTATTAGGAGAGGAGGACTGGCTCTACATACATTAAGCGCCGTATCTCTGACCTGTAATGTGAACTGATAGTGATATTGTAATTGAGTGAGTCTGAAAAAAAAGAGGGGGGAGTCTTTATTAAAACATGGGAATAGAAAGGAAAGCATTTATATTTCTGATGATTTGTGGGTTTGTAAAATAAGCTTTTTGGTGATGATTTATTTTCCGATTCTACAAGGCTGAGTGCTGTGCATAGTGTTTATTTGGTGTAACAGTTATTAAACTAAGATAACACAAACTCTCTCAGCCTCTTTCCACATGCTGAGCAGGCACAGATCAAAAGAGATTTGTTCTATTAAAGGCAGTAGCTTTAAAAGGAACAAAATGGACCCAAGTACAACCCGGGGCCAGGACTGCTCTTCAGGATGTTTGCCTTACAGCTCTGGCATCACGAGCTGCTCCGCCTGAGGCTGAGATCTCTCTCCTCCAGGAGCCCGGCTGAGGACGCTGGGCAGCCTCCTTTATTGGTGTCAGTGACTCCATTGTGGGGTGGCGTCGTGCACTGGGAAACTAATTTAATGTGTGTTAACGGGGTCTTAGGTGATACCTTTCAGCTTTCTCATGAAATACCCTTGTTATTAGGGAGCGAGGCCGGCAAATCACTGAATTCATCGGTGGTTGTGGGCCTCCTGAAAGAGCCTGACTCTTTTTGGTGACCATAAAGAAGCTCAGTGGGGGCACTTGGGTGGGCTTGGTCGGTTGAGCGTCTGACTCTTGCTTTCAGCTTAGGTCATGATCTCAGGGTCATTGGATCAAGTTCCACACTGGACTCTGTGTTCAGTGGGGAGTCTTCTGGGGATCCCCTCTCTCTCTCTTCCTTTGCTCCTCCCTTCTCCTCTCTAAAATGAATAAATAAATCTTTAAAAATAAAAAGAAACTCAGTGTGGGAGTATATGTGTGTGTGTATGTCTGTTCCCATGTGTGTATAGGTGCACACATGTGTAGTGCGTGTGTGTCAATACATACATGTTTGGGATCTTCTACTGATTTCATAGGGTAAGGATTGCTCAGAGAAAGTTCTAATAGCATGAGCACTGTACCAGGCATTGGGAAACGGAGGTTCTTAGATGAATTTCAGCAATGACACACTAAGTGACCTTGGGCAAGTTAACCAGAACATCTATCTGTAAAATGCAGTCATAGTTGTCATGGTGCTATAGAAAGGGAGAAATGACATGAGCGGCATGAAAGTCATTATAAACTACAACACGATCATAAAATATTATTGTTAAACTAAGATAGGACCGACACATGTTTAGCTCCATGCAGATGTTAGGGGTTGTTATATCTACATTTTTTGGATATAATTATAGGAGATTATATGCAGGATTATATAGGAGATTAATGCAGATGCTTCAATATTTGAAGTATATTCTATAAAAATACCCCCCCCATGAAATACAGTAACTTAGAATATTTTGGAAACTGTTATTATCTTCAGTCTCTGTTTAGTTCTCACTATTACTATTTTTCATTTTGTGAATTTTTCTGGGGTGTGTCTGTGTGTGTAAAATCTTCACATGCAAAAGAGGCATCGCAACCTGCCCCCAAATTGAAGCTAGTGATTATTGCTCTTCTCGTTTTACAGATGGTGGTATAACAAGGGTGTTCAGAAATGCCAGTAGTGAGTCAGCAAGAGAGAGTAAAGGCAAGGATGATCCAGGATTTCCTGCTTAAGAAACTGGGTGAATGATGGAGACATTTTTAGAGACAATGAATGCTGAGAGAGGGAGAGTTTCTGGGATTAAAAAATAAGAGTTTTATTTGGGACAGATCAAGTTTGAAATGCCTATTATGTTATGTCTTTTCCTGCTATAAGTTGAAGGACAGTATCCCTGAATGGTTTACTTTTATATTCACATAGGAGAAATGTTATAAATTAATTAACTTACAAATGTTATAAATGAATTTTAGTTAAGTAGATAAATTACAAAAATAAATCAAGGCATTTCTTCAATAAACACAATGATGTTTAAGGCCTTGTGTATAAAGAATACATAAGTAGCTTCTCCATGTGAGAAAAAAAAATACAACAGTAGAGAGTAGTGATCATTGTGGATGAAGGTAATCAAAGAATGCTTCCTGGAGGAGGTTAGTTTAAAAAGAGACCAAAGGAAACTGGGTTGATGGATGGGAAATACAAGGGCATTTCGGAGGGGAAAACACCATGAGTAAATGCTTCAAATAAACATCTGGATGGAGGCCTATCAAAATATAAATCTCATTTAATAAGAGTGTAAGTAAATGGTAAGTAGAGACAGAAGTAAAGAAAAATTGAAATAATGGAAGAGCAAGAAGAACTAGTATTTCAGGAATAGCTGTGTGGAGTGATGTCTGTGTGAATTCATGTATACTGTATACTTTTTCAGCAACTATCAGGGCCTGTGAGTCAAGGACAGGTGAAGGAAGCCAGGTTTCAGTTCAATGAGCAAACTTACACTTACACACATACAGAAACTGATCAAATATAAGTTACCAATGGATTTCTGGATGGAGAGTAATCCCAGGTCCTGGGATCTTGGACAGCCAGAGGCCGACTCTCCATACCTGTTTATGAAGATGTGTATGCACGGCTCGTGTTTGGCCACTGGGGTGCTTCCTGGTCTGGTGATTTAGGAGACAGAAGAACTAAGAGTGAAAGTGTTACTTCTGGTAAATAAAATATTTTGTGCCACTTACAAATTTGTCTAAGGCTACTGGCTAGCTGGACGTAGTTTTGCTATGTCCTAGGCTAAATCACTCATTGGAAAGATCTGCCTGAGTCTAAGCTACTTATATCAGTATAGATATTTTGATTTATTAAGCCAAAGGACTTGTTAGTAGCAGGTATTAAGAGGGTCAGTATGTCCAATGAGTATGATCCCAGTATACTTGTATTTTGAAAAATAATACATAAAAATTGGTTTTTGTACGTTTAGGAAGTGATGCCAATGTCTATTGTGCAGGGCATTGTAAGAGAGTAAAAGAAGGGAGGAACAGATGACTCGTGATGTCACCCAGCCTTGCTGTGGCTGAGATGCTTCCATGGGAAGACCCATTCTTATTGAATATCTGATTGGTGTTTTTCAAAAGAAGTGGTTAGTCTCGTTACCACCTGTAACAGCTCAGTTGAGATCAGAAACCTTCCTGAATTGATATACTCCAGTGCTTATTTACAGATAATCATAATTCCATAAAAGGTGAAAGCGAAGTTGAAAATAAAATAAGGTGCTGAATTAAATTTGGTCAACTTTCTGTTTATGTTGGAAGTATACATAGAAGAAAACTTCAACTTAAATATTTTACCAGGACCAGCACAGATAATATTGTCTTATATAGGGTCTATAGTGTTATTTGCCTACTTGCATACTGAAATTATTTTTCGTTTTCAAAATCATATTTTCTCCCTTGGAAGTCTTTGATTTAATAAATACACATGGCTTCTGGTTCAGAGGTGAAATATATTTTTTTTCCAATTTATTTATTTTTAGAAAAACAGTATTCATTATTTTTTCACCACACCCAGTGCTCCATGCAAGCCGTGCCCTCTACAATACCCACCACCTGGAACCCCAACCTCCCACCCCCCCGCCACTTCAAACCCCTCAGATTGTTTTTCAGAGTCCATAGTCTCTCATGGTTCACCTCCCCTTCCAATTTACCCAAAAGCACATACCCTCCCCAATGTCCATAACCCTACCCTCCTTCTCCCAACCTCCCTTCCCCCAGCAACCCACAGTTTGTTTCGTGAGATTAAGAGTCACTTATGGCAGAGGTGAAATATTTAATCAGATGTTCATTGTAGATCAGAGACTTTTGGGTTATATTGATAAAGTGTTTATAAACTCCTATATCATAGATCTAAAATGTTTCAGGATTTCCCAGTATGGATAGCAAAAGTGGAGAGCATCCTGAATTTAGTTCTAAGGAATTCCCTTTTACCAGACCTGTGGGCTTCTTTTTTCACCTTTCATCTTTTGTCGACACAGTATTCTTGGCCTTTATTTTTAAAATTTCTTTACCTTTATTATCATTACTGTATTGTATTTAGTCCCATAATAGAAGGGAACACTTCTCAATATGTATCCTCCACTTATCAGAAAGAGTGAGAGGGAGAGCTGGGGCTGTTTAGGATTATGATTTGTAATGGGGTGATATGGTCTAACTTAAGTTCATAGAGATATCTTTGTTCTTACAGTTCTTGACTGAAGAATTTGTAACATTTCAAACAAAAAAAATGAGGTACCTCTGCTGCCTTCCTAAAGGGAGGCATCACATTTTGGTGGAATGGAGCACGTGCTCTGAACCCAAATCTCTGCACCGTAGCTGTGTGATTTTTGGATGGGATGCTTACATCTCTCTGTGCTTCAATTCTCCGACTGTGAAATGAGGAACGGTAATAAATGGTAAATTATCTCATAGGGTTAGTGCAAGGGTTAAATTAGTTTATTTATTTATTTATTTGTATTTTATTTATTTACATGTTTATAAATTATTTACTCACAGCACTGACTAACGTAGGCTAATACTATAATTCACCATTTTCCACTGTGGGCTCATTAACCTCATTGGCTTTTGGTAAGATAGGACTTAGCTTTTTTCTCTCATTCTTTTGAAATTTAGGGGCCCATGCCAGCTATTATCTTTATTGTGTGTTTGGAGCTTTATAATTTAGTTTATTATTTAGCAGCACTGCTAACCATCTCCTTATGGCACTAAAATAGAAGTTTTCTTATTGATCAAACTCTAGGAGGGGCAGGGGAGATGGCCCCTCCAGGGGAGGAGGAAGCCAGTGGAAGAGTTAGGGCCTGGAGACGGACTTCAAAGGGTGCTGCCCCCTCGCTGTGCCCTGCTAGGTGTCTGTCCCTACAGTGCTCAGATCTGGCGAAGTTGCTTGCTGGGTCCTTTTTCAGGAGCAAGCGGACATTGTGTGCTGTGGTTCTGCGTCTCGCCTACAGGGGGCAACACCGCAGCTCTGGTCATTCGTCTGTATCCTCATGTCCCCTCCTATTTCCTTTCTGAAATACATTGTTTTTACAACCCATCTAATTTGGGTGTAAGCTTGGCCAGCCTCGTTGTCATTTTAATATATATTATTTCAGTTTTTCACACAATCTGTAATTTATTTTATTGACTTTCTAATAAATAGGGGGGCAAAGCTCTTATTTCCATATGGACTGTGCATTTTGGAGAAGCTTCTCATGGCTTGATACTAGAGCAAATCCACTCTGGCTCATTTTCATCCCTCCCACTTGAGGTTTATGTGTCTCTCCTCTCCTAATTTTTCATTAGAATATAGTAATAGTCTGAGGAAAGGGTGATCTGATATGTGATATATTTCATTATGTTCTTATGGTAAGGGCAGCGTCTACAGTGGGAGAGCATCACTAAGTTTTCGGCACGGTAATTTATTCCGCAGCATTTAAATGCTGTAATTTTCACACGGAGGCACATGCTGCCACATCTATCTTCCCCTGGACCAGTCTGTCTTGCTCTTTCCTTTTCATCTGTTTTGTTTTTGCATATTTTTTTCATAAATTCGACAGATGGCCTCTTGATGAATCCTTGATAATACTGTCATGTAAAGCAGCTAAGACTAGAAATCATCTCGCAACAATTTTTCATTGCAAAGGGAAAATTGAACAGAGACAAACATCGCTAAGTCCATAACAACAGCCACAAAATATCCACTTCGTGTAAATAAAGAGGACAGGCTTGCCTCCTCATGCTTCCACACAAATGCCAACGTCCTTTGAAAGTCCTCTGAATATTTCATGTTGTGTTGCGATCCCCCTTCAAGCCTCAGGTTGGTTGAGGTTTGTGGGTTTTCACATTCTGAACATTTGCCCAGCCTCACGTCCTCTCTCTTCTCCCTGAGCCCCTCCTCCCAGGGCTTGGTAATTGTGGATCAGGTGAAGTTTGCGTCCCCTCATTTCAAGGTCATGCACCAGTAGGACCATTTTCCTGACTCAGAGGGCACGTAATTTCACAGCCGTGTACTCCTCATTAATCCCCCCGAGTGGGGGCTTGGGAAGTTCCAGATCACAGGTTTGTTTTTGTCTTGTTCTCTGACTCAGTGCCTCACAAAGGGATTAGATTAACCCCTTTGATTGTATTTGTGTCTCACTGCCTCCTGTTCGAAATAAAGTGATTTCTGCCACCCTCCCTCCAGTCCCCCTACCCCACCCCTTCCCATTTCCTGTCCTCATATTTTTTTCCTCTCATTTAATGAATAGGATGCAGTTCATTAAAGAGAGATTTGTGGCAAATACAGGGAATTGTTCATTTATGGTAGTAATTACAGCTTTCTTTTCAGATAGACACATATATATATGTATGTATATATTTTCCCATTCTCTTTCAGAAGCCCATTTATATAGTCTCCAGGATTATCACAGAGATGAAAATGTCCTGTCCAGTGGGTGTGAAGTGAAACCCCTCTGGGTCTGAATTCTTATAGTTCCTAAAAATTAGAGTGTCCTGAAACTAGAACATTATTAATTTGTTTCTCTGTGCTGTTGGCTTCTAGGATGAGGAGGCACAGTATCTTGGGCAAGATCTTACCTCATTTTAAAATGGCTGCTTTCTCCTTGCCTTCCCTTTCCTGCCTCATTCCTGATCCTGCTGGCTTCTGTGACTCTCAGAGACCACAAAAAGGACCTTTTGGGCCTTTTACAGTTTCTCAGGATGTGTGAGCTGTTGCAAGCCCTCTTTGCAGGTACCGAGATTTCCCATTTTCCACGAGGGATGGGGAAGGGAGGTGTTAAGTAACTCGCCTAAAGTCCACGTTATTAGAAGGATTGCAGTCAGACTGAACTCAGCGCTCCTAGATCTCACAGTCCACCCTGTCTCCTTCCTCTATTCTATCCTGCTTCCTCATCTGAGAAGCTGTTCAAGGGTCCAAATTAATTAACTAATTAATTAATTTGAGAGAGAGCATGCCTGTGCGCAGGGAAGGGGGTGCAGAGGAAGAGGGAGAGAGAAGATCTTAAGCAGGCTCCATGTTCAGTGTGGAGTCCAATGTGGGGCTCACTCACAAGACCCTGAGATCATGATCTGAGCCAAAATCAAGAGTCGGATACTTAACCGACAGAGCCACCCAGGTGCCTGTAAGCTCCAAACTTAAGACCAATAGCCCCATTTTCAAGCTTATGTATTTGCAAATGCAACGTGAAACTGTACTCCATTTGAAGCGATGATGCATTTCCTTTTTCTCTTTCTTATCCCTTTGACAATAAACACGAGCTCAGAAATAATCAAACAGAATTGGAGTGTGCTGGGCTCCATTCCAACTTAAGAGACAGGATATCAAGCCTGCCTAGACAACTGCCTGCCCTCTCTTCAGGGAAGCAGGAGAATGCAGGGACGGAGAGCATCAGCTGTCAGACAGACCGGGTTTGAATCCTGACTTCTCTGCTTCCTTACGTTATTTTACTTTTCTCTAGGCAGGAACACAGATTGTTGTGAGGATTCAAAGTTAATACGTGTATAGCAACTTTGGAATGTCTCTGGCTCAGAGCAAACACTCAATAAGTAAGAGCTGTTGGTTTTGTTGTTGTTAGGAGCGTTATTCTGTGGCCCACTATGGGACACCTGGCTGGCTCAGTTAGTAGAGCAGGAGACTCGACCTCAGGGTTGTGAGTTCAAGGCCCACATTGGGCATGGAGCCTACCTAAAAAACAAAACAACAACAAGAACACATACTCTATGGTCCACCAGACAGAGAACCCCAGGAACACACCTAGAGCCAAACCCAAGTTAGGTTTGCTTATTTGCTGCCATCAGGGATGATGTCCCTCAGGGAACTCTAGGGCAAATTGCTAAGAACCACTTGGAAGGCCTTATTGTAGGATATAGGCTTGCGCCGGTAATCCTAAGGAGCATTTAAAGAAACAGAAGCCAGTGTTGGGTGGGTAGTGGTAGCCTGATGACTGGATAACCCGGTAGTGTTTTATCCAGGGGAGGAGGGGGATTAAAATGGGACCATAGCTGTCACTGGTAAAGCGGCAGAAGCTACCCATTTAGTCACAGGATGAGGGATGTTTAGTATCCTTGTCTCTGCCTCATGCAACATGTGAGCTTGGACAGGCTTTGTCTCTGCCTTGATCCCCTGCATCTACGGAATTACTTAGGTATATGTTTATTCTTGTGAGCATTGTTTATGTGCTGTTGTGACTGTTGTGGCTTAGGAGGCAACTGCCAAGACTTTTTTTTTTTTTAACCACTTTATCATTGATTAGACTTTGACATTTTTTGAAAGAAACGAGATACTTAATAGAACTTATTGAATGCCTTCTCTTAAGTGTCTTAAAAGATAACCCTCACTTTATCCTCATAAGAACCTTGTGAGGGAGGTACTATTATCTTGATTTTAAGATGAGGAACTTGAGACAGAGAGCAGTTCAGTAACTTGCCCAGGGTCCCAGCTAGTAAGTGACCTGTGATTGCTTTTCTCTGGTGTGCTCCATTTCCTCATGGAAGGAAGACTCATTCCTTTTAGGTTCAGAGAATTCTGATAACCTCTCTTGTGACTGAGGCATCATTAAAGGTGGGAGTTCCTTTCTCCTCTCTGCTATGTGGCATTTCTGTTATTTAAGTGTGCAGATGGATTCTGGGAGAGGAAACATAAATTTAATTTGTGGACTTGGGTCAAGAGGTTGGGAGGACTCAGATGCTCTTGGAACTTTTATGGGACTGGTTGCATAATGTGGTAGGAGCTCAGGGAGGTGGGTTGTTATGGTGAAAAGAGTTGAGGGACAAATAGGGAGACAGCTGGACGAAATACATTATTATGGACAGTTTGGTAATATTGGTATGACAATAAAGTTTTAGAAAGTACTGAGAGTCAGTTAGGGTCTGGATTTTGTATTTCACTACAGAGAGGCCATAACTGGTATAATGGAAGAGGGCCCTGGTAGTGAAAATGAAATTCAGAAAGGTAATATAAAAATGTAATAGGGAAAAAAAAAAACTTGAAACGTTCTTATTTTAAAAGCTAATACTTGGACATACAACAAATATTCATTGAAAATATAATACACGCATGGCATTGTGATAAATCCTGGGAATACAATATATCACAGGGAAGACAAGGACCCTGACCAAATTCCTCCCTTTTAAAATTACATTCAACAAATACTGGGCACCTAATATGTGGTAGGCACCACACACACACCAGAAAAATGAAACCAGGGACGCTTGGGTGGCGCAGTTGGTTGGACGACTGCCTCCGGCTCAGGGCGTGATCCTGGAGTCCCGGGATCGAGTCCCACATCAGGCTCCCAGCTCCATGGGGAGTCTGCTTCGCTCTCTGACCTTCTCCTCGCTCATTCTCTCTCACTGTCTCTCTCTCTCAAATAAATAAAATAAAAATCTTTAAAAAAAAAAAAAAAAGAAACCAAACCAACCAACCAACAAAAATAAAAACAAGCCCCAAACCAAAATGCAAATGAAAAACAGGCACATACTCCAATGAAATGAAATGAAATGAAATAAAATAAAATAAAATAAAATAAAATAAAAGTAGCTTTTGCCTTCAAGTTACTCATTCTTTGCCAGCCAGCAAATGAGGAAGAGTTTTTCCTGCCGACAATATTTTGAGATAAAGGACTCTTATTCAAAGCTGCCTCTCTGACTGCTTTGCTGTCTGCAAAATACATTTCTTTTTGGCTCCCAGATTAATGTTCAACTCACCTTCATTGAGTGCAACAGGCGCGATGTGCGGTTGTTTTGCTACTGCCTTTTCTTTCTCCGCGAGAATGTGCCCTGGGCATTTTCCCCTCCGCCACACAGTGAGGATGCTGAGGTACAGAGTGGGCAAGTGAGTTGCCAGGCTTCATACGGCTAGAAATGATAGAGATGGAATTTAAACTCAGGTCTCCTCCCTTAATGGAAAGCGTAACATCAGGCAGTTGCAGAATCTTTACACTTGTTTTTTCATTTGCTTCAGCCCTCAAACAAATTCCTCACTAATTTTCACTTTTACTCACTCCATGTACCTACTCTCTTTTATTTTTTTAAGATTTTATTAATTTATTTGACGGAGAGAGAGACAGAGAGAAAAGGAACACAAGCAGGGGGAGTGGGCGAGGGTTCCCTTGGAGGAGGGAGCCTAATGAGGGGCCCCACTGGATCCCATGATCCTAAGATCATGACCCAGCCACCCAGGCGCCCTGCTGCTCTCTTTTAGAAGATAAACTAAGCCATCCTTTTTTTGTTTGTTTATTTTTGTCAGATAGGCAAGGTTCATATGTAATTCTGTACTTTATCTATGGCAATGAGATAGTAAAAAGGCAAGTGTGGGGGCGCCTGGGTGGCTCAGTGGGTTAAAGCCTCTGCCTTCCGCTCAGGTCATGATCTCAGGGTGCTGGGATCGAGCCCCGAATCAGGCTCTCTGCTCTGTGGGGAGCCCGCTTCCTCCTCTCTCTCTGTCTGCCTCTCTGCCTACTTGTGATCTCTGTCTGTCAAATAAATAAATAAAATCTTAAAAAAAAAAAAGGCAAGTGTGAATGAAAACCGTTGTCTTGGCTTTGGGGGATCTCAGACTCTTGTGCCTTTTTATAAGTTTGGGTCTAGAATTCTATTTTCTCTTCAAGCTCTTCATCATCAAATATGAAGAAATGTTTTGCTTATGTTCTGTTGCCTCAAACTGGCAATTTTGATGAACTCAAGTGTTTGTGTTTTTGTTAAGGCAAGTCATTGAATCTTTCTGTGCCTCTGTTTCAAAATTTTTTAAGATAGGATAACAAGCATCGATATTTGATCAACAGTATTTCTGTGAGAAATAACTACTAACCCTTTTGGAGGGGAGTTTGCAGATATAGGTGGCAAAGAACACAAGCTCTCCTGTTGGACTTGACACTGCCCTCCACTCATGCCCACCCATGCGGGAATTTGTTGGGCTGAGATCATGGGTCTTACTCATATAATGGTACTATACCCAGTGTTCTTCATTTGTGAATTCACATCTGGAGATGTCTATTTGGAGAAGTTATCTTTTGTAACAGCCTTTGTGGTTTTTTCTTTTCTTTTTCTTGGAATGAGATGAGGGGCATGGAGCTTGTTTTTTTTTTTTGCTAGACTCGGGATGCGATCCCAGGACCCTGAGATCATGACCTGAGCTGAAGGCAGAGGCTCAACCCACTGAGCCACCCAGGCACCCTGGAGCTTGTTTTTATAGCCCTTGTATGTGAACAGTATTACCCTGGTAGGTATGCAAATTAGAATTTACATCTTTCCATTATCAGGAATTTATTCTGCATTTTCTCTATTCCTTAGTGACTAGGTTATTCCATTTATAATTAAAATTTTTTTTAACAATATATTACTCAGATGCAATTTTGTCTTAGAGAAAAGCACCTCACCAGCCTCTTGCCATTCTCACCCATATACCCCTGCACTGTTTTTTAAACCTTACGAAGCCCCTGCTTCTCAAGTGCAATATGCCTAGAGATTTTTCCAGTAGAAAACTAGAAAAATTCCCACATTCTGCAGCAATTTCAGTACCAGCAGAGGCATCAGCTGTTTGCAGCTCTCCCTTTGGGACCACAAAATCAAACAGTAATATTCCTGATATGGACAAAGCCTGGGCTTCAATTATTCAGCAAGAATCACAGTTGTGCAGGGAAAGCAGCATGCCAAAGTGGACCCATACAGGCCTGGGAGTGAGAAGCTCCACATTTCATTTAAATTCTGCCCTGATGCATCGCACTCCTGGGTGAGTCTCTGCACCTTTCTGTGTCAAGGCCTTCAGGTGCTAGATCCATTGCCTGCAGCTGTCCGTCGTGTTGTGGTGAGAAAATAATCTCTCTCCCGTGTGCCTTTCTCTGGATCTCCTTTCAAACCTTTCAACTGTTAGGCATGGAAGCTCATCTTCCCCTAGGGCAGGCAAAACCTGATCCTTCTCATCCAGGTGGATGGTCAAAAATGTCACGGCTTGCATGGAGCACTGGGTGTGGTGAAAAAATAATGAATAATGTTTTTCTGAAAATAAATAAATTGGAAAAAAAAAAAAAAAGAAAGGTTTTCCCTAACCAAGAAAAAAAAAAAAAAAGATGTCACGTTTTCTTCAAAGCCACTCAGCCTTTGGAATCAGCAGTACCCATTAATCTGCCCGGATCCAAATTCTGGTTGCTATCCGACTTCAGCGAGTTAGAGGCTTGCTTTGCACTGCGCTCAAAGGAGGAACAGACCAACGTTCAAGTCCCAGCTCTACCACTTGTCCTCTTTAACCAATCTGAAGACCCATTTTTTAACTTGTCTGAAACGAAGACGTACTCTAAAATCAAGAACACTTTTACTATTGTCGTAGTTTAACTTTCAGCATTTTTTCTTTCTTAGGGGAACATAAAATAATGGTGAGTGATCAAGTGGACTTAGACTCAGTAACAGGCTGCGATAGTTGTGGGGCTGCATGCAGGTCAGGTAGCATCTCTCAATCTCTTCTCTTTATAGAACGGGATGATAGTGGCAGTGATGCTGTGTGTTTGTTGCGAATATAAGACAAGATATATTACGAGACATACCAGAGAACTGGACGGTAGACATCGTTTGATGAAGGTTCCTTGACAGAATCTTTAGATCCAGAAGCTATGGAGGTAAATGGAAGCCACTATTTAATATTTCTTTTCTTTTTTCTCATACATAGTCGGGCCTGCTCTCTTCTAAATGATGTCTATGTTGACACACAGTCCAGCTTTTATTACTAAACTGTAGCACCCTTTTCTCCTCTTCTCTCCTTTTCCAGTGCCTTCTCCAATCCCATTTCTGACTATGTGAAATGGATAGAGGAGGAAGAATTATTTAGAATTTGAAGCCTAAAATACCTCAATATTAATTCTGACCACTTTTTGTTTGCTTGTTTTGTAATGATGGGTTCAGTAGTACTTATGAGCGTGTGTGTTTTTTTTTTTAAAGATTTTATTTATTTATTCGACAGACAGAGATCACAAGTAGGCAGAGAGGCAGGCAGAGAGAGAGGAGGAAGCAGGCTCCCTGCCGAAGCAGAGAGCCTGATGCGGGACTTGATTTCAGGACCCTGGGATCATGACCTGAACCGAAAGCAGAGGCTTAACCCGCTGAGCCACCCAAGTGCCCCAAGGATGTGTTCTTATCCTTCACATGCCTTCAAAAAATATTAGTTTAATAATGTAGCTGGTTTATGGCAGTAGCAGGTAGATTGAGCAGAGGTTGGAAGGATTTTTAACTAAAAATAAATAAACTGAAATTCTATGGTGAGTGTATAGTAATGTAGTATGTCTAATTAATATAACAGACAAGGAATACAATATTTAAGTTGACTACAAACTAAACATACATCAGTGATAAAGTGCTTTGGGTAAAGAAACAAAAAAGCAAACCAAGTATATGTAATGCATTAATTTCATTCACTCAGAAAATATTTTACAAGTGTCTGCTAGTGCTTGGCACTGTACTAGGCACTGGGGACACATAAATAGGTAAACCTAGTTTCTGGCCTTCAGAATGTCATGGTCTGATAGGAGAGAAGATGGAAAGGAAATTAATTGGACTATGACACATGACACTAAAATTATAGAACCAATAAAATGATCAGGAAGGAAGGGGAGACAGTAAAGGTTTCTCTGAAGATATCACATATGAGCTAGATTTCAAAAATTTAAATATCAATTCTATTAGTTAATGGTAGTATATCAATTTTTTAACTAAGTTATTTAAAAATTGAAGTTATGATTTTGCATGTAACATTGTACCAGTTTTAGGTGTACAACATATTGATTTGGTATTTTTATATCTTATAAAATGACCACCACAATAAGTCTCATTTTTACCACACATACTTACAATTTTTTTTCTTGTGATGAGAACTTTAAAGATCTATTCTGTTAGCAATTTTCAAATATACTATATGTGCAGTATACAATATTAGTGCATCAAGTTTAAATTTCCTGAATTTGATAATCATATTGTGGATACATAAGAAAACCTCCTTGTTTTTAGGAGATAGAAACTGAGATATTTAGGGGTAAATAGTGATGATGTCTGTACTTTATTCTCAAAAGGCTCAGCAGAGTAACAACTACTACACATGCATGCACGTGTTTGTGTGTGTGTGTGTGTGTGTGTCTCCCTACACATGTAGGGAGAGAGAATATACAGCAAACGTTAGAAATTGAAGAATCACTTCAAGCAGTTTCCTCATTTTATTCATGCATTTTTTCTGTAGGTTTCCTGTTAGTGAAGTTTTCCAAAATAAAAAATAAAAGACTCTCTTCTCAAAAGTTTAAACATTTAATTCTAAAATTCCCTAAAGAAAAAATTAAAAACTTTTTGTAATTAAAGTTAAATTTGCATTGGAGAAAGACTATTTAGCAATCATGTAATTACCTTTGAAGCATTAATATTGGATTATAAAATTGGACTCAAATATCTGGAGCAGTAGTTTACTTTGAACTAATACCATGTCAGCCTCTGAGTGCTTTAAAGTTAGCTAAATATGAAAAAAAGAAACTTCTTGTTTTGATGAAATAATTAAAATCTGTAAATGGTCACCATGCGATAATGAACTTCCTCTAAATTCTTATTATGTGTAAGTCAGTTGTTTGAACACAGTGTAAATTCTATTGATGTAAAACCTTATCTTAATAAGGGAGTTTTTTTTTTTAAAGGCAAATCATGTAATATTGGTTTCAACTCATATTGTGCCTTCATGGAGAGAACTTTTAATATCTATTCTGTGGACCAATAATTGGCACAATTGCGAACTAGCCACATCCCCCTTTATACATCTTCTGACAGGCTTTCATCCTGGTTCCTCAGGAAACTGGTAATTACACTCACAATCATATTAATTACAGCTTCTACCACCAGCTCCTTTTCAGGGACACCATATGCCAGGCATCATGCTAAGCATTTTATATATAAGGTATATCTCTTTGTAAACACATAGTTAAAAAAAATCCATTCTGACACTGTTTTAATTGGCATATTTCGTCCGTTTGTATTTGATGTAATTGCTGAAATACTTGGGTTTGTAGCTACCATCTTATTATTTGTTTTCTGTTTGACCCACCTGTTAGATATGTCCTTTTCTCCCATTTATTGCGTTCCTTTGGGTTAATCGAACATTTTTCATTATAGCATGTTTTCCCTGTATTGTTAGTTATACATCCTATCATTTTTTTTAAAGTAGTTACTACAGAGATTATAGCATGTCTTCTTAGGCAGTCTAATACGAAACTTAATTTTATTCATTCCATAGTAATCCTAGGATCTTAAAACACTTTACCTCTTACTTTGTACTGTTATTGCATTTTAATTCTGAACACTTTTTTAACCCCCATGAGACATTAATTATTTGTTTTGAACAGTCAGTATTCATTTAGCCTTACCCACTGTCTTAGTCTGCTCAAGCGGTGCTAACAAAATATCATAGATTGGGTAACTTAAACAACAGGAATATACTTATTTAAAGATTTTATTTTTTAAGTAATCTCTATAGCCCATATAAAGTTTAAACTTAGCAACCTCAAAATCAAGAGTTGCATGCTTTACCAACTGAGCCAGCCAAGCACCCCAACAGAAATGCATTTTTTTCTCAGTTCAGGAGGCTGGAGGTTCAAGCTCAAAGATTGGTTTCCTTTGAGGCTTCTCTGGTTGGTCTGCAAATAGTCACTCTTGCTACCTCTTCACATGGTTGTACCTCTGTGTACACGTGTCCTTGTTGTGTCTCTGTAAGTCCTAATCTTTTTTTCTATAGAGTCATTGGTCAGATTGGATTAGGGCCCACCCTAACAGCTGCATTTTCATTACCATTTTAAAGGCCTATCTCTAATACATTCTGGGGTACAATATTATACAGCCTTTCTAGTTCAACTTACAGTCTTCTGTTTTTTCTCATTGTCAAATATTCTATTTTACACCATATCCAGGTCTTTTATTTTTAGGGAGATTCCTCCCCCAGAAAGTCCCCTCAGGTGACTGCAACAAAAGAAACAGTTGGGTTAGTTGATTTATATTAAGTGTGAATGATTCTATAGCCAGATGTTTTATCATTTCCAGAAATATTTATTTTTATAGAGTTATGTATTGTCTTAAAGAAACGTGCCTTACTCTGCACTGGGCTTGGAACCTGCCTAGGATTCTTTCTCTCTCCCTCTGTCCCTTACCCACCTCTGTCCCTTCCCCCCAGTTAGAAAAAAGAAATAAATGTGCCTTAAAAATAAAATTTTGAGATAATCCTCTGTACTAATTCTTCCTCTCCATTCTTTTTCAGCTCTATTAATAATACCTTATTATGTTAGGTGTGTGTATATGTGTACATGCTTATATTAGTGTCACCTATATAACTTTATATACTTATGTGAAACTTTATATACTTAGCTATTGTTTTCTATATTTCTTTCTAGGTGGTAAGGTTTTAAGAGAGAGATTTCTTGTCTATTTCATTTTGTATACTCCTTTACAACTGTGTATAGTTCCTGATTCTTTTTTTTTTAAAAGATTTTATTTATTTATTTATTTGACAGAGAGAGATCACAAGTAGGCAGAGAGGCAGGCAGAGAGAAAGAGGAGGAAGCAGGCTCCCCGCTGAGCAGAGAGCCCGATGCGGGAGGATGATCCCAGGACCCTGAGATCATGACCTGAGCTGAAGGCAGCAGCTTAACCCACTGAGCCACCCAGGCGACCCTAGTTCCTGATTCTTAATAGGTCCTACATTAGCATTTGTGGAACAAGTTTAATATAGTTTCGATGTGGTGGGATGACTTCTTAGAATTTAAAAAATAATATCACACAGGTAGTTTTTGATCTGAAATGTATTTGATACTGAACATCAAAAGAAGAAAAGGGAAGTATGAGATATTAGAGTCTTATAACCTGACCAAGGAGGGACACCATGGGAAAATAATCTATTTGCATAGGGGTGTTCCATTTTGCATACTTCTTTATGAGTGATGTTCTTTCTCATAATAAGAGAAATTCACAGGGCACCTGGATAGCTCTGTCAGTTAAGCATCTGCCTTCGGCTCGGGTCATGATCTCAGGGTTCTGAGATCAAGTCCTGCATTGGGTTCTCTGCTCAGTGGGGAGCCTGCTTCTCCCTTTCCCTCTGCCACTCCCCCAACTTGTGCTTTCTCTTGCTCTCTGTCAAACAAATAAATAAAAATAAAAGAGAGAAATTCACATATAGACTACATGGAGAAACCATTTCTCACCAATCAAATTGGCAAAAATACAGACATTGCTAGTGTACTTTGCTGGTGACTCTGTAGAGAAATAGGCAGTCACACATGACTGGTGTAACTGCTAATTGGGAAAACTTTCAGGAGGGAAATTTGGTAATATTCAGCAACATTATGTATGCTTTTACCTTCTGACCCAGGAATACCATTCCTAAAAAGTTATCACAAAAATTTCTGGCAAAATTATAAGAGGGTCTTTTGGAAGCCTATTGAAAGTACTATGGGCAATAGCAAAACATTAGAAAGATCCTACCTTATGACCAAAAGAGAACTAACTAGTTGAGTGACCTAAGGTGTATGTACAAACTGGAGTGCTGTGCAGCTGTAGAAAGGTATGAGAAATGTCTTTATATACTATTATGAATAATCTTCAGGATATATATTTTAGGTAAAAAACAAACAAACAAACAACAAGATGGAGAAAAATGTGTGTAATATGGTACTACTCATCTAAGAACATGGGGTGGGGGTGTGTGTGGATGTGTATGTTTCCTAGGGCTACCATCCAAAGTATCAGTAAGTAAGTCTGGGTGGCTTGAACAACAGAATTTATTCTTTCACAGTTCTGGAGGCTAAAAATCCACAATCAAGGTGCTAGCAGGACCATGCTCCTTCTGGAGGCCCTATGGAAGAATCCTTACTTGTTCCCTCCTGTTTCTGGTGGTGCTGACTAGCTCCTTGGTATTCATTGGCTTGTAGTTGCTTCACTACAATCTCTGCTTCCATAGTCACCCAACCATCTTGTGTGTGTCTATGTCTCTGATTCCACATCTCCTTCTCTGTCCTTTTATAAATATATTGATCACTGAATTAGGATCCATTCTAATCCTGTATGACCTCATCTTAACTTGCTTTCTACAAAGATCCTATTTCCAAATAAGGTCATATTTACAGGTACTGAAGTTATGACTTTAACATATCTTTTTTGCGGGGGACACAAATCAGTCCAAAACAGAGCATATACAAATGAGTGTGTATGTGTGTGTGATGGAAAAGACAAGGGTAGAAATGTGTGTTTCTCTGAATAAACATTGTTTTGTAGATTTCATTTTGGAATAATGTAAGTATTCACATAATTATAAAGCAAAATTAAATTGAGATTCTAGAAATTAAAAGCCAAATGAAATAAATGAATCACCAGAGTATTGAATTTGTGGCACAACCATGTTGAAAGAAACTATTTTAAGTGACTTTGCAACATGCTACTTTGACCATATTTCCAGAGTGGAATATGCCTTAAAGAAAATAAAGCTGAAAAAAAAGAAAAACCCTTAAACTTTTCCCAGTGATCATATTGTAGTTGGTAGTTTTGGCATTTTAATTTTAAGGCTGTTGGATATTGTGTGAATGAAGTGAATAGTTATGTTTATACAATTCAGACACAGGATTTGGGGTTAGGAGAAAGGACAAAAGATATAACATAAATGAGGCAAGGTAAAAGCTTTGTAGTTCTGAATTTACATTAGAAATATAAATTTGATTTCATGATATATCTTACCTAAAAAAGTTACATCTTACCTAAAATGACAACATATTTCTAGCCCTATTCATTGAAAAGGCCTGGAAGAAAGGTCTCTATTCTGTTCCATCGATCTATGTGTCTATCTTTGTGCCATTACAATACTGTTTTGATGACTGTAGCTTTGTAGTATATCTTGAAATCTGGAATTGTGATGCTTCCAGTTTTTTCTGCTTTTTCAAGACTGCTTTGGCTATTTGAGGTCTTCATGATTCCATTCAAAGTTTATAGGATTATTTGTCCTAGCTCTGTGAAAACTGCTATTGGTATTTTGATAAGGATTGCATTAAACCTGTAGATTGCTTTAGGAATTATGGGGCATTTTAATAATATTTCTTCTGCCAATCCATGAGCATGGAGTATATTTGATGTTTATGTCATCTCCAATTTCTTTCACCAGTGTTTTAAAGTTTTTTGAGTACAGAACTTTCACTTCATTGGTTAAGTTTCTTCCTAAGCATTTTAATATTTTTGGTGCAATTGTAAATTGGACTGTTTTTTAAATTTCTCTTTCTACTACTTCATTTTTAATGTATGGAAATGCAATGGGTTTTCATATATTGATTTTGTATATTGATTCTGTATCCTGAATTCATATATCAGTTCTTTTTTTTTAAAATTTTTAATTTTTTATACACATATATTTTTATCCCCAGGGTTACAGGTCTGTGAATTGCCAGGTTTACACACTTCACAGCACTCACCAAAGCACATACCCTCCCCAATGTCCATAATCCCACCCCCCTTCTCCCAATCCCCCTCCCCCCTCATATATCAGTTCTTTGAAGTTTTTGTTTTTTTTTTTTTGGTGGAGTCTTTAGGGTTTTCTGTATATAGTATCATGTCATCTGCAAATAGTGAAAGCTTTACTTCTTCTTTACTAATTAGGATGTCTTATTTCTTTTTCTTGTCTGATTGGTGTGGATAGAACTTCTAGTACTATGTTGAATTAAAGTTATGAGAGTGGACATCCTTGTCTTATTCCTGATCTTAGTGGAAAAGCTTCCAGTTTTTCACCATTGAGTATGATGTTAGCTGTGGGTTTTCATATATGGCCCTTATTATGTTGAGGTATGTTCTTTCCAAATCTACTTTGTTTAGGATTTTAATCATCAATAGATACTGTATATTATCAAATACTTTTTCTGATTGTCTGAGGGGTATAGCTCAGGGGCAGAGCATTTGACTGCAAATGCTTTTTCTGCATCTATTGAAATGATCATATCATTTTAAATCCTTTCTTTTGCTGATGTGATGATCATGTTGATTGATCTGCAAATATTGAATCACACTTGCATCCCAGGGATAAATCCCACTTGATCATGGTGCATGATTTTTTTTAATGTATTGTTGGATTTGGTTTGCTAATACTTATTGAGGATTTTTGCATCTATGTTCATCAGAGATATTGGCCTGTAGTTCTTTCTTCCTCTTTTTTTTTTTTTTTTTTTTTGTGGAATCTATCTGGTTTTGGTATCAGGGTAATGCTGGCTGGCCTCATGGAATGAATTTGGAAGATTTCCTACCTCTTCTATTTTTTAAGAATACTTTGAAGAGAATAGTATTAGCTCCTTCAGTGTTTGGTAGAGTTAACCTGTACAGCTGTCTGGTCCTGGACTTCTCTTTGTTGGGAGTTTTTTGATTACTGACTCAATTTCATTGCTGGTAACTGGTCTGTTGAAATTTTCTATTCCTGATTCAGTTTGTGAAGTTATATGTTTCTAGATATTTATTCATTTCTTCTGGGTTGTCCAATGTGTTGGCATGTAATTTTTCATAATATTCTTATAATCCTTTATATTTCTATGGTGTTGGTTTCATTTATTATCTTTCATTTTTGATTTTGCTTATTTGAGTCCCCTCCCCTTTGATATGTCTGGCTAAAGGTTTATCAATTTCATTGGTTTTAGAGAACCAGCTCCTGGTTTCATTGATCTGTTTTGTTTTATTATTTTTTAGTTTCTATTTTATTTCTTCCCTAATTTTTATTATTTTCTTCCTTCTACTGGTTTTAGGTTTTGTTTGTTACATCCTTTAGATGTGAGATTAAGTTGTTTTTTTGAGATTTTTCTGCTTTTTGAGGTAGGCCCGTAATGTTATCAACTTCCCTCTTAGAAGAACTTTTGCTGCATCCCAAAGATTTTGGACTGTTTTGTTTTCATTTTAATTGTCTGCCTGTATTTTTTAATTTCTTGGCTGACCCATTCATTATTTAGTAGCATGTTATTTAACCACCATGTATTTGTACTATTTCTAGATTTTTCTTGTGGTTAATTTTTAGTTTCATAGTGTCTTCAGAAAAGAGGCAAAGTATGACTTCAGTCTTTTTGAATTTATTGGCACTTGTTTTATGACTTAATATGTGATCTATTCTAGAGAATGTTCCATGTGCATTTGAAAAAATATATATATATATTCTGCTGTTTTAGGATGAGATGTTCTGAATATATCTGTTAGATCCCTCTGGTCCAAAATGTCATTGAAAGACACTGTTTCTTTTTTCTTTTCTTTTCTCATTTTTTTTTTTTAAGATTTTATTTATTTATTTGACAGACAGAGATCACAAGTAGGCAGAGAGGCAGGCAGAGAGGGGGGTGGGAAGCAAGATTCCTGCTGAGCAGAGAGCCCAATGCGGGCTCGATCCCAGGACCCTGGGATCATGACCGGAGCCAATGGCAGAGGCTAAACCCGCTGAGCCACCCAGGCACCCTCCCCCACCCTTAACATTTCTTATAGGTATGGTTTAGTGGTCATAAATTCCTTTGAACTCTCTCTTTCTATTCTAAATGATAGCCTTGCTGGAGAAAGTATTTGCAGTCGCAGATTTTTTTTTTCTTCCAGCCCTTCGAATATATCATGCCACTCACTTCTGGACTGTAAACTTTCTGCTGAATGATCAGCTGATAGCCTTATGCGGTTTCCCTTGTATGTAACTGTTCTCTTCTCTGTTACTGCTTTTAAAATTCTCTCCTTATCACTACTTTTTGCCATTTTAATTATTATGTGTCTTGGTGTGGATCTGCTTGGGTTGATTTTGTTGGTGTTTCTCTATGCCTCTGGGATCTGATTTCTTTCCTTTTTTTTTTTTTTTGCAAAATTTGGGAAGTTTTCAGCTATTATTTCTTCAAATAAAATTTCTGCCTCCTTTTCTTTCTCTTCTCCTTCTAAGATCCCTAGAATGCAAATGTTATTCTGCTTGATTGTGTCACAAAATTCCCTAAGTCTATTTTCATTTTGTATTTTTTTTTCTCTCACCAGTTCAGCTTGCTTGCTTTCAATTACTCTGTCTTCCAGGTCACTGATCCATTCTTCTGCTTCCAATAGTTTCCACCTAGTGTATTTTTTATTTCATTTATTGAGTTCATCTCTGATTGGTTTTTTCCTATGCTTTCTATCTCTTTGCTAAAGGTCTTATTGAGATCCTCCACTCTTAAGTCTTGTGGGGTATCTTCTATGTATATTATGTACACCCTGCTATTATGGCTGAGTCACTTTTTCCTTCAGTCTAGTCATCTGCAATGGCTCTCTTGCCAGTTGTGGGTCAGGTTTGGTCCATCCTTGTATTGTTAGTGGGGCAGTTTGGGGTTGCCTTGGGCTTGAGTCTGACCAGGCATTTGCCAGAGATGCAGCAGTACCAAACTGCAGGGTACTTTTCCTGTTTTGTCTCCTGAAAGGCTTTTGTTGGTGGGTGGGACTTACAGTCAGACCAGCTGTCTGTCCCTATTCTACTGCTGGGGCCACAGTCTGATTTTCGTGTGTGGTTATCTGTCCCTCTTCCCTGGGGCAGGAGTCACTTTGGAGTGGTACTAGGCTCTGTCAGGGCTGCTTGCACACTGCTAAGCTTGTGACACCACTCTGGATATTCTCTGGCCAAGATCATATTGGAGGGGGCAGATCCACAGAAGTGCAAGGGTGGGGGTGTGCCCAGTGTTAGCAAGGTTTGAACAGGTCTGCTGTTGGAGGGAACCTATAGTTGAGGCCTGGCTGGATGCAGTGTGTCCACAGAGGAACATGGGTGTGGGATGTACCATTAGCGAGTTAGGTAGTGAATGTTGATGCCTAGTTCTTTGGTAGAAATTTCTTATATTGTGTTGTAAGCTTTCTCTTGTAAAACGGTTGCTTCATAGGGTATGATCTTTCCTCTGGCTTCATCCACCTTGATATTATTCCCTCTTCTCTCTTCCTTATCCATCCTGGTCCATTTTTGAATACCCAGATCATACCAACTTAGTAAAATATTTTCCTACAACCCCAGCCTATCAAGATTTTTTTCCTCTTCTGGATTCTTATTTTACTATTAATTAAGGAGGAAGTTAATTATGTGCTGACCTGTGACATCTTTCATAGTATTATCTTGAAATGCTATTAAAATACTTAATTGTTTAATTTTACTTGTTCAAGTCTGGTGTCTCTAACTAGATTTTTAAACATCCTGAGGGCATAAACAGTGTCTTACTTTGTATCACTCACTACTGTTGACATAGTACCTTGTATGATAAATTTATGCTAATTAATGGAAGCTGGAGACTTGATAGTTAGTGGTGAGCACAATAACTTCCTTTATGCCAATTCCAGAGGGTACATCTATATGTAAGGAGAGAATTGGAAAATTTAATATATTAAATCCTCCATATAAAAGCCCATGTTCAGGGGAGACATGAATTTCCACTCTTCTTGTTGCCTTGTGAAGTGACATCCTACCACTTCCAGTTTCTCCTCCTATTTTTACTCACTCGTTCTGGAGGGAGGAGAAGTAAGCAGAGCAAGAGGAATATGACAGATGAGTCTGAGAAGAAGAAATAGGGCATCCGCATTTCTTAATCCCAGTCTCAGGTTTCCCAGCTTGCACTGACATGTGTACTTGTCTGCTCATGGATATCTAGTAACTTAGCAGGACTATTTCTGCCTACTGTGGGGCAGAGGTGGGGAAGGCCTGTAATTGTAGCACTGCAGTACTTCTTTGACATAGTGCATAATTTTAATTCTGTCACACATTGTTAGCAAGCCCATTGTGCCCTTCCATCTGAAGCAAACTCTTCAACAGCTTTTTCAGGAACAAAGGTGATATTTTATTTTCATTTTCCTGGCTCTGTGTATCAATTCTGAACTTGGTTGGTGAAAAAAAGTGTGTTATTTATAAACCTTTCAATCCTCAAACATGTAAAGAAAGTGTATTTTAGAATTAGTTCTATTAATAGCAGCAGTTAACTTTGGAAAAAGGCAGGGGTTCTTGAGAACTAGATTTGGTAAGTTAGTTTTATCTAAAACAGAAACTGCAAATGGGTTTCTGAAGCCTCCATGGCACCTGTTCACTCTGCTGATCTGATGCTGTGATGGATGAGGCTGGTGATGGATGGGAAA
Source organism: Neogale vison (assembly GCF_020171115.1). NCBI lineage: Eukaryota > Metazoa > Chordata > Mammalia > Carnivora > Mustelidae > Neogale > Neogale vison. Next base: position 69,974,772 of record NC_058094.1, read on the forward strand.
GAAGATGATTAGAGCTTGAAGGATGTGATTTCCCTTTAGCCATCCACCACTTGTGGGAGGAAGAAAATGAAGGTGGACAAGTCAAATAGGGAATAAACCCATGTAAACAAAGTTATGGGAATAAAGAACAGTATTGATGGAGTGAGAAATGGAAGAATGATATCAGATATCACGGTCAAAGGGCACTTGAGAAAAATTAAGTTCATGAGAGAAAGTGGGAAGTACAGTTGAATTTAGACTTGAATCTAGACATTACCATCCATAGTTAGGTTGGGATCATTCTTTTGAGCAACTCAGTTTGGAATCAAGACTTTTATAACACAAACAAGAAAAGTGAGGTCCCAAAAGATACTTCTTTGAGGTCACAGTTCTTCTCAGACTCATTTTGCCAAAGTTGAGAACTTCTATTCTCTGGACGTTGGATGGGGATTGGGAGAGTCAGAGTTAAGTCTGGAGAGGCCAGATGAATGAGACTACACACACACCCACAGGCACACATACTTGCATACACACAAGCACATATGTGTACATACCACACATGTACACACACACACCACACCAAATATACCATACACACATGCACATACACCATACACATGCATACATACCTACACATGAACACCACACACCAGCACATACATGTTTGCACATGCCCATATACCAGACACATGCAAATATATCACACACATAGGACACACACAACAATACACATACATGCACACACATGTACAAACAAAATTCCACTTTTATGTTCTTTACAGACTAGAATTCTGAGTAAAATATCTTAGAATGAATGGTTCCTTTTACTAAACTAAGTTTAGAAAACTACTGCACCACAGTGTGGTAGCCCTTATTTTGATATTTGGTTGACTGCTGGGTATAAAACTTACTAATACTATACCAAGGGCAGAGGAGATTTTTTGCTTATCTTGTGAAATCTGATGCCTTTTCCACACTTTTTTTCTCCCAAGATGTACCATCTCCAGAGGGGCTGACGAGGGCATATCTAACAAATAGGGCTTTGTCATTTAAAGGATGGTCCACAGACCGACTCCATCAACATGACTTGAGAGCTTGTTAGGAATGGAGACTCTCAGGACCCATTCTGGAACCCTAGATTTAGAATCTGTATTTTAACAAAATCAGGTTGATAAGTTCCCATCTAGTTGATCTGTATGATTTTTCCAATTTCTGAAATGTTATGAATTTTGAATATTTACTGTAACATATTCTTTTTATAATTCTATAATCAAAGGAGTAATTTCAGCTTTGAAAGTTAACTGTGATGTCTTCACTCTTATGAATCCATCCATTACACATTGCACACATGAACACAGTGGTTATTGCATTATCATGAGTGTTAACACCATTTCCCATCAAGAAGCTGATTAAACTTAAAATCTACCATCAAATTTTTTACTTAAAAATGTATTTTCAAAAAAAGTATTGAAACTGTGAATGGGAGAAACGATTTAAGATGGGTCATTATAGCTCCTCAGTGTATCATGATGAACATGTTTGGATTTTGTGGAATAATGTCATGTGGAGGGGAAGAAACCCTTTCTTAATTAGCTCATTAGCTCTGATTTTACTTTACAGTGTAAACAGTCTTTTGCAGAAGTCATAATTACTTATAGATGCTAATGCTGACTGTACTTTAAAATCTAAAAATTACTGTCATTGGAGTTGTGTCTTGAAAATATGTTTATCTATCCTTGTGCAAATGCTTTCTAGAATCCTGGAAAGCACTTAAAATTTTTTTTTGAGGCACTTAAGCTCAACAGCTAATGGAAGATCATGTATTTAAATAATTTACGCTTCCATCTGGTTTGAAGAACACCAGGTGGAAGTGGCTGATCAGGATGAGTCTGTTACGTGGAAGGAAATGTTTGCTCAAAATAAATGAAAGGCAAACATTTACATGAGCCCCATCTTTTTGTCTGTGTGGGTGACTCCTGTTTCCTGCTGTACTATTCTCTGGTCTTGGATTCTGTCTTTTACATTCACTGTGTATTGATGAGATTCCAGAAGGAGCATGATGAACTGAGTGATTTCCACTGTTTTATTTTCTTCTTCACAATCTTTTGATCATAAGCAATTATTGTGTCTTTTTCTTGTCCTTCCTGCATGCCAACCTGAAATCAAAAGGGGCTGTCCCCTTGCTGTAGGAGAGAGAAAGCGGAGCTTCCTGGATGTGCTTCTCCTTGTTGCTGGGCCAACTGGCAAATTTTACGTTTCCCACTGAGCATCACAGTGTGTTGTCAAAAGCGTGGTTTTGTGAGTTGACTTTTGATAGGCACTTACTGTATCTTACCTGTCAACACCGCAGTGGACTTCCTCATTTACAGCATGTGGCTTGCAAGCACAGACCAAACCCTTCAAGCCAAGAAGAGTCCTACAGAGCACATAGCTCCACTTTCCAGCTCTCTTCTGTTCATTGTGCTTGTCAGACACATTCTCCCATGCGTGGACTTTTTTGGTGTGTATCAGTGTCTGTGTGTCTGTGTGTGTCATTTTAGGGTAGATAAAAGGAACAGAACCATTCCTGCTGTTAATGCTACAAAGACAAAAATGGAACTTTTTGTTCTGGCATCACAAGGAGGAATTACTAGCTATGGAGGGCATTTGTTCCCAGGGTTATAAACCAACTCACCTAACGATTTCTCAGCTTACATGGGAGAGTATGAAAATGATTACCACAAACTGAGTTAACACTGAGAAACACAGCCTTTTTAGTCCACATATTTTGAAATATTATGGCCTCCATACTCTACCAGTAGAACACTAAAGTTTACTTCCCTAGCCTCTAAGACTCTCCAGGGAAAAAGATCACAAAATCTGCAGCAGCTTCAAATTCATCTTTTCCAGAGCCAAATGAAATACAAATTCCAAATGTTTCGAGTTTTATTCTAGGTTTAGAAATAACACTTTTTCAAGTCAGTTCTAAATTTGACAACATCCCCTCTCTCATTGCTAGAAACAAGGCTGGACTGGGCTGGGCTAGGGATAGGGTACCCTGAGTATTACCCGGAATGACTGCTTCTCCAGCCATCACAACTACGTGAGGATTTCTGAGGGAGGGGCCCTTTCATTTATTGTAAAATAAATTGATAATGGGGTCCTTAAAAATTGTTTGATGGAAAATTGTTTGATGGAATTGTTTGGGGCATTCTTAGATCTTGTTAGCCACTCCACTTGAAACAAGCAGTAGTCATTCCTGTCATCACTTCCCTTGTTTAGCTCTTGGCTAAACCTGGAAAGGAGGCTCGGTAGGAAACATGGGCATTGAGACATCCCTGTGGCTTCCTCTCCTCTTTTCCAGGATGGCCTAGAAGCCTCAGGGGTGGTTGAGTCTAGTATATATGGAACTGGGGGGCTTTCAGTAGTCCTCATGTTCCTCTCAACTGGTGCCAGTCCTGGTGTCACTGTGGGTAGGTGCTCCTGCCTTACCAAAGGTAGAAGGCAATATGGCAGAACCGATTTAGTAAGCTTAGCAAGAATGCTGTTTAATAACTTAGTCACTGGGGGCGCCTGAGTGGCTCAGTGGGTTAAAGCCTCTACCTTCAGCTCGGGTTCATGATCCTGGGGTCTTGGGATCGAGCCCCGCATCGGGCTCTCTGCTCTGCGGGGAGCCTGCTTCCTCCTCTCTCTCTGCCTACTTGTGATCTCTGTCAAATAAATAAATAAAATCTTAAAAAAAATAACTTAGTCATTGTGTTGGACGAGGGGGTTTATGAGGCATACTTGAAAATACCTTTTGTTCATCTTCCCCACTGCTTGTTTTTCTCCTGCCCTAAGGGCCAGTTCTCGATTTTCTGGTTACCTCCAGATAACAAAAGATCCTCTGGTTGTCATCAGTAACTGATTTCACTTCAGTAGTTAATACGTCAAACCAGCGTAGTAAGTAAAACACCTGTTTCCATTTAACGGCAAACTTTTTCCTTAGCTTGGGCTAGTTGCAAGCAGTCCCCCGTAGGCTTGTGGGGGCTGCTGGGGTGTTAGTGCTGGTGCTACTTGCCCCGTACAGTGCTCTGTCTCGCCAGGGCCAGAGTTAGAGATGGTATGGAAGAGGAGAGGGAGGCAGGAAGCTCGCACTGTTGGCAATGGGTGCTCCCTGGATTTGGGAGATTGGTAAAACTACATTTCTCTTGTAGGACACACACACACGTACACACACACACACACACATAGACAATTGCTGTGAATTTCTTACCTGCGAGCATGTCTTCCCTGGTTGGTCACATATAGGGTCCTCAGCCCTGGGGATTCAGCAGGTCACACACTGATAGGGTCTCTTCATCTGTTTAGGTAGGTCCTATGTTAGTATTACGCCGGCTTGCTCAGATGAGAGGCCACATCTGGGGATACTCAGGAATCGTTTGCTGCAACAAACCCTGGAGGCATATGCAAGGCATGACAACAATTTCTACTTCACTATCAGAGGAGCTGGCCATCATCTTTCTCCCTTTGGAAATTCCAGGGTCAGACACTAGTCCATGGTGTCTCCCAGCTCTGGGGGATGTATGCCAGGCTTTCAGAGGGATCCCACCGAAGTCTTTTCCTTAAATGTGAAGGGAGGGGCATGCACTGGCTTACACTCCGAGTTCCTCAATCTTGGGGAGGGTTGGCACTGATAGCATATAGCAGAGCAGCTCTGCAAAAAGTCCTTTAATAATCAAACTGCTTTTTCGGTCCCCCCCAGTTCTTTCTAGGCTGAGGATGAGTAGTGAGCAAAGTGTTGAATAACGGTTTTTAACCAAGTCCCGTGCATGTTCTGACTGGTGGCCTTGTGTCTCGCTTTGTAAATATATTTACTGTCTTGGGGCCTCTGCTGAAATTAAAGTCAAAATGGTTTATTTAGCATCTGGTTACATTAAATCAAAGTTTGAGTTTGAAAATCCAGGTTTTATGTCCGTACGGATATGTGAATATCTATGCATCCTCAGTTGAACAACTTAAAATTTAAAGTTTCTCTTCTGCTTTCTCTTTAATTACATGTGCATTTGAATGAAGAGCTTACAGGGGAAACAAAATCTTTCCAAAGTAGAGAAGTTCTATTGCTCATTTCTAACCAGATGATATTGTGGGGAAACCCCTAAATAGTTCTATGATGTAGACAGAAGAATTATTGTCCAATCTGGACCCCTTTTTCTAACATCATGATCTTCTTCAGCAGCAAGGTGAATAGTATTCAAAATGAAAGAGGTGATATCATGGAGAGCCTGGGTGGCTCAGTCAGTTAGGCATCTTCCTTTGGCTCAGGTCATGATCCCAGGGTCCTGGGATCAAGCCCCATCTTGAGCTCCCTGCTTGGCCAGGAGCCTGCTTCTCCCTCTCCCTCTGCCTACGGTTCCCCCTGCGTACTTTCTTTCTCTGTCAAATAAATAAGTAAAATCTTAAAAAAAAGAAGTGATCAACAACACAAGCAGTAATTAACCAAACAGCTAGCAGTTATGGAATATGCACTCTGTTTCAGATGTTAAGCTAAGATCTTGGAGAAGTTTGGTCCTCAGACCCTCACAATAGCCCCACGTGAGGGGGCTGCTATTATTCTCCTTTGATGGAGTTTTAATGACTTGCAGAGGTTCATATAGACTTCAGTCCAGGATATCTAACTTCATAGCATATTTTCTTAAAAAGATTGAAAAGAGAATTAGGAGGGATTTGGAGTTCTGAGAAACATTTTCTTGTGAAATGGGATTGTAGAATTTTATATGCTGTCATATTCCCTTGACTTCACTTAGTTTCAGCCATTTTATTGAATTTATTTTAAATAATCTTGCTCATTGAACATGACCTATTTTTGTGGGCATGGGAATATCAGGACAAAAGGGCAAGTTTGGGGACACCTGAGTGGCTCAGTGGGTTAAGGCCTCTGCCTTCTGCTCAGGTCATGATCCCAGGGTTCTGGGATCGAGACCCACCTCGAGCTCTCTGCTCAGCAGGGAGACTGCTTCTTCCTCTCTCTCTCTCTGCCTGCCTCTCTGCCTACTTGTGATCTCTGTCTGTCAAATAAATAAATAAATCTTTAAAAAGAAAGGGCAAGTTTTTTTTTTTTTTGTAAACTACTTTACTGAGGTATGATTGATATGTAAAAAGTGATATGTATTAAATGTATACAATTTGATGAATTTGTGGTAAGTATACATCTCTGAAACCATCACCACCATCAGATGTATTTGCCATAGATGTATTTATTATCTCCTAAAATTCCTCCAGCCTCTCTTGTTAGTTAATTATTTTTTTGTGTGATAAGAACACTTAACCTAAGATTAACTCTTTTAGCAAATTTTAAGTATACAATATAGTGATAGCTATAGGAACTGTGTGTTTGGTAGAGCTCCAGAATTTTCTTATTTTGCATAACTGAAATTTCACATGACCATCATCTCCACATTGTCTTCTTCCCTGAGCCAAAGGAGCAGGTTTTATAAGAACAGTGCTAAAGGGTCTCCTAGGAACTTTTTTTGCCCCTTTTATCAATGTTTAAGAAACTTCCATTTAGTTCATTTATTTTAATGAAGAGTATGGGTGGCCATTTTTCACTGCTACTTCCTGACTCATCTGATTGTTATTTTCTTAAAGTCAAGGATTTCTTTACTTAAAGTGGTATTTAAGACATGGCATGGACAATGTAGTAATCATGTTTTTTTGATTCCCTAAATAAAGGGAAAGGCCATGGAGAACGCAAGTGTACCCATACCCACTGCACACTGATGACTTTCTTTTTCTTCACAGGTATGTGAATGGAATAGCGTAGACTTAGCCTGTGCCCCTTTCCTTCCTGGATGAGGGAAGATGTGTTTAGGTCAGGCTGTATCTTTCACAGTGTTTCTTTTCTTTTCTTTTTTAAAGATTTTATTTATTTATTGGATATATATAGAGAGATCACAAGTAGGCAGAGAGGCAGGCGGGGGGTGGGGGGGTGGCGGGAAGCCAGATATGGGGCTTGATCCCAGGACCCCAGCATCATGACCTGAGCTGAAGGCAGAGGCATTGACCCACCGAGCCACCCAGGTATCCCTTTCACAGTGATTCTTAACCACGCAGGTTAAGAATCTTGCTGGCTGGTTGTGTGTGTGAGTTTTAGAAAACAGAGGGAAACAGTAGACTGAGTAAGAGAACACATGAGTGGAAAGGTTTGGACAATGTGAAAATGGTGCCAATAGCATTCCTTTAGTCATTTTGAGTACCTTTGTTCTAAAAGTACTCTGTCTTATTTACGAATTTCCTGAAATGAGAATGATTTTAAAATAGACCAAGATAGGCTTTCCAGATTGGTGGTGGGATTTTCTCCCTTTCTGCCCTCAGTCACCTAAAATTTTAAATTTTAGTTTTCTTTCTTTTTTTTTTTTTTAAAGATTTTATTTATTTATTTGACAGAGATCACAAGGAGGCAGAGAGGCAGGCAGAGAGAGAGAGGAGGAAGCAGGCTCCCTGCCCAGGACCCTGGGACCATGCCCTGAGCCAAAGGCAGAGGATTAACCCACTGAGCCATCCAGGTGCCCCTTAAATTTTAGTTTTCTTAAAGGTTATGAATCTTATGACCAGTGTGAATAAAAGGAAAGGTCTCCGGAAAACTATGCCATTTTATTGTTGTGTTGAATGTAATCCACATGAAAACAGTTTGTCAGATTCAGGACAAGTCCTCTAGACCTCCTATGGACATAGGAGAATTTACTATATAGAATGATTTACTTTTTCCTTTGTTCAATAACAATTTGTTGAGCACCTGCTACGTCTCAGTTGCTGTCTAGGTGTGGGAGTAAAGTGAACAAAATGAGACAAAATCCATGCTTGAATTGAACTTACAATCTTATGAGTGGAAATAGAAAATGAGCAAAAAAATTAGTAATATATAGTATATTAAAGATACATGCTATGGAGAAAAATAGGGAGTGGGGATATAAAAGCTGGGGTTGAGGGGGATGGTTTAATATCAAGTAAGAACATTAAGGAGAACTTGCTGGGAAGGCGATTTTTGAGAAGATGAGAAGAAAAGCAGGAAGTGAGCTGTGTGAAGATTGGGGAAGGTGCTAGAAACACCATGACTTTTAGGCGATCTACTGTTTGGGAGGACTCCTTTGGCTTGATCTGCTCTGGCATTGTATCTCTGGAATCAGTTTAGAGCTCAACTGACCTCTCAAAGTAAGGGGAGAGTAAAGCAGTAGGACTTTCAGGAAAAAGAAAAAAAAAAGATGGGAAGGAAACGCCTTCATGTAGCCTGGTGGTGGGTTTAAGGGCCCACCCTTTCTCTGCCAAGGAGATGCTATTCTATTTCATTTTTCAGGTATAGGATCTGGTGTCTCTTTGAGTTGACTACTTACGCAAAATTTAGTCAACTCTAACACGAGACAGGGTACAGTTCTTACAGGCCTGCCCTCCATTTTGATGTCAAGTGCAAGTTTGGGGGATTCCCCAAACCACCCTCAGGTTTGAGAATTCTTTAGCACTTGCAGAACTCACTGAAAACTGTCATACTTATGGTTATGGATTATAGCAGATTAAAATCAGCTAAGGGAAGAGATGCATAGGGCAGACTCCAGAGAGGTCTAAATGTTAAGCTTCCAATTGTCCTCTCCCTGTGGAGACACAGATAGCATTAACTCTTCCTGGCATCCATGTGTGGCAGTGTGCATGGAGCTTTGCCAACAGGGGAAGCTCATCTGAGCCTGGGTGTCCAGAGTTTTTATTGGCACTCAGTCCCTTCTCATCTGCATGTCCTTTAGTTTCCAGCTCTTCTGGACATTAGGTTGACACCCTTAGACTCCAGTGCCTCCTGAGAGCAACAGATATTGCTTGGCCTAACATAAATCACATCGTTGAACTCCTTGGTGGCCAAAGCCCCCAGGCAAACAAAGACAGTCCTTCTAGTCATGACATTTCAGGAGTTGAGAGATCAACTCTCAGTAGCTAAAGGCAAAGGCCAGACCTCTCTTTTGGATAAAGTTAATGTTTCACTATACAGTTTGTAATATGCAATGATTTTTCTCCAACATTTTTGTTTTTAGAACATCACTCACTACCGCTCTTCATTTAAAAATCCACATGAGAGGTGAAGAGGCAGAAGCAGAGCTGGGGGCTCTTCATCTGCACACATGAGGGGACCACATATTTCACATTTGCATCTTAAGTTTCTTTACTATTGAATATAGAGTAGATGGCTTTAAATAGCATCCTTCTCAGTGTCTTTTGTCCCTTTTTGGGGCAAGAGGGAAAACACGAATTCATAGACAAAAATATGTATATATTCCGCACAAAATCATTGAAGGTAAGTAAACTAATAGCACATAGATTTAAATGTTTACTGGTTTGTGTCAGTGTCTGGTTATACAATGAATAATTCATATCAAACTAGTAGAATGTAACATTTACATAAAATAATACTTTGCAAATTTATGGTAAGTACTAATTACTTGCCTTATTTGCCATGACTATGATATTAAATATTCATAAAAATGTGATTATTTCTTTGATTTGGCAGGCATTTAGATTTCTCTACAGCTTTTCACACTGCTAATTTTAATCCAGTAAATTATCTGGAAGAAAACAGTATGCAGCCTAAAAACTGTTCAAAATTCACTCCAACATTGAGCACATTATGGACGTAATGATCCATTACAACCAAACTTCAAGAAGGTCTTAGAAGAAAACTGAGAATTAAACAAAGAAATATGGAGGCTATCATCATGATTTGTCAGATATGTTTATTAGGAGATTTTTTTACATATATGATGGACAATTTTTACAAGTACTATCCTGATCTATAATAAACACATTTTGAGATGTTTTGCTCCCGCCCGGGGCCAGTTTAAGAGAATTTACCAGGACTCTGCCAGTGTTCATTTCCCAGCTTGATGTTTAGTGAGATTATTTGTGAAGGCACATTAATGCAAGAATCTGAACTGTGGGTAAGTGTGCTAGAAATGCTCCTTATGGGATCAGAGGGGACACCTCCTCCCTTCCTCCCTGCTCCTGTTTAAGTTGTGGGTTCTCATCTTCTATAAAACAAAATCAGAGTTCTATGGCACAAAACTCATATCAGAGGAGATTGTAAGGCATTACCTGATTGTTTCAGATTCTGTTAACTTATAAGCATTCTGGTAATAATTTGCCAGCCTTTTTTTTTTTTTTTAATTCAGTGAACACAAAATGAATCTCTCTCATGGATATTTGGCATTCTGTAGTCAAAACATTCAGAGAGGAAAAGGAGGGTTTCTCTTGGGATCCAAAGGCTTAAGGACATACAAGAAAAAGGGAGGTAGTAGTAGAAGGGGGGTGGAGAATGTCAAGTGTGAGCTTGCTTATCAGAATAGTTGGAGGGAGATGTCAGAGAGGGACCAGACACAGTGCCTCTCTTGTTTATACCACAGCTTCTGTCACTGAATCTCTATGAGCCAAAGACATTATATAACCCAGAGTTCCTTTGAGAGCTAGTATTCAACAGGGTGAGTTTTATTAATTCAGTACCTGGAGCTAGAGCTAGGAAGCGCTCCCAGATTTGTTCTTACCTATTTATGAAAGGTGCTTGAATCAGGTCAGGGCTATGACACTGAATAACAATAAAGTTAACTCTGAAAAGTGTTGTGTTTAAAATATAACCCCCCCCAAATCAGAGGTTTGTAGCTTGAGACTAACAGAAGAGGATAGGTGGTGTGACATACAGACAAAAGAGGGCCCTTCTTTCACAAACATTAAGGAAAACATGAAATGAAAATTAAGACTGGAAATTTAAATGGGTAGCAACTCAACAAAGTTTATAAACCTGTAAGTATGAATGCTCTGCTTTGTTTGTCCTTAAAAGTGACAATGACCGGGGTGCCTGGGTGGCTCAGTTGGTTGAATGGTTGCCTTCTGCTGGGGTCATGATCCCAAGGTCCTGGGATGGAGCCCTACATCAGGCTCCTTGCTTAGCGGGGAGTCTGCTTCTCCTTTTCCCTCTGTTGCTCCCCCTGTTTGTGCGCTTTCTGTCAAATAAGTAAATAACATCTTTTTTTTAAAAAAAGTGACTATGACCTGATAACCAATGCTAACATCATGGATGCTTAACAGCATGTTCTGAAGAAAGATAACTTGGTTTGTTTATCATGCCAGGAGGCAGCACAGCTTAGTAGTAAGGTTGGGAGCAGACAGATGGGGGCACCAGCTCTGTCTGCTCCCGACTTCTAAAAAGTGTGACTTCTAATAAGTTATTCAACTTCTCTCTGCCTCAGTTTCCTCATCTGAACTGGGGAGGCACAATATTCATCTCATAGGATTGTTGGGAGGATATACTAAGAATGTTTCTATAAAGGCTTAACATAGTGTCTGGCATGTGGTGAGTGCTTAGTAAATTTTAGCTTGTATTATTACGCCTATTACATTTAGGGAACTAAAACAGAAAAAAAATCAATTAGTTAAATGTCTGTTCATATGAAGAAAGACTTCAGATATTTGATATTTGCCAGAATGTTTGAATTGACTGCACTGCATGATTTTGTGATAGTAGAAAACTAGCATAATCTATATAAGTCAAAGATGGCCACGGCAGGCCTCCCAACTCAGTCTTGGGTTTAAGCCGGAATGGACAAAGTAGACATTTCAGTATGAGGTTCAGGATGAACCTTGGTTCTAGAGCACTTCTGATTCTGGTAGTTCTGGATATATTCTAGATCAGGAATTCGTGATCTGGAATCCATGGGTAACTAGAGTTTAGGATTATTACTTATACATTCTTTAAGGAACTTGTTAACGCCTGGAAATGGGATACAAAACTGAAGGTATACACATTTTTCTGGGCAGAAGGTCCATAACTTTGATCAGATTATTAAGGGTTTATGACTCTTCAGATGTTCAGAATAATTGGTCCGGATCATGTGGGCTCTTAATGAGCACTACCTAGAAGCAAATAAGGTTCCAGATTCCCAGTGAGTCTGAGTGGTGATTAGGGGAGCAGGAATCTTGTCTTTGTTCTGGCATTAGGAGGCTATCTATGATGTGTTAGCTTTTTTGGCATGCACTTCACATTGAGCTTTTACTAAACAAAATTGATATGGTCATTCTCCCAAATGTCACTCTTTTGCTATAGCCACCTCATCCTTCCTTATGTAATTGTTATTTTGAGTTCCAGTACCAGACTTTCCATTTATAACAAATGTTACAATCATGCTATATAATCATGTTAGATCTTCCCATAATTTTGCTACATTTAAATAATTTTGAATCCTGACTCTGTCATTCAATTCATTTTATGACACTCGCAATTTCCTTTTAGTCATAAATTTGATAATCATGCCACCTAAATAAATATGGAAAATCCTGTGTCCATTTAAGAAAAGTCTTTTTCTTTTTTGGAAAAAAATATATTCAGGCTTGATAAACTTTTTCAACACAAAACACTGTAATCATCTTTCTGGCAAAATAGGAATGATATTTACAGAACAATTTTTGAGTCCCTTGTTACAATGTTGAACTGATAAATTAGGGAAAAGCAAGAATAGATTGAAATATGTTACTCCTTTTTAGCCAAAGCCTTCTTGTGTCATTGTTTTGAAAATTAGCAATGATACATGAATATGATTTGCCTAAATTGAGGCTATAAAAAAAACAACGCAAAGAACGTTGTAGTAGAGTGTGAAACTATTCTGACCCAATTTTTACTTCCCTAACAAACCCACACAAAGTCCTCAGAAAATCTGCTGCAAGATGGCACAGTATAAAATAACTATGTATAAGTTAACCCCACCCACATCCCTCTCCCCACCTATGTTGCTATCGGTACTTCTTACAATGAAGAAAAAAATGTAGACCGTGTGCTTGCTTGCTTTCTCTGAAGTCTATGCACCACCTACTGAATTGCTTTTCCGAGCTATGACCAACCTTCTCAAGAGCCTGCTCACCAGGTTTGAGACACAAAGCTGCCTTGAAATCAAAGATTCGGTCTGATGGAGCCTCTCCAGTTCCTGATGCTAATCATAGAACTGGAGGCTGCTCTTTCAGGAAAGCAGAACCTTCACGTTTTAAAGAGGGGAAAATCCTACCTTCCAAGAAAACTGCAGAGTATATACCTCTTCCCTTTCCACTAGTCAGCTCCCCCAAGCTGATTTATTATTATTATTATTAATTACCCTGACGAGGACTTGTGGATTCACCACAAGCATCTCCTTACTGTGGGCAGAGGGTTGCAGAGAGCCTCTACTTCCCAGGAAGTTTCCTGGGAAGCCAAAGGAAAACTGTACACAGGGAGGGGTCAAGAGTGGTGTGCGGTGGCTGTTAGCAGCTGTGGGCACCATCTGACTGATCCGAGCATGTCCTCCGAGCTGCCTCAACAATATGTGGAGCTTATGGGAGATCCAGGCCCGGCTGCCGGGTGTCATTTCCTATAAGGGAACTGGCTGAATTGGCGCCGGTTCTGTCCTCGGCAAATGTGCCTAGTGGAACAAGTGTGGTCTTCATTTGCCCAGAGTCTCTGAAAGGAACACAAAGGGCCGAGAAGATGGTTTCCTTTGTTAACACGGAGATAACATTGTTTGCCTATGTTAATTTAAAAGGAGGACCCAAAACATGAGACATCTGGTTTTTAAAAGTCAAATCTGTGCCCTCTTCTTGGGGTTTTTCGTTTAATTGGGGTATAATTAAAAACATTGAAAAAAAATGGGAGATATCAGCTAGAGAGTTTCCATTCCTGGGACTTTCACCCTACCTGAGACCAAACAGGTCCTTGATTGTGTTTAAAAAGCCCAACTTTTGTTTTGCAGATGGTGCAGTTGACCAATGCTGCCATTCTTTGGCTGGATGAAGAGAGGTCAGCCCTCTGGAGTCTGGGATAGTTTTTCTGACAGTGTAGAGAGTATTAGCCTGAGCTGCTTGAAATATGTGATGTCTAGAAACAGTGGGAATAGTATTTATTGTAGCTTATGTGCACATTGTGTGGGCTTTTAGCTGTTGAATCAGAGGTCCCGCTCTTTAAATGTCATTGCGCTGCCCTGTCATGTTGTTGCTCCTGGGAAAGAAACTACAGAAACTTTAAAGAAAAGGCATCCATTAGTCCATTGGCACCCAAGAGCACCATTGAGTTTCAGGAAGAAGGAACTTAAGACCATGCAAAGCAGTACATTGACACATTATTTGCCTAGCACTGTTTAGAGGAGAGTTTACCTTCTGCATCTGGAGGATAAGCATAGATTAACAGTGTATTAGTGTCCTAGGGCTGTCGTAACAAAAATAGCAAAAAGGGTGGCTTAAAACAACAGGCATTTATTGTCTCCCCATTTTAGAGGCTACAAGTCTAAAGTCAGGTGTTACCAGGATTATACCCCCTCTAAAGTCCTCCAGGGAGGATCCTTCCTTGACTCTTCCAGCTTCTGGAGCCTCAGATGTTCTTTGGCTTGTGGCAGCAGATCTCCAGTCATTGCCTCTGTCTTCACATGGCCTTCTCCCTGTGTCTCTGTGTCTTCATGTGGCTGTCCTCTTTTTGTCTCTCTTTTTCCTTATAAGGACCCGGTTATATTGGATTAATGAGCACATCTTAACTAATTGCATCTGGAACTACTCCATTTCCAAGTAAGGTCACATTCTGAGGTGCTGGGAATTAGGACTTCAACGTATCTTTTTTGGGGTACACAATTCAAACACGAAGACCTAGCATTAAAGGAGAGTAGACTGAAGGGGAATTAAGAAATGAACTCTGTTACTCTTCATTTCATTAGGAATTAGGATAGGTGATGGAGGTGCTGCTTATGGGATTTGGCAGTACTGACTGAAGGCAGAAATTTAATCCTTAGAGATGCCAGGAACTGTGGAAAGGAGCAGTATTAGAATTAACAAGATTTATAAATGAAGGCCATGCCAAGACAAAATTTGTTGGCACCATAGATTGTCTTTGGATCTGATGAATTGGAAAAACTCTTTGTGAGAATGCTCCATCACAGAAAGATAGTGGCTTTGTGATGGGTGTCATGTATTTTTAGAGGTGACAAAGCCTACTTTTTCAGTCAAAAGTAAATACAAAGCCCTGGCTTAGTGTCATGTTCTATATTTTGGATACACAAAAGTAACATACGATACTCACTTATAGTTCAAGAAATCTAACCAGAAGGGTTTGGGAATAAGGTTTTACGGTGAACTGAAGTTCTTATTTTATCAGGAATCTCATTTTATCACCATTCTTATTTCTTATTGTGGGACCCTTACAGGAAGTGATACAGTTACTCCTGGATATTTTCTAGCTTACTAGTAGCTGGAAGGTTGCAAATGACAAAATCTTCCCCTTAGAGTTCAATGATTAGTTTTTCTACCTTAACAGTTACTTTTCCTGGGTTCCATGGGTAAAAGGAACTCAGTCACCTTATCTCAAACAAAACCAAACTCAAAAGACATTTATTTATTAGTAGTATGAAGGAAACAGTAGTAGAAGATACAGTACTGATTGTGTTCCCGAGACTGTATCAGTTGTGTCTTGGACATTCTTCACTGTGCTACTGGGCCCACTTCTTCAGCAAAGTTGGGGAATGATCACACAGGAGGACACTGAGCCAAGTGCTCATAGCGATGCAGTAGTCAAGTGGAGTGTGTCAGACTCAAACCTCCCTTTGTCTGAATTCAAAGTCTGAATACCTATTGCCTGCTTTTTAGGAACCATGGTTAAGGAGGGAGCAGAACTTTTCAGGGCTGTACAAATAGTATGAACAGAAGCAAAAAATAGTCTACCCAAAAACACTTCTTATTGGGTGCCAACTATGTGCCACGTGCTTTGAAGATAGACATTTTTACTCATTATGTAATTAATCTAGACACTTTTATGTGCTATCTCTTCTCACAAAAACCATACAAAATGTTATTCCCCATTTTCCAACCGAAATGGTTTTCCAAAGACAATACAGATAGTAGTTGTTGGAGGTGGGCTTTGCACAACTGCAACTGGTAAATAGAGAATGGCGATCATTTTGAATTATCTGGAACAGAAGCACCTTGTTAGTGAGCGTGAGAGATAAAATTGGAAGTGTGTGGGCAATTGATGGAGGGTTCTGAATGTAAGCCTGAGGACTATATCTATGACAGCGATATTACCAAGCAACTGCAGTTTTTGAGCAGCTGGGTAAAGTGATGAAAACAATATTGAAGAAGAGGAATCCAACATTTATGAGGGGAGAAAATAGAGGCAAGGAAACCAGCCAGAAGGTTTTTACAGTAATTGAGGCATAAGTTGAATTAAGCCTTCTGTGTGTGGGGGCTGTGGAAAAGAAAAGAAAGGGAGTTTGTTTGTTTACACCTTGTCTCGCTCCAAAGAAGACTTTAAGGTAGTTTGCAAGAATCTTTGAAATACAGCAAAGGAATGCAATGAGTGGCATGGGGGAAAAACATAAAAACAAACAAGGGTAATGAAATAGAAGTAAGGCCAATGCATTTCTGATGTGGAAGGCATCCTGCTCATCTACAACATAATTGAAGAAGGGAACAAATCTGTATGTTCCAGAAATACAACTCTGTTCCTCTGGCTTAATGCAGGGGTGAATTTTAAAGTATACAGAGGAATTTGGGGGGCTACATACTCTTTAGGCAATCCAAAACTTGCAGAACTTTTGATAAATATTACATGGCATTAAGTTGAAGTAATAGGACTGTGTTTATTGAATGCCAGAGATAAAAACCAGAAACCTATTCCTTAATCAAAGTCAAGCTGGTTAACATTGTTTTTGACATCTCCTTTTCAGAAAGGAGATATTGCCTGGGTAGATTACCCTAACTTCACTCATGGAGGAGTCAAGAATATGCTTGGGAGGGATAAAGATTCTCATGAGAAAAAAAAAATGCATTAACTAAGTGGCGATCCTGGCCTCCCATTTCAACTTCATGTAACACATCCATTTGAGAAATTTTTAAGGCAAATGGAAAACTAATATCACAGACATAAATATCTACATAAACCATAGAATTTTAGTTTTTCTAGTTTAACGCAAAACTTCCCGGATGTCCTTCAAATAGATTCACTCTATTAGGATGTGTATTTGGAATGAGCTAACTTTCTGCATGATATGGAATAGGGATTAACGGAGAGGCACTAAGTGATGAATCACAGGGGTTAGAGCACAGTAGGGAGAAGAGAATGAGGCTATACCCTTAGTCTATTCCTGTTAGACACTATCAGGGACTCTTAGTTGCAAACAACAAAATCCTTACTCCTACTAGTTATAGCAGAAAAAGAATTTGTTAAAAAAATTTTTGACTGGTACCCTCAGCATGAAGTACATTTTACCTTGTGGCATTCACGTATCCATACCTGTTTTCATATATACATAAAACAAAGTTTGAGTGGAGCAATATCTCTTGCTTTATGAGATTTAAACATTCTTCTTGTTCTATTCTGTTGCATTTTAAGAAATTGCTGGTTGTAATTCACTAAATGGATTTTACATCTTACTAATTGGTTGTGAACAATAGTTTAAAAAAAAAAAACCACCATATTAAGGATTGTCAGATAGCTCTGGAATTTCTGGGATTGGAAAGTTAGGTTGGAGGTAATGCAGCCAGTCACAATAGTAAACGCACACCATGACTCAGCTGGAGTGAGTCACTGCTTCTTGTACCACCTGAGCTCATAGCCTTGATATGGAACACCAAGTACCAGAAATTCCACTACTCTTTTCCACAGAAGCCAGATGCATCCTTTGCCACCCTACTCTGAAAATGGATTCTGCCACAGCCCGGCTTCCTTGGGTTGTTTAATTCCAAACTCAGAGCTCCCATGAGTGTGTCTGTTGCTAGAGCCTGATGGACTGGTGCCTCAGCTGCAAGGAGAATACATTTTCGTCTTCTTTTCTGGGAAGGCAAAGCTTATATGGTGGGGAAACCCCAAACAATGAGTGTTTGTTGTGGAGGTGTTGGGCAGGTAAAAAAATGGCAGGTGCTCATTGCATCCCAGATAAATGGTGGCTTACACTCAGTTGATTCCAGAAAATAATTCACATTGAGTGCTTGGTATTCTTCATGATTATGAAATTGAGGGTATAGTAAAGTAGAAGTAGAGAGTACCAAGGTCCGTCTTGAGGAGCCACAACAGAAGGCTGACGTGAGCTATATATTTTGAGCAATAATACATAATAGTTGCTCTTGCTGGTTTTGAACAGAGAGAATTTTTTCTGGAAACAGCACCAGTCTCATCTTCTAGGGCTTGAAAGAGAATATTTCACATGACAGACAAAGCTAGTGTATGGTAATCATACAATCTTCTCTTACAGGAGAGCTCCAGACTTGCAAATTGACAGAATCCTTGAACACTCCTAGTACTCTGATGTGAAGATCTTTCTTAGGCCTAGATGCCAGATGATTACAGAGAAATCTCAAATAGCTAATTATAGGAGGCAATGGTTAGATGAAGGATTAGACACATTTTCGTTCTCTTAGACATGGGCCTTGTAGCATTTAGATGGCTCTTAACAAATGTGATTCTGGAAAATATTGTCAGTTATGGTAATAAACTGGGTTATGAGAAGCTGAGAGAATACAGATATGAATTTTGTTGTTATAATTGTCATCACGACTGTGCATAACAGCCGGAAGGCAGAACAAGTGACTTAACTAAGGCATAATTGTTCATGGTAGTAGTATTGATAATTTATTGTTTGTGTTATGCTGATTTGATTTGGTGGGGGAGGGGAAGCTATCCTAGTTAAATAAAGATATTAACATTTCATTTTATTCAGAATTTTTTGAGCTCCTGTTAATAGTACTTAGGTTCTGTTCCTTATTAAGTCAATTGTTCAGAAAGAGAGAGTAGCTTGAATGATTAATAAACCTAAGGGTGGTCATCATTTATCTAAGTTAATTGTTGGTTGCTTTAAAGGATAAAGGGAAAGAAAGAGAAATCATGAAATATGTACCCAAATGGGCCAAATACCATTATCCTAAATCTCAGAGCTCAATTCAGAGTTGAGAAGAATTTTAGGATGTGTGGTCTTAATTGAGTATTGCTAGTTGAGTACAGCTGGAGGAAAACACACAACTCTGTTGTCTGATCTCACTTTAAATTTATGACTCCTAAGTTCCCGTGAGCCCTTAGTGCAATCCTGTGATCCTACTACATTTCGCTAGCCAGTTCATTTTCTTGATCACCTACATGATTATTTCCTACCTTCTTTTCTCCAACAGATCTCCAACGTTACCTCTCCATTCATTACTCTATACTGATAACCTCCCATCATTGACAACATAGAAGCAATCTGAAGAGAGCCTCCATACAGTGCCATTCCCAAATCTACCAACCCACTTGTATTTGTCCCCACATCCACTTCCTTCTGACCTACAATAATTAAAGAACTGTCCATACTTCTTTTTTAGTATGTTGGATCCCATTCCTTCTTGCCTACTCAAAGACATGGCATCTCTCTCTTACATTATTAACCCTCCCTAATTCCTGGATTATTCTCATCATCATGTAAGTATACTATTGTAGTCCTGTGTACTATATTTCTAGCTTCTGTAAACTTGATCCTTTAGTATTTGCCATACTGAAGATATTGGCAATATCTTGGCATATTAAAGATATGGCAGACATCTCATTCTGGACAACTGATAATATGACTGAATCACCTTGCTTTGGCCTTCAGCCTTCCTTATTTATATACCCTTCCAGAAACCAATCAGTCAATCAAACACAAACAAGTCAATCTAGAATCGACACCCACAACCACTTTCTTTATGAGACTGTCATACTCTGGGCACTATACACCTGCCTTATCACCCCAGGGTCAAGTACCAGATGACAATGGGCAGATTCTATGCCCCAGAGCCCACTGAAGTTGTTCAAACTAACCAATCCTAAGCCTGCTTGCCTTGCCTGACACTTTTTTTTTCCTGTAGAAACCACAGTGAAGTTCCTTCTCTCTTCTATCTCAAAACTGACCACAGTGTTTCTCACTCTGGTTCCCTGTCACATGACGGGAACTCTCCCTGTATCTGTGAATATATGACTCACCATCTTTTCAGTGGCAGTTGTCTTCCAAACTGTTGCTCTTACTCTGCCCCAAAATTTCTATTATTACATTATATTTTAAAACACCCTTATTTGGAAAAAAACAGCACCATTCTCTTTTGGTGTTATATTCACTCTTTATATGTACTTTCTTTTTAAACTAAATTCATTAGATAGTGATCCTGCCCCTCTCTCAGTTTCCTATCTTTCTGTTATTTCTTTAATTCCCTCTAGTCAGATTTTTGTCTTTACCACTTTGACGAATTCTCTTACCACAGTAAAATGTTGACTTCTGTCTTGACAAATCCAAGAGTCCTCATTTTATTTAGTATTTCTATAATATGTGAGGCAGGTGATTGCTCCCGTCTTGAAAATTTTTTTCTCACTTGCTCTTCTTTTCACTCTCTCTCTTGGTTTTTCCTTATCTACCTTACCTTTTTTCTTAGGTGTCCTTTCTTTCTCCTTCATACAGGTCATCAATTCTTAAACTCTTTGCTCTTATACCTCCTTATGCACTTTTTTTTTTTTTTAAAGAGCTCTTTACAGTTTTCAGAATTGCTGGGGATCCCAAAGAGCTCTTGCTTATGTGGATTGCTTCTATTGCTGATTACTATATAAGAAATTCAAGCATAAAAATTTAAAAACATTTATTAACTTGCTTAAAAATAACAAACCTGTTGGATATTTTAAAAAAGATTTTATTTATCTATTTGAAAGAGAGAGAGAGAGAGAGCACATGCATAAGAAAATATGGGTAGGAGGGAGTGGCAAAGGGAGAAGCAGACTCCTCACTGAGCAGGGAGCATGACGCAGGACTTGATCTCATGATGTGAACAGAAGGCAGATGCTTAACTGACTGAGCAACCCAGGTACCCCCAAACCCATTACACTTTAATGTAAATAACTTTTTTTTAAATATAGAATAACCATATTTTCCCAAACATTTAGTGAGAAGAGTGTTAGAGTTTTACATTTTGCTAATCTCTTTAATGTCCGGGTTAATAAAAAACAGGTGGATTTTCATATCTGCCTCTGCCTTTCATCTGCTGCCACATCACAAGTCATGTGGCACCTAGAAAACTCCACTATATTTTTGTGAGAGAATGAGAATGAAAAAGGCAAATGTGATCTTAGTATTGTTATGAAAATAACATTGACCATGTGTGCCTCCTAAAAAAAATCTCAGGGATCTGCAGAGGTCCCTGATCACATTTTATTCCTGGTTCTCTTAGGTCACCTCACCTGTGTCCTTAAATGCTGTCTCTGAACGTGACTCCAGAAGTTTACATCTCATGCTAGATGACTTCTCTGAATGCCAGGAGATATATTTGTAAATTTCTATCTTGCATCTCCTCTTGTCTAAGAGGCAGTTCAAACTTAACATGTCCCAACCTGGACTCAGTTTATGCCCACAAACTTGATCATCATTCCCCATTCCAATCAATGGATTCCAGTTGCGTGGGCCAAAAAAAGATTGTGTTATTCTTAACTTCTTTTTTTTCATATTCCACATCAAATTCATTAGCAGATCCTGCTAATCTTGGAAATATTTTTCAAATCCAACCTCTTCTTATGATGTCTGTTACCACTCATCCTACTCCAAGCCACCAAATCTCTTGCTGGGATTATCGCAATGAATTCTACCTCCTTGATTTACATTTCACATAGTTCTCCCTATCTGGTCTCTTCACAGGAAACCCAAGGGATCTTTTGGAAATTTGAGTCCGCTTCCTCTAATGGCTTTTGATCTGAATCAAAGTAAAATCCACAGCCCCTGCCATGGACTGCGGGACCTCATCTCCTCCCACGCTTCTCTGCATCTCCTGCAACAGGGAGAGACTCTGCTCTTCCTCAAACACACAAAATAGTCTGCCTCAAGGTCTTTGAACGGAGTTCTGTTGGCCAGGAATGCTTTTCCTCTGCACAAACATGTGGCTCAATCCCTTGTTTCCTTTAGGTCACTCCTCAGATGTCACTTTTGGTGACTACCTTGTATACCCCCATGATCATTCTATCTCCTTCTGCTACTTTATTATTTCTCATATCACTTACCACCCCTTGGTTGGTTTGTTATGTACCCATTTGTCTGTTGGCTTTCTCCCTTCCCACGAGAATGTAAATTTGAGGGCAGGGGCTTTCTCTTTTGTTTACTTCTGTGTCCTCTAGTGCCTGATTGATTGTTGCTACTTGTGCATCAAGGGCAGATGGCCAAGAAGCACATGTACCAGGCCTGCTGGAGCAGTGTTGATGGGGAAAACTCATGGAGACAGGAGCATGAACAGGTCTCCTGTTGCTCATTGCATTACAGGGCATTGCAAAGAGATGTAGCAAGTACAGATGTTAGACTCTGGGAGAGGGTCCCTGACTCTCCCAGAGTCTATTTGAAAGAGAGATAGAAGAGAGGCCTTTGAAGCTGTGTGATCAGATAAGCATCATCCACTTCCCTGAACACAAAAGCATTTCAGAATGGCAGAGCTTTGGCTCTACTCCTGTCCTGACAGTTCTATTTGTGTTTGAATAACACCAGCTCTTTCCCAGCTCTGAGAAGGAGGATGCCCGTGGGGTCCCCTAGTTGTAGCTCTGTGCTGTGACAAGGCCATGGCACAATTTGCCATGTAATCCTTCAAGACTGGGAATGAGGGACTCCTTCTTATGGCACCGCTGGGAGCTGTGGTCCAAACCTTATGTTTGACTAGAGGCCTTTGTCTTAAGTGCTGAGCCATGGTCAGTAGCCATTCAACTTTATGGAAGACTAACTTCTGGCCAACTAGCCTTCAGGACAAGATCACCTTTACCTGCCAACATGTAATAAATATTTATTGGCTCAATTAATATCCTCATGAGGGTGACTGTGTGTAATACAAACAGTCCTCAACTTATAACATTGATTTATGACTGACTACACAAAACAGGGAGGAACAGTGTTAGAGAAGGAGAGTTCTTTGGGATTCATAACAAGAATCTTGGGGCCCCATTAGTATACTGGGGAGGAACTGGGCTATAGAGTCACCCTCTTAGGCAAATATAGTAAAATATTTTTCCTTAAACCAAGGTAGAGGACTGGTTTTTCTAATGTAGCCCCTATTGATATCCTCGAAGTACCTATTCTCAACCTTCATAATTTATTTTTCAGTAAAAGTTACCATGAAGAAGATAATACAAAAATCATTATATCTTTGTTTAAAAAATAATATTCTAGATTTGTTTGAAATAAACTTCTATTTTTAGTATATTATGGCTTGATAAGTTTGGAGGAGGACTCTCCAGGTCTAGAAATTTACTCACTTCTTAAAACTTTTTTTTACCTACAGGAAAACACTTTTACGGGTAGTGTAATTTAAATTAAGAATTGGAAGGTAACCTGTTTATAATTTAGGTATTGATTCTTTAGTCTATTTTCTCTAGTGAATTACCTTTTTTTGATTATGAGTCACATACAGAAGTTGCTATGCCAATGCACCAGGGTAGCTACTGCAAAAACAAAAAAGGTCAAGAATATGTACATTGCAAAGTTAACTTAATATTCCACCATGGCAAGCCGTACCATTTTCTCAACTCCTCTGCAAACTTGTTATTTGTCTTGTGTCCTGACCACACTGCATGAACTGTCCACTCAGAGCCATCAGCTGTCCCTTGATGGTCAATGACGTGTTGTCACACATCAGCTTTCCCAGCTTCTCTATAGTGTTTCACAGACCTGACCACTTCTTTTCTTCAAACTTTACCTCTTGTCCTAACACAGCACTGTTTTGAATTCTTTCCAATTCCCTTCCATCTTCTTTGTTTGCTTCCCTTCTTCCACTTGTCAGCTAATTGGAGGAATTCCCCCAAATTCTGACTTTGTAAATTTTCTGAGTTTCATGTTCATAGGCATCACCATGAACATCTTGTTTCTTGCACAGCTCCCTCCTTAGCCGTCATTTTTATTTTGAGCTGCAGAATCCAGTGCTCTGAAATGTGCAAGAACTGTTTAACATCTCTCACTTGCACCTCCTTTATGTCCAAATACAATTCATAATCTTTTCATCCCTAAACCTTTCAAACTGAACTTCCTTTTTCCTCTGACGAATCAAAGCTAGGTAATCATTTCTGGCTTATTCACTTCATATATAGATTCCATAGAGTTAGTTGGCAAGAAATGTGAGTTTTATGTTCCAAATATTTTGTAAACCCAGCTCCTAGTGCTACCTCTTTCTCTCTTGATTGTACGATTATAAAATACTTTCAACTAATCTTCCTGCCTCTGATTTCTTGCCACTCTAATTCCTTCTGACTCTGCTTTCTGATTAATCATGGTTAAATTCACCTGGAGCCAGCTTCTCATTATATATCAAATTTAGTATAAATTCCATACCTGAGTCTTCATGGTATGTTGCAACTACAAACCCCAATCTATCTTCCCAAGTTTCTTTCTCATTGCTTCCCTGTTTATACCCTGCATACCACCCCAACTGAATTGCTCCTCAGCCAGCCTCAGTGTTTTCCTCAAACTGTTTCGCTGGCTTCACATGATTTTTCTTGCCCATCTCCGCCTCCTGAAATCTTAAATGTCCTTCCACCTCAGATGCTGCCTTCTGGATGGTCTTTTCCTGTTTAATTGGATAGGATTTCTTGTCCTTTAAATTCCCAAAACACTTTATTTGTACTCTTTTCATGGGACCTTTCCTTTTCTCATGTTCTCTTATAGTCATGTGTATATTTACCCTTTTTAATTTCACTATTGCATGTATTAATGTAAGAGATATTTGCTAAGTTCCTGTGATGTGGCGGGTACTGGATTTGGCCTGGTTCTTCCACTATAAGATAGACAGAGTCCCTGTCCTCACAGAAATGGAACATTCTAGATGTAAAATTAATCTCTGAAATTATTTTCTAGAGCAGGTCAACCTCAGTCACTATTAAGATTTTGGGCCAGATAATTTCGTGTCAAGCGGGAGCCATCTTGTACATTGTAGTGTGATTAGTATTGTTGGTGGCCTGTACCCAATAGCTGCCAACAGTACCTCTCCCCAACTCTGATAATCAAAAATGTCTCTAGACATTCACAAATGTTTTCTGGGCAAAAAGTCATCCCTGGTTGAGACCCACTGCTTTACAATGTTGATCAAACTTCTTTTTATCAATTAATGTTGGTTGAATTAAGTTGAAATAACATTTTTCATCTTCCCACTGGGTAGAGGCCACTATCATTGACTTCAGTGATTGCAGAAAGAACCGAAGATAAGGTATGGGTTTGAATGACATTTTTGGATGTGTCTTCTACTTGCTAAGGTTTTGAACTGCAGCTTGTGTGTCACTGTGTGTCTCTTTTACTGATGGGAGAAACAAATGAATTAACCCACAGAGCATTATTAGCATGTTACCTGGCACAAAGTGCAGAGTAAATGTTCAACAAGTCTCCAGTGTAAACAGCCTAGGGGATGAAGTGTCTTCTTTTGTTAGGTTACAGTGGGAACATTAGCAGGCTGAGAGACACACATACACTTAGCCCTAAATCGGCATTATACATGGGTTTTCTCTTCTCCTCTCCTCTCCTCTTTTCTTTTCAGGCTTGAACACCTGAGATGAAGAGTCACATGCTGTACTGACTGAGACCGCCAGGCCCCCAAATTGACATTATATAGATTAAACATAAAGTTTGAAGGGGTTTTGGGAAATAATGAACAGAGACAACTATGGTTATTTGGGGGGGCGGTTTTTTTTTGGAGGAAGTGAGTTTCTAGTTAGACTTTGAAAACTTTAAAGGGTGTACATTAATGGAGAAGAGGGGATGCAATGTCAAATGCTTAGGTAGTTTTCTAAAAAACTTCAGAATAATAGTGGTGTTTAGCCAGGATAACCATCTACCCTGTTTTGTGGGCCTCGTTAATTATCCCAGTCATCCCATGTCACAAATGTGGACTTACCATTTATAAGTAAAGTTCTTTGTTTAGCATGCCCTATATCTTTAGGTCAGCAGAATTGTGCTCATGGAAATTCAAACATTTGTTTATCATTTGGAGCCAATCCCTCCTGGGGCCTTCTTACTTAGCCTTTGGGAACTCAGTTTTGGTTGCTTTTGTTATTCCATAGGGGCTTTTGTGTTTAAGCCTTCTAGGTTTTAATGGAGAGTTCATTCCCTTCTCTATAGTTTACTGTTGTTTGGGTTAAGAATATGTTGATGTGAATGGAGCTAGCTGATAATTTTCAGGAGACCAAGAAAGAGACTATAAAATTTAGGCAATTTTATAGTCCTGGAATTTTCAGTAGCATTTACAACTCAATGTACAGCAGAATAAAGCAATACACTGGAGACTTTTGTAGTGAAGTTTAGCAATTCTATAATTTGGTGTAAAATAAAAAACTGATCTGGCTGAGACCTTCTGTTTTTTTCTCCTCAAAAACTGAGCATACCAATGTAATTGCTTAAATCTAAGTTCTTGTCTCATGGCTTTCATTCAATACAAATATGCCTCATATACCACTCTGTTAATCTGTGCTACTTTGCTCCCATTTGGGGAAGAAGTCTTTAATACTGTCACCCTTTTTTTCTTCCTGTAGCCCACCTTGCTTTTAATGAGAGATTCCTTGAGGATACTGGGAAGGATGTCAGTGAAAAACATTGTTTTTACCAGGATGGACAGAAATTTAAGCTTAGCTGGAGGAGGCACAATCTTCCCCCACTTCCTTTTTCCTTGATTCTTTTCCTAGCTACCACCTCATTTGATAAGCTGATGCTCCAAGAATCACTACTTTTCTTTGTTTTTTTTTTAATAGGCACATATTGAAATATAACGTTATATTAGTTGCAGGTGTACAATTGTACAATGTACAATCAATGTACAATCATTGTACAAATATACAATGATTCGATATTTATATACACTATGAAGTGATCACCACAATAAGTCTAATTGAGATCTGTCACAGCAACTAGTTGCAATTTTTTTTAATGATGAGAATTTTTAGAATCTACTCTTAGCAAACTTTCAAATATGCAATACAGTATTATTAACTATACTCACCATGTTGTCCATTACATCCCCATGACTTACTTATTTTATAAATGAAATTTTGTACCTTTGATTCCCTCACCCATTTTTGCCCAGTTCCACTCCCACCAATCTCCTGACTCGGAAAACCACCAGTCTGTTCTCTGTATCTATGAGAGAGGCTGCTTCTTTTTTAAACATTCCACACAGAAGTGAGATCATACAGTGTTTGTCTTTCTCTGTCTGACTTCACTTAGCATAATGGTCTCAAAGTCCATCTAAAAGAATCACAATTTCTCAAGAAGACAAAGAACTTTTTTGGAACTCCCCCTTTTTCTCACCTGTCCTCCACTGTTACCTGTTACGCACTTTCGGGAAGCAAGGGCTTCCCAGCCACACAACTGTCAGGCTTTCCATCCTTGGCTCTTTTACTTACTTGCTTTCCTACGTTGGGCAGGCATTTTATACTCCATTTCATTGAGTTATTGTGAGGACCAAATGCATTATGTATGTAGAGACTTAGCATATCCTTGGAACAGAGTTTAAAAAATTCAGTTATTATTCACATTAGCTGCTAACTGTTCGAATCTTGTTTTCTAGGATTTTCTTCATACATAGTGAAGATGCTTTTGCTTTTAGGTAAAACTGACTTCTAATCTTTATTTATTTTTAAAGTTTATTTATTTATTTTTTTATTTGAGAGAGAGAGAGAAAGAGAGAGAGAGAGAGCGCAAAAGAGAACAAGCAAGCCGGAACACAGGTGCGGGAGACACCAGAGGGAGAGGAAAAAGCAGACTCCCTGCTGAGCAGGGAGCCCTGGGATCATAACCTGAAAGGAAGGCAGACACTAAACTGACTGAGCCACCCAGGTGCCCGCCCCAAGACTGGCTTCTAATCTTTAAATGCAACAGTGACCTGAAGGTAAACATGCTCAGTCAAAGATTATTTGTTTCATGTTTGGTGGTGTTTCAAACCCTTACAAATGAAAGTCAAATATTAGCAATATTTGTAGAAACATTATAATACTGAATTATAATATGGAAAGGGGTAAAAGGGTATGTGGGGGCAGTGGCAAAGAGAAATTTGGAGGATGGAATAGGGGATGGAAACAAACTTTGAGGCAAAAAGGAAACAATAAGAAAAGGGAGTTACAGCACCTTCCTCCCTAGCGTTAACAGCATCAGGAGAATTTCTGGGTCTGTTGAATTCATGCCTCAGAGTAGAGTGGGCTAGACTGACTCTGACACCACCAGTGTGCAGTTTCCCAGGAAATGGAAAATTCAGCAACCATAGTCCAAGCAACCAGAGAAGGGGCCAGGGGTAATAGAGCAGAGATGGGGTCTGGGAGCCCAGATGAGAAGGACTCCCTGTTGCTTTTAAGACTTAAGCAGCTTCTCCAGAGTCTAAGGAAGGCTAAAGCTGGGTGCAAGTGTAGGGCACACTGAAGCAGTAACTTCTAACTCAGGGAATGGAACAAAATGGAGGCAGGTGAATGAAATGGGTTTTGTAATTGAGGTTTATAACTGAGCAATTGTTTACTTGTGATCTGTTCACTGATTTTTAGCTGTATAATTTCTATTTTTTTAAAAAAAAATTTATTTATTTATTTGACAGAGACCACTGGTAGGCAGAGAGGCAGGCAGAGAGAGAGGGAGGGAAGCAGGCTCCCTGCTGAGCAGAGAGCCTGATGCGGGGCTCGATCCCAGGACCCTGGGATCAAGACCTGAGCCGAAGGCAGAGGCTTTAACCCACTGAGCCATCCAGGCGCCCCTAATTTCTATTTTTTAACTTCTTAATAAAATGTAACTTTATGGTAAGGTGCTTTCCCTGGATTCGTGATATTCTCATGAATAGTGGGGAAGGTGAGGCAATGCAGGGAGGAGCTGCCAGGGCGATGGCACGTGTCTTTGGAACTATTTCATGAAACTAATACCTGGAGAAATTTGTTTGAAATTTGAAAAAATGTCACACTTTATATAGCATATCCAGATATACAAAGCACTTTTACATATGTAATCTTTCTTGTTTCTCACGGCAGCTCTGTAAAAAACAGATTTTCCTTTAGAACAAAATTTAGTTTAAACTTTCATTTATAATGAAAATGTGTATTGGTATGTATTTGGTATACATTGGTCTATACATGTTGTTACTTTCATAAATGGAGTCTCCATGGCAATTATTTACCTAATGGAAGTTATTTTTACTTTAGTGCCAAACGCCAAGTTTTAGAATGGGATTGGAACAAAAGAATGGAGATCCAAAGTTGAATTAACTTCGATACCAGTTGCTTTTTAACTTGTATTAAGTCAGCTCTTTAACTTATGAAATAATCTCTTATTTTTAAAAAAGATCTATTTGTTTAGTTGAGAGAGAGAGAGAGAAAGAGAGCACAAGTGGGTTGGGGGGCAGAAGGAGAGAGAGAGAGAGGATCTCAAGCAGACTTCCTGCTGAGTGCAGATTCTGACCTGACTGGGGGCTAGATCTCACAACCTTGAGATCATGACCTGAACTGAAATCAGGAGCTAGATGCTTAACTGACTGAGCTGCCCGGGCACCCCAAATTATCTCTAATTTTGAATGCTTAGACTAGATTATGAGATCAAGGATTTTGTAAATTGAGAAGAACATTTACCCCCCTGCTTTTACTGAGTTGTGAGTCTAATAAAACTTGTTAAGAAGGACCCCAATTTCTGCTATGTGGCTCCCAAGATTTCAAACACATATTTTAGAATGAATGGCTTAGGAAGGTGGTAATGTTACTTTAGAATTGGCAAACTGTATATCTACATATAAATGTAAAATACTCCTTATATGGATAAATTGATCTAATTTTGATGTCATCTTTGAGTTTACTCTTTTAACTCTACCTGTAAAAATTTATTTAGAAGATGTGATAGGAATATCATAGAACTTTGTAGAAGTTATTTATAGAATAGCTTTGTAGAAGGGTATTTTACTTGGCCAAATTTCTAAGAGAGGACACATTCAGCTTTATATAACACACACACACACACACACACACACACACACACACACTCCTGCTTCATGGTATATTCCAAAAAGAACTGATAGTTTAGGAGATATTTAAAAACCTAGGATCTTTTTTAGGCTAGTCATATCTCTTATAGTTTCAACTCAGTAACATTTATTTATGATCCATAAGTTTAGAATGTTTAGGGGAATTTGTGTCAAAATTTTAGACAAAATAATGCACAAAATAGTTTTATTTGTGTATGCAGGAGAAAAGGGGCTGCTGAAAAAGTTGGCATATTTCTACTTGGCTTCTCTGCCCTGAAACAGCCTTGAAATCCTGGATAATAAAAATAATCATACAATTTGCTCTGGATGTTTGATTATGGGCATATTGTTCCTACACTGAGAGCGTGACGCTTTCAATCATGTCTTGGATTTGTAAATATAGAAACAATGTTCTTAACATAGTGTGCTTTCATTTAGAAATGAAATTACATAGGTTTTGTTCTTTGTCTGGAGATGATGGTATGCTAATCAGGGCTAGACAAAAAAATCTGAATCAAGGGAGAAATAACTGATGAGAAATGAGAAGGCCCTCATGGCCCAGGAACAAGGTTTCTTCCAGTGCTTCAGTCTGTTGTTACCAGGTGAATGGCATTCCTGGGAGTTGGAGACAAAACAAGAGGGAGGGAAAGAGTAAGAGTAGAGGAAGAGAAGATGTGAATCTGGATTAAAGGCTGGCTCACATGTCCACAATTGATTTGGAAAAAAGTAGAATTCTCCTAAGAACCATTACCCTGATATGCTTTGTTCAACTTCAGAATTAAAATGATTCAGTTAAAATATCACAAACCAGTGGTTGTCAGCTAGGCATAATTTTGGCAAAGTATGAAGACACTTTTCATTGTCTTGAGGTGGGGTGCTATTGGTTTTTAAAGGTCAGAGGCCAAAGATACTGCTACACATCCAGTAATACACAGGACACTCTTCTACTATAACAAATTATCCAGCTCAACATATCAATAGTGCTGAGGTTAAGAAAACTAGCCACGGGTCATATTTTTAGTAGGTGCTTATTGGTGAGACTACTGCTTTGTTCAAAGCAATTTGTCCAAGTCTTTTATCAACATATGTGAGAGAGAAGGTGTGGTAATACTATCTTTCTTTCTTTCTGATTGTGTATTACTTTCTTTTACCCTTTCCTATAATGAGAAGCAACATGGCAGGGGAAAAGGTACCCATGGGCTTTGGGGTGACTGATTCTGTAATGTGATGATCATAAAAAATGTACCTCAAGAATATATGAGAGGATTAAATGAAATTATAGATGTTAAGGGCATATAATGAACACAAATATTAGCTCTTACTCTGTTAGCAGAAGACCTTCAGAAAGTTAACCTCAGCAAGCTTCCATTTTCAGTTGAATAAATTAGAGATAGTAATAGCTTGTGGGGATACAGTGAGGACTAATTGTAAGTGCCTCACCAATTGTTTGACCTAAACAGGCACTCAAGGCATAATAGCTACTGTTATTTTTATCATGAGAGTTCATTTCCAAAAATATGTCTAAGAGCACAGTCAAAAGTAGATATTACTGGAGGCAGTGGGGAGAACAAGAGAATATGAACTGAGGTGAGAGAGACCTGTAGTTTTAGCCCTGGCAAAGCTGTGTAATTTTAAATAACATGGTTCCCAGTTTCCAATTTGAGCCATTTCATAGTTCTGGTGCATATCAAGTGCAATAGCCATTGTGTAGTGCCTGGCACAGAGCTTGGTATATATTGAGTGTTCAGAAAGTGGTGGTTTCTCTTTCTTCCTGGCCAAAGAGACTTCATCTGTACTTCATGAAATAGAACATTTGTTTTAACCTAGGATCCATTGGAAGCAGAGGCTGAAGTGAAAGATGATATATGGGATATTTTGGAATGTGATTCCAGAGAGCAGTAGTGAAGAAATTGGAAAAAGGGAAAACCAAGGCAAGGAGGTTCTAGTGTGTAGTCTATGCTTGGACGATGGTACTCAGTTCTTTGGTATGTTCCAAGAGCCCAAGAGAATTTTCCTTTTCTTTATCATGTCTTCTGATGAGCAGAAGTTTTAATTTTGAGGAAGTCCAATTAGCCATTTTTTTAAAAAAAATTGGTTAATGCTTCGTGTCCTAAGAATTCATTGCTTATCGTCAGATCAAAAAGATAATCTTTTCTGTTTTCTTCTAATAAATGTTAGAGTTTTAATTTTTATGCTTAGGTCTATAATTCACTTTGAATTAATTTATGTGTAAATGAGAGATAGGAGCTGAGATGAATTTTTTTCTCTCACATGAATATATAGTTACAACACCATTTACTGGGGAAAAAACAACTCTGATCATTTCCTCATTGATATTTGGTGTCTTTGTCAAAATCAGTTGGCTATACATGTGTGGGTCTGTTGTTGGATTCTGTGTCCTGTTCTGTTATCTATTTTTCTATATTTGCACCAATATCCCATTGTCATGATTACATCTTTATTGTAGGTATTGAAATCAGGTAGTTTAAGTTATTCAACATTGTTCTTATTTTTCAAAATTGTTTGGCCACTGTTAATAGCTTGAATCCCATATAAATTTTAAAATCAGCTTGCCAATAAAAAAAATTGCTCAGATTTTATTTGGATTGTATTGACTCTGTAGGTCAGTTAGGGGAAGGTGATATTTTAATAATATTAATTCTTCCAAATCATGAAGCTTTTATTATATTTTTTCTGTGAAAGTTTTTCCTAATAAAGGCATTTAAAATGATGCATTTCCCTTTAAACACTGCTTTTGTTGCATTCTATAAATTTTGTTATGTTGTGTTTCATTATCATTCAATTAGAAGTATTTTCTAGTTTTCCTTGTCATTTTTCTTTGGATGATGCATTGTTTAGAAGTGTCTTGTTTAGGGGCATTAGAGAGGAGTAGGGAATTTGGGTAGATTGGAAGGGGAGGTGAACCATGAGAGACTATGGACTCTGAAAAACAATCTGAGGGGTTTGAAGTGGCAGGGGGGTGGGAGGTTGGGGTACCAGGTGGTGGGTATTATAGAGGGCACGGCTTGCATGGAGCACTGGGTGTGGTGAAAAAATAATGAATAATGTTTTTCTGAAAATAAATAAATTGGAAAAAAAAAAGTTCAGGTTAGTAGGTTATTATGGAATTTGATGTACTGGACATCTCACTGTGATGGTAAATAGGTTAAAAATTATCTATATAATAATAAAAAATTAACTATATAAAAAATGAGCCAGAATAGTGGGAATGAATTAATAATAAAAATTGTCCTATGGGGGGAAAAAAAAAAAAAAGAAGTGTCTTGTTTGACTTTCAATTTCTTGGTTTTTTTTTTTTGATGTCCTATTATTATTATTTAATTTGATTTTTCTTATTCTGAGAACACTATATCAACCTTTTGAAATTTATTGAGACTTTGTTTTATATTTTTTAAGATTTATCATTTATTTTTAGAGTGAATGAGAGAGAATGAGCATGCACAAACAGAGGGAGGGGCAGGGGGGGGAGAGAGAGAGAATCTTTAGCAGACTCCCTGCTGAGTGGGGAGCCTAACAGGCTTGATCCCAAGACCCTGAAATCATGACCTGAGCTGAAGTCAGATGCTTAACTGAGTCACCCATGCACCCCTGAGACTTATTTTAGGGCTTAACATATAGTCTATTTGAAGAATATTCTATGCTCATTTGAAAATAATGTGAATTCTGAACTTCTTGGGTATTGCTAGATATTAAGTCAAGTTGTGAATAATATTCAGATCTTCTGTATCCTTAACAGTTTTTTAAAAATCTCTTTGTCCTATCAATTACTGAGAGATAAATGATAAAATATTTAATCATGATTGTGGATTTTTGTCTTTTTTTTTAGGTTTATAAATATTTGCTCTATATGTAGAGTGCATATACACATTTAGGTGCATGTACACACTTAGGATTATAATGTCTTCCTGGTGAATTAACTCTTTTTTTACTAAAAGATACTACTACTTGTCCCTGGAAATATGTATAGTTTTGAAGTCCACTTTGGTGTAAATCTAGTGATTTTAAATTCTGTTTGCATTGTCACTTTCTCTCTCTCTCTTTTTTTTTTCTCTCAACTGATTTGTATCTTTATATTTAAAGTGTGTGCCTTGTCTACAGCATGTAGTTAGGTCTTGATGTTTAGTCATTCTGAGTCTCTTCCTCTTAACTGGAGAATTTAATCCATTTACATTGAATGTACTTACTGGTATGGTTAAGTTTATATCTGCTATTTTGCTATTTGTTTTCAATTTGCCCCATCGATTTTTGGTTCTTCTTTTCCACCCTTGTTTTTATTTAATCTAGTCTTTTTTTAAAAAATTCAGTCTTATGTTTTATATTTCCTGTTTTTCTTTTAGTTTATTTATTGATGGGTGCTCTAGGAATTCAGTAGACACCCTTAAATTACTATGGTCTACTCAGAATGAAGAGTGAATCACTTCATATAAAATGTGAGAAAATTCAATATTATAAATCCACTTATATCTCTTTCCCTTTATTGCTGTTGTTGCTATATATTATTTTGCTTTACATATGTTATAAGCCCCCATGTTATTATGTTATTATTTTGTTTTGAACAGTATGTTGTCCTTTAGGGAAATTTAAAAAAGAAAAAAAAGGTAGATCTTTATATATATTTACCCATATATTTACCATATGTGGTACATCTTATGCCTTCATATAGATTCAAGTTTCCATCTGCTATCATTCCTTTGAACCTGGAGATTTATTTATTTATGTATTTGTTTGTTTGCTTGCTTTTTTAATGTTTCTTATAGTGTAGGTCTACTGTTGAAAAATTTTCTCAGCTCTAATCTGAAAGTTTCTTTATTTTATTCTAATTTTGAAAGGTTTTCTCTAGACATAGAATTCTAGTTGCCATTGCTCTTTGAGCTTTACAAGATGTCCTTACATTGTGTCTGTTCTTCACTGATTCTGTTGAGAAGTGAGTCATCACTATTGCTGTCATCCCATATGTGATATGTCATTTTTCTCTTACCTTTGATTTTGATGTGATTAGGTATGTTTTTCTTTATATTCCTCTTGCTTGAGGTTCACTGAACTTCTTGGATCTATAAGTTAATTTTAGAATCAAATTTACCCCAATTACAGTAAAATTTAGTGGCTTGAAACAAATAACATTTATTAACTCACAGTTTCTGGAGGTTGGGAGTCTGGGCTAGAATCTTGACCATTATCTTGATTATACAGACATCTTTGTTTTATTTCCAGTTTCAGAGGGAAAGCTTTCAACCTTTCACTATTGACTATGATGTTTGTTGTAGGTTTTTTGTTTAGTTTTTCTAAGGTACCCCATATCATCTTTAGGAAGTTCTCAAGTCCCATTCTATCTAGTTTGCTGATAGTTTTTAATATGAATAGAAATTTCATTTTATCAATGTTCTTTCTACATTTATTTGAATGATTCTTTTTCTTTATTTTGTTAACATGTTGAAATATAATGATTGTCTTTAAAAAAATTAAACCAACTTTGTATTCCTAGAGTAAATCCAGTTTGATCATTATGAATTATCTTGATTTACATATCTGGATTCAGTTTACTAATATTTTTATCAGGATTTTTTCATCTATGTTCATGGGAGACAGTGATCTGTAATTTTTTTCTTATAATATCTTTGTCAAGTTTTGTGTCAAGGCTATTCTATTCCCATAAAACAAGTTGGCACATTTCCCCCTTTTTTCTCTTTTCTGAAAGAAATCAGCAAATCTCATTAATAAGTGGCAAAGCTAATATTCAAACCATGAAGGTTGGCTTCAAAATCTATGCTTTTAATTATAGTGCTTTGTTGACTTTCCTCTTAATTTTTCTCTTTCTCTCTTAATATGCATATCCCAAGCCTCAATTCTCCCAGGGAAACACAAAGAGTACCATCTAACACCTGCATATGCAATACTTTGCATTAAAGGAGAGAAATCCTGAGATTGGGGCCCAAAACTTTTCTAATGGGCAGTAAACATGACTGTCCTTTGCTCTGGACAGGCCTTCTTTTAGTTTTGAAATGCATCACACACCTGGTACTTTCAGAAACTGTTCACAGTGTTTCCTCTGCTAAAACTACCTTCTCCAAACCCAAGTTCTTGACAGTTCATTCCTAAGATGTCAGTCTAAGTACCTCTTCCTCACAGAAGACTTCTTTGACTCCAGTGGTTTGGGGAGTTCACTTTCTTCATTAGTGCTCTTTTTTTTGCACACCTTTCTTCTTCTCTGTAATATATAATTACAACTGTAAGGAAATAATTCACTGTGTAAAGTTTGTGTCTCCAGCTTGAATATAAACTCCTTGAGGGTAGAGACTGTGTCATTCTTATTCATGACACCTAATACATATTTATCGAATGTCTGAATTCTCTAAGTTCCTTTTTTTAAATTAAAATATTTTAAAAAGATTTTATTTATTTATTTGAGAGAAGGATTACACACAAGCAGGGTGGGGGTGGGGGTGGGGTGGGTGAGTGGGGCAGAGGAAGAGGGAGAAACAGACTCCCGGCGGAGCAGGGAGTCCAAAGCAGGGCTCCATCCCAGGACCTGAGCCAAAGGCAGACATTTAACGGATTAAGAGCACACATATATTACTGCAGTTTTGTGGATGGATAGAAGGGTTGACAACACAATACATATTTTTACTTTTCCAAAAGATTCCACTAAGTTCATCTCTTGATCTACTTTTTGCTTTCTATTACTACAACAACCTCACTTGACCTTCATACATGTGTATCTATTGGCTTGAGTCTCTCACAAAGTGGGAGGGAATAGGGCTAGGAAGGAAGTTGCTAATGAAAGGTAGCCTGGATCATGGACAATAGAGACACTAGAAATAATAAAGAGTAGTATATTGTATATGCTATAATATAGAGTAATAATAGTAATAGACAATAATGCTACAATATATAATAATAATAATAATACATAATAGTAATAGAGTAAGTAGCTAATATTTACTGAACACTTAATATATGCCAGACACTGCAGTAGTATTCTACACATCTTCATTTAATCTTCATGGCATTATTGTAATATAGTTCAGTTATTATCACCATTTTATAGGTAAGAAACTGAAACTCGAAGAGACCAAGTTACACTCTTAAGGTCACAGAGCCAGTGAGTGGCAAGGCTAGGACTTGAATCCTGGTCAGCATGACTCCAAGAATCCATGCTCTTACCTACTGAACCATAGACTGCCTTATATAATTTCCACTGGTTGTCAAAATATGGTGAGAATCCTTAGGAAAGAGATTATAAAGTGATTTCTTTGATCTAATTTCAGTTCTACAGTGACAAGCAAATCTTTGTGATAAAGAAAATATTCAGATTTAGAACTGCAAGTGCCTTTCTAGCTGGCTCAAAATTATTTGGCTTTGTGATGGGGTTAGTTCTATGATTCTAATTAAACTTTTTCAGTTTTCTTAACGGTTGGTTAATCTTAAGCTTTAAAAAAGAAATCATAATTTAGCAGCTCAAAAGATGAGTTTACCACTAAATGCACAAATAAAAGTACATATAACTTTTTCATGAGAAAACTCAGTCAAGTTCTTGGGTAAAAGACATTCCTTCAACATACACTGCAACAGCAGTGTAATGACTGCTCACCAGAAATTCCAGTGTCACTAAAAATTCCCACTTCGGATAAGATTAAATCCTTTATTACTCTGGTTATTGTGGAGATGGTGCCAAGACAGGGAAGTCTTATGAAAGACATTTATTTTTCCATGGAATATGTTAATATTTATTTAATTAAACTCATAACCCTTTGTTTAGAATGTATTTATAGAAAAGGGAGAAAAACAGACTCTGCAATTAGTTTTCTTGTATCTAGGACAAGCTTGTTATAACAGTCATGGGACATATTTTACGGGTGCTATTTCGGCATTGACTATTTTGAAAACTAGGAGAAAAATGCTTTAAAGTCAATACTGTCCAATTTAAAAATACTGAGTTGGACCATATACCATAACATATATTTAACCATTTCCAATTTCTTATGAATCAGGTATGTGCACTGACTTTCCATTTTAGAGATGGCTCAATTATCTTGGTATTCTTACATTTTAAACAAATGTCTAAAAGGATTATAATACTGTTTTTTCTTTTCCTTTCAGAGGCCTCCTGAGACAATGGCTGCATCTTAATGTCCCTTGTGCTCGCCATCCTGTATATGATCATTTTGACTACCTAGGGTATAACTCAGCATTAGTGGCTTGACTGACTGTCCTTTAGGGCTTTCAGAACTTGGTAACTCTCTTCCCCTCCATTTTCTCTCTTCCCTCCCTCATAACATCTTTTTTAAAGATATTATTTCTTTTTTAAAGGTATTATTTATTTATTTGACAGACAGAGATCACAAGTAGGCAGAGAGGCAGGCAGAGAGAGAGAGAGAGAGAGGAGGAAGCAGGCTTCCCACTGAGCAGAGAGCCCAATGCAGGGCTCAATCCCAGGACCTGGGATCATGACCTGAGCCGAAGGCAGTGGTTTTAACCCACTGAGCCACCCAGGCACCCCTTCCCTCCCTCATTCTTAAAAATTGGGATATAAGAGAGATAATATACAGTAGAAAAGGGTAGGCTACATAAGAGTTACAACTGAGTACTATGGGAAGACAGAAGATATACTAGGTTTAGGAAAATCAAGGGGACTTGCTGCATGAGGTGCCATCAAGTTAGACAATTTAGACACAGATCAGAGGAAGGATTTCTAGCATGTGCAAAGACATGTGGTGTGTTGTTCAAGTATATGATAGGTGATTAAAAATATTAAAAAAATAAAATAAGTACATATTTAATTAAAGTGAAAAAACTACCACTTTTCTTAAGTGACTTGAGTTATTGGCTAGGTCTTAGATGGGAACCATTTTCCATACACCGAACCTCGGACACATCAGTTATTTGAAGAAAGACTTTATTTTCCCTTTAGCTCTTGCCCAGGGGCTTATGGTCCTACCAAAATGCCCTTTGGCAGCAACTGTGGCTGACAAGAAATGAGGAGATTGGATGTCAATTGGCTGTCATAAGCTGGTTAGATTTGTCATTGTCCTCATAGCACTCTGAGACACCTGAAGCACATATCACAATGGCAATAATGAATTATTCATCTAATTACTGTTTTAATGTCTGTCTTTATTGCAAATCTATTGAGTTTGTAAAGGAAGGGACCCATTTGGTTGCTTACCACTCTATACTGAACGTAGTGCCTGGCACGTAGTGGGTGCTTAGTAAATAATTGTGGAATGAATGGTTTGCCCTCAACCATTCATAACTGAGATTCTTGTGAATGAAAGCACAGTAAGTTTTTTTTAATTTATCTAAAATATATGTTATATAAGGGAGCGATAGATAATTATGTTTGGAAGATAATTTAGTATCAGATCCTTAAGGAATCTGAGTATTAAAGGCTTAGTACTGAGGTGCCTGACTGACTCAGTTGGTTAAGCCTTTAACTCTTGATTTCAGCTCAGGTCATGAATTCAGGGTTATGAGATCGAAACCCAGGTTGAGCTCTGTGCTCAGTGGGGAATCTGCTTGGATTCTCTTGCTTCCTCTCCCTGTGCAACCCCTGCCTCCTGCTCTTTCTCCCGTTCTCAAATAAATAAATCTTAAAGAAAAAAAAAAGGCTTAGTACTTACAGTGCTATGGTAAGCAATAGACTATTTATTTAAAAAGATTTTATTTATTTATTTGACAGAGAGAGACAGAGATCACAAGTAGGCAGAGAGGGAGGCAGAGAGAAAGGGGGAAGCAGGCCCCCTGCCAAGCAGAGAGCCTGATGTGGGGCTCAATCCCAGGACCCTGAGATTATGACCTGAGCCGAAGGCAGAGGCTTAACCCACTGAGCCACACAGGCACCCCACAATAGACTATTAATTAAAAGTCCTAAGCAGGTAAGTGATGAGATCAGCTTTGTTTTATGAAAATAAATCTCTTAACATTACCTGAAGAATTAGAGTACATGAACAGGAATCCTATAGTCACAGTCACTTGGTCACATCACTATTGCTTTAGCCCTTTGTTTATAAAAGTGATCTGCAGGTAATTTTCCTTGTGTTCTGCCTGACTCCACCCCTTGGATTCCATGTAGAAGAAAGAGTTGTGGCAGTAATATGGATGTGGGGAAGAGGAGGACAAGGCATGGAGTGGGGGTTTAAGTGGCAAGTTGGGCATAAATATATGTGCATTCTTACCACAAATTTAAGATTTATTTTACACCTTTTCAAAAGCATGTCAGTCATTTACAAGGCAAATTTAAGGTTCTGATATGGAGAGCAAAAAGGGGCTACAACACCTATGAGTGGTTAATTGGTTGAACTGAATTCAGTGATGTATGATCAGGAAATGGCTTAATTTTTCTCTAATCATTGTCTCTAATGTCTCCCTTGACTTTTCCTTTTCCTACCTTTGTCAACATCCTCACACTTCAAGAAGATCAAATAGCTCTCTGGTCAATTTCTGATATTAAACTTAGTCCAGTCCAATTCAAAACTTGAGTCTTACATCTAGTTCAGAGGTGCTCTCCTGCCTGCTACATGACCTGTAACTCAGGGAAAGATGGTTATGTGCTGTCTTTTCACACATTGGGCACTTCTAGTCCTCTTTTACCCTCCCTCTTATTCTTCTGGGTTATAGTTTAGAGAGGGCGGGTACACAGAAGAAAAGGGTCAAAGATATTCCTACTTAGTTTATGATATTTGTAGTTCAAAATACTGACTCTTTGGGATATATTTGTGGTTTCATTAGAGGAGTCAAGGGAAATCCCTCATGGCGTCATTCTTTAATGTGAATAATGCACTATATTGGGGGAATTCCTATAACTCATGATCCCAGTGATCTATCCTATAGCCATTTAATAGTGGGGTGCCCCCCCAATCCTGACTAGTTTTTTATTGGCCAGTGGGGTCCCAGCATGATAATTCAAGCCCATCTATCTTCCTTGGTATCCACTTGATTCTTGGGAAACTTATACACATTTGTCTTGACAAACAATGAGTAGTGGACATTCTAGTCTTGCTTCACTGTTGTTTCTTTCTTTCCTCTATTGTCTTAGGCTAGTCCCTGCAATTGCTTGTCTTCAGAATTCCCCTGAAGGGGGAACCCCTTCATAGAGTTCCCCAAGAAGAGACAGATATCAATCTCTGTGTTTATATATACTCCCCAGGTCTGGGAATCATATATCAGTTTTATTCAAGGCTTCTCTTAGCCTTTTTCGTTTGAGCCTCTTAGTAACATTGGGACCTTTGGATCCATATCTTTGTAATTATCCATCTAGGCAGTGAGTTGCTGATGTTCTTTTCTTGCAGGACCCCTTTTATCTGTATGTCTTGTTCTCTTGAAACATTCTTGAATTGGTTTCAGTAAAAGAAAAGAGGAAACACCCTCATTCTCACTTTCATAGAAAAAAGAGGAAATGTCCCACTAAACTCACAATACAGTGATATCACAAGATTCTTCCAAAGAACCCCAGCTTTTTTGTTAGTATGGATTCATGGGGTAATGGGTCTCTGGACCAGTTTTACTATCTTTTAGCAAATTCTTTGTGTATGCACTTGGCATCTTTTTTAGGTACCTGACATTGCTTATTTTATATTATTCTCAGCTTTGGTTCTATGAGGGAAATTCTGGACCAAATGAAAAAGACCCATTTGATTTACTAGAATATGTGTAGTCCCTGTTCTGGAAGACCACAGAGTTTGGGGAATGCCCATCAAAAAAGGTGATAACAAGCAATCTCAGCAGTTAAGAAAAGAGTGACTTAATTTGTTCATTCATTCATTCATTCATTCATTTCCATAAGTTAGTTACTCTTACAAGAAATGAGAATGATGTATGAGCAAATCTAAATAGTTGCTGCCTAATTGAGGTTACAGTCTAGTGGGAGACATAGACATTAAACAAGTAGATACACATATTTCTACAAATTATAATTTAGGTAAAGACCAGCATGCCACAAGAAAGAACAACATGGTACATGATGGCCAGACTAGGTTTGGCTCATTCCTAGGGCAGTCACCTAGAGACTTTATCAGATCATTCCCTGCAGTAACTATCAGTTGTGAGTTCTTTTTAGAAGCAAGGTTGCAATGCTGGCCAATGACAAGCAGAATCCATTGGTTCGTTAATTCATTTGATAGTAGTTTTTTAGTGGCGACCATTTGCTAGGTAACATGCAAGTGCTGAAAATACCAAAGTGTATAAAATTAAGTTCCTGCTGTCATGATTACAGTCTAATGGGAGGTAGAGCTAAATACAAAGTCAGTGTGAGGCACTAAGATGAGGATAAGCACAGAAAAGCTAGGGACTGATGACCTCCTTGCTTTTGGAGAGCAGTGGGGAGACATGCTGGGAGGTGTGACACTAAGTAGTTTCTTGAAGGATAAGGGGGTGCTGACTAGACAAAGCAGAGAGAGGGGGAGAAGAAGAAGATTATTCTAGATGGTAAAGCACCATGCTCAAAGACAAGGAACCAACTGTTCTAATCAGTGAATCTCTATACTTAGGAGTTCTTTGAATAGGTTATCCCTGTGCAAAGATACTTCCTCTCAGTCCTCGCAGTGACTTCTACTGTTTATCCCAATGTATCATGACATGAAAAGAGTGGGGAGCAGTGGTTTAGAAGATGGAGAGAACATGATATATTTAGGGAATTGCACAAGTGTTGAAATGTATGAGACATGGAAAGAGATGCTGACCAAGTATTGGTTTAACCCATCACACTGAAATGCATATGTAACGATATTCTCATCAGTATAATCTTCAAGCTAGAAAGATCAAGAACTATAGGAATAGGGAAAAGATTTATTATTGAGTGAGTGTTACAAGCTTTTACTATCCCAACACAGTTATGAGAGATAATCTTGATTTTGTCTCCTTTGCCCACCTCCCTGAACTTCAAGGAGAATGTGGTTTGGTTCCTGGACACTTATGGTGCAGAATCAGGAGGCTACTGAGAGAGGATCAGGATTTGAGAGATCAAAGGAAAGGGGAAGGGGAACAAATGGCAAAAGCCATATTGACTCACGGTAGGGAAAGTTTTGAGGGTACAAGAGAAGACAAGAATTGATGTGGCTGTACAGTATAAATTGAAACTGAGTAAATTTTCTTTAGGATTTGCATGTGTATGTCAGAATTCTTTCAAAAATTACTTTAGAATACTGCCTTCCTTCTACATATATGAAACAGAAGAGATATTGGTCTATAGAGGTACCAGGATTTATTTGGTTAGCACTGTACATGCAGGCTTATACAGAAAAGGAGGTTTAGTGCAACATGGGAAATAATCTCTGGATATGGAACTAGAATATAGAATTCTTGCTTTTGACATTTAGTAGTGGCATGATTTGGATAAGCCTCTATTATTTCTTGGAGCTTTTCCATACCTCAATTTCCTCATAAGTGAGTAAGGATATAGTAACTTTCATATATAAATGTAAATATAAGAATATATATATCTCACTATATTATACTCATATAATATAGTACTTCATTGGGTCAATGTGAATAATAAGACATGAACGTGCTTTGCAAATTACAAAGAGTTATCCAGAGTTTCATGATAGCAGTAATAATAGTGATGTTCATGTTAACAAGAATATCTTTTAATTTTTTGAACAGTACAAAATTACACCCTTACTGGCTTTCGAGAAATGATAGTTGATGGTGTTAATAAGGAGGAGACAGGAAAAACACAACTTCCCTCAAGTCCGGATGGTGATGATTCCAATTTAGAGAAAACTAACTGCTCATCAGGAATGACCCTAAACTTGAGGAGAATACAGTTTAAAATCACTGCTGTTTCCTTTTTAATATTCTTCCTATATGCCTGAATTCTTATTGTTCTATCTGAAAATGCCACAGTAGAGTCCCTGTGTTCTCTGGTGCTGGCATGCTGCAAAATCCTGTGATAGAGGGGTAGCTAATAAATTATTTGACAGGAAATATAGAAAAAAAATCTTTGTAATTCACAGTTCTGACATAATGAAAAGCTTATAATTCACTAGTGTGACCTCACAGCTGTGAATTACAAGTTTCACTTGACTCGTTCACAATTTGTCTTTGAATTTATACTATGAAAAGTGAGAACCATATTGTCAAACTGTCACTCCATATTGATGTATTACTGCTGAAGATTAAGAAACATTTTGTCAAAGAGCAGGAAAATAAAAATACCCTAAAAGAGGATGGAGTTTGATACAAATTTGAAGGGGTGTATGAGGCAAAGACGAAAATGTCTAGAAAAAAGGAAACATGCAGTGTTTCTGTCTGTCCAGGGACTTATTTTTTAATCCCTCCATTTAATAACAGTAAACGTCTGTATAAATCTTAGTATATGCCAGGCAGTCTTATAGCAACTTTAGATACAAATATTTTATTTATTTATCTATCTATCTATCTATTTATTTATTTATTT
The DNA here is from genome assembly GCF_020171115.1 of Neogale vison. Taxonomy (NCBI): domain Eukaryota; kingdom Metazoa; phylum Chordata; class Mammalia; order Carnivora; family Mustelidae; genus Neogale; species Neogale vison. The sequence goes on from NC_058094.1 coordinate 70,019,122, forward strand.
TTAAGATTTTATTAATTTATTTGACAGAGATCACAAGTTGGCAGAGAGGCAGGCAGAGAGGGGAGGAAGCAGATTCCCTGCCGAGCAGAGATCCAATGTGGGGCTCGATCCCAGGACCCTGAGATCATGACCGGAGCCGAAGGCAGAGGCTTTAACCCACTGAGCCACCCAGGCGCCCCAGATATAAAAATTTTTAAAACTCAAGAAACCACTGAGAACTAGGTATTATTTTTATTTCTATTTTATTTTATGCAGAAACTGAAGCACAGAGAGGTTAACCAGCTTGCCTAAGTTCACACTACCAGTAAGTGGCAAAGCCAGGATTCAAACCCAAGTCTCATGGCTCCAGAGGCCAGACACCAAAGCCTCTGTACCACAAGGTCTTTGTGAAAATGTTGTTACCGAAGATTGAGTTGGCTGAACCTATGCTAATCTTTTATCCTTAACATCAATTTATTTATTTTTTAAAGATTTTATGTACTTATTGAGAGAGAGAGAATGAGAGAGAGAGCATGAGAGAGGGGAGGATCAGAGGGAGAATTAGACTCCCTGGTGAGCAGGGGGCTGGATGCAGGACTCCATCCTGGGACTCCAGGATCATGAACTGAGCTGAAGGCAGTCAATTAACCAACTGAGCCACCCAGGCGTCCTAACATCAATTTAAAAATATCTTTGGGGCACCTGGGTGGCTCAGTGGGTTAAGCCTCTGCCTTCGGCTCGGGTCATGATCTCAGGGTCCTGGGATCGAGTCCTGCATCGGGCTCTCTGCTTGGCAGGGAGCCTGCTTCCTCCCCTCTCTGCCTGCCTCTCTGCCTGCTTGGTCTCTCTCTGTCAAATAAATAAATAAACTCTTTAAAAAAACATCTTTGATCAGAACTTTTTTTTAAAGTAATATTTCAAAAGAATGAAAGGTAAGAAAGAGACACCTAGTATTACATTTCACTTATTTAGATTTAGAACAGATGAAGGTTCTCTGTTCTGCACAAGTCTAAAATAATTTTTAACTCTTCAAGAATCTTCGAGTAAAATATACAAAGTAGGTTGTCATTCTGATGGTACTTTTCTTTGTAACTTTCTATTTTAATATATTTTCAAACAGAAAAATTTAAAGGATAGTACTAAGAATGTTGTATATCTTTATCCAGATTTATGAAATGTTTAAATTTTGCCTTATTTTTCTCTTTCTCTAGGATCATTTGAAATGGAGAGGTAAAGTGTCTCTTCATCCTTAAATCTTTCAGTGTGTATTTTCTGAAAGGAAGAATGTTGTCTCTTATTTTATTTTATTTTAAGATTTTACTTATTTATTTGACACACACACACACACACACACACACACACACAGATCACAAGTAGGCAGAGAGGCAGGCAGAGAGAGAAGGGGAAGCAGGCTCCCTCCTGGGAGCGTGATATGGAGATTCACCCCAGGACCCTGAGATCATGACCTAAGCCAAAGGCAGAGGCTTAACCCACAGAGCCACTGGTGCTTGGGGCACCACCCAGGTGCCCCAAGAACGTTGTCTTCTTAATCATAGTTACAATCACCAACATTAGTAGAGTTCACATTGATACAATGCTGACATGTAATCCACAGTCCATATTCAAATTGTCCAATGTTTCCCAAATTGTTCTTTATGATGACTTATTTTTTTGTGCTCTGGAGAGTTCTTTTACCCACCTCCCCCCTTTTTTAAAATTTAATTTTATTTTTTCAGTATTCCAAGATTCATTGTTTATGCACCACACCCAGTGCTCCATGCAATGTGTGTCCTCCACAATACCCACCACCAGGATCTCCCAACCCCCTCCCCTCCTCCCCTCCAAAACCCTCAGTTTGTTCTTAGAGTCCACAGTCTCTTATGGTTTGTCTCCCCCTCCGATTGTCCTTAACTCACTTCTCCTCTCCTCCCAATGTCCTCTATCTTATTCCTTATGCTCCACAAGTAAGTGAAACCATATGATAATTGACTCTCTCTGCTTGACTTATTTTATTCAGCATAATCCCTCCAGTCCTGCTCGTGTTGATACAAAAGTTGTGTATTCATCCTTACTGATGGAGCCATAATACTCCATAGTATATATGGACCACATCTTCCTTATCCATTCATCCATTGAAGGGCATCTTAGTTCTTTCCACAGTTTGGTGACTGTGGCCATTGCTGCTATGAACATTGGGGTACAGATGACCCTTCTTTTCACTACAGCTGTATCTTTGGGGTAAATACCCAGTAGTGCAATTGCAGGGTAGCTCTATTTTTAATTTCTTAAGGAATTCCACACTGTTTTCCAAAGTGGCTGCACCAACTTGCATTCCCACTAACAGTGTAAGAGGGTTCCCCTTTCTCCACATCCTCTCCAACACACGTTGTTTACTGTCTTGTTAATTTTGGCCATTCTAACTGGTGTAAAGTGGTATATCATTGTGGTTTTGATTTGAATCTCCCTGATGGCTAATGATAATGAACATTTTTTCATGTGTCTGTTAGACATTTATATGTCTTCTTCGGAGAAGTGTCTGTTCATGTCTTCTGCCCACCTCCCTTCTATATGTGAATGTTCTTAGGAGTTTTGTTTGTAATCAAAACTGGAAACAACCAAAATAGTAAAACTGTGGTAAATAGTTAGACTTTGATACATTTATACCATGAAATACTATTCAGTCCCAATAAGGAATGAATTATTGATACAGGTAACAATAGATGGTTCAATCTCAAGGGTATTATGCTGAGTGAAAAAAAGACAATAATATGCTATATAATGTGATTCATATAATGCTCTCAAAATGGCAAAATTAAAAATAGGGAAAATAGGACTTAGGGAAGATTTTTTTGGGGTGTGTGTGTGTGTGTGTGTCACAATAAAGGTGTAGCCATAGGGAGATCTCTGTGGTGATGGAATTGTCCTAAATCTTGATTGTGATGGTGGTTGCATAAATTTACATATGACAAAATGGCATAGAATTACACACACATTTTACAAATGTCAGTTTTCAAGTTTGGATATTGTATAAGATGTGACTATTGTGGGAAATTGGTAAAGGTTACATGAGATAATTCTGTATTATTTTTGAAACTTCCTGACAATCCGTTTCAAAATGGGGAATTAAAGAAAAAAGTTAAAAACATTTTGTGATCGATTTAGCTCATGAATTATGTAGGTGAGGTCTTTAATTCTTCATAGTACAAAACTTATGTATAACTGGAAGAATAATTATGTGTTTTTGTGTCTAGTTACAGTTATTTTCCACCATGTTGTATCTTAAAGTCATTAATAGCAAGTGTTATAAATAGCTGGGTATAAAAGTGATTTCAGAACAAATAAATGGACAGACTACCAATGTCATGATGACTCCTCAGATGTTGTAAAATCAAGTTCATTTCAGTTCAAAGAATTCCCAGAGTGTGTTTCAGGTGCTGGGTTCATAAACTATTCATTTTGTCTCGAGAAGGTCATCTGTCTTTTCCTCTGACTTATTCTGGTGTTCTTTTTCCCTGCTTGCATTATTACTGCTGCATTTGGCCAGCTACCTACAAAGAAGACTCCCAAGATCTGAGGTGGTGTTCTTTTCAAACTATTTTTTTTAGCCTAGACATAGGCTGATTGGCTCCATTACTTCAGCTGCTGAGTCTGTTTTGGACTTCAGCACATTCCAGTACCAAATGCCTGGGAGATATTCTTTACCTCTACTTGTAATAACCACCTTTATATAGTTTAAAAAGTAACCTGTATTGGGCTCTGAATAGTTCATAGAAATTTCATCAAGAGCCCATGTAGTTCATAATGGTTCCTTATAACAACTCTCTCCCATAATTTAGATTTGAGTCCAGAGATCAATGAGGAATATAAGTAACAGATACCATACTGTGCCTCAGATTGACCCTCCTCAAATCCAACTCTCTCCTCTTTCTAATCTTCTCTCAAAATTGTTGCCAAATATCAACTCACAGGGCAATATAAATGCTTTATCTTCTTAAAACTATGTTTGATAGTGGTTCCTAAACAAAATTACACACAGAAGGAAATTTTTAGTATGGTTAAATTTCTACCTTTCTACCTCCATCTGTGTTACTCTATGCATTCTATTCTTCTATGAACTTGGATATCTTGTTCTTCCTCCTTTGTTTTGCTGAAACTTCTGTTCATCTGGATTTCTCTCCCCTGACCATCTATAAAATGCTGCCCATTCCTGGTTGTCCACTATCTTTTCCAATGATGCTTTCCTGAGGTCTTTAGCTAGGTAGTCTAGCTGAGGTCTTTGACTAGATAGTCTCCCTTGTTGGAACTTCTGTTGCTCTTTTTGGCACATACATTTTGGCTGTATAACAGTATTATGGGCAAAAGAATTCAGTCTAAAATCACACATTGCATTTAGTGATTAGGTTTCTTGATGCTTTTTCAATTTAGACTAGTTCCTTAGTCTTTCCTTGACTTCCAAGACCATGTAACTTTTGAGGATTACAGTCCAGCTATTTTGTTAAGTGTTCTTCAATTTGGGATTGTCTATTCCTAATGATTAGATTCAGAATATTTATCTTTGGGATAAATATCACAGAAATGATACTGTGCTGTTCTTATTGCATTCTATCAGGGAACACATAATTTTGATTTGTTCCATTGTGGATGTTCATTTTGATCACCGATTAAGGTGGTGTCTGTCAGGCATGTCTCACCCCACCCAATTAAATTTCTTACTTTTACATTTATTTGTTGTCTATTTATGTATATAGGTATGGGCTCATGGATTCCCATTATTACTGAATGACTTAAAAATTTATTTCTATCGTTGTTGGTTTTGATACCTAAAACTGTCTCAGATTAGGCCAACAGGAACCCTAGCTGGCATTGTTTCCTTTTGACATGTCTCTTTTGGTTTTTGGGCAGTTCCTTTCTGGCACAGAAAAATGTTTCAGCTCATTCTATGTATCCCTATCCCAGCTCTGGAATCAGCCATTTCTGCAAGAAGTCTTGATTTTTTAGACTGCAACATTGTGTTTACAAATCAGGATTGGGCCCTAGGTGTATTCATTGTTGTTGGGGTGTCACTTCTAGGCCTTCTCAGAGGAATTGGCTAGATAATACATGTATATATATATATATATATATATATATATATATATACACATTCACACACACATTTACATCAATATGTATTTCTATATCTATGTAAATAAATTTAAAACCATAAATTCATACTTCAAATTGCAGTCTAATGTCACATGTCTCACTCTTGTTTTCTCCCTTTCCATATTTTGAAATTCTCTTCTTTGACAGCGAGAAACCTGATTCCCATTGTCCTTCACATATTTACTTACTGATAAGTCTGTTGCTGTAGCCAAATTCTTATCACTGCTTCTACAATAACCCCCTCCCTTCTGATCCCACAAGGACACCCTGCTCCACCTGACTCCCTGTTGTGGGTGGTCCCTTACCCCCTGCATGAGCACCATGCTTATTTGGTTCAGTTTCAGATATCCACATGGGCCCACCTTTCCCTAGTACACTCACCTCATCCCCCTTGGGCTCCAAAATTCCATGCTTCACCACTGCCACTGTTGCCCCCCCAACTCCATGAACTCTCCTCCTTATCCCTTCACTTTGCTTAGGTTCTGCCAGTCTGCACTAAGGCTCCCTTCTGTGAGTTTGCTCTGCTCCCCCTGCTTGGGCTCAGACAATTGATTCTGGACAAATACCTATTTTAGTATATGTGCTGCCGAAGCGAGCACCTGGACAAATTCCTATATTGGACACCTTCTTGATCCCACTTGAGCTCTGATAGTCTTATGGTCACCACCACTGTTTCTTATCCCTCAATAAATGTACCTTATCTAAATATACCTCCCCACCCTCATGTTAGGGCTCTGATATATTGTACTAGGTTATCCTTTCTTGTAGACTTTAACCTTTGCTTAGTCCTAAATTTGCTGCTGGGCTGCTCACCCCCAATCTGGACTCTCTTCTCATCCTACTCAGACACTGACATCAACTCTGAGACCCTCCTACCTAAACATCTACCTCGCCCAGCTTGGGCTCAGTTACCTGGGCTTAGTTGCCCTCCCCACAATACTTACTCCTTCTCTCATGGGCTCTGGCACCCCATGCCAGGCTGGTGCTACCTTCTCCTCCATGAATGGAGGCTTCTTCAAGCCCTTCAGAGTCTACCCAATTGCATGTGCAGCCCTTACTCACAGATACCCTGCTGCCTTCACTTGTGTCCCACTGCCCCTCTGTGAGATAATCTGTATCCTGGTGGTACTCAGCACTGTACCACTGAACTTAATGTAGGTGCCCTCCTTACCTTGTTAGGCCTGGACACCATAGCACCCTTGCTGACCCTTTCCTGCTGTCCCTTTCTCACTCCAGCTCCCAGACCCACAGGATGCCTGGAACACTGGGCACCAACTTGGACACTCTATTCTGAATTACCCCACCTGCTCTTATCTACTTGGGGTGATGCTCTTCACTAGGCCACTGCTATCTCCATGGATACCCACCTCACCTTTCTCAGGCTCCAACATCCTGTACTGGGCTACCCTTCCTCATCATAAGTGCCATTCTTACTGGACTTGGGCCGTAATATATTACTCTGTGCCACTATGGTCTGAGCGCCTCTGCTGATACCTATCTTGCTCAGCTCTAGCTAACAGCCTTTGAACTAAAGAAAAAGGAGATGAGAGAGGAAGGAGGAGAGGGGAGGGGAGGGAGAGAAGAAGAAGAAGGAAAGAGAAAGGAAGAGAAGGGAAAGGAAATACTGGAAGTGGATTTTGGCAGAGCTTACTCAGACCAAGGAATAAACCCAGGGACATCATTCATATTTTCCTTTTTTTTTTTTTTAAGAGGTATTCATTCTTTGAACAATTTGAACATTTCGCCAACATTTCAGTATTCTGTGCCTTCCTCAGGGTACTGGAGAGGTTTATTCTCTGCAAACAGCTGTTCAGTATGATACCACCAGGGTCCTCCAGTATATTTATAGCTTTGGAATTCACAACTACCTATAATTTATACATGCATAGTTCTTCAAAAAACGCAAAAATTAAATCCTTCTAACTTATAGGGAGTATGGAATCCAATCAGTTTTAGCAAGCTTCCCTGTATATTAATTATCATTTATTTGAATGCTATTTTAAAAAACCATAAATCTGTAAAAGCTTACATTTTGTAACCTTGATCAAACATTATTTTTAAACTCCTATCACAATTTGGGAATTTTGCAAGCCCTGGAACAAAGAATAAAATGTCATAATGAAACTAGTTTTTATGATGAAATGGTGGTTACAACATAATTATTATAATTAATGCTAAAACCTAGCTATAATTCAACATGTTTGACCATAGCGCTTCTACAGTGACTCATATTGTGACAGATTTACTCCCAGGTAATGTGATGAGCTGTGTCTGGATGTTCTTATTCGTGTATGGGATGTAATGCTTTATTATAACAATATCAGGGCTATGGTGGTGAAGCTTTCATACCACTGTGTTTCCTCTAAGGACAGAGTCTAAGAAAAAAACCACAGTGGTTTGTGTATCAACTTTTCAGTGTTTCTCATAACCAAGAGTCCCTGAAAAGGGAGGATCAGCTGCAAATAAGACCTGTTCTTTTACGTAATAAGCTGCCAAAAGCTAGAAAGTGATGACTGACATTCTGCTTATCGCAATAGGCTGAAGAACAATTTTGCATGTTCACCAGGCAAGAAATACAGCTGTGGTTCCTGTTATCGACAAAAGACAATGCAGTCAGGATTCCATAGCTTCATTGCTTCAGTCGGTGACATTAAGGTTCAACCTCTGCATGAGACGCATAAATATCCTTTGGATTTTCTTCAGTAAGCACACACTAGAGGTTAATAATGTGGGGATGTTTGATTCCCTGCTGTTTTAAATAATTTCATGGAAAATCTAATGCAGTAGGACACTAGTTTAGAAAGGTTATTACCCTCATCAAATGATAGCACTTCTTTCCTATTATTTTCTACCAATTTCTTGCCCTTATAGCTCCTCTCTCTTCATTTACCACAAATGATTCTTCAAAACGACACTCTGTGGTTGGGTGGAGATGGGATTGGAGAAAGCTTAATCCCTAATCAGGGCCCTGTCAGTGCTGGTAGTAGTGTGCATCTTTCTTCCTTCTTCTGCTTGCTGGAGCTTAGATACAAGACAGAGATGCACACTCATTGGAGGGGAATCATTGGAAACCATTTCCTACCCCCTTGCTGGGACTATTTCATATAAGACCCTGAGATCTAGAGCCCAGAGGGAGCCTTCAGGCAGTTACACTTGTAATAGCCTATCCCAGCTCTTCTCAAAATGGTACTCTGATTTGCTAAATTCTTGAGTCATTATCACCTGTGCTGTGGCAGGTACAACAGAACTCTAAGAATGCTCTTGGGCTCACCGTAGTTTTAGGATTAAGGAACAATATGGTGTTCCCTGAACTGCACCATTCCAGACTAATAAGGGTGAAAGAGACTGCCTATTCAATAGCCATCTCACCTTTTCCTACCAGGACACAAAGTTTAGTTAGGCAGACATGTGTATTTCCCAGCCTTCTTTGCAAACTGATACCATGTGAATAAATTCTGGCCAATGAGTAGAAATTGTTTGGGCAGGACCTCTGGGAAAGATCCTTAAAATGGCAGGACAAACCTGGAAGTTTCTTTTTTTTAGTTTATGTCTATTCTTTTTTTTTTTTTTTTTAAGATTTTATTTATTTATTTGAGAGAGAGACAGTGAGAGAGCATGAGAGGCGAGAAGGTCAGAGGGAGAAGCAGACTCCCCATGGAGCTGGGAGCCCGATGCAGGACTCGATCCCAGGACTCCGGGACTGTGACCTGAGCCAAAGGCAGTTGCTCAACCAACTGAGCCACCCAGGCGCCCTTATGTCTATTCTTTAGGGTGACCAACTATTTTGGTTTGCCTAGGGTTGTCAGGAGTCCAGAAGCATGGACCTCTCAGTCTTAAAGCCCAGACAAAACTGGGCAAACTGGGTAAGTTGATCACCCTACCTTCCTTCTTCCACACAATATTATGTATGCTGGCTGGACTTCTAGAAACTCTAGAAATCTCATGGCCATGAGGTGACATAGTCTAATGGTGGCTGGGCAAGAGGATAAGAGGAGCTTGATTCCATTGCAACTGCCCTAGACTTCTCAGTACATGAGAAAAACAAATAACTCCCAATTTAATGAAACAGTATTTTTTTGGAGTATAGTGGTTTTCTTCTGTAGCAACCACAAATTTCATTAACGTTAACTTAGTTAGGGGCGCCTGAGTGGCTCAGTGGGTTAAAGCCTCTGCCTTCGGCTCAGGTCATGATCCCAGCGTCCTGGGATCGAGCCCCGTGTCGGGCTCTCTGCTCAGCGGGGAGCCTGCTTCCTCCTCTCTCTCTCTCTCTTTCTCTCTCTCTGCCTGCCTCTTTGCCTACTTGTGATCTCTGTCTGTCAAATAAATAAAAATCTTAAAAAAAAATGTTAACTTAGGGAGCTCTGTTACACCCGCGTGGAGTGCAGATTTTCCCTTCTGACTGAAGCACTTCCAGTTCCTTGGAGAGAGATGGTTTGAATATCGTGAAAATGGTTCAAACCCAGGTCTCTCAGACACCAAACTCTCTTTTCCTGCAACTTCACACTGAACATCATTGTTCTCGGCCCTCACCCCTTTTAAACTTACTCTCAAAACCCTGAGAGGTTTGACTGGAACTCAGAAGAGCTCAGCATTTGGAGAGAAGAGCCCTTACTTACAGGTGATGTGGACCTCTACTGTCCTCATTTAGCCTGATGAGGAAACAGAGACCCAGACAAAACAAGGGGTATGGCGACCTGAGCTCCTAGTTAGCTCTCTTTGATACAGGTGTTACCTTTCCTTACCTGCAGTTGCATCATCTCCATTGCAAATCACAAGGTGCTGATCCTTGCATTCCCCTGCCCACCCTTTCATTGTGAACTTTAATGTCTAGCTTCCCTTTCTGGATTTCCCTATTTATGTTGCCATAGCATTTTACGACAGGGGCTTCACAGCTAAAATAACACTGCTATTAAGAACTTCAGAGTTTTGTTTCACTTTGATTTTTCTGTTGATGGGTGTGGGACACTGACTTTAGGAAAAATTGCAAAGGAGTGGAAATTGGTTCTACCACCTTTTCATAAAAATGATTTGCCTTTTTCTTAGCTGAGTAGCAGAACTATCTTTTCCCATCAAAGAAAGCATAGTACTGAGCTTATATTAAGTATTCAAAAATATTCAAGTTTTTTTTTTTATTAATGACAGAAAGAAAGGAATTTTTTTTTTTTTTTCAGAAAGAAAGGAATTTAAACATACTGAATACCTATTATGTGCCAACAGCCAGGAATCATTCCAGTTAGACGGTATCTATGCAATACCAGGTGTTAACATTTCGAATACCACCTCTGGAGCAAAGAGCATGTGTATACGTGCACATGTGCACACACACGCACATAGAGATTTGTGTGCAAAGCATGCACCTGATTTAAACTTCATAGAAACTACTAAAAGGAAGGGAATGAGGCTCAAAACAATGACATACCCAAGGTCACAGAATCAATACGTAGCCGATCAGAGATTTGAAGCCAGGTCTTCTAACCTCTAGATTGTGCTCATTTCTTTTGAGTGAAGTTATTGTTGTTGGTCCCCAATCAGTCTTTCTCTTTGTGAGGGCTGTCAAGCAGGCCTCTAAAATTGACTCATTTTAAAGGCATAGGAAGAAGGGAATTAGCATTAATTGAATGCTTTCTAAATTCTATTTACATCCTTTTTTAGGAGTCTCGGAGGGATTAAGAACCTTATCTAAGGTCAAACTGTTGAAAATATAGGCTGTAGAATCAATCTAGCTCCAGTCTATGCTCTGAACGACTACACAGTATTTCTTTGCTTATTTATAATACTCTGCACTCATTTTTCTCACTTAACTATGTATTCCATGGATGTTTTTCCAGGTTAATAAACAACAGAACATTCCGCAGTGTATAGCTATATGTCAGTGTCGTCAGCTAATCTCCTATCACCCTGACACATATAATGCTGCGGTTAATTGGTTTTCTTAGACATATACTTTTATGTACTAGTGTATTGATTTCTATTTGTTAGATTCCCAAAGATGGAGAGATGGAGATGAGCCAATGGGTTTAGATATATTTAATTATAATAGCTGGTGCTAGATTATTTATCATTGTTGCATTTAAAATTGTGATAAAGTACATATAACATAAAATTTGCTAGATTATTTTTATGAAAAGTTTGTAGTAAGTTCAACTCCTATCATCATTGAATGAGAAGAGGATTGGTCCATTTCTTTACTAGCACAGCATGTTCCTGTTTTTGTTAACTTTGATAAAGCTGGTAGTTGAATATGGATAATTCATTGTTGCTTTAATTTAGATTTCCCAAACTTCTACTGAGATTGAGCATCATGTCATCTATTTATTCTTTGCCAAGAAATCTGAATTTTCAATCAAAATGTTTGGAACTTTGAGATAAAAAATAAATTTCCATTTAGGGCTTTGGGTATTAAAGGCAGGTAAAGGAGATATGAATGTGCAAGTATGTGTTTAAAGTGGAAGCTTTCTTGGCTTCCTTTCTGTACCCCTGAAATACTTTATTCTGCTTATAAATTAGCCTGTAACAGTGGGTGCTTTAATGACAAAATTATCTTCCATGTGGATTTGGAAGCTGTAGAAAGTGGAAAACAAAAGTGATTCTGAGATGCGAATAAGTCATTGTGCATGTTTTGTAGACTGAACCAAGTTGGATGTTGGATTCTTTTTTTCTTTTTTTTCCAAAGATTTTATTTATTTATTTGACACAGAGAGAGAGATCACAAGTAGGCAGAGGCAGGCGGGGCGGGGTGGGGGGGGAGGAAAGCAGGCTCCCCACTGAGCAGAGAGCCCGATCCCAGGGCTGGATCCCAGGACCCTGACATCACGATCGATCTGGGCTCGATCCCAGGACCCTGAGATCATGACCCGAGCCGAAGGCAGCGGCCCAACCCACTGAGCCACCCAGGTGCCCTTGTTTTCGAAAATTCTAATCCATGCATTTCCAGACTACATTTCAGCATATTGCTGTAAAGAGCCTTTCAAAAATCAATTATTGGAAGATGACTTTATGTTTTGTAGATGTGAAAAGAGAAAGGGTGATGGTCTCAGGGCCCGCTTGCAGCAGGGTTGTGGCTGTCTGCTGGGATAGTGTGGAATCTGCATGAGGACGGCTAGGAAAGAAGTCCTCTGTAAAGTTAAATGAACTGATTTTGTCTGAAGTTCTGGTTGACAAGCTAAAAGAGAGCTGGGCCAAACTACACAGTCATTCCCAGGAGATGTTTACGAGTGGGAAGAGACGGAGCTTTGCTTCCTACTACCTTCTCTGGGTGCACCTTCTATCTGATCAAGGGTAGGTGTTTTGAGTAAGGTGGACTTTTGCCATGGGGAACTCCTTACACAAAAATGAAATTCCAGCAGGCCTCCAGTGAAGACTTTTGTTTGTGTGGAGAGACAGTGCCCTACCTGTGAACCACATTTTAAAAAGCATTTTGAGGTTTGAGCTAATAATGTGAATGACATTCAGTGAGATTGCCAAATGCTGGCAATTTACTCTCATTTTCACATTAATGTGGGCCCACCTGTGATGAATTGGAAACTAAATAAGCACATCAGTTTTAATTAGATATTTCAGAGGCTGGATCTGGTTAAACAGCAGTATTCATTCTTATCTATTAAACAGTGAAAGAGTTTAGCACTTTTTTCAGAAAAAGTTTACACCCCTCCCCCACCCCACCATTTGTCCTTCTTTGTTTTGAAAGTACTCTTTGCAGATGGAAGCTTTTGAGTTCAAAAGTGCCTAGGCTGGTGCAAAGAGGGAGAGAAATGATTATATTTAAATCTTTTTTTTTTGACAGAGATCACAAGTAGGCAGAGAGGCAGACAGAGAGAGAGGAGGAAGCAGGCTCCCCGCTGAGAAGAGAGCCCGATGTGGGACTCGATCCTAGGACCCTGGGATCATGACCTGAGCCTAAGGCAGAGGCTTTAACCCACCGAGCCACCCAGGTGCCCCTATATTTAAATCTTAAAAGATAAGCAGATCATCTAGTTCGTTTGTAGTATGTTTTATATTAAGAAACACAAATTAGGGAACCTTTAAAAAGAAAGTAGAAGAGTGTGGTTGCCTGGATGATGCCCTCTAGGGGGCTAAGAGTTCTGTGTTCCCCAAACACTGATCCTGCAAATCGGGATCTAAAATACCACTAGGGTATGGCTAATAGATACTGAATGACCTTCTATCAGAGAAAGGAGCCATTTTTCAAAATTCAAGACAAGATATTACAGTCCTAACGAAGGCAAAATGTTCTCTGATGCATAAGGGTCTAAGACCTAATGAAAGAAACTAGTATAGATGTGCAGGTAACTTTGATTAATATTTGTGAAGGATGAGAATTAATAGTAGACAATGAGGCTTAAAAATCAGTAGCCCTGAAAAAATTATTTATAGGTGCAATTTTTGCATTGGTTTTAACATCATTCTCCAGTGTCATTTCCCTAAGTGTTTCTACCTGGTTAGACTGAACTCCAGGAGGGTGAGGCTGTGCCTGTCTTGCAATGGCTATATCCCTAGTGCTCAGGATAGAGATTGTTCTATGGTAGATGCTTAATAAACATTTGTATCCCTCTCTGTATGGCTAATGCCTTGTTCCAACATAATTCTCCTCCTGCAGATTTCAGATATTGCCTGTATCCTGGCTATCTTTTCACCAAAAAGAATTGTGGCAGTATTTACATGTCATTTTTCCTTTGTTTTTCTTGAGAGAGGAGCATCAAACAGTTGGCTTCAGATATACGTTAATGAGTTTTTAAAAAAATTAAATTCTGGATGCATGTGAAAAAAATTCAAAAGTAGTCCGTTTATGTTCAGAAAATCACAGGTGTTTCAAATGGTTTTATTAGAGTTATACTATCCAAAAAAAAAAAAAAAAAGAATGCAAAAGAAGAAAGAACCAATACTAGGAAATTAGTAAATTGCTGTTAGGTAAATAATGGTGTTTCATACAGTAACGTTCTATACTGACATTAAAACAATGCTTTAGAATAATATTTAAGGGCAAAATAAATCTCCTACTATAATAAATAAAGAAAAAAGGAGATAAAAAAGCATTAGCACATAATCACATAATCATAGTGTTCCTTCTTACAAAAAAAGATGAAAGAATTTACATCAAACTTTATAGTTTTCCAAATTTTAGACTATAAACATGTATTACTTTTATATTCAGAAAATATGTGATGAAAGAGTAGGATTTCTTTAAATAGAAATATCTTTTACTGAATTTAAAATGTGATATCATTTCCCATGAAACTGAGTAGGGCTATGGGAAGGGAAGGTAGTAGTTTGAAGAAAGTAGAGACAAGTGTGTAGGGGCACTTGGGTGGCTCAGTGGGTTAAGCCTCTGCCTTCAGCTCAGGTCATGATCTCAGGGTCCTGGGATCGAGCCCCGCATCGGGCTCTCTGCTCAGCGGGAAGCCTGCTTCCCCCATCTCTCTCTGCCTGTCTCTCTGCCTACTTGTGATCTCTCTCTCTCTCTCTGTCAAATAAAATCTTTAAAAAAAAAAAAAAAAGAGAGACAAGTGTGTAAGGGAGGAGATCCTGTGTTGTTGGATAGTGAAAGAGTTTGAGATCTCCATGGAACATGGCCACAACAGCTTATCTGAGAGAAAATGTGCTTTCAGATTGTTGCTGTACCGTTACCATGAAGAATTCACAAATAGAGTTTGAAAGAGGCAGTATCATTTAACAGCTTTTCATACCTGCTCCTATGTCTTCATTTTATACATGTCTGTATAGATACCTTTTCCCATTGAGCGTATAGATTGGAAATTATTTTCAAATTTACTGTTTTAGTTCTTCCCTATTTGCTTCTTGAGTGATCTTTTAAACAGAAAATCTGCTTACATGTCTACTTAAATCCTTTAATGGATTCTCATTGACTTTGAGGTGCCGTCCAGACTCCTTACTCTGATGCACATACATGATATTAGGGAACTGTCTCCTGCCTTCCTCCCCTGCCCATCTCCCAACACTTCCCCAAATACGTCCCTGACTTCATCACACCAGACAGCTCACAGCTTTCATATGTAACATCCCTATTATTAAGGCTGTACTTCCTGGAAGCCTCCTCTGAACCTCTTCTCTGTGTGGTTTCTTCTTCCTCTCAGCCATCATACATACCTTCACTACTCACCACATGGCATTGTAGTTGCTTGACTTTCCTGCCTGTCACTTCACTGTCAACTTTTGCAGGGAAGGGACCAGGACTTGACCAACTTTCATTTTAATACTCACCATAGCATTTTTGGTCCACAGTAGGTGTTTAATAAATTTTGTTCAGTGACCATGTGAGTGAATGCCGCAGATATTTTGATGGGATGTATATGCAATTACATTGAATTCACCCCTAATCTTTTCTGAAGTTGTTTCTTAGATGATGTCTTTCCAGCAGGCAGAGCCAAGTGACCTCTTGGATGTGCATCTGTCTAGTGAAGGAAGGTGGGGTTGGCAGAATCATGGCCCCCAAGGATTTGTATGCCCTAATTTCTAGAACCTTTGAATGTGTTATCTTACATGTCAAAAGGAATTTTGAGATGGAATTAAGGTTATGAACCTTAAAATAAAGAGATTATTCTGGGATATCTGGATCTGGGTCGATCCAGCTTAAGCACAAGTATCCTTAATAAAGGATGTGAGAGGCAGAAGGAAGACAGATACAATGAGAAGAACAGGCAGGGGAGATTTGGAGTATGAGATAGGTTGACCCACTATTGCTGGCTTTGGAAATGGGGGAAGTGGACCATTATCCAAGGAGTGTAGGCAGCTTCTAGAACCTGGGAACAGACCTCAGTCCTGCAAATGCAAGGAACTGAATTCTGCCACCAACACAAAAGAGTTGGAAATGGATTCTCTCATGTAGATCCTCTAGAAAGGGGCACAGTGCCATTGACACCTTGATTTTAACCCAGTAAGATCTATGTTGGAGTTCTGAATTACAGAATAGGAAGATAGAAAATTTGTGTCATTCTAAGCCATTAGGTTTGTAGTAGTTTGTTACAGTAGCAATAGAAAATTGAAACAGTTTAGAAATATTTCAGAATGTGTGATTATCTTCTTGGTTACTCATTGTCTTCACCTTTCTTAATGAAACAACCCAAGTAAAAGGAAATAAGAATAGAAGGAAGAGAACCCTTCATAACTGAGAAAAGAAAGGGTGGATATAGGTGCCCTTTGTTCATATGCATATATTAAATCAGTTTTGCCATTAAATTAATTTTAAAATCTTTAGCTATTCTTCTAACTCCTTCCTTCTGTCCCTCTGCCTTTTCTTACCAGCTGCATACATTTCCTCCATCTTCACGTGTTTCCTTCTCTCCCCCATCCAGTCTTGCTCACAGGCTCATTTTCAATTACTATTGGGCCATTTACCCAGATAACCTCTAAGTGTAGTCAGCATAATGCACTTTAACAGAATAGCAGATGCAATCTGTACTTTCCTCACTGCAGTGACTACGTAGCCCTGCCTGTCATCTTTTCACAATAACTAATAGGGATATACTGGTGTTTCTAAATACAAATTGTCTGTTTTTATTCTTTTCTTGATCCATTTTTGGATTTTCATTGCTTAATTTTACCAGGTATATAAGTGAAACACGATCTCTAAGGGAGCCTCTGAGAAACTGGATGAATTTTGAGGTGATATTGCTCTCTTTCTCTTTTGACCTGTATCGCTTTGGAAAATGGAATTCTCTTTCTTAGCTGTTGCTCCAAATATTCCAAGATTGTTCTCTGTGTTAAAACACGCTATAGGATGTAGTAGAAAGAGCATTGGCCTGGATGGGAATTGGAAAATCTAGGTTCCAGTTCCAGCTCTGACAAAAGCCATGCAACCTTGGAGAAACATCCGTTCTTTTTATTTCATTGTATATTCATTGAACTCCAACTACCTGCCAATAATGTACTGGTCCCAAAGGTTAGCAAGATGAATTAGATATAGCTTCTTTTTCTTTGAGAGCTAATAATGTAGTGAGGTAGAGAGACAGATAAATAAATCCTTGCAATATTGTGTGATACATACCATATGGCAGCAGATATGCGTTACCATGAAGCTTTAGAAGAGATAGGTATTCATTCATGTTGCTTAGGGGCAGGGACAAAAAAAATGACCAGCATCCTGAAAGATGAATAGAATTTTGCCAGTCAGGGGCAGGAAAGAAAATTCTCGGTAAGGAGAACACATGCAATGTCACAGACACGTGGCCCTGAACAGCCAACTGCAACCCACTGGGAAAAGGAAATTGTCGATCTATAGCTGTCTGTATGTTGCCCGTATATTGGTCTCTATGATAATGGACCATTTGAAGGAGCAGAGGAAGGCCTGGGGGTATGAGACAAGAAGAGATGCCTGGAAGGATGAAATCAGGGAAAATGAACTTTGAAGGCCTGACATTTCTTAGTTATTAAATGTTATTTGTATAGGCTCTTCCAGGGGTAACATTATCTAGTTCAAATTATACTTATTTCCTATTGCAAATTATACTTTATAATTTCAGGATGCTAAAAAAAAATCCCAAGTACAATCTTGTGACATAGGTTGCTATGGAACTGAGATTTGTATATGAGATATATGGAAACTGGGACACAAAGACATTGTATGTTTAAGGTCTTATACTCCTTGGATTCAGGCCTAGACAGTCATTTGATTTATGCTTTCAGAACAAGAAAACATTAAAATGAAACAAAACAAACAACCAAAACTCCAGCCAATTAATGTAGCCTCATTTAAGGAGGAAAATTTCCAAAATTTATTAGCTTAAATATACATATGCTTATTAGCTTCAATATACATATGAATTATCACAGGGCTCATATTAGAATGTACCTTCTAATTCAGTTGGTATGGGGTCCAAGATTTTAATAAACTCCCAGGTGATGCTGATACTACTGGGCTTTGAAATTGTACCTTGAGTAGCAAGGTTGTAGAGCTGTACTGAACAGTATGGTAGCCACTAGCCACTTGTGGCTATGTAAGTTTAAATAAATTAAAATGAAGTAAGGTTAAAAATCCAGTGCCTCATTTGCACTGATCACTTTTCAACTGCTCAATAGACACGTGTGGCTAGCAGATTTCCCTTTGTGGAAAATTCTATTGGACAATGCCGCTCTAAAAATATTATGAATCACCAGTTAATAATGAAAGCTTTCCCAGAGAACTCCTTATTAATCATGACTATATTTAGAAATATTTGGAGTGATATCACCAAGATGGTGAAATAGAAGACAGCAGTTTCCATCCACCCACAAAGATCGACAATTAGACAGCTATCCACAGAAAAAAACCAGCTCTGTCTGAGCTCAGGTGTCTATATAGGAAATTTCAGCAAGATAGTGGAATAAAACCTGGGAATAACTGCATAAAAAGAGGAGGAAGAACAGCTTCAATTTGCTTGGATCATCCCATCGACCATCTTAGCACTGGGAGGAAACCTACCAGCTAGAAAGAGTTCCTTTTGCCAGGAAAGGGAGAGTGTGGTGAGCAACCAGGATCCCCAGCCTTTTGGGGCATCATATGAAAGAACTACTTAGGTTTCACCCCCCAGAAACTGGCAAAGCTGAGACATATAGAGATGACTAGGAGCAAGGAGGAAGGTCAGGGGCTATCAGTATTAGCCATGCAGTGGGTGTGGCCAGTGGTTCTCAGTGACCTGCTCTGCAGAGGACCCCAGCAGCTTTTGCCACTGAAGAAACTGAAAGCTAGTAAGGTAACCACACACCCCAGCAGATTTCTCTGGTTTTTGCCCCACATGTATTCTTAACTAATACCAGCTGCCTGATTCCCTCCCCACTGCCTCATTTCTCTTGCCACAGCTGGAATCTGAGATGTACACTGACAGCCAACCCAGGCTTCTGTGGCTATGCTGATGCAACATGCTGGCCTAGATGCTGACTTCCATTGCTATGTGCATGCTTTGTGGCTAGGCTGTGTACTTGCACACTACCAGCCTGACTTGCCATGGTCACAATTGTCATGTATGTGACTTTGGAGAGATCCTACAGCCACAGAAGCACATGCCAACTGCCAAGGCCCCCACAGATGCTTGTGGGCCCAAATTTGGCCCTATCTCCAGTTACTGGTCTATACCACTGAACTCACCTTCTGCTAGCCCTCCTAGCTGTGCACCTGTCACTAGCCATCAATGCCATGTGCATGCTAGTGGGGAGATCCTGTAGGAGTAGGAGTGCATGTCAATAGCTAGGGACCCCCATAGCTGCTTTTGAGCCCAGATCCAACTCTATCTCCTGCACCAGTGGGTTCATCTGAGTTAGCTTCTTAAGCTATGTACCTGCACCCTGCTGATCCAATTCCTGTCACTGGTCTCCAGTAGTGGGCACATGCCCAAGGTGTGATCTTGTAGCCACACAAATGCACACTTATAGCCAGGGCCACTACAATTGCAGTATGCCTGAAGTTGGCCTTGGCTCTTGCTGCTGACCTTGGCCTCCACCACTATGTGTGTGTCTGCAGCTAGCACATGCCACAACACAGCATCTGCAGCTGGTCCCTATTGCTAAGGGTATGCACATCACTGGCTCTGGCCACCACTGCTGTCTACTGTGGTTCCAATTCGGTGGACTTAGAGGTGCCACTAAAAACTCACAAGTCATTGCAGCCACTGCAAACCCCCACATGACTTACCAAAGAGCACACGGTTGTCGCTGTTGTGGGCCACAGTGTCTTGAGCCAATGAAGAATCATATGACCACAAATCTAGAGATGCCACACATCCCTGCACTTGGTGCTCTGTTACCCAGGGTAACAGCATGCTCCAACATGCTCCTACCTACAGGTGAACTTATTTCCTTACCAAAGTTAGTCCATAATGCCTAGAAGAGGTGACTAGTTCTCTAAATGTGCAGATAATACACAAATCTACAGGACTCATGAGGAATCAGGAAAACATGACACTACCAAAGGAACACAATAAACTTCAGGTAACTGACTTCAAAGAAATGGAAATACATGAATTTCCTGACAAAGAATTAGAAATAATTATTCTAAAGGTGCTCAGAGAGATACTTTCATAGCACAGATTAACCAGTTTAATGAAGTCAGGAAAATAGAAGAACAAAAGGGGAAGTTTAATAAAGACAGAAAAAAAAAAAGGCTTAAACAGAAATTTTGGAGCTCACGAATACAATGACTGAACTGAAGATTTCAGTAGACCGGTACCTGGGTAGCTCAGTCAGTTAAACATCTGCCTCTTGATTTTGGTTCAGGTCATGATCTTGGGATCATGAGATGGAGCACCATGTCTGGCTCTGTGCTGGGCATTGAGCCTACTTAAGTTTCTTTCTCTCCTCTCCCTCTGCCCCTCCCACTCCTGCTTGTGCATGCTCACTCTTTCTAGAAAATAAATAAATAAAATAAAGATAAAATAAGAGAGTTTCATCATCAGACTAGACCAAGCAGCAGAAGAAGCAGTGAACTTGAAGACAAATAATTTAAAATTATTTTTAAATAGTTTTATTTAAAGGAACAAAAAGGAAAAGAATAAAAAGAAATGAAGAAAACCTATGGGAGTTGTGAGATACCATTAAGAGAAACAATCTATATATTCTTGGAGTCCCATAAAGAGAAGAGAGGGAGAGGGGACAGAGAGCTTGCTTAAAGAAATAATGGACGAGACTTCCCAAACTGAGAGAGAGATTAAGACATCCACATTCATGAAACTAATAGGTCACTCCATAATTTCAATCCAAAATATTCTTTTTCAAGACACATAATAATAAAACTGTCTAGAATCAAAGACAGAGAATTTTAAAAGCAGCAAGAGAATCCCCACAAGGCTATCAACAGTTTTCTCAGGAGAAAATTTGCAGACCAAGAAAAAATGGGATAATATATTCAAAGTGCTGAAAGAAAAAAAATATTGCCATCTAGGCTATTTTACCCAACAGAATTGTCCTTCAGAAATAAAGGCAAGATAAAAGAGTTTCCCAAAAACAAAAGCTGAGGGAATTCATGACCACTAAATCTACCTTAAAAGAAATGCTGAAAGGAATCCTTCAGGCTGAAGTGGAAGGACACTAATTAATAACATAAGAATATATGAAAATGTACAATATACTAAAAGTACTTATTAAAATAAGGATATAGTCAGATTGAGCAAACTATATAATCTATAAGGTGCTATTAAATGCTAAAACACCAGAACTCTAATTATCTAAAAGGCTATTCCATTTTACTTCAGTGATACTAGCCTTCCATAACTCCCTTCTTTCTATTCAGGAGAGGTTCTTTTTTCCATAGTGAAAAGACAAGATATTACTCAAATATTACTCAAGACAGAAAAGCTAGTATTTCCAAAGTATATATGTTTATTATTTAGTTGGGTATATTTTCTTTAGGACATATTGAAGAGTATTTTATATTTAGCCCCATCAAGTTTCAGATATTAAGAAAATATTTATGTTAGTTCAGTTACCTTGTGCAGTGGGTCTCAGCTTTGACTCTACATCACAGATACCTGGGGAAACTTCCAAAAATTATGTTCTCAGTTCCATACCACTGACCAGGTTAATTACAGCCTCTGGGGTCGGATCAAGGGTTTGGTGTTTTTAAAATTTCACCTTCTTTTTTTATTTTTAGGGATTAGCATTGACATTTTGTCATGTATGAACTAAACTAATTTACATTTGCATAATATTTCAATCCTCCATTACGAACAGTTGTAGAACTTTGGACAGTTTTTGAACTTTAGTATGCATGTAATTACCTGGGAATCCTGTTAAGGGGGCCTGAGCATGTGAATTTCACACAAAGTTACAGGTGAGGCTGATGCTGACAATTAGTAGATCATATTTTTAGTATCAGGGCTTAACAACACTTTAAATTTGATCATCCTCTCCAAATTAAATGTCATTGTTACCTACCACTTTAGTTTTGTTATTAACATTCTCTTATATAAATATTTAGATTTTCATATGTTTGTAATTAAATTTGTTATCATTCTCCTTCAATCTTAAAATAGTCTGGAATCATTTTCCTCTCTCACAAATAGTTAAATTCATGTGGGGCACCTGACTGGCTCAGTTGGTGGAGCATGTAACTCCTGAGCTCAGGGTCATGAATCCAAACTCTGCATTGGGTGTAGAGATTGCTTAAAAATAAACTCTTCAAAAATACTTAAATTTTTGTGGTATAAATTTCTTGGTTGTAAACTCTCAGTTTCTCTTTATCTCAAGTGTATTTATCTTGATTAAAGAATTTAACTCAGTAAACAATTCAAGGTTGATATCTGTTGTTATAGACTGAATATTTGTGCCCTCCGTCCCCAATTCAAATATTGTAGTCATAACCCCAATGTGAGATAGTTTTAGGAGGAGGGGCACTTTGAAAAATATTTTGATTTAGAGGAGGCCATAAAGATGGAACCCACATGTTGGCATTAGTGCTCTTATAAGAAGAAATGCCAGAGCTTTTCTCTCTGCCATGTGAAGACACAACAAGAAGGCAACGATCTATAAGCCAGGAAGTAGATTCTTACCAGAACCCAATCATCCTGGTAACCCAATATCAGATTTTCCAGCCTCCAGAAGAGGAGTTAAGATGGCAGAGTAGTAGGGGAACCCTAGGTTTACCTTGTCCCTCTAACACAGCTAGATCAACATCAAGTCATTTTGAACAACTAGGAGATTGATCTGAGGATTAAGAAAACAATCTGTACAATTGGAAGGAGAATGCATGGCAGATGTGAGGTTCAGAGATATGAATAGGGGGAGAGAAAAGCCACAGTGCTGCAGAGCAGAGGGAGATCTTTTTGTGGAGACAAGTCAGGGAGAGAGAGAATGGGAGGGAGAGCAGTACCTCGGGTTCATGCAAGGTGCTTATGGTGTGGGGATCCCATGGGTTGCACTAGGAAAAAATGAATGTTCCCCTTCCTGGAGTACATTTGGAAGAGGGTATATTGCCTCTCCAAGGACAAAGGACCTGTTGGGCACCACTGAGTGGCAGTTCAAAAGCTGGGGACAGAGGTGCTCACAGAGGGTAGATAACCTGATTGTAGCTTTTTGCTGTGCTTCACTGAAGATTCCAGGCACCTCTGTGGCCATGTGATTGGTTTTCCTGGGACAGAAAACTGTCCTGCTGGACAGCACCACAGTGCTATGAAGCTCTCCTCTGGGGGAGAGAGCAAGTCCGTGCCTTACTAGGTCTTTTAAGATTTGGAGTCTTGAATCCCATTGCCAGCCAAAGGTAGAAGAGGAGAATTGTAGTGCCAGGTGTGCTGATGGCCTGGGTACAGACAGGGTGAGGGTGGGGATCTGAAGAGGGCCTGCCTGGGACACAGGAAGGGAGATTGTTCGCTTTTCTATGAGGGCCTCCTGAACAGTAGTGTCTGAGAGTTCCTCTCCCCTTGAACGAGAGTGCAGGGTGATACCATCTTTAACCAGCCCCCCACTCCCCCAGCACAGTCACACTTTAAAGGGAAAGACAGTACCTCCAATAGAGGCTGGAGCCCTTGACACCAAACCCTGAACACCCTGTGCTGGGCAGGGGCATCTTTAAAAGGGCAGGCTTGACGGAGTCAGTGCAGTGGAGTGGGCCTCTTCCTTAGAACACAGTTCCCCTGCTTCACCCCCCCCAACCCCTGCCATGTACCAAGTCTACTGACCATAGAGTGCACTGAACTGTCAGCTTCAGTTCTAGTGGGAATAGGAGAGGCTTTCTTTTTCTTTCTATTTTATTTCTCGTTTTCAGTTTTCACTTATTTCTTTTCTCTTTGGAAACAGGCTTACAGTTTTTTGTTCATTTGTTTGTTTGTTTCCTTTTCTTGTTTTTTGTTTTTGATCAGACTTCTCTCCCCACCCCCCACCACACCCCACTTTCTTTTTTCCATTTTTCTTTCTTTTTCTTTGTAATAGGGCTAATAGTTTTTTGTCTGTTTGGTTTTTTTTTGTTTCTTTTCCTTTTCTCATTTATTGGATCAGGCTTTTTTTTTTTTCCTTTTTTTATGTCTTTGTAATGAGGCTTAACAAACAAATCAAAGCACACTTAGTTAAAGGTCCAAACAGTCCCCACTACAGGCCAGGAGGAACTCTGCAGAGGTCTGACCTATGGGAAAGAGCAGCCAAAACACAACATCGGAGAGCACACAGCATACACCAGAAACACTCCTGAAGTGTGAGGCCCTGGACTGTGTATGACCCCTTCTCAGTATAGTAGTACTCTCAGGAGCAGGAAACATAACAAGCTTTTAAATTACACAAAAGACAGAAGCATAGACATAATGACAAGATGGAGGAGTTCTCCCCAAAAGAAAGATAAAGAAGAAATCATAGTCAGAGATTTGCTCAAAACAGATATAAGCAATATATCTGAACAATAATTTAGTACAACAGTCATAGGAATACTAATTGGCTTGAAAGAAGCATAGAGGATACCAGAGCAACTCTTGCTGCAGAGATTAAAGACCTAAAAACTAGTCAGGCCAAAATAAAAAATGCTATAACTTAGATTCAAAATTGACTGGATATAATCCCAATGAGAATGGAAGAAGCAGCGGAATGAATAGGTGATATAGAAGATAAAATTATGGAAAATAATAAGAGAGTTTAAATAAATAAGAGATTTTAAGAGAGTTTAAATAAATGAGAAGCTGAAAAGAAGAGGGAAAGAAAACTATTAGATCATGAATACAGACTTAGAGAACTCAGCAATTCCACAAAGTTCAATAATATCAATACTGTATGAGTCCCAGAAGGAGAGATGGTTTATCTGAATAAATTATAGCTGAGAAATTCCCCGATCTGGGGAAGGGAATATGCATTCATGTCCAAGAGGCACAGAGAACTCTCAAAATTAACAAAAACAGGTCAACACCAAGATATATCATAGTGAAACTTGCAAAGTACAGATTTCCCAGCCTCCATAATTGTAAGAAATAAATGTCTGTTATTTAAGCCACTCAGTCTATGGTATTTTATTAAAGCAGTTCAATCAGGCTAAACTACATTTCCTTCCTTCCTTCCTTCCTTCCTTCCTTCCCCTCTCTCTTTCTTTCTCTCTGAAGATTTAATTTATTTATTTGACAGAGAGAGAGAGAACACAAGCAGGAGGGGAGGTAGGTAGAGGGAAAAGCAGATTCCTCTCTGAGCAGGGAGCCTCAAGCAGGACTCAATCTCGGACCCGAGGATCACGACCCAAGTTGAAGGCAGACGCTTAACTGAGTGAACCACCCATTGCCCCAAGCTACCTTTTTCAGCATTTTTTAAGATAACAACATTCTGTTGTTTTCTGGCTTCCGTTGTTACTGCTGAGAAATTTTTGTCATTTGAATTGTCCTTTCTAGGCTATATGAATTTGATCTCATGCTCCCTTAAAGATCTTTCTTGCCCTGTAATTTTACTAGTATGTGGTAGATACGAATTTATTTTTATTTTACTTGCATAGGATACTGTATTCTTCCTGTATCCATGAATCCATAAAGTTCTGGAAAACTTCTAGCCATTAACTTATCAAGTATTACCTTTCCTTCTAGTCTCCCATTATCTCCTCTTGTCTCTCTAATCAGTTATATCCTTTTACTGTTCATATTTCTTATCCTCCTAATATTTTATACTTTATTATCTCACTGTGCTACTTTATGGATTTTTTTTATCAGATTGCACTCTTATTTTATATACAGCAGTACCTATCCTGTCCATTAACCTTTTTTAATTTAAAAGTTTTATATATATATATATATAAATTTCATTGTTTTTCAAATCTGCCTGTTCATTTGGATAGTTTCTTGTTACTTGCTCATATTCATTTTAGTGCGTTTTATTTCTTTAAGCAATTTAAAACAAACTTTTCTACACATCATCAAATTCCATTTTCTGTATCTGCAGTTTCTTGGGTAGCCAATTCTATTGTTTATAGCTTCTTATGACTTTTACATGGGGTGGTTTGCATTCTTAAATGGTTGGTGATTTTTAAGAATTCATAAGCTCATTACTTAGTTTTAACCTGGGAGTCATATGGACCTAAATTAGGATAGTTTTCCTCCACAGAAGACTTTTTCCCTTCAGACTTTCTCCTTGGTCTTGGCTAGCACAGAGTTCCACACTCAGATATTGCACCTTAACACTGCACCACATCTCAGCATCCATAAAACAGTGGTGTTATTAACATGCACCCACAGGGCAACCGTAACCCATTAGCTGACAGGTGATTATTTTGGGAGGAAGGAGACGAAAGTGTTCCTTGGAGACTTCACATACTCCCTGGTAGAAAAGCAATGCAACAAAGTGTGTCCTATCCAGAATGTATTCTTTCTGCCAAAGGAATATCTCTCGAGCATCTAACAGGCCATAATGCTGGAAGCAAAAATTGCTAGCTTTTTAAAAGAAAGAAATATTTTTATTAAAAATAAGAAATTTATTATCTAACCTAAGAATTCTGTGAAAATTAGTTCCAGAATGGTTCAGTAGTTCACCAATACCTTAATGACTTCTATCTTTTGGTTTCACCATCTTCTTTATCAGGAATACACCTTTCATGGTTCCTGGATGGTTGAAGAAGTTCTAAATATCCTATATTCATGCAACAAATCCTTCCTGATTCTTTGTTTCTACTTGTCAATATGTATTTCTATCCGGAATTATCTTGTCACCTTAAAGAATTATTTTTAGTATAATTTTTTGGTAACATCACTGCTGGTTATTAATTGTATATCTTCATTTTTATGCAAACTATTTGACCTTTATTTTTAAAAAGATATTTTTTGCTTGGTTTAAAATTTTAACTTGATGGATTTTTCTCTCTTCATGTTAACGATGTTCCATTATTATTTCAATTTCATAATTTCTGACAAAAAGTCTTCTATAAGCCTCAATGCTACTCTTTTGCAGGTGATTTTCTGTTTTTGAGATGTTTGTCTTTGATTTCCAGCATTTGATGAGGATATGACTATGTGTGGTTTCTTTTGTATTAATCCTGCTTGAGGTTCATTGAGCCTCTTAATATCCTTGGAATATTTTCAGCAATTATGTCTTCCAGTATTTCTTCTGCTCCTTTTTC
This sequence comes from Neogale vison, assembly GCF_020171115.1. Taxonomy (NCBI): domain Eukaryota; kingdom Metazoa; phylum Chordata; class Mammalia; order Carnivora; family Mustelidae; genus Neogale; species Neogale vison. Next base: position 70,046,231 of record NC_058094.1, read on the forward strand.
TTCTCTTGTTTTAGGACTTCAGTTGCACACATTTTAGAACTCATGAACATGCTGCTCATATATTTATGATTTCCCCCTTTATTCTTTTTTTTAACCTAAGCTTCAATTGGAATATCTTATAGTTTTCTCTCTTTTAGCCTACTAATCCTGTCTTCTGATGGGTCCAGTGTGAGGATAAACTCACTACTGGTTTTTTTTTTTTTTTCACTACTGGGTTTTAATGACAGATATTGTATTTTTGTCCCTTAGTTTTAAATAATTCTAAACTCTTTCAACATCAGATCGTATTTCTAAATCATGGCCATCTATTAAGAAAATGCATTTCCTCAATATCAATAAGATAAATTAGTGTTTATCATTATGATAATTAGAAAAAAATAGCTAAATAAATGTTCAACTTTAACATTTATACAGGACTTTAGGCTTTACAAATTGCTCTTACATTCCTGTATCATTTGAAATTCACCATGTAAGGTATGTGGGGGACAGTCTCATTATTATTTCTATTATAATTACAAAGAAAGTGACTTTCTAAATGGATGAGAAAAGGCTCTGTATTTTCTGACAACAGGTTCCTTGCTTTTGTCAATTACATCATGCTGCTTGAAAGCACACATCTTTTAAATGGGAGAAGAGGGAAATAATAATGTCAAATTAAAAAGATAATACATTTTCTTCTAATGATTATTATCCAAATATATAGTCAAGAGCTGGAAGAAGCCCCCTCAGGAGACCACCTACTCCACATCTTCCATCCTTGTAATATATGGTTTGAGTCAAATATTGCTTCTTAAACTGGTGACCTTCTATCTAGAACTGACAAGACAGGGACCCTTCTTTGTTTATGTAAAATCATGGGATAAAGTACTAATCATATATATTTTTAAAGATTTTATTTATTTATTTGACAGAGAGAAAGAGAGAGATCACAACCAGGCAGAGAGGCAGGCAGAGAGAGAGGGGGAAGCAGGCTCCCCGCTGAGTAGAGAGCCCTGTGCGGGCTCGATCCCAGGACCCTGAGATCATGACCCGAGTGGAAGGCAGAGGCTTAACTCACTGAGCCACCCAGGTGCCCCCTAAACATATTTTTAATTAGTATTTACTCTTGATTAATGTTGGGAATGGTAAATTACTATCTGACAGTGACAAAGTATTTTAAATTTGGAGAAACTATTTGCACTGAGTTCTTAAAAAACCTGAGCTAAAGTTATTTGAAACCTGGAGGTCAAAAGAGATGGTAGATACAGTTGCATAGTTAATTGTTTTTCAAAATAAATCTTGAGTAGTTTGCTCTAACTTTATTTTATTTAGTTTTTGTGACTTAATTAAACCTCACTTTGTAGGTATGCTTTGTTTTCTAACTTTTATACAAGATTTTGGTTTAAAGCAATAAAATTAGGACTCATATAAATCTCTTAAGAAAGAATTCATTGATTCTCTTTATAACTCAACTTAATCATCATTCACATATAAAGAATTCTTTATAATCATTCTTCTTTGAATAATATTTTTTTTGAATAATATTTTTTTACTGAAACTAATACTTTACCTTAACCAATTAAATGTACATGTGATATAATGTACATATTGTGCTTTACTTGTTTTACAGAATAGGATATAACATTAAAAAAACCCTTTCTGTATGGGTTAGGCAAATTTTGCTGGTAGTAAAAAAATTAACATTGATAGTAACAATAATCTATAAGCTTTAAACTACTTTGCTGTGATGATCCCAATTCTGGCCAACTATCTAACAAATGAGGATTTTGGTCATCAGCAACAAGGAATGAAAGCGTGTCAGTATCTGTGTATGAACTCAATACCACTGCTGCAGAGATGGTCCAAAGAGAAAACCCTATCACAGAATATAACAATAACATCATTTTTGGATATAAGATACACATTTGCTGCACCATAATAGCTTCCGCTGGGCATATTTATAATTGGTAAATGGATTATCTTTATAATTCATATGGGGCTGAGAAAATTAAGGCTTTTATTTCAGCAGGATTATTTACTGTGAGATGCTTAACTCATTGTGGTTATTGGGTTTGGCTAGCTGTATACATACATAAGAGAATATTACTGTTCGCTCTGTCTTGGGATATTCAGCCTACATCATGATCTTGAAGACAATGCCATAAGAACTTTCAAAACTCACTGACTGTGATCTCAGATTCAGATCCCTTCTGAAGGCAGATCATTAGGAACACACAAAAGTTGGTAATGAGGAAGAAAAGGGAGATGTTGTCAGGCTCTTACTTTTACCATATGGATAGAGCATCCAGTGCTCATTTTTCTTCTTTACTAAGCCATATCAATTTTGATCCAGCACATGAATGGAACTATCTGTGGAGTATTTAAGCTCTGAGTATTCAATGCCAGGTTCTAGTTTCAGCAAATCTGAAGTAAAAGAGGAAATATTATTCATTCATTTCTCCCCCCTTTTCCTTCACCTTGCTTGGGGCACTGCCAGAACCAAGGTTAGATTGCCAGCCCAGGAGGTGCACTTCACACTCTGAGAGGTGCTATTCGTAAGCATATTATCCTCTTCTATGACTCCAGACTAAATCCACAGCTGAACAGTAGGATGCTGCTTGCTAATGTTGATCATTCTGGCAAAACAGACTGTCAGTTCTGCAAACCAGTGTAAGTAGTGAATTTTGTTTGCAGCTGAAATACCTAAATTATATGATGGCCTTATAATACACAGTGGTCTCTAATACTGTCCTTTTCTACTTTTCCCTTCATTCTCTGTGCTCCTTCCTTCTTCCTACCCCAAAATTCATTTCTTAGTACTGAAATGAGAACATAACTGAAAATATTATCATCAGAAAAACAAGCTGCAGCAGGTGACTTAGACAGTTTAGATGTGTCTAGATGATGAGTCTGTTATTTGTTTTTAAATTTCCAGGAAAAGAAAATTAACTGCCTATCCATTGTTTAACATTGGCTAAATCTAAATGAAATCATGATCATTTCTACAGCAGATTTACCTTCCTAATTATGCTTGGCTAATGTTTACACTGAGTGATGGAAAAGGATGGTGCCTGGGAGAATGCCAAATGGCAGAAGGAAGTCTGACCTGAGACTAAAAATGTCCAAGGGTAAATTACTGAGTGGACGATCTACAGCAAGGTAAAAGAAAAAAAAAAAAAAAGCTGATGATCTGAATATCATTATTCCTCATCTCTGTGTCCACTTTCCCCTTGATTCTGAAAAAAAAAAAAATTCTTGGCTGAAATATAAACAGTGCACTTTAACCTTGATAATACCTGAGAGAAATAAAGATTATGCCCCCGGAGTTTCATACAAGATTATGAAATGGGTAAATGTTTGCAAATGCTACTAACTTCAAAAAATGTTGGGGAATTGCTTGGCTTTCACATTTTACAGATCTCTTCTCTTCACACTTAAGTCATTTGACCCCTAGCTGAAGACTCCTTGATCACAGAGGGCTTTGGTCCCATCTTGACTATGGATGAGAGAAATTACGGGGATTTTGAGTCTAGTCCTCTGGGCCTCAGTGTGCTGATATTTTTCATAACTGGGCCACTACAGGGTAGAGAAAATGGGGAGGGGTCCAGTAATCTATGACTAGACTTTCATAAGGATGGGCTGAGCAATGAGAGAAAGATTCAATTGTAGCTAATTAGATACTGAAATTTACTAGGAAAAAAGAAGGGAGATCAGACACTCTTTATGGACCCATTTTGCAAAAGTGACTCAGAGCCAATGCTTTTAAAGACTGTGATTAAAATAATTTCAGAGGAGGCAGTATAAATTAAGTGATTAAAAAATCAGTGATTAGACTATGAGACGTAGAAAAAAAAGGGTCCAATCTTGGCAATATTTTGTGCATTTGCTCCCATGCCAATCAATGGCACAGGCCCTCCTCCCACACTTGCTTCTCTGATGGCAGAACCTGGCTGTATGAATCCAATTTGAAAAGTAGATACATGATCTGGAGACCATGGCTGTAGACAATAGGTTGATGAGGTATTGTGTTGAATGGACTAAGGGGAAAGAAGTAGCTAGAACATGAGGTAACCAGACTGTTTTCAGGACCTTGATTTTAACATGTCCCAAACTGAGCTCATATTTATCCCTTGAACTTGAACCTCCTCCACGGTCACCATACATTTAATTGCTAATTAAATACTTATGTACAGTTAACTGTTAACCAAATGTGAGCAGTCCTATTCTAGGAATGCCCCCTGTCTGTCGCGACCAGCTGGCCGTGACAAATTGACCAGGGTAACCATAGGGGCTAAGAGGATGATGAAAAAAAGTTAAGAGACAAAGAGATGGGGGCAGGAGGGACACTGAAGATGATGTCCAACAGTGCCAAATTTATTCCACGTCTTACAAGCATTTATAAGGCAGACCAGAATAGGAGGAGCATTACATCAGTACAGTCAGATGACCGCAAGTTCCTATAACAAGTTTGCATTATGGGGCGCTTGGGTGGCTCAGTGGGTTAAAAGCCTCTGCTTTCAGTTCAGGTCATGATCTCAGGGTCCTGGGATTGAGCCCCGCATCGGGCTCTCTGCTCAGCAGGGAGCCTGCTTCCCTCTCTCCTCTCTCTCTCTGCCTGCCTCTCTGCCTACTTGTGATCTCTGTCAAATAAATAAATAAAATCTTTATCAAAAAAACCAAACAAACAAGTTTACATTAACTACAAGCAAACCTCGTGAAGCCAGGTAGTTTCGACTAAAGCCATTAGCAAGACAATCAACCAGGGAGTGGACCAAGGGTTAACTAAGAACTCAGGACTCTGGCCACATTGTTCCCTACTGCAGGGAGAATGTGTGGGAAGTCACATAGGTGAGCACACGACACAGAGCACAGACCCTTTCTCAGTGCACTCAACTTTCCCGTCCTTAACCCTGTCAAGGGGTCCGGACTTTGAAGGAGACACAAGTCAGGGCCTGGTTTGATCCTCGACTCCAAGCGTGCTGTGGCCTCCAAAACCTGTCATTGTCTTACTCTAAGATTTCATTGTCTGTCATCTAGACTATAGGAACAGCCTCCTTCTTAACTTCTCTCCTGATTACCATCGATCTTCCAATAGGTGCTCCCATATGGCCTTCCAGAAAATACACTTGATTATGTCATCTCCTCCCTAGTGATCTCCAGCCTTTCTTCCTTGTCCACAGCACTCTGACAAACAAGGGCTCTGCAACTTGGCTTCCACCCACCCCTCCAGTCTTACTTCTTTCCACTTTCCTATCTTCATACCCTGCACCACGCTACACTGACTTTCTGCCTTTTTCCAAACCTGTCATGCCTTATTATCATTTTATTATTCTTTCTATCTCTTTCCCTACCTCTCCTTATCTAACCAATAGAAGCAGGTCAATGTGGCATTTTCCTTACGGTAAAGGATTAGATGAAAATAGCCACCTTACCATAGTACAGTAACACATATTAATGCAGAATGAATTACTACAAGAAAAATCCCATGTTATGTTGAAATAGTGATCTGCCAAATTAGATAGAATCATTAGAACAATAGATGAAAGAATGAAAAGAAGCTTATTTCATTGGTTTTAGCAGTTTTTAATGTGATATTTTTAGTTTGTCAGATTTAAAAGGCTTAACAATCCAATGTCCAAAGTACTACATGGAAAACGAATTCTCAGTCAATGCTTATTAAAATAAAAGAAGTTTCAAGTTGTCTGAGTAGACTAATTCAGTAGCTTCTTATATCCATACTATTTATCTAAAGATAGACAACTTAGACTCAAAGACTAATAATAATAAATTTAAATGACTAATATGGTATTAAAGGCTATAGCCATGATACCATAATACACTTCATCAAATGTATTTACATTTTGTTTTCCATTGCTGATAAAGGATCCTAAACATGGAACCCAAATCTGTGTTCTGACAGTTATTCTAAGGAACATATGAAGGAAAAAGGACTGGAATGCTCCAGGATACAGTTTTCAAGGCAAAAGTTATGCTCCTGATCTCAGTAGGCTTGTAATATGCTCTCTGCAGAACCTATTGCTCCTGGTTTTTCAATTACAACTTCAAGTCATATTCCTGATTAGTAACAAGCAATCAATCATAATTAATTAGTTAAAATGTTCAACCGTTAAAATCATTACCATTAATTAAAATAATTATCTCTATTTTGGCTGCACTTCATTACCATTTCTGGAAATGCATTGCTTGACTGTACTGCCATTCTTAGTACAAATTCTCAATGAATAAAATGCATACAATAGATAATCTATGAACTACTTTAAAAAATGATCACTTGAAGAAGGTTTTGGCCTTTTTTTTTTTTTTTACTGTTGTTGCATCTAGGGAAAACATTTCACTTCAGTGTTATGGGCTTTATGAACAAAGCTCTTTGAAATGAATGTTAGCCTATCATAGGATGCTGACAATAGAGGATTTTTGAGAGAACTTGTGCCTTTGAAGGAAGTGTTTCCTTTACAGACTAAACAATAGTTTAACTACAGAAAGAGAGAGAACTAGTGAAGTGAAGTAGATGACAGAGTTGGGGCAATCACCTGGAATTCAATACTGAGACAAGGACTTAGAGAAAAGGATCCCCCAGGCAAAGACCCTGCCAAAAAGGAGAATTTCAGACCAATATCACTGATGAATATGGATGCTAAGATTCTCAACAAGATCCTAGCAAACAGGATCCAACAGCACATTAAAAAGATTATCCACCATGATCAGATGGGATTCATTCCTGGGCTACAAGGATGGTTCAACATTTGCAAATCAATCAATGCGATAGAACAAATTAATATGAGAAGAGAGAAGAACCACATGGTCCTCTCAATTGATACAGAAAAAGCATTTGACAAAATCCAGCATCTGTTCCTGATTAAAACGCTTCCAAGTATAGGGATAGAAGGAACATTTCTGAACTTCATAAAATCTATCTATGAAAGACCCACAGCAAATATCATCCTCAATGGGAAAAAGATCACAGTCTTCCCTTTGAGATCAGGAACACAACAAGGATGCCCACTCTCACCACTCTTGTTCAACATAGTATTAGAAGTCCTAGCAACAGCAATCAGAAAACAAAGAGAAATAAAAGGTATCCAAACTGGCAATGAAGAAGTCAAACTCTCTCTCTTCGCAGATGACATGATTCTTTATATGGAAAACCCAAAAGACTCCACCCCCAAACTACTAGAACTCATACAGCAATTCAGTAATGTGGCAGGATACAAAGTCAATGTACAGAAATCAGTGGCTTTCTTATACACTAACAATGAAAATAAAGAAAGGGAAATTAGAGAATCGATTCCATTTACTATAGCACCAAGAACCATAAGATACCTGGGAATAAACCTAACCAAAGAGGTAAAGGATCTGTATTCGAGGAACTACAGAACACTCATGAAAGAAATTGAAGAAGACACAAAAAGATGGAAGACCATTCCATGCTCTTGGATCGGAAGACTAAACATTGTTAAAATGTCTATACTGCCTAGAGAAATCTATACTTTTAATGCCATTCCGATCAAAATTCCACTGGTATTCTTCAAAGAGCTGGAGCAAATAATCCAAAAATTTGTATGGAATCAGAAGAGACCTGAATCGCTACGAAAATGTTGAAAAACAAAAATAAAACTGGGGGCATCATGTTACCTGATTTCATGCTTTACTACAAAGCTGTGATCACCAAGACAGCATGGTACTGGCATAAAAACAGACACATAGACCAGTGGAACAGAGTAGAGAGCCCAGATATGGACCCTCAACTCTATGGGCAAATAATCTTCGACAAAACAGGAAAAAAATATACGTGGAAAAAAGACAGTCTCTTCAATAAATGGTGCTGGGAAAACTGGACAGCTATATGCAGAAGAATGAAACTCGACCATTCTCTTACACCGTACACAAAGATCAACTCAAAATGGATAAAAGACCTCAATGTGAGAAAAAGAAGGTAAATTAAAGGACATGGAAGATATTGAGGCTACAGTGAACAGATATAACTTTTTCTATTAGAGATCTTGAAGAATGAAATGAAAAGAATAGAAGAGAGAGTATTTGAAGAGATAATAACTGAGACTTTTCTAGAATGGAAAAAAGACATTTGTCTCAAGTCAGGTAAATAGAAACAAATTCACATCTAAACACAACATAATAAATCTGCAGAACATTAAGGAAAAAGAGGGGAAAGACTTAAAGATACCAGAGAGATAAACCAGGTTACTTTCAAACTTGGAAACAAATGATGATTAGAATTATGAATTAATCACCAGGACAAATGTAATCCTATCTTAAAGCATGGAGGGAAAATACCTTGAACCTAAAACTGTATCAAGTAAGGGTGATGAAGTTGTTTCCAGATATATATAGATGGAGCACATTCCTACTCTCAGACCCTCATTGTAAGAAATTTTAATGTAGACACTTCAGCAACTAGAAAAATGAACCCCAAATGCAAGAAGAAATCATGACCAAGGAAATCAATCAAACATATTTGTAAGCCTAAATGTTAGCATTATTAACTCATTTGGGAGGAGAGGTGGTTAAAGGATGGTTAAGATACGGGACACCAATAACATGAAAGGTGTGAGCATGTGATGCTATTTGGAGAGAAGTTAAAACACTTTAAGACTCTTGTCTTATTGGGAGAAGGGTGGTATTTTTAATTTAATACTTATTAGAAAAACATAAGATTAAGGATGCATGTTATGTAGGTTAACTTCTAAAAGTAGCATAAACTTTGTGATAGTGTTGCCTCTGTGAAGAATGGATGGGATGGGGAGACTCGGTTTGAGAAAGTGTGCAATGGGGACCTGACTCTTATCAGAGACAGCTATGCTATGGACAGCAAGTACATGGCTATGGGTCACAGTTTCCTGGGAATGAATGCCAGCTCTGCCTCTGGTATAGATTCAGTTGTGTCTCCCTGAAATTGGTATGTTGAAGTCCTAACCCCCAGTACTGAGAAAATGACTGTACTTGAAGACAGTACCTTTAAAAAGGTAATTAAGTTACAATAAGTTTATTAGGGTAGGTCCTAATCCAATATGACTGGTGTTCCTATAAGGAGAGGAAATTAGGACACAGATATGCACAGAGGGAAGACCATGTGAAGACACCAGAAGAAGGCAGGTGATTACAAGCCTCAGAAGAAAGGCTGTAGACACCTTGGTCTCAGATTTCTAGTTTCCAGGACTATGAGAAAATAAATTTGTGTGGTTTAAGGCACACAGCCTTTGGTACTTCGTTATGGCAGCCCTAGCAAACTAGTGTACCCTCTTAAATCCTATGACTTGACACAATCTTAAAATTCTATACCTTAGTTTCTTCTAGGTAAAATTGAGATAATGACAACCCCTATCTCATAGGGTTTTTCTTAAAGATTTAATCAAATTAATATATGTAAAATACTTGGAATACCTCCACGGCTAAATCTCAATAAATGTTAGTTATTATTTCTTTTATTAAAAATCTTAAATGTGACACATGATTAACATTGATTAATTATGAATGGCAGGAATATGGATATTTGTTATACTTTGTATTTTTAGGGAAATTAAAAAATTTTTCAGAATAAAAGTAAATCTATTCTCTATAATCTGTACCAGATAGCAAGTTGAAGAATACTATAGCTGATGTCATAGTCGAGGGTATATTAGTCGCGTTATTTATTTGAGAAATATTTTAAGAGCATCTGTTACCTGCCAGGTGTCAAGCTGATCCTTTGAGCATAATGCAATGACCAAGTGTCTTTCTTTTCTGAGTGTGTGTTTACTACCAGTAAAATACTTTTCAGAACTTGTAATCCATTCTATAATTCCACGTCTGCCTATGGGCCGGCACATGGCATTTGCCTTGCAGAGCTTATTACAATCAGACAACCCAAATGCTTTATAGCCCTGCTTAGAGGATCTGGTGCATCTGCAGTAATTAAAAAAAGGAGGCACTTGAAAAGAATTAAAAATTTTGCTAATCGGCCTATTAATTGGCTTTACTAGTTCTCCAGAAAATAAAGGCAAATAGAGTAGGTAACAGTGAGACCATATATGTCTCTGGAAGTTAGAATTAATGATATACAACTTGGGCCCCTTTGTGCTTGAGTCTTATCCAGATGCACCCAGCTATAAAAGAATAATACGAGAACTCATTAATTGGTAATTCTGTACAACTTCAAAAACAGATCTCCACCGCAAGTGTGAGTTTTCTGACAACCTCCTAATGCCTCAAAGTTGTGGGGGAAAGCTTTGTCAAACCCGTGACTCACCATGATCGCTCAAAGAAACAGCCAGTAGAGTCTGGGAAAAGCTCATCTCATTGAAAAATGTATCCATCATTAAAACACTTCACTTGGTTTTGTTGAAGTCACCCTCCAGTCCTTATTCCATGCAGCTGTGGCCTCACAGTTGATTCTAACAGCATTTATTCTCTGTTTGATCATAGTCTCATGGAGACCCAAAACTACTGTAAGCTATCGGCTGCCTGTGACAAGGTGGGGGATGATATTGGCACCATGCCCTTCAGTCTCCTCCGTACCCTATGGGCTCCCCACTAGGACAGAAAATTTAAGTCACTAATGTGAATTGATGCTATTAAATTATAATCATATGAAGAGATGTTAAAGATAAAATATAAGCCATAGTTTACTTTTTTTTTCCTTCTTTCTTTCTTTTTTTTTTTTTTTAAACTGTATATCGACCTTTCTACTCTAGTAGAGTACAATGGTGAAAGCTATTTAGAAACTGATGCTCTGGAGTCCTCCTATTGGAGGTGGAAGACATGAATTCTAACCCTGGCCTTTTCCTTTCCTTCCTGTTCTTGGAGGAGTCCCTTCATCCTTCCCAGCCTCAGTGTACTCATTGGTACAACGACAATGATAATACTCTTGCACACTGGGGTATGGATTCAATGAAATTGTGTATATAAAAATGCACGTTAACAGTGTCTGGCATAAAGTAGGTCCTAACAAAAGCATTTTTTGGACTTCCTAACAGAAATTTTCTATTTTGTCCGTGTCTATAAATTCACTTAACAAATAAATAAAGCTATGAGTACCTCCTCTTAGCCAGGTGCTGTCATTAGAGTGGGGGATGCAGAGATGAAGGAGATATACTTTTCAATCTGGTGGGGAAGGTGAAATCACATACAAATCCCTGATGAGTCCTACCATAGAGTAAGTAGACAAGATGCAGTGAGCAGAGTAATGAGTGATGATCTTGGCCTGAGGGACTGGTGAGTCTTTTCAGAGGCTAGGGTTAGTTCTTGCAGAATAAACTGATCATATGAACAAGAGGACAAAGGATCCTCAAGACACAACTGCAGTGTGAAGGCATAGATGGGGTGCAGCCGAGACTGTCACCTTTGGAAAGTTGTAAGTGGTTAAGGAGCATCGGGTGCCATGAGCTTCTGGTGGCAGTGGGGGTGGCAAAGAGGGCTCTGCCTGCAGGAAATTAGGATCAGATGAGAAGGATCATGTACGTGTCTGCCTCCGTGCAGGCCTCTGGAGCAGTGGAATCCTCGGGTACCAGCTGCTGAACTTGGGGTCCACCTCCTAGCTGACTCAGGCCCACTGCCCCTCTTTCTCTGCTCCTGAGGTTTGCCTGAAACTCGCCTTCAGTCTCTGGTCTGGTTATCTTTCTCCAGTCCTTGAAGCTCATCAGGAGATACCTTCCGCTAACTTCTAGCGGCCTCCAAATGGTCTACAGGAGCTGAGGACAACTACGGAGCTAAACGAGGCCTCTCCTGATTTTGTGCATACCCTGTGCTTACTCTTCCTCTCAGACTCCTAGATGGAAAACAGGGAATAGACCTGTGTTTGGTTTTCTCCTTTTCTAACAGAGGCGGCATGGGGAGTGAATCTGGATACTCTTGAATCCCTGGGCCTTCCTCCAGGCTCCTCTTCCCATCTCTCCTTTCTTCCCCCACCCTCCTGAGCCAGAAAGAGTGGTATTTCCTTTGACTTGTTCTCTCTCTGGCGGTGAGTCCTCAGTCACAGCCACTTTTTTACCCAGTGTCATGGGGGGATGGGCTGTGGGGGAGAACATACCTCACCAGTAAAGTCACGTCAATGGGGAAATGCTTTTTTCTAAAAAACACAATAGCCACTATAATTATCTTAGAGAATCCATGTAATTCCTGAGTGAACAAGAGCACCTGCGGACTCAGCTCTATCCTTCAGCACAGCTGGCAAGGAGAGTTGGAGCTAATGTGGCTTTAGGAGTCCCACACGAATGTCCCTTCCCCTGGGAAGACTTCTTACTCTCAGTCATGAGTGCTGTTTGGCTGACTGACTCCGCAGAGGCTCTGTGGTTGCAGACACTTCAGCATGTTGATGACTTTTCTATCACTACGCAGGGGAAGGAGATCAGTCTGCACAGGGATCCCCAAAAGGAGGAAATCACTGGCACATCTTGCAATTTGAAAAAGACAGGAGTTGTGAGGTGCGTGGGGGAAGGATCTGAAATATTTGTGACCAAACATTTAAGCTTGGAAGGCCCATGTATGTGTGGGTTTATATAGGCAGTCAGTACCATTTAAAAAATGGGCACATGGGGTGGCTAGGTAGCTCGGTCAGTTGAGTGGCCAACTCTTGATTTCAGCTCATGTCATGATCTCTGGGTCATGAGACCAGGCTCCACGTTGGGCTACACAGTGATCATGGAGCCTGCTTAAGATTCTCTCTCTCTGCCCCTCCCCACCACTTATGCTCACTTTCTCTCACTCTAAAAAAAGAACACATAGAGCCTTTATTGCATGTTGTTTTTGCTATTAAAAAAAGTATATTTATGTACATGTAGAGATGTTCTTAAAGTAATTTCTATCAACTAAGAACATGGAATTTAATTGACATGGGCTTTCTTTCTATCTCTATTTTTCTCTTTTTAAGAAATTGCTCACCATGTAGGCATAGTGCTAGGATTTCTTTTCCATTATTATGCTTTGTGTCTGAAGGGGGAAAAAAAAGTTTGAGAGAACCTTGCCTTGCCTCTTTTATTTTTTAGTTAAAACATTTGTGGGGATGGAGGGAGGAAGAGCACTTAGCTGGCATTAAATAAGGTAAAAATCAGCCTAGAAAAGATCCAAAAACTTTCTTCATAATATAGTCTTCTGGTGAAATTCTCTCTGACCCTTTTTCTCTTCTCTTTTCTTCCTTTACTGAAACTTTAAAAAAGTACCCCATCTATTTCTAGTCTGAAACAAGTCAAAGGGCCCTCAAGATGTCTTCCATTCTTTCATGAGCAGGTAGGTTCTTTGAATTTAGGTTCATTGTCATAAATTTGAATAGTGGCTGCTTCATGTTTAAATCAACTTAAGGCCCATATTACTTTCTCAAGATCTGTTTATATATCTCCAATGAAAATCATGTCATACAAATTTCCATAGCACTCACTAGTTATTTGGCATTAATACTGTTCTACCCATCCCAGTAACCTCTGTTCCTTTCCTACAAGTCTCAGTAACTCATGGTTTGTTGAGTAATTGTGGTTCTTTAAAACTGTCAAAATTTCTACTCCCAAACATTTGCTGGTAGCTTTGTTCTGTCCTTCCTCAAATTGGAGGAATTTTCTTCCTAAGTGATACGACTCTTTAAAGAAGAGTCAAATAGCCAGATTTCTTTTGGGTTCTCAAAGAGTTGTCATGCTCTTTTGGTTCTCTCTGTTGAGGATTTTGGAACATTCTTCTCACTGAATGGCTCAGAGGATGTTTTGAATGAAGTTCCCATTACATTCCTTAGGTGTCCTTGAACCTGTATGCTAGGATACAGGATGAACACAGATCCTTTAATCCTCTCTTAACTGTTGGTAAGTTAGTTTCTGGCCTTTCAGAGATACTTTATTTGAAAACCTTCATCTTTTCTTTTTGATTAAAGAACCTCAATCGTGACGGGTCTGTGAGTCTCAGCAGTGCTATTACCATTTCTGTGGGCACTGGGACCTTCACACAGATAAGAGTCCTGGGCTGCTGACTTGATTTTCTGGAGTTTCTCATTTGGATTCACCTGCCCTTGACCAACTAGGGCTTTAGTCATCTGAATTGGGCTTGAAAATACTTCTTGGTTTTAAAAAAGTAGGACCTCCCTTTTAGCTGGAGTACATAAGGATATCAAGTGTGTTCTTATAGGTAGACATTTAACATCTAGGGAGATTCAAGAATAGGCAAGTAGGTTCCAGGAGGATAAGAACAGTGTCTGTTTTGTTGAGATATGAGATCCTAAACACATAGGAGGTATTAATTAAATACTAGTAAGGATGACATTAAACTCACAGTTCATTCAAAGAAAATATACTGCAATTCTCAATAAGATGTGTGTTCCTACTGGTTTCTCTGTCAGTGGTCAGAGAAATGGAGAGTTGCCAATGGATATAACTTCTTATTTTCTGGTCTGTGTTAAGCCGAGTACAATATTTGCGTTGGAGGATGAGTATTAAAATAGTCATCCTCAGGCACTCATTTAAAGGGAGGAAAGAAAAGTTCCTAAGAGATTGTCATAATTTACAAAACCATGGTGCTAAATGGCATGAGGTCCAGAGACAGCGTTTCCATGGGCTGGTGGAAAAGTGCACTGCATGCTGTTGCTAGGCAACAGCCCATGCCAGCTTCTCTTGAATGAAGGCCAAGAGAATCAACAGAAACCAATGGGCTTATGAGGAGGGTTTTCACCCAGAATACTAACTTCCGTGTTCTTTTTGCCATTATAGATAGTATAAGTCTTTACCAATATTTGGTGGGGAGGGGCTCCGTATGTGGCAATAATTTAGCAAATCATTTCCAAAGCCACTTCATGAAGTTTTGCTTATGGCTAAGTATTAATTATACAATTTGTGTATAAAATGTAAATTCAGGAAGCAAGAACACATTTCTCTACATGATGTTCCATTTACACCAATATGTAGCCACCCACCTATTTTTTCCTATTTGAATATTCCATCCCATTCCTTTCTCACTTTGGCTACATGTTTCATGCAGAGTAGATCTGCTCTAGACAGCATGTTCAACTACATTTGTAACTAGAAAATTCTTTCTTTCAGCAGGTGTTCAGGGTGCTGTGGTTTGCCGAGGGTAACTTAACAAATCCATTACTTTTGTTGCCTGGAAGCATTCCAGTGGGAGAAGTTGTGGCTAGTACTATGTTGTAAATTGCACCCAAAAGTTAGAAACACAGAATAATAAGTCTCTTGCCTTAAATCCTATTTTATCCAAAGTTATGGAATGAATCGGGTATTGATTCACTTGAGCTGTATTGCATACCTACTGTGTGCCAGACATTGTACTTTCACTTATGCAAAGTGTGTAAATTGTGTGTGCATAATCAAGCCACACTAGCATACACATTTTATAAACTCTAGTTAAAATATTCCCAGGGTTTATTTTCCACTTTGCCTCTGTCTTACAGCCAAGCTTGCATAATTTCTTTTTATTCTGAAATTCACTGAATAGGATTGATACTGGGGGTTTCTTTGCCATTGGTCATAAAGTCATGGACTTCTAGAGCTGCTTCCAAGTCTGCAGTTATAATGGGGGAAAGGAATGCCCATTAACAATTCCTCCCCAACTCTAACTAGAAACTCTCTGTTTTGATCCTTTCTACAAATAGGGTTTTTTAAAAAACAAGATTTTGTTTGAAAATAAAGTCTATAAACTTTGGTATAAAACTTGATAACTCAGGAAAATAGTATTTGTTATATTGGTATGTACCACTAAGTGCCATATACACCTGCATGGACCACTTCTAGTTGCACCTGGGGTGTGTACTTAAAAAGGCTGAACCTGGGCACCCTGGATGGCTCAGGTGGCTAAACACTTGCCTTTGACCCGAGTCATGATCCTAGGATCTGGAGCAGCAGGCTTCTTGCTCAGCAGAGAGCCTGCTTCTCCCTTTCTACCACTCCCCCCTGCTTGTGCTTTCTCTCTCACTTTTGTTATCTCTTGCTGACAAATAAATAAATAAAATCTTAAAAAAGAAATAAAAGATGAACCTGAGGCAACCCCTTGCTCCCTAAACCCACTGAAACAGATTCCCTGAGCATAGGGCCTGTGAAAATTTTTTTAAACAGAAATTCTTATGTACATTAAATTTAATAATTTTTATATAAAAATTTATTTTATATACAAAAGAGTATAGGTAACATATATGTGTCAAGGACTACTAACCTCTTTGCCCACTACCCAGCTTGAAAGAGAGAAAATTATTATTTTCTTTGAGGCCTATCATTTGTCCCTCCAAAATCTCATCCTTTCTTTTCTCATTCTCTAAGTAGCCATTATAATGAATCTTTTGTGAATAATTCTCTTTTCTTTAGAGTTTCACTCAGATTAAGCAATGCATTGCTTGATCTTGCCAGGCTTTGGCAAAATGGAATTATGCTGTATGTATTATTTTGTCACCTGTCCTCTTTTGGCGTAAATTTGTGAGTCATCTATGTTGATATGTATACCTATGGTTTATTCATTTATGTATATTGGAGTCCAGGTATGAGTATTCCAAAATTATCCAATTTACTCTTTGTGGACTTCAGTAGTTTCAGTTTTTCCTCTCACAAACAACACTGCCATAAACATTTCTGTAACACATCTCATAGTTCTGAAAAAGTTATGGCCATATAAGACTATATTCCAGGGTATATACCTGTGTGTAGGATTACTGGGTTATATGTGCAAATTCAAATTCACTAGGTGATACCAATTTTCCCACAATATGGCTGTATCAGGTATCAAAATGTAAGAAATTCTGTTGATTTTGTTGATTTTAATCAGATTATTATTACACACATTTATAAGAAAACATGGGATATTGTGGGTGGCACAGTTCTGTTTCCATTTATCTGGTTAAAGTGTTCTCAAAGAGTCCTGTTCTTGCCTTGCCTATACACGGTTAAAGTGAAGGGCTTGAACTTAAAGTTTTAAAGATCTGTATGTGGAAGATCTCTTCAGCTTGAGACCTTTACCATCTCACCTTCCACTTATTAGTACTGTCTTCAGCTTTTCTCTTCATTGGTGAAAATTCCTTTCTGCCAAATACGAGGCATTAGTAAGGGATGCTCATGGTTTTGTGTCAATTTTTTTTGTGTCAGGTATTGTGGGTTTCTCAGGTCTAAATCCCAAAAATACTGTAAATCCTCATGATGGCCATCTCTGTGCTCTAAACGAAACAGTTTATCCTTTGATAATTGAAAATTCGTAGTGTTTTTATTGAGGAGGGTGTGGTAGACAAGCCTCAAGTGTTTTCCTTTTCTTCTTTCTTTTGCCCAATTTCAGACCAAGGCGCTCAGAAATATTATTGGTCTTTACCCTTCACAATATCCTCTGTGTTGTAAAGGGAAGGGCAGTGGACAAATCCCACCCTTTCTCTCATAGGGTGCTTTCCTGGGTGGTGGAAGTATCATGGATGTGTGACTAGGACAAGAGGTCTCTCGCTTAAGCTCCTTGGGAAGTCCGAACCAGGACTGATCACTCGAGGGGTCCAAAGAAATGTTTAGAGTGCTGGAGAACAAGTCGGAAGGTGTTTTGAATTGTTACGAAGACAATGGGGTTAGGCAAACAAAAGGAAAAGGATGCAATTTTAGGGGAACACACAAAAATGTCAAGTTATTTTAGTGATGTTTTATTTCTTAAGAATAAATTATGATTCTTCTGCAATGCATAATAAATACATATATTTTTAAAAAGTATGCTATCTTGGAAATGGGTTTATGGAAATAAATAGGAGGAATTAGATTACCACTAATCTGTAGTTTTTTCAGCCTTATTTGAGTGGATTTGCCTGTATGAGGTACTTGGGCGGACAGGGAGTTTCCAGGTCTAGGAGACACAATAGACAGATAAAATCTTATGTTGTTCTGCATGTGAATTTTAGCAATATATACCAAATAATATACTAGATGGAAAAAACCCTATTTATACCAAGCAGGGAAAAGACTACAATTTATGAAGCTCTAAATGAGTCATCAAGGTTTCTCTTTATGGAGGAAGATAATATTAACAGCTGTTCTATTGGATTCCATTTGCTTAATTCAATAGGATTATTCTAATGGTTTATTTATTTAATGTTTTACATCATGTAAATATTTTGGTCTGATTGTAATATGCATTTGTTTTCACATTTCAGGTTTATACTTTTGCAATGAGGTATTTTTGCATGTGCTTTTTTAATCCAAGAAAATTACTGAAGCAGAGTGAAGCTGTATTGAAGGACAAAGTGAAGACAGAATGATTATCAATGAGAGTAAAAATTTTAGTGCATTTTTCTTGATATATTGGCAACAAATCCCCACTGCTTCTTTAATTATCATGACCGCATGATATTCTCTTCCTTGCTATCTTCTCATTTTGCTAGCTGCTCCTTCTTCGTTTCTTTAACTGGGTCCTCTGGTTGGTCAGGATTGACTATACTAAACAGACTAGATTATGCTCTAGTAATAAGAATTACAATGGTTTAGAAAGACATACATACAAACCATGCTATATGTCCCATGGGTTGGCAAGAGATTCTGCTCCACACAGTCTCTTGGGGCCCTAGTTTTAGAGATACTCCCCATATCTTATAGCTGTACCATTAGAACACATAGTCACCTTAGTTGCTATAGCAGGAAAAGGAATCTGAAAAAAATCATTTTTATGCTTTTCTTCTTGAAGTGACACATGCTGTTCATATTCTCCATTGGCCAAAGGAGTCATCTGGACCCATCTAACTGCAAGTTTGCTGAGAAGTGCCTGGAGTGGGGGAAGCACCAGATACCATTGGACACTTGCAATGTCTACTTCTCTTTCTCCACCTGTCCTCTAAATGAACTGAATAAACTATCACGGGCCATTTTTCTTTATATCTCTAGTCTCTTAATAGTTCCTATTCATCCTAGTATTTCCTGAAACATTTAATACAGTGCTTTCTATGTCTTACATGCTTAATATTCATAGAATTCACCTGAACTGTAGTCAGTGGGTAATGTTGGTGCCTCTGATTATGCAAAGTAAGACTGACATCTTAGACATCACAAACACATGGGATTCTGCTGTTGAATGTTGTATAGAGAAGTGTATGTGGCAAAATGGGTTGATAGAAAGAGAGGAACTCATTGGTGAGGGTAACTATTCTGCCTTTTTGTTCAGAAAAAAAATATATATATATAAAGGAAAAAAGAGAAACAAGAAGAAAAAAAGACAATCAGAGGTGTGGCAAGCCATAATCTAGATATAAAAAGACTAGGATTCAAGTCCTAAGTGTACTATTAGTAACTGTGTGGCCATGAGGAAATAGCTTCAAGTCTTAGAGTTTCATGTTATCCACAGGCCAACATAAGATATTGATCTAGATAATCACTGAGTTTCCCTACATCTGTACTTCCTTTGTGATTGTTTATTGACCTTTGTGAGCCTTGGTCGAGACTGCGGACTCTAGGTCTTTCTCTTCTTTTTTGCCAGGTTACCTTATTTATGTAGGGGGATGATAGGTGTAATATTAACCTATGGAAGTGGAGGGAGTCTGAGTGTATAGGGCTGACCTGCTTGATGATAGCTTGCAGGTGGTCTGCCACACCTGTCCTCAGAACCGGAGGGCTACTGAGTACACAACTTCATATATGTGGACACATTTGTTATTTTACATTCAACACTGGAAGATTTTAGTATTCTAGCCAAAGATTCCAAAATTCTAGAACATCACTCAAGATGAGCAGGTGTTTGATAGACATCATTTCCTCCGTTTTCCTATGTCTTGTTGAAGTGATTGAAAAGACATTTACAAAAATAAATAAAAATAAAGTCATAACAATATTGAAAACCAAGGAAAGAAAACTGATGGTAGACCAGAACATTTAAGGAAATACTGCAAGATGAGAAATGGATGGGGTTAGATTGAAAAGCAGTAACAGGGGAAAATCTGTTTATTGGAGATTAAAGTTATAGACAATAAGAACATTCCAGGGAAGAGTGAAACTCAGATGTAAGACCAGGAATGGAGTGTGAAACATGTGACAGTCACCAGGGTACTTCATGAAAGAATTCACTTCTTAAATAGCTGAGCCTATAAGATTACCCTTCTAAGTTTGTGACACTTATTGTTTGTGTATTGAGTGGTGGCTTTAGTACCAGACTAACATACCATAAATACACTGGATAATCTGTCTGAGAATAATCTAGAAGTGAGTAATGATGAGGCTTGAGAAAAAACTAGAGCAGATCTGAGGCAAATCTAGGACAGTAACATCAGACACTATAAAAATTTAAAAGAAGGGACAGCTCTGCCTAAAAGTGAAATACAGTAAGGTTCTCTACCCTTGAATAAAGTCCTCATTTGGGTGTCTATGGTGAGCCCTCAGGGAAGCCTTCCTGAGATATGGTCAGCCACTTATGGTCCTTCAGCTTGCCTTTCCATTCAGGAAAAGGGCCTGCTAGGAAAACCAACCAACACATTTGTTGTGGTCTTCCTGAATAGTCTACCTAGATTTTAACACCATAAAAATGAATTGACAACTGTGACACGAACTGAGTGTCCTTCAATTTATTCTGATACTCTCTACCTGGAGATAGCATTAGATCCTACAGGATAAAGGCTATCCCACAAGAGCGCCATCCTCCTCCAGAGCCCCTCCTTAGGTTTGATCAATTTGCACAGAACTTCAGAAAACAATTTTCTTACTAGATTATAGGTTTACTACAAAAGATACTAAAGGAATATTCCCAAGCAGTTGCCAAAACTTCCTTTGTTTCCAGGAAATTCCCTGTCTTCTCTGGCCAGATATGGACTACCTACCCGCCTTGTTGGTGGGAAACATGACATCTGCTTCTCTGGAGCTGATGAGCTCCTGAACCAAGAACCCTTCTTCTGCCCTCTGGCAGCACTTTGTCTCTTCTGCTTCCCCATCCCCCTTTTCCCGTTTCTGCACCACCTTGGGTGTGGCCTATACTGCTGGCTACTAGACCATCCTCAGTGCCTTAGGCACCATGGCTCCTCCCTTCTCTGTCAAGGAGCAAGAGGACCCCGGCCCTTCCACTGCCCACTCCAGATTTCCCCATGTGTCTCAGGTGAAAATTGACCATGGGGAGGATCCACATGGAACACAATTCAGTATTTAAACCAAGTTTGTTGGTTTAATTAAGATAGATGTGTCTTTTAAGTTATTGGTGGTAAACGTGAAACTTTTATTCTGTCAAGGTTTACTGAAGGTCAGATAATCTCTTATTATCTCTGTTGAGTTGTTAGTAAAAAGATGACTAAAATGATTAATTGTCTCATCAAAGTTTTCATGGGTAGTTGTTAAAATAGTTTTCAAAGTCTTTGGTAACCTGAAACTTTTAGTTTTGCTTGGATGACAAATGGAATTAAATTTGGTGGACATCTAGGTCTTTTTCAAATGGGATAAAGTGCTAAAGCATTGATTACTGGACATAGGTTTGTGCTTTTGACTTATCGCAGAGAACTAAGGATATTTAAATCTGTTGGTAAACATGTTTTTTGCTTAACTGATTTACAAATTTGCCATTTATAAGAATTCTGGTGCAATAGTTCATAATTGGTTACTCCTTAGTCTTCGCTGAGATTAAGGTTTCTAAAGTACAAAATTCTGATAACCTTATAAAAGATAAGGAATGGAAATGCACATTTGTTGAAGGTAGAAGAAGGTAATTTTGTCCTAAATGAGATGTTGTTTGGAAGGAAATGGCTTGGGACAAAACCTGAATGCAAAGGAAAGTTGTAAAATGTTTGTGAAGGGAAATCTTTGCAAACAAATTTTAGGTGTGGTCAGGATAACTAAGATGGAAATGAATGAATTTTAAAAAGAAACAGGTATAGAAATTTGGTTTTCTCTCTGTTCAAAAAGACAAAGTATTCTCAATTGTTGGTCTGCTCTTGACAAGAAAATGCAAATAGTTGTTTTCTCTCTGCCTGCTAAGAAAAACCAGTTTCTATGTCTTGCCTTTATCAGGTCTTGAACATCCCTAATCCTATGTAGGCATGTGCTTTAAAACTTTCTAAGGTTTTAACAAACTTCCCCAAGATTTAAATCATGAACAAAGTCTTGTTGACTAATTAGACTTGCTTGTGTGGTATGTGATGTTCTGGTTCTGGCTATTGAAGTGTTATGTATCACAGAATAACTGAGTTTCCTTGTCAATCATATCATAGTGAACTCTCCTATCAGATCATTAACCAAGTGTATTCTGAGTTTTTGTCACTTATAATTATTCTAATTCTCTTGTAAAATAAGTTTCAACTTTAAGGAGGTTCATATAAAGGACTTTTAGGACAATACAGGTATTCAATATCTTTAAGATCAGAACTGAAATGAGTAAGAACTTCCTGAACTAAGAAGCTGCATTCAGACTAAACCCAGAATCAGTAACATGGGACTAAATGAACTAAAAAGATGATTATAGCTTTGTGATCCTTGTTTGAAAAATGTTACTGTTTCCTTAATGTTCACTCTTCCTGATTAAGGAAAATTAAGATTTCTATGACATACAGGAACATGATAAAATAATCATTTGTAAGCAAATTAAAGCATTCAACTTTTCTATCTGAAGCCTCCGAAACCCTAAAGGTCTCTATAAGTATACCTTCTTCCATGGCAATCCTAGTCATTTGCATAAGTTCCATAAGAATCTGTTCTTCTTGTAACAGGACACCATTGGAAATTTTGGTTATTTTACCAAGGTTTTGATTGGAATGTCATATTTGAGAAAGACTTTCACAGACTCAGATATGACCAGACAGCTTTAAGAAGCTAAGGTTGACTTTATGAAACCTGGAGCCATAAAGCCCCTTGGAACTGTTGGCCTGATACCTTGCTTACAGAGGTCCCAGCAACCTCACCAGGTGAGTAAAGAATGTCACTTCCTGGCAGGTACAGGAACCTCAGGATAATTTGGGGACCTCATGAACAAGAATCTGCCCAAATCTTACAGGTATTTCAGGTATGTCTTGGCTTGGCTTCTGGCCTGGAGAGGCTACTAAAAACCTAGAGATTCCTTATAAAGTTCCAGCAAAGCAGATTCTAAAAGATCTATATGATTACTCACTGTTCTTGCTGAGTGTATGTAAATAATAAGGCAGGTTTATTAGAAATGGACTTGTTTCTCAAATAAATTAGTCCTGACTTTGCTATCTCTGGAAATGAGGGTTATTTTAGAGAGAAAAATTACATTTAAATAACCCACCTTTGTGGATGTAAATTCTAGGTTTGATTGTCTTTAAATGTTTGTTGTTTACCTAAGCTAGACAACTTGAGGTAAACTTCAGAGGTTGCACAATAGCTCATTTAGACAATCTTCTTATTTTTGTATTTATTTTTACTTATAATAATAACGGGACCCCATGGCACATGATTAAACAAAATGGGATTGATTCCCCAACAATTGTATAACTTACCACCTTGACCAATTCTATGTGGCTGGGATAATGAAACCAATCCCTAAAAGCCAGAGCATACCCCACTTCATAGGGTTAACTATGGAGTTGTAGAGAATGGATGACCCCACTTTCCTTATGATTGGATTGGGTAATGCACTTGGGGATAGCCTTATCTCCTGAGACAGATTTTCTCCCACTTGCCAGTGATCCTTTGTAATTAGAATGTTAACTCTTTACCTCAAAGAGGTCTTCTTGATGATATTTTTCAGTCGTATCCTAGAAGCCACCTCTGTTGAGGTGCAATTTCAAACAAAGGCTTAGCTAAGCATACAACAGTGCTCCTGGTAAAAGGAACCTCAAAGCTTACCATGGGACAGCCCCTAACAGTAATGACTTCACATCAGGTCCAGAGTGTCTTAGAAACCAAAGGTCACCAATGGATGAAGGAGACTGACTTACTAAATATCAGGCTACACTTACAGATATGCCTGAAATAATACCTAAAACCTGTTGAACTTTAAATCCAGCTACCCTTATGCCTGGACATGAATGTCTTACTTCCATAGAGCATAACTGTTGGAGGTCATTGATCTTGTTTATTCTAGTCAACTGTATTTGAAAGATTCCCACAGTTAAAATTCACCTCAAAGGCTCTATGGCAGGCCACCCCCTATAATAAATAAACTTAGAGGAGACCTGGAACAGATTGGAAACTTAAAAGTGTCCCAACACCTCCAAGCCCTGGGAAAAACTCTAAGGCACATCTCTATAGATGAGAAGCTTTAGAAAGGACCCCCTGAGACCATGTCGGTCAGGACCCCACACTGTTTTTCTAACCACCTCTACTGCCCTCAGTACTACTGCCCTGGTCTTAGGTGTCACCCAATGGATCTGCTGCTTTGGAGTTGGACGAATCACACCAGTGAAAAGCCCAACTAGACCCTATGGACCCACTCTGGCTCCACCTTCGATAAGACCCCACCAACTGATGGACATCTGTTCATCTTGGTCCCTGGCTATTATCAGCGCGATATTCCCTCACCTCAGGAGTTGGACTTTATGCCACTGCCCCTTCTGACTGGACTTTCTCCCAGAATCTTGTTATTGTTATTGTTTATTGGGCAGCCTTAGGAACCTTAACATGGTTTGCTAAGTTCAGAGAAAACACTGTTACCAGGCAAGCCGCTGCCCAGACACTAGTCTTGCAGGGGTATCGGCCCATAATAGATGATAATGATGCCCTCTAAACTAAGGTGTTTAAAGGGGCATCAAAGGGGGGAAATGATAAGTACTATACCCTAAAAATGAAAACTGTACTCTAAGATGGCTGACCAAACCAGCAAGGGAATTCTAGTCTCTGTCTCAAAGCCCTTCTGGGTTCTTCTTTCCTACCCTGTTTCCCACGTGCGCCAAAAGTACCAAGTATGTGGAAGTAGAAGAGTATAAATTATCCTCCCTGTTTGTGCTTGGGGCTCAGACCCTTGGAGAACAGTCTCCTCTGAGCCCACCGGTATTAAATAAACCTCTAATCCTCCAAAGTCTCCAAATGCCGAGTGCCACTTGGTTCTTCCCCTAGGATCCAGTCCAGGTTCCATAACAAAAGGCTAGTACCAGGAGGTCCAGCACCGTTCCCACTAATTGTAGTTACAAAGCAAAACAGAGATAATGGGAGATAATGGGAGGGCAGGGGTAATAATGATAATAATAGATATCTTTAACGTAGACCATTTCAACTGAACTGAAGAAAAACATAAGTCTGCTGATTAAAAGTGACATTGAGTTCTGAGCAGGATAAATGAAATTACATATATCCACACATACATATTCTACCATTGAATATATCCTGTGAAATTTGAGAACACAAAGTATAGAGAAAACATCATGAATACTTCCAGAGAGGAAGGGGAAAAGAAAAAAAAGAAAGAAAACCAACCAACCCCAAATCAGAACATTTTCCTTGAAAATGTGCGAGAATCAATAAATCACTCAGAATATACTTATAACTACAGAAATGAATGTTAGAAACCTTGACAATGCAAAACTAAGTCTATAAGAGAAGCAGAAGTGGAGTGTCGTATCATTATCAAATTCCTCATCTAATATTGATAACTTTAGAAATAGAATCTGCATCTGTTCAGTGAAGAAGAAAGTAAGTAATTATCTCTGAGGTGTGGAACCTGTGGGGTGGGAAGAAGGGACACTTATACTTATTTTTAGAGTTCTGTAAGAGTTGATTTTTCTTAAAACAATCTGCAGATATTAATGATGAAAAAAGAGTCACAGGCAGGCATCAGGGCCTCAGCCGTTCTGCTCATAGAATTCTATTTTGTGACCATTTCCCCCAGTCAGACCCTCTTCTAGACCTGCATGGTGAGTTTGGCTGCCACACTCTCCAGGACAAGAAGCTCTGGGAGTCATGAAGACAGCCAGAAGACCAGTGAGTGGAGGGGTGGGGGGCTAACTTGGATTTGCTACAGTTTACCAGTGCAGTTTGATTGATACATTGGCCCTGACTGTTTCAGTATTTTTTCATCTGTAAAATGGGAGGTTGCATTAAATCAGTGAATTTCAGGCTGTGTTTGCAGAGCTCTGAAACTGATGATGAAATACTTATAGGGGCAGCCCCTAAGAACGAGGGGGTTTGGAGGAAGGCTCAGATTCCTCACTCTCAATTTCACCAAAGCAGTTTGTTTTGACCTACTTTCAGTGATGATTTACATATAAGATGCCATTTGAGTGAAGAGTGCTGTGTTAAAATGGTGTGAACTCTATAGGACTAGATGTTGCCCTGGGTCCTTTTCAGCACTAAGATCCTATGATTCTGGAAAAGACAGTTGTGCAAAAAAAAAGTCATTGGATATCAATGAACAGCCTTTTTTTTCTTCCCCCATTTTCTTTGAAAACAAATTCTAGCAACAATGAATCAAAGAGTCTTTTGATATAAATACATAATTTTAGACTTAGGAAGAAAGTGTAGGGTTAAATACATTATTGGATTTTCAGCCCAAGTCATTTTATAAGAACCACTTTTCATATCTGCAAAGTTTTTGTTTATCAGGCTTCCTGATATGCATACTACTGTACTCACTGGCAAATTTATGTTTTTTTCCCCCCACACTTGAGGAAAAGATATGTAATAGTTTAATTAAATCTCCCCCTACTTTATCATAGAGCTTCTTAACCATACATTTTCCCTTTTTCTGCTGTCTGTGAGATGATAGAAATGACAGAAAGGAAAGATACTGCTTGGGCTGTGCACATGCCTGGCTATAAATTAATCTTAAATTAATCTAGAAAACATTAAATTAAACTAATATTTAATGAAGTTTAACTTTTGGGAAGTAAATTGTGATTTGTGCCAGAATTTCAATGCAGGTGGCTGTGGTAGTATAAGGCCTGAGCAATTAGGTGCCATGCTGGCAGTTTAACTGGATCAGAAGGCTGTAGGTTAGGATTTCTGTTGGGTACTTGTCTCATTTCCTAAATTACAGAAGAAGCCTTTATTTCCCCCCTGTGACACTTACTTTTTTAAAAGGATTTTGTTTATTTATTTGAGAAAGAGAGAACAAGAGGAGGAGCAGCAGAGGGAGAAGGAGAAGAAGGCTCCCTACTGAGCAGGGAGCCCAGTGTGGGGTTGTTCCTGGGACCCTGAGATGACAACCTCAGCCAAAGGCAGACACCTAACCAACCGAGCCACCCAGCCACCTCTATCCCCTGGGACACTTATTAATTAATCTTTGCCTTGCTTTCTTGCAAATCACTTTTCTACCTAAATTTCATTCTTTCAGTCATTCATTGATTAAGTATTTGCTCAGCGCCTGCCCTTGTGCTGGCTGCTAGGAAGACCGTGATGAGCACCATGGGTGGAGAGCTGCCCTGCAGAGTTTACAGCCCAGTGCAGAGTCAGACTGGTAAACACTCCCTTGTCTAGGGTGCTAGGAATGCACAAAGATAGGGGCTCCACCTGGATTTGGGAGTTCATGTCCATAACCATGAGATGCCCATCTGCCTGCCTTAGAAGGGTCCACAGATGTACAGACCACGCTGGCCTGCTGTAATTACTTGGTATTTATATTGGTCAAGATCAAAAGGGGGATGTATATTATCTAGTTCTCACTTCAGAAAGAAGGTAGCTGTTACAGTAACCCTTGCTAAAGCAAGAGGCCCCCCACCCTGACCCGAAATTTGTTTGGGATGTTGAAACTGATGGCACCACATACGCTCTATAAGGGTCTGAAAAGATTTGTTGCTTACATCATTGAGGTCTCAGTGGAGAGAAGGGCCCTCCTCTCAAGCACACTGGAATGGCTGGAGAGAGTGAGGGCAGGGGCCTGGCCCGAGTTTTTATTGTTAGGAGCTGGGCCTGGGGGAAGGTTCTGGAGTCCTTGTTTGGTTTGCATCTCCCACAGGTACCAAAAAAGGGGCTTTGTTATCAGTTTGTTCATTTGTGGACAAAAGGGGAAGAGGGAGATGGGAGAGGCTTAAAAGCTGTCAGCCATCAAAGATCAAAACTGGAGTCAGATTTCTCATAACAGGCACCAGTCCACTTCCCCCGCTGAAATAGTTTTTCTTTCCCTTGAATTCTGAAGCAAATCACTTTTGGGAGAATACCATAGGCCCCACATATGAGCCTCAGGGGATATGGTTCAAGACCCTCAGTGGATGCCTGAAACTGTAGAAAGGACCAAACTCTACGTATTATACTCTTTTTTTCTGTACCTTCATACCTGTGATAAAATTTCATTTATAAATCAAGCAGAGGAAGAGATTAACAGCAGTAACTAATAATAAAACAGAACAATGATAACAATATACTGTAATAAAAGTTATTTGAATGTGATCTCTCTCAAAATATTTCACCATGCTGTACTCACTTTCTTCCTGTGATGATGTGCGAAGATAAAATGCCTGTGGGATGAGATGAATTGAATGAAAGCTATAGGCATTGTGACATAGCATGAGGCTGTTGTGATTTTCTGGTATGTCAGAAGGACCATCTTCTTCTGGACGGTGGCTGACTGCTAGAGACTGAAACCGTGGAAAGCAAAACCGTGGACAAGGAGGATCTACTGCATTGACAGAGCAGCCACATAGGACAGTGGACCATGTCCTTTACCTTGATACGATTTTAGTCATAGATACAGGAATGGATTTCCCTTATTGTAAAACTGCAATGCAGGGGAAGCAAGTGTGTGAAGGACTTAGATATAGCTCACAGAGGTTGAAGGATAAAGTGAAGGGAAGTGAGCTGCTGGGTAACCTGATTTTTTGTTTGCTTGTTTATGTAACTTTTAACAGGAAGACTTTTAATAGGAGCTGGGTAGTAGATAACTTAAAAGTGACTCACTGACAATGCTTGGAGTATTTTGTTGTTGAGTGAGGGTAAATTCTTACATTATTAATCACAAAGCATTAGTGAGTTTATAATAACATGTTGTGAAGATTGACTAGAACCACTTGGTCTTCTTTAAAACAAATTATTGCAAATTAACTCTTTCTTTCTTTCTTTTTTTCTTTCTTTCTTTCTCATAGGTGGTAGTGGGTAAAGACATGGAACTTAGAAATTCTAGGTTGGGAATAAATTTGTAGATGTAGGATATCTGCATTTGACACTTAAAAAAACTTTTACACCTCCCGTTGTATAATGATGACAATCCAGATTTGGACTGTTTTACTTCAACTATTCCTAAAAAAATTCTTCTGTTCAGTTTTCTTTGGTCTTCTATCAATGTTTTGGACACGAACCTTCTTTGGAAACAAACCTACTACGGTCCAGGTCCAGCTGGCACACAACGTACTGTCTGTTCAGGAGAAAATGATGTGTAAATCAGGGAAGAATAAAGAATGGAACTATTTGGGGAAAACATTAGACATCTTTGAAAAGGTGGGTATATTCTTTTCCAAATTGTTCAATTAACCCTGAAAAATCAGAGTGGTATTTGCATTGTGAAAAATGTAAACAAAATCACAAATGTGAAAGCAACCAATCCCATTGCCAAGGACTCCATTATTCCAAACTTGGTTAATGGCATTTAAAGGGGCTTGTATGGAAGCCTTACTGGTCTCCTTGTATCTTAGTCCCTGTAGCTCTAACAAAATACCACAGGTTGGGGGCTTTCTACTGTTTCAGTAGAAATTTACTGCTTACAGTTCTGGAGGCCGGAGAGTCTGAGATCAAGGTTCTGGCAGATTCTGGTTCATAGATAACCCCTTCTAGCAGTGTTCTTACATGGTAGACAGGGCAAAGGACCTCTCTGGAGGCTCTTTTATAAGACACTAATTCCATTCATGAGGGCTCCTCTTTGGTGACCTAATTATATCTCAAAGGCCCCACCATTACATTGGGCATTAGGATTCAATGTATAAATTTTGGGGAAAAACAAATATTCAGTCTACAGTATCTTGATTCAAAAATTTGCTTTTTCAGAAAAACCTGTAATGATGCAAGAGGAAACCAATCAGAGAACCCAGAAAGGATAGGGTGAACATAATAGTTCTCTTTCAAAATGAGAGGGGAATATCAGTCTGGTGGTAGGATTTTCCCAATTTTATTGCAATAACAGCAGCTTTGCATCTCCCTCTGCATCCAGCTGTATATCTGCTGCAGCATTTTCAGAGTGCATTAAAGTGATTTCCTTCCAGAAGCCTGATTTCCTTATGGCAGAAACAATGCTATGTTGTTTCACCCTTTCCACCAGCTCTTTAGCACAATTTTGTCCCATTCCTGGAAGAATTACGCCATCTCCTTAAACATACTCTCTTCTTTTGAGATGAATAGGGTACTATAAATGCATATCTTTTTGTGAGCTTCACTGCCTTTACAATGCTGAAATTCAGGAGAGCTCAGGCCCTGAAAAGATGGAAAATAAGCCCAACTTCAATTTAATGATATTCATACTTTGTGAACACCTACCACCTGTTAGACACCATGATAAACGTTATAAAACATGCAGAGAAGGGGGCACCTGGGTGGCTTAGTGGATTAAGCCACTGCCTTCGGCTCAGGTCATGATCCCAGGGTCCTGGGATAGAGTCCCGCATCAGGCTCTCTGCTCAGTGGGGAGCCTGCTTCCTCCTCTCTCTCTCTCTCTCTCTGCCTGCCTCTCTGCCTACTTGTGATCTCTCTCTGTCAAATAAATAAATAAATTCTTAAAAAAAAAAACCATGCAGAGAAGAACAAGGCATGAATCCTGCCCTTGAGAGGTTGACAAGCCAGTTGAAATAATATGAATGTGTGATAAAGTTAATAGAGCAGCCTGAAACAGCAAGTTATAGGTGTACAAAGGACATGGCAAATAAGGGGAATGTTGAGAATGCTCCAAGCTAGCTTGAATAGAAGTGGATGAGAATGGTGGGTCTGTAAAGGTATTAGTAATAGTGGTGGAAGGGAACGTGGGAAAATAGGCAAGCCATCTAAGACCACTTAAAGCTCATCAGACTCTCCCAAGGTCGGAAGAGGGATGCTGGAAGAATTTTAAGAGGGATGCTGGAAGAATTCTCCCTTTAAGGAGAAAGGCATATGACCTAAAGCCACTGGACAACATATTAAATTTGGAATTCTGTGAAAGGCCTTTATTAGAGTCTGTAATAATTGCAATAGAGAAACAAAAGTATGGTAACTTTGGCATCCATTCATAATTACAAAATAATGAGGTAGATGATTTTGTAGCATTAACAATAGAGTACCAACTATACTTGGGATCAACAGACCTCAACATGGGTATGGGAGAAAGAAAGACAAGAAGTGAAATGGAGCAGGAAAGCCCTCATATATGCTATGTGCCCAGAGAGATATCTGGAAAGTTCTAAGGCAAGGCCAAGCACTATTTGCCTATTCATTGTGAGCCTATGTACAGATGAATCGTCCATGAAAACTATCACCTGAACCTAATGGTTCTCGAAGTACTGTTATAATGGGGAAGCTGTAAGGGTCCATCAGATCTGTCTTACTCTCCACAGATCCACCATTCTGGGCCAGCAAAGAGAAGCCAAAGGTTAAGTTAAGGATGCAGTTATTATACAGCTACTTTGAGCTTCTCCTAATAAAGCACGTAGCAAATATTCAGGGATATATCTGGGTCTATTGTGGGTTGACTGTGTCCTTCAAAAAGATACTTTGAAGTCCTAACTCTGGTACCTGGGACAGTGATCTTATTTGGAAATAGGGTCTTTGCAGCTGTAATCAAGTTAAGATGAGGTCATACTGGATTAGGATGGGATTTAGGACTCCAATGACTGGTGTCCTTATAATGACAGAGAGAGTTGGAGCCTCCCAGAAACACACAGGAAAGAAGGTCATGTGATTGCAGAGGCAGGGATTGCAATCAGGCTCTTGCAATCTAAGGAATGCCAACAATTGCCTACAACTACAGAACCTGGCAGAGGCAAGGAAAGATTCTTCTTTCCAGAGGCAGCCTGGCCCTGCTGACACCTTGATTTTCGACTTCCAACTCCCAGAATTGTGAGAGAATAATTTTCTGTTGGTTTTAGCCACTTGGGTTGTGGTAATTTGTTATGGCAGCTCTAGGCAATGAATATGGAGGAGTGTAGCATAGAAGCCAGTTGACGCCCACATCCTTGATGCTACATCTTTTTCTATCCATGATCACTTGGGCAGAACTCTATACCCTGCCAGTTTCTATAAGAAATCCCATCACACTTAACATGTTGTAGTTTTTTTGGTATGCTTTCATGAGCTTTTGAGAGGTCATTAGAAGGGGGTCACATTATGTGCCATAACCATATTCTGTCATCTTGACCTCTCCCTGTTTTTTCCTCTTCTCATTCTCCTACCCCTTTCATTTCAGAAAGAAAAAAAAATGCAAGTTCTTTCTATTTCACAAATAACAGTTAATGGAATGCCTTAGGTGCACGAGTCTGTTCTTGCTTATGTTCATTTCTTTCTAATAAATACAGACTCAACTCATGAGTGATTCTGGTGAATGACACTTCTCTATGTCATTAAGACTGTGCCCTTATTGGAAGGGAGATAAAATGGGCTCAGAGAGGGTGAAGTGACTTGCTGGCCATTGGTTCACTTTTGTGTTGGGGATCCTCTGTCTTTGCTGACAGACCATTGGAGTGATCCATTCCTCCTCCATTTTCTTTCATACTGAAGAGCTTCTGAAGCCAGCTCAAGCCTCCTCTACTGGCCCTTTCCTGACATCTCCAGCCACTTTTTACCTCCCTAGATTTTCAGGGGTCTCATTGTAGCATTTGACCACACACTGGTCTCATTGTAGCATTTGACCACACGCTGAACAACTTCATGTATTGCAATGGTATTTTCCTACTCTGGATTCTAGGTAATGTATCTAGGGAACATGGCTTTTAAGTTGGAAGGGATCTAAGTAGGGGAAGAGGAAACTGGGTCTAAAACCAATTGCTGTGTGACTATAGGATAATCTTTTATCCTCTCTGTTTCTTGGATTCCTCATCTCTATGCAGGTGCTTTAATCATTAAAAAGTATTATTTTGCTATGCCTCACCTAGTCCATTACTTAATGGACACGGTTGAGTTGACCTGATTAAATGTAATTAATTTTTTAAAATGAGCAGAGCTATGGAGCATTGATGTGTGGTTTCTACACATGTGTGCATGCATGGGATTTTTAAAAGGTCATGGTTTAAATGGTGAAGTCCCAAGTCCTGGTTGGCTTCTTTGTCTTTGTCTCTATGCTATGAATAAGCTAAGAGATAAAAACCTTTTATTAAAGAAAGTTTTTGATAGAAAAAATGGCTGAAATGAAGGATCAGAAATAGGTGATGGAATAAAGCTCTGTCATTATCTCAGATCATGAGCATAAAGATGAGAGACTGCAGGAGGCAAAATCACGTTCTGTCTGGACAGCAAACCCTTGGCGTGTGGTCGGCTGGATCCTGCTCTTTAAACCAGAGCCAACCTGTGGTCATCCACATCAGTAACGCTACTAAAGAACAGTGCTCACTCACTCTACAGAGTGACCGTTAGGGGCATGCAGTAAGGAGTGAATCAACTGTGCAGCATTCAAGAACAATTACAAACCTGACCGAAAGCTGGCCTTTTTATTGTCACCATTTGCCAGCAATTCTAAACAGTGTCAGTGATAAAATGCTCTCTGAAAAAACTTTATGACCTGAATTCTAACAATTGTTGAGATTATTGTCAAGTTTAAATAACACTTAAATGAGTGGAACGCTATTCCTCATCCTTTAATAAACAGTATTCTACATGAAAGTTAATTTAAAGAATTCCTAGTTACATAGTTGCCCCTGACACATGTGGATACTATGTGTTTATCTCAGACCTTTCCTTTGGTTCAGAATTTCCCAGCTTGCTGTGGGTGTAGAAGGTATGCTGGTCCCTACGGTGTGACATATTCCTGAGTTTAAAGAGCATATTAGAAAGAAACGATAGTGTTGGGGTGCCTGGGTGGCTCAGTTGGTTGAGCACCTGACTCTTGACGTGGCTCTGGGTCATGATCTTGGCGTTGTGGGATAAGGGTCCACCAATGGGCTCTGCGCTGAGCGCAGAGTCTGCTCGTCCCTCTCCCTCCCCTCTACGCCTTCCTGTGCTCATGTTTGTGCTTTCTCTTTCTAAAGTAAACAAATAAATAAATCTTTTTTTAAAAAAATAAGTAAACCATAGTGTAGTGATTGTGAAGATATAGAAAGAGAACTTGCGTTTCTTCAGTTTTATCATTCTATGGGACAATTTGGGGTTTTTAGTGGTATTTACAACTTAAAACAGTAAAACTGAGTGCAAAAGAGAAGTATAGATTATCATATGGTTTCACTTACTTGTGGAGCAAAACAAATAACATGGAGGACATGGGGAGATGGAGAGGAGAAGGGAGTTGAGGGAAATTGGAAGGGGAGATGAACCATGAGAGACTATGGACTCTGAAAAACACTCTGAGGGTTTTGAAAGGGCTGGGGGTGGGAGGTTGGGGGAGCCAGGTGATGGGTATTATGAAGGGCACATACTGCACAGAGCACTGGGTGTGGTGCATAGACAATGAATTCTGTTACGCTGAAAAAAAATAAATGTAAAAAATGGCTTAAATTTTTGGTAAATCTCAAAAAGAAGGAATTCTCTCAGGTGAATTTACCTTTCATTGTTATGCTAATCCCCCTCAAGGCTGAAAGTGGTGTAGAACTAAAATGAACTCTACTTGAGGAGCTCAGTGGAACATTCCAAGGGAGTGTAGAGAAGATGCTGGGGGAACCACTCATAACATCACCTGTGAAAATATTCTCTCCAATTCTTTTCCTTTACTTTACCTCTGTATACCCCAAATAATGACAGTAATAATAGCGGCAATAGTAAGATAATAATAATTGATATCATGTTTATAGGACTTATTGTAAAACCTGTATTAATTCATTTGATCCTTAATTGATAGGTTTTTATAATCTCCATTTGATTGAAAATAAAGTCAAGGCACAGAAAAAAAGATTTTTGTTCATAAAGACAAATTTATCTCTGTGTGAAATATTTCACTGAATCTGAGTATGCATTTAAAATTAAAATATATTGTTTTAAAATGAATTGCTTTAAAGTTGGGATGCCTGGGTGGCTCAGTTGGTTAAGCAGCTGCCTTCAGCTCAGGTCATGATCCCAGCGTCCTGGGATCGAGTCCCACATCGGGCTCCTTGCTCCGCGGGGAGCCTGCTTCTCCCTCTGACTCTGCCTGCCACTCTGTCTGCCTGTGCTCACTCTAGCTCGCTCGCTCTCTGACAAAAAAAAAAAAAAAAAAAAATCTTTAAAATTATTTAAAAGTCAAAAAGAGGGAAAGTTACATAAGTGGCACTATTTAATAATACCTAAATTGTACCTCTTAAAGTCATTTTATTTTTTCAGTTTATTTATTTAATTTCAGTAATCTCTACGACCCAATGTGCGGCTTGAACTCGTGACCTTGAGGTCAAGAGTCACGTGCTCTTCCAACTGAGTCAACCAGGCACCCCAGATATTATCATTTAATTAAAATTTATAAATTAGTTACTAGACAATGATTTTCATAAAATGCTGTTATATGAAACTGTAGCCAATGGATTAAAGTTCAAACTGTTAGATGTACTTAAAAACCATCAGGTGAATAGTTATATTTTTTCCTTTTTTTGTACCATAATATTTATTTTAATTAAAAATTTTAATTTTTCCCTGACAAAATTACATTTAAAACTTAAAACAGTACCTTAAAATTTTTTTTAATTGTCTACAGTTCTTTTCTGGCTGTGATCTTTGTTGCATGTCATGGTTATTGTGAAAATATTTTGGGGGTAGGGTTCACAAAATAACTGACTCTAGCTATCCAATCGCCCTTATTACTTTCACGTGCTCCCATCAGATGGTAAAACTGGTCTAGCAGTTTTACCTAGCAGCGGAATCTGAAGATGCTTGATTTTCTCCTCTGTAATAATAGAGGGTTTGAGGACATGACTTCCAACTTGCTTTCCAGCTCTGAAATTTTGTGATTTAGATTGACTATTGTACCTATGACATGTACCCCTACAGTACTGAGGTACTCTCCAAGTCAACATTCATTTTACGCAATTTTTTGCCATTGCTTTTCAGATTCACCTACTGTTTAGACAGTTGTGAAAGTGAACCATATCAATTGTTTCTTGGTCTTGGTATATTCATTCTAAATCTCATGTCATTTTCAGCATAAAAGTTACCTGCAAATGGCATTGTTTACTCAGACTTTTTGGAAAACTTCAAATGTATCCATTTGTCTACTTTTTCCCTACAATGAACTGCATCCAAACCACACTTCTGTTTCTGACCATTCTTATCAGTACAGATTCTTCAAAATCTTGTTGGGCCATCTCTTAGGCGGAGAGACCAGTTTGAGGCAGGGTTTGGCGAGGCTTGTACAGCAACAACAGGTGGTGCTTTCACTTGCGGCATTGTCTAGGGCATTGTTGATGCGTCGTGGGGGGACAGCCAAGGAAAGGGCTCATAACTCACAATTGTGTAACCCCAAAGTGCAAGGAGTTAATTCTTTTGGTGCCACCTTTTACCAACAGGGGGCAGGAGCAATTGAGTAAATGCTTCCTCCTTTCTTCCCCTCGCAGACAGCTCTGAAATGCCTTTCATAGACCCCTCAGAAGGTTCCGTAGGATTGAGCAGTATTTGCTTGAAGCCAAGGCTGATGCATCTTGTTTTGGCTTTCTCTGCTCTGTCTCACTCCTCCAGGTCCTCATAAGCCTTGTCCCAGTGTCTGCCTGTGGGGGAGAATTGAGGCCAGTGCACCCTCAGGGACAGTTTTGAGAGGGAGACCTAAAGAAGGAGCCTGGCTGTGAGGGGCCAAGTTAGGGATAAGGTGTGAATGCTGTAAGGATCCAAGGCTGATTCCACATGTCAATGAACTGGTCCCTCCATTTGAGCTCTCAACTGTCTCACCACTTCTGACAAATCCAGCAAAAAGAGGAGCTTGCCCCTTTCCTTCCTTTTGCAAAAACTAAATTAAAGGTGGCAGGAATGTCCTCTCTACATGAAGACTCCCCTTAGGGAGGTCCGTGGGTCAAGTGTTAAAGCATTTATTATTACTCCATTTATAGCCCACTTTCCCAAGTGACCACAAACTGGTGCTTACAAAATAAAGCTGCTCTTGCATTCTCCCTGCAGGTGTGGCTGCTGGAGAGGCTTCAGTGCAGTGAACTTGCTTAGGTGCAGCTAGCTTGCTCCCGTCTCTAACTCGTGCCCTTTCGTTGAAACGCTCTATGTGGCATGTTGGAGCAAATGACTTTCTGAAGCAGAACCTAAAAGTTTCCCAAGCCGCTTTGTTGTTTTCCTGACAGACGAAGGAACTTACTGGGGCTCTAATGAAAGGCAGACCGCGATCCTGTCATGTCAAGAACGCTGCAGTCGGGAAAGTCGACATGATTTCATGGCTAATGATTCACTCGCTAATATCAGTGTGGGCTGCAGTGAGGATAACCAAGTTGAGCTGTCTTAGATCAAATGATTCAATTAGGCCAGCTGTCCCTATTTGTCATGGCTCAACTCGCTTTCAAATTACCTTTCCAAAGTGCATACGTGCCTTAGCATAGAAGTTAACAGCTCAACTGTTTTACAAAAAAGGGATACTTAGGCATGATTAGAAAAAGTCACCTTTTTTTTTTTTGAATCCACACATGATTTTCCCCCTTCCCTCAGCCCTTCCCCGTAGAAGACACAGTATGTATTTGCTCAGCTAACCCCACAGCATCCTCCTCAGTTGTATATCATTGTGGTTTTGCCACTGAAGATTTCTGGGGCATCTCAGGGCAAGAGATTGTTAATTCTAAAAAGAAAGGCTTGGTCCAGGGATCTCTAAGTTGCTGGGGGAAGTTGTGCCAGGGTTAAGCTTTTTCTGACCAACTTCCAATCCTTCCGTTGGCAGTTGAGCAAATTTAGGGTCAGAGAACAGTTTATGTTACAAATCTGGATTTTTCTAGAACTGATGGAATAACTCAGGACTGAGAAAGAAATCACCTTCAGGTCAACAGAGGGATATTACAAAAACATGACGTAACTAAACATTATTTAGAAGGTAAAAGAGGTCCAGAATCTTCATCTTTCCTTGTGAGCTATGTGAGCAGTCCCACTGTCCTGGGGG
This sequence comes from Neogale vison, assembly GCF_020171115.1. NCBI lineage: Eukaryota > Metazoa > Chordata > Mammalia > Carnivora > Mustelidae > Neogale > Neogale vison. The sequence goes on from NC_058094.1 coordinate 70,084,142, forward strand.
AGAACTAGTCTGAATAAAGGAATGAGTCAGGGAACATTTGTTTCCTGCCTCCCGAATGGGGGGCACCACACAGACACTGTGGAGAGATGGAACAGAAATCAGGAGCTTCATTTCTACTCCAGAGGGGCTTACAACTAATGCCTCTGAAATCTTGTAGTGTTTTAGGGATCATGACTATCAGAAAGATAAAGACAAATTGAAGTAAGCCTAGAGTGGAATAACGGATACAGGCCAAGGAATAGACAGCTTAATCGAAAAGGGAAAAATATAAAGAAGTAAAAAAAAAAAAATTATTCCTTCTAATGTAATGGAGGGTGGACTCTAACTGCTTAAAAACCTGTCATGAAAAGGGCTGACAGGTGATCAACTGCCATGTAAAGGGATGACCTAGAAAAAATGGGATAAATGATGTGAAACTCTTGAAATTTCTCTGTGTTGAAATGTTCTCAGTAGGGCAGTCAGGAAGGCAACTGAGGGCAGGACTCTCACGGTAGGTTTGCTGAATGGATTCACACTCTTCCTTCTTTCTGTTGCATTTAAAATCAGTTTTATCTTATGCACAACTCAAAGTACAGATGGAAAGAATGCTATTCACTACGGTGTGCCCATCATATGTTTCCCAGACCCTTGCTTTCCATTTGTTCTTGTTTCAGGGAACAGTAGGACCATTTCAGCTCTGTTTCAACCCTCCATGACTTCCATAGGCTCACAGAAAGAAACAAAACGTATGTCTGAGGTTTTGTATTGGTTCTCATTTGTTTGTTTGTTTTTCATCTGCAGGTAACATGAATTTCCTAGACAGAGAAGGAAAAAAAGGTAGGATTCTTTCAGCTCACCATGGCTATTTCAGATGCTTATACTTGTTGGTTGCTTTTAATGTCAGGTTACCCCTGGAAATAAGGAATATCCAATGCTGGCAACTTCAAAAACCCGGCACAGCTTGGGGACCTTACCAGGGCTGAGCAGTGTGGTTTTTGGAAATGTATCCAGAGTCCGGCCTGGTTCTGGTGTCCAGAGTTTTTTCTCTCTTGATCAGCAGCAGGAGATGTGGTTCTGCTTAGACCTCACTGTGCTGTAGGCTTAGCTTCTCTGTGCCTGCTCCTTTTGTTTCTGCTTCCCTAGTATCTGCTCTGTTTCTCCCATGTCTTGAGTTCAGACTGCCCCAAAGAGCCTGAATTGGGCCAGCCAATTGTCTCCACTGGGAGTGCTGTCACAATAAACACCTTTAGGGCTGCTGGGCTTCCAGGGAGCTTAGTGGCCCTGGTCCTGGCGGTGTTTATCAGAGAGGCGGGGTCATGTGACACCAGCGGCACAAGTTATGAGCAGGAACTCCCTAGGAAAGGCTCTGGGAGCAGATTACTGCTGAATTGTATACCCCCCAAGTTTGTATGTTGAAGCCCCAATTCCCAGTATCTCAGAACATGACCGTTTCTGGAGATAGGACCTTGAAAAAGGTAATTAACTTAAAATGAGGTCATTACAATGGGCCTTAATCCCATATGATGGGTGTCTTTATAAGAAGAAGACATTTGGACATCGAGAGGCACAGAGGAAAAAACATGCTCAGACACAGGGAGAAGAGGCCGTCTACAGGCCAAGGAGAGAGGCTTTAGAAGAAACCAGCTCTGCTGACAGCTTCATTTCAAATATTTAGTTTCCAGAGTTTTGAGAAAATAAAGAAAATCAAGTTCAGGGCATCGCAGCTATGGCACTTTCCTATGGCAGCCCTAGGGAATTTATACAGGCTGGCCAGCAATGTGAGATCATATCATGTTGTGGAAAGAGCTTGAAATGGAGAGTTTGGTGGTAGGGCTTATTGTTAGTCTCCCCCTGGGGGAAGGGAACTCATCTCCATGTGTGTTGAGTCCTCAGTTTCCCCATTCGTAAAACAAGAAGGTTAAGATTAGGTGAGTCGATGCCTGTGACAACGCACGCTTCCTCAGTGACCCCATTGGAGGTTCCCCCTGTCCTGCTTCTTCTACAGCTCGTCCGGAGGTAGGAGCACAAGGGCTCCGGGGAGCATAGACCTTTGGGGCACACATTCAGTACTCACCTGCCATCCTATCATAGCCCACAGTTTCCTTTCACGGCAACTTTCCTACTTATGTCTCTGTTTCCTGAAAACTAGGGGAATACCTGCCTGGAGACATAATTAGCCTAATTCCCCCACTGGTAGGAGGGTGGCTGCAGGCAGGTGATGCTGTGCCGGTGCGACATACCGAATTCTAAAATAACATTCGGCCCGTGGGCTCCAGCATCTCAAACAGGACGGAACCAGATGACCTCCGCTCTTCTCCGCTCTTCTTCCTCCTCTCTTGTCCTCCTTTCCCATCCTTGCTCAGCCTGGAGGCTCTGCTTGCAGGGTCCAGCCTTGTGCCTCCTGACCTGACAACAGCTAAGACAGCCTGCTTTGCACAGTGAGGAAGGGCCAGCTGACCTCATTGCCGGTATGGGATTCATCAGGATGTACTCACCTCCGGGGAGCCTTGTGGTATTTTTTTTTTTTTTAGATTTTATTTATTTATTTGACAGAGAGAGATCACAAGTAGGCAGAGAGGCAGGCAGAGAGAGATGGGGAAGCAGGCTCTCCACTGAGCAGAGCGCCCGATGTGGGGATCAATTCCAGGACCCTGAGATCACGACCTGAGACAAAGGTAGACACAACCCACTGAGCCATCCAGGTGCCCCACTCATGTTTTCTGTTTTTTGTTTTTGTTTTTTTGTGTTTATTTTTGGTGATCTGGTGACTAGGACAGGTAAAATGCCAAGGTGGAAGAAATGATTGCTTAGGGGCTTGAAGCTGAAAGAGATTGTTATCCTTATCTTGGGCTTTTCCTCATAGCTCTTGGGCACCTGAGGGCCCAGCCTTGAGGCCTCTATCCCATCCCTTCTGCTTACAGGCGTCATTGGATTGTCACTGTTGCTGCAGCTTTGTGAAGAGAAGCAGAAAGGCAGTTCCGTTACTGTCTTAAATAAGGGTGTTAAGGTTGGATGGTAACTTCCCCTCATTTGAATACAGATGTTCTCTCCTCCAGTACGTCAGAGTGTGACCGTATTTGGAAATAAGGTCACTGTCAGTGTGATTAGTTAAAATGAGGTCATGCTGGAGTAGGGTGGGCCTCTGGTCCACTATGACTGATGTTCTTACGCAAAGAATGTCACATGAAGAGAAAAAGACATGTACAGAGGGAAAGTCATGTGGAGACAAAGGAGCATGTCATCTACAAAGAATGCCAAAGATTGCTGGCAAACCCCAGAAGTGAGGAATGGAACAGACTCTCCCTCACAGCCCTCAGAAGGGACCAGCCCTGCCATCATCTCAGTTTTGGATTTCTAGACTCCAGAACTGCAAGACAAGACATTCCCGTTGTTGAAGGGACTATGTGGGTGACACTTCATCCTTGGCCCCCTAGCAGATGAATATAGAAGGGGTCCTTGGAATAGATACTCTCCCCAGCGCTTGTGATAGTTGGGTTTTAGGTCTTTATGTTACTGTTACCGTGTCCCAGACCTAAATATAGGTCTCTCAAGGAGAGAAGATACAGTGCGCCGTTAAGCTGATTGGCACTGAAGGTGCGGCCCCGTCCTACTCCACCGCCGGCCTACCCTGAGCCATCTCATGTATATCCTGCCCCCTCTGGGGTTCCTGCTACTCGCTGGAGACCCAGAACATGCAATGTTCGTACAAGTCAAGTAGTATCGTCCCACTTCTCAACTTAACAAAGTTCAGCAGAGATCTCTGTTCCTCCGGAACTCCTCCTGACTCCCTGTCCCTGCGGATATGGGCTAAGTGCTCCTCCCTCCTATGTGTTCTCCCAGAAACAGTAAGCTTCTCCTCTCACACCTCTTCCACTGCCCTTTAATGGCTTGCTTACTCACCTACCTCTCTTCCTAGATTTTTGAGTCCGGGGACTGTGTTCTGATCACTTCTGTGTCTCCAAAGCTGAGCAGAGTATCTGACAGCTAGCCCTTTTTGAATTTGAATTAGTATTTGCTGAATGAATGGAACAAATGAATAGATAGGTGATATTCAGTTCTGAACCCAAAAAGCCGCACCAGTGATGGGAGAAGATGCCATTCATTAAGTAAGCCTGCTTCTGGTGCCTGAAGAACTCAAAACAGCTTTGATTCAAAATGTTGGCAAAATAGACTGCCTCCACTATTTTGACTTTTTCAGAAACGAATTGATGAGGTAATACATTTTGAAGCGATGCCACAGAAATATACCATGTTGTGCTTTTGAAACTGAGGGATGACAGTGAGGTTGCGCTTCTAGCTTATGTCCTTGTCATAGTAAAAGGGGATTTATTCATGGGCCTCCCCCTGTAACTGCAGACCCAAGAAGTGGCCTTCCTCTTTGGAGTGTGCTTTCCCTTCCTCCAGTGGTGGAGGGAGAGAACCCACACATGAAAATGTGTAATCTCTATAAGGAAGCAGCCAGCCAGGCCATCCTCGGCTATGGGAACCCTCCTCCAGTATTTATGAATATTTGCAAAAAGCTCTAAGTGCTTGTTTGTAAAGCTCTGGTGTAGAGTCTGGGGTTCTAGAGTACCTAAGCCACAACCCACGCTGGTGGAGATGCCCGGTTGAAAAAAAATGACCTGAATTCCTGGGTGCAAGCATTTAATATATGCAGCTCCGCAAAGCTCATTTCAGTCACGCAGCGAACATGTGGCACGACACATTTCAGGCTAGAGCTGGCTTTTGCTCACGGAGACTTGCATTGTTAACGTATTTGTTTCTTACCCCTGCATATTTAATGGCGTGTGTAAATATAACTACACTTTAAAAATCTCTCCCAAGGCAAGGAGGGTAATTTGTGGGGCTTCTACCCCCATTTCACCCTCCCACATCTACTATGGAGGTTTCACTAATTGATACCAGCATCCTTGCTTCCATGCTCAAGTGCAAACTCCTAGACTCCTAGATGCCTATGAAGCTCGTCAGGTAGCCACTGTCAAAAGTTAGAAACCAAAGCTTGGGTATGTAGTGTTATTATACCTCATTAAATCAAATAAATAAAACACTATAAATCAAATCCAATAAAGAAAAAAGAGAAATAAAGACAAGAAGGTAAATAAATGAAATAGTTTTATTTGCAGCTCATCATTTAAAATAGGTTGCCCAACTTTTTCTGTAGAGGACCAGGTGGTAAATTTATTTCTGGCTTTGCAGGCCATACATGGTCTCTCTGTTGCATGGTTTTATTTGATTCTGTTTACTTTTGTGTGTGTGTATGTGTGGTTTTTGTTTGTTTGTTTTTGTTTTGTTTTGTTTTTTGTTTGTTTTTGGTTAAAAAAAACCCCACAATTATTTAAAACTATAAAAACCGTTCTTAGCTCCCAAACCATACAGAAACGAACTGCAGGCTGTATTTGGCCCATTGGCCAAAGTTTGGTGACCTCTAATGTAAAACATTGTGTTTTTACAGTATGTAAAGTGATCATAGTGTTTACCATTGAAATCTTTTGTAGATGTAACTCTAAGAAGAGCCCCGGCACCTGTTTCATGTGCAGGATTATATAAAGTTATGAAATTCTAACATGCATAATTCATGTTATGTTGGATACTGAAAATATAATGCTTGTGTAAATAGGGCATGAATCATATGTTCTTATTGAGTTATATAGTTCGCACCATAGGAGGGACATAGTCATCCCCAAATCTGTCTGCTTAGATGTAACTTACAATCTTGCTTTTTTCTGAACCTGTTGAATAGGTGGAATTTAGAAGTCCAGGCAGGGGTTTGAGCATAGACATCTGTGGATATCTGATTGGCATCAAATCTCATCTCATAGTGGGTGGAAGTATAAGTGGGGGAGACCAATGTTCTAGAAAAACCTGCTTCCCTGAATATGAGATCTAACTGAGGTATGAGGCTGCAGGAAGTTGTCTTGGACCCATGTAAAGGGCTGCCTTTATTTTCTGAAGGGAACTTTGGTTCTCCTCTTTTTTTAATCTGTAGAAACTGGTGATTCCAAACTCAGTGCTGCATTTCTATCCATTTCTTTTTTTGTCCCTAAAATCAACTTACTTTCATGGATACATTTGACCAAGATGAGGACCGGAGGTGAATAAAAATATATTGGTGAAAAAAGTGCAAACAGAATTGTGTTGATCTGGATGGTTCTAGAAATAAGAATAAACTCTTTCTGGAGCATAAAGTCATCAAACTAGGGCCACTACTTAGAATAATTTTCAGGAATGCAAAATTGGCAACTTGCCCCACGTTGTCAACTTGTGAATCTTACAAACATATTGGATTATTATAGTCTGTCTTCACTGAAACATATGCCTTGTTAGGTGTGGATAGTCTAAAAAGGTATGCGAAACCTGTCTGGGCTCATGTTTGCAGTATTAGGACTTCACGGAACAAATCCACTGAATTTCAAATAGACCCAATTTATCCTTTCACTTCTGCTTCATTTCTTTCTTATTTCCCACTACTTTATAGAAATGTAAAGTGAATATATATATATGTATAACATATAATACATATACATATACATATACATGCACATATATACTGCAGATACATATAGACTGATATAGATATCAATATGTATATAGATAGATGTCTCGATATATGAAATCCAGGTATATAATGCCATATGAAACATTTATATTTGCCTTCCCTCTCTGACAGCATATCTATGTGGAGGACATTAATTACAGTACAAGGATATGATTTTACACAGTAAGTCCTCAATCATTATTATAGACTCTATGAGAAGGGTTCGAGTCCTGGCTCCACTCTTTAGTAACTGTGTGATCTAATTTTTTTTGAGGCTTAAATTTTTCATCTGTAAAGTACAGCAGATAATAATAGCTAATTTATAAGGTGGTTCTTCTGATTAAATGAGACACTATATTTGATAGAAGTTCCTTATACAATGTAGAGAGTTATATAAATGTTAATTAATTTAATTTAAACATATATTGGCAATATTTCTCCCCTCTGGCTTCTTGCCCGGCAACTGTTCCAGGCCCCAGAGATCTGTGCTGGCTGTTTCCATAAGACGTCGGTGCAGATGAAGCATGTGGTGGCGGCTGAGTTCTCCACATCCATCTGGATGTTTTTGGCATTGTGCAGACATTGTTTCAGCATGCTGAAGTCACAATGCAGCCTAATTTTTTTTTTTTTTTAATTCCCAGCCGAAATTAGTTGTATGTAGTTGGTGCTTGTTGTTTAGTTTCCTGTCCTCTGGGAACTTACCTTCTCGGGCCTCCTGACCCACCCGCCCATCAAGGTAATGTTGTTGGGAGGCTTTGGTTTGATCTTCAGGAATACACACCTCTTTCTTTTAACCAGATGCGTATCCTTACACATCTTGATAGAGAGTCGTTTTGGAAAAATCTGTATATCAAATAACTATGCTTCAGAAGTTAAAAAAGACCATTGACTATTTTACAGTCAAGAAATTATTGCTGAGATAGGATAAGTACTTAATGATAATGGGGCAAGTGACAATATTGGAAGAAGAGGTAAAGAATGTCAAAAATATGATCAAAACAGGGTAGCAACCAGAGCTCAGGGCCAGGCATCTAACTCAATTCAAAACATAGAACTCTTGGGGCACCTGAGTGGTTCAGTCGGTTAGGTGTACAACTCTTGATTTCAGCTCAGGTCATGATCTCAGGGTCACAGGATCAGGCCACACATCAGGCTCCACATTAGGTGTGGAGTCTGCTTCAGATTCTTTCTCCCTCCCTTTCCCCCTCTGCTCCTCCAGCTGGCTCTCTGTTCTTTCTCTCTCACTCTCTCTCTCTCTCAAATACATAAATAAAATCTTTAAGGGAAAAAATAACATAGAGCTCCTGTTCTTTGGAGAAATAAACTCATTGCCTGAGAAACAGTCAGATGCAGGGACACAATACTTGTTCAGAGTCTGCCATAGTCAGGATTGTTCTCTTCATTTCAAATAGGAGGTTAGAGCTTGGCTGTCAGGAACATAAGTCCCAAGTCAGGAACGTAAGAACTTAGAATCAAATGGTCCTGGCTTTGCATCCAACTTTCCCTCCTTCCAGTGCTTAGTTTGTCTACTTCTTTTCATTGCACCAAAAGAAACAGTTCTCTTCCCATGACCTTACCTAGCAAGCCTTGGGCAGACCTGGTTTGGGAGCCAGGAGACCTGAGGTTTTGCTCTGTGCTAGTATCAGCTAGTAGATAGTGTGGTCCTAGACATCTGGGCATTTGTTTCCTCCTCTGAGTTAAGAAGGTATTAAGCTGTATTGAGCTGGTATTCTTCTTGATAACATTTCTCTCTCACGAGTATGTTGGAGAGGGTAAGATGGCTGTGCTTGATTTGTATTCTCAGTCTTACTGCTCAAAAAAGTCTGTAATGCAAGAAAACAACCTTTTTATTTACTGTTAATTAGTATTCCTCCCCTTTGCTACCATGTATAGAAGTAAAGCTGGTGGGGCTTTTTGCTTTTGTTTTTGTTTTCATTTACCTGCAAGTGTCACTTAGAATGGGATAGCATGATGCAACTAATATAGGAGGCAAGGCTGTTAGATACAGTTCTTCTTTGTTTGTTGTATAGTTCAGTTCTCAGTGGCCATGAATGCTGAAGTACTTACTACTGAGCCATTACTCTTAGGGGAAATAGAGGGTTAAGTTCCTTCAAGCTTCTGGTTATAACTTTTCATCAACTGGTCATATGTAACTTTGTTTAGGTGTGTTTCTGTTCAAAGGCACATGTATTTAATACTGTTAGCTAGGATGATGCTTAGCCTCTAAAGAAATCTCTAAGCAAAGAATATCTAAATTAAAGTGGCTAGGAGAAAATAGATGTTTATTTTTCTCTTTTATGAGACCATATAAATGTCCGAAATTGAGATGTCCTGGTTGGGATATAGCTTGTTCTCATCCCTGGGTTTCAGGCAATACATCTGTGTTTCAGCTCACAGGAAAGATAAAATAAATGCAGGGCAAATGATCGCCTCTTAAGAATGATATGGGTGTTGCACACATCTAATTTACCAATGCAAACTGGAAATTCATTGCTCATTAGGGAAGTCACATTGTCCAGGCAGAGAAGTCAGATGGATTTTGGTTGTCTAATAACATGGTGTTAGAATAACACTGTATTTCATTACCTGTACTCAATGATATCATGATTTTAAAACCATGAGGCAGCAGTAACAGTACACTGATGGACTTAATGTAGTGTTGATCCATTCTTAAAATTTTCTTTGACTATTTATTTATTTATTTAAAGATTGTATTCTTTTATTTGAGACAGGTAAAGAGATCATGAGAGGGGAGAAGGTCAGAGGGAGAAGCAGACTCCCGGTGGAGCTGGGAGCTTGATGCAGGACTCGATCCCAAGACTCTGGGATCATGACCTGAGCCAAAGGCAGTTGCTTAGCCAACTGAGCCACCCAGATGCCCCTGCTTTGGATTTTTAGATCTAAGGAGGCCTCAGCCAAGCATCTGACATGATAACTATGTTGAAAAGAAGTCCTTGGTCAAATATCAAAACAGCAAATTCACATGACAATGTTTGGCTCAGATATGCTGTCTGTTAAATAGTTAATAACACACTTCTATTTCATATATTTTACATAAACAAATTCATGTGACAACATATAAGGTTGTCTGAAGAAAGTGTTATCAGATGTGAGGAAATGGACATGAAGGGAGAAGAGGTCTGGGTGGAGAGGAGATGGGTGCCTTGGAGATACAAAGCAGGCTGACAGGTCATGACAGATGAAGCTCCTTAGTGATAGGGAGGTATGGGTGGCAGGTGGCAGGTGGCTGAGCATCCCAGCTTTGTAGCCTGAGGGGCTCTCAGCAGTCCTTTGGGAAAAATACCTTGGAAAATGTACTGACTCATTTATATTTTTCGTATTCAAGGTAGACTGTAAATTCTCGGAGGCTCTTCAGGGAAGAGGGGTGTTTCTCTGACTAGGAGTGATGGACCTGGATTTGAGTGATAGTCTTGCCACTTGCCACTGGCTGGTTGCCGCAAGGATGCAACCTCTCAAGCCTCAGGCTCCTTGCATATACATTGGGGCAAACAATAGCCCCTACCACCTGGGATGAACTCAGTTTATGGGATGTGAAGAGCTGCTATGCTGTCTGGCATGTGGTATGTGCTCTCTAAGTGTTAACCTTGCTGTGAAGAGTAGGAAGAGGAAGAAAAAGACAAGGAGGAAGATTGGAAAGGATAAGATGAGGTTTGAGGGACATTTGAAAAGAGGTTATGGGGTTTGTATTAAACTAAGATGCTATATGGGAGGAATGACTGGAAGGAAGGCCAAGAGGCAGGAAAGCTTAGGGTATGTTCCAAGAATAGAATCTAGTCTCTTTAAATCCTTTTGTGGGGCATATGGAAGGACGGTGAATGCTAGGGTAAGAAAGAGAAGTGTGACCTGATTATGAAGGGCCAGGAAGGACAGCCTGAAATCTCTCTTTCAGGTTTGGCAAATGATGGAGACAAATGCAGTGTTTTAATCCATGCAATTGAGGCATTTTGAAAAAGCAATTCCTATGATTTCTAGAATGTTAGGATGGTGCTACTGAAAGGAAGTAGAGTGAAACTTTGTTGCCACTTTGTCCCTCATTCTTCTACCTCTTTACAAATCAAGATTTGGTTTGTAGATGTAGTACCACTTTGCTCTCATCAGGTCCTCTGCACAGATGAACCAGAAATCAGAAACCAGTCCAGTAACTTCAAGCAGGAAGGATTTAATAAAGGAGTTAGAGACTTATGAAACCAGTGAAAGAAGGGGGAGTAAGGATCAGGGAAACTGTCGCTCATGGGTAGGAAATTAAAAAAATGCCACAATCACAGAAATTCTGGCAATGATCTCAACTACTTGCAGCATCAAAGCTTAGTGATTTGCAGGAAGATGCCTGGGAGCTGCCATCAAAACCTCACAACCACGCACTGCCAAAGCCCACACACACCCACCTGCCATGGCCCCAGGAGAAATGACACTGTGTATTTCCTTTGACTTTCAAATCTTAGGCTAGTACTCTCACTGTTAGAACCCAACTTGGAGCCTTGCAAGGCAAAGGGGCTCCCAAGCTTCCAAATCTGTGGTAAAGGGGAGAACATAAAAGAGGTAAAATGGTGCTATATTGCTGACTGATAATCCGACACTTCTGCATATGGTTGCCTTGGCTCCATAATGGACATGCCCATCTCTGGCTATATCAAATAATTCAGGGGAGAGCATTAGTCCTAAACTTATCCAATTAGAATAAGTCTCAAGGCTTTTCATGGGACACTAGAAAACCAGGTTCCTCTATTTTGCTGTAATTAAACGTGAGAAGGCAGGAACTAGAGAGTCAGGAACCATCTTGCATTCAAAAGGTTAGAATCTGCCAGAGAATAATGCCCAAAACACAGAGGAAAAGAGAACTAAACTGAGAGATCAAGTTCTGATGACTCATTTGAGCTCCTGAATTCAGCCATGCTTGAAGCTAATCCTGTCACCAGACATGTCAATTTTATGAAACAATAAATTGCCTCCTGGCCTAAGCTATTTGAGTTAGTTTTTTTGTCACTTATAACTGAAGCCTAGTTAGTTAAAAGATCATGGTAATAATAGTCCAGTTTCAGTTCCACAGATGTTTATTTTGAGATATAATGATTAACAAAACATAGATTTTGATCCTGAAGATCTCATTAACTAGACATATTCACAACTAACTATAATGCCAGCAAAAGAAAATTATCCTTGGGGCACCTGGATAGCTCAGTAGGTTAAAGTTTCAACTCTTGATTTTGGATCAGGCTGTGAGCTCATGGTCCTGGGATTGAGCCCTGCAAAAGGCTCCACACTCAGTAGGAAGTCTGCTTGAGGATTCTTTCTCTCTCTCCCTCTGTCCCTTCCCCCAATCATGTTCTCTCTCTCCCTCAAAAAAGAAATCATCTTTGATGCAAAATTTTAGCCCAAATGAATAGAGCCTGTCAAGTCTTGAATGTTTCAGAAAATCAGAAGGCAGAATGCTTTGGACACATATTACAAATAGCAAATACTGTTGTCTCTGTTGTCCCAGAAGATCCATGGTTCTTCAGGCAAGTGGCTCACCATGGATAATAGTGGAAGTGAAGTGTAGTAGAGGTATAGATACAAATATCTGGGCATTAATGTTATTTTTCAAAAACAACTCATTCCAGAAAGAAGGAAATCCTTTTAACCCAAAGCTCTGTTATGATTTCTTTTCCTCTCTTACCCAGCCTCAATAAAATGTTTTAGTGGAATCAAGGGTAAATTGGTCATCATGGTTTCAGAAGGTGTCATAAGAAAACGTCAGTCTTATCTTGAAGGTACAATAAGGACTTCTTTTTTTTCTCATCCCCTTGTAGCTCTCTTGTTGTTTTATATGCATATATACATGCCAATATATGTATATATGTATATTCTTACTGTTGAACTGTGTGGCAATGGTATTTGACACCTGGTCTTGCTTGGTGGCATTTTGAAAAGTGTACACTCAGAATACCCTTTGGTAAACAATAGTCCCAGAACACCTAAGCTCCAGAATAAAAAGATTTGTTAAATCTCTGTTTACAGATGACTTAACTTGGGAAGGTTGTTTCTCTATGGGTAATACTTATCTTAATCAAAGATGAAGACATTTGGGCAAACTCATTCATAACTATAACTCAATATTATTAAATGTCATCCCATGGAATAGATTGAATCTAAAGGGAGATTTTAATTAAGGAGCCAGTGTTACACTTACTAATTAGCCCTTGCTTGCTTATTTTCTTTCAGGAGCAGATTTCTTGTCAAGAGTTGAAAATGTCTCTATAACTTCCTATCCCTGTCCATATGGCTGCCTCTAAGTCACATTGTCTATGGACTTTGATAGGGAGAGATGGGCATTAAGGAGGCTGGTTAGAGCAGTGTCCTTTCTGCTCCAGGTACCCTGTATGGGACACTACCTCCATTCCTCAAAATGAACTGATTATTCTTTAAACATTATAAAATGCTTTCATTGTGTCATATATGAATTATGATGGCTTCAAATGATATCTTTTTTTTCTTGGCAAGAATACTATCATATCCCTTTTATTTTCCAATTAATCATTAAATCCCTTCCAAATGCTCATATTAGCAGTAAGTCCATTTTCTGTCTTTTACAATTTTCCTTGACTCTAAATTACCTAAGACATCTAGGCATTTACTTAGTCTGAAGAGATGACTTGTGTTTCCACATACTGGGCAAGGAGAGAACTGGGAATTCTTACCAGTCCTTCAGTGGGTTACAGTTCTAGATGGCTTTTGATTTCAGGCTGCTGAAAGCTGATGCTGCCCAGTTTAGTCCATCCTTATCTACTTCCTTTTCAAGCTTTCATGGTTATGGGTCTCAATTTACACATTACATGATCTGACATCATTCCCAAAATACAAACATCATGCTACTGTTTGGCATCTACCTTTCCACTAATAGGACTTGGCGTTCATTATAGCTCCCTAATTTAGACTACTTGCCTCCTTATGAAATGTCCCTCTTTGGGGCCCTTAGTATCACTTCTTGCCAGCAAAACCCAGCTAGAAATAATCTAATCCATTAGAGAAATACAATGTTATTGACTCCAAACAAGGAAGAGGTCAGAATTTTAATTTCTTTCCCCAAAGAACACCCCTTGATCCCTATATGAATTTGCCTGCTGCCTTGGTATCCAGCCCTGTCTACTAAGGAGCATGAAGGATATATCGTCTTTGACAAGCTACAAGATGTCCCATTTTATCTTTCTTCCAGGGTTTTGGGTGATTTCATACTTTACATGTGTTCAGCCAAGAGAGGCCACCCGTCTGTACAGATCAGTTAAAGAAGATCAGGTCCCAAGTGTCTTTTTGCTTTTGTGAAGGGCTAGCATTGATTGGTAACTTTCTTCCCAGAAAAACTGAGTTCTTCTCACCAGGCACTGAGTTAGAACATAGTCTCTAATATGGTAAGTGTGATTTTCCATATAAACTACTATCCAAACTGGGGTAGTTTTGAGAGTGAAAGGAGACACTAAAGATTACATTGGAACAACAAGTCTAAACTAAGACTGTTGGAGGCAGAAAGTAGACAGAGATGTTTGGTTAATCATATGTATGGACCTACAAATTCTCTGAGTGGTGAGAGGTATGCGTTGATGCAGGACTAGTTCCTGCATAAACTTCTCTGTGTACAACAGGCCTCAATTACCACAAAATTCGAACACTTGCAAAATGTTTAATGGGTAAAAAGTATCAAGAAATGTGATTTCTGTTACTCAAGATTCTTGATAAGTATACTCATGGGAGGTACTGATTTGGCAGTCAAGGTGTTTGAACAGATATTTGATCATTATAGTCATCAGTTTTGAACTGTTTTCCTTTTCCCTTTTTTCCTCTCATATAGGAAATTAATAAACAGTATAGATCAAATGTGTTAAAATAAATAAATTGCCCAATTTGCTGAAATTTGACTTAGTTTTTAATTACATTTGTGTTGTTTGTTTGAAAAGTATGGAATATGGCTGAATTTGGACAAGACATGACATATCTTCTTGTTTTACCATTTTAACTTTTTTTTTTAATTAAAACCTTTTTTTATAAACCAAAGGCTTTGCTTCACACAATGTCAAAATTCTGTGAGTTTTTCCATCAAATATCTTGTAAATTTTTTAGCTATTTCAAAAACCAAGACTTCTATAAAATGAATAATATCAAGACCTTAGAAAATATATGCAAGTCAAAAATAAATGGGAGGTTTAGCTAAGAAGTGTTTAGAATGTTAGAAATGTTTCTTTCACAAGTTGTTTCACTGCTGCATCTCATGTTTAGGCACAGGCTAATATAGTATGCTGATGAATTTCAGTAGAAATAGTTAGTGCCCACTAAGATGACAATCAAAAGAATGTGTGTCATGTGCTTCCAGTTTCTCACTGTCACAAAGCATACATTTTTTCCAGTTTAGCCAATTTTTTCCAGAAGGGAGCATTGCTTTGTGAAAAAAGTTTTGTGCTTGGAATCAGGAAACCAAAGAGAGCTAGTTTCAAGTCTGGAAATAGTAGTAGTGGTAGTAATAGTAGTAGTAGTAGTAGTAGTAGTAGTAGTAGTAGTAATACACCCATCAGAATTTAAAACTCCAAAACTGAACTTCATGAAGGGTTGGGACTTACAGACATACAGGTACTATTATCTGGGAACTCTTAAGCCGAGAAATCAGCATGCAGTTTGGTACCAGGATGAAGCAGGCATTAAACACTGGAGGAATATTTTCTCAACCCCTATCACACAGAATTTCCATGGATAACAACTCAGCATGGATAAGCTCACAATCCAAAATTGCAAAACATACAAAAATAAGCCATCTTGAACAAAAGTTGGCCAACACACATGCATATACACATAAATAGGAAGATTAGAGCCTTAGTAGAACAATGTAACTTACATTAAAGATATAAAAGAAAGAATCAAGAGCTTAAGAAAATAATAAAATACTATGATAAATAGATAAGAAAATCAAGTAGAATTTTTAGAAATGAAATTAGTTTGTTCAAGACTCAATTGCTGGGTTATTGGTCTGTTTGCATCTGCAAATGTGTACCACTATGCTATATAATGGAGATATAATTGTGAGACTATCACTACCATGGAGCCTGTAGTCTTGTGGGGCATGATTGTCATGATTCAAATCACCAGAAAAATGAAAGTAATCAGTCAATCCATTGATAAGTTATTAGAATAACTAAACAAAATTGAAGAAAGACTTGGCGAACTTAAAGACATATATCTGAAATAGAAAACAAAGAGAGACTATGGACTCTGAAAAACAATCTGAGTGGTTTGAAGTGGTGGGGGGGGTGGAAGGTTGGGGGAACCAGGTGGTGGGTATTAGAGAGGGCACGGATTGCATGGAGCACTGGGTGTGGTGCAAAAATAATGAATACTATTATGCTGAAAATAAATAAAAAATAAATTAAAAAAAAAGAAAACAAATAATTTAGATACTCAGAACACGGTTTGGGAATATAAATAGATACAAATGTAAGAGAAAGTTTCAAAAGCATGGAGAATAGAATTAGAAAGATCAGCATACATTTAATAATAGTTCCACAAAATGAGACAAAATAAGAGGCAATATTCAAAAAGACAATGGCTTAGAATTTTCTAGAACTGATATATAGACATGAAGCTACCAACTCAAGTAATATGATGTATTCCAAGAAAGATAAATAAAAATATGATCACATAAATATATCATAGTGAATCTGCAGCACCCCAAAGACAAAGAGAAGATTATAAAAGTAGCCAGAGAGAAAAGATAGATTTTCTAAAAACAAAAGATAGTTAAATAGAGAGTGGATTTCTAATTAATAATAGTATTTACTAATGCAGAAAACAATGGAATATCATCTTCAAAATACTATTAAAAAAACCCTGTCAACTTATAATTTAACACATATATAAAATATAGATCTGAAGCCTAAAAAAAAAAAATTCTTCCCAAATATCTCATTGACTGCTAAGTTATAAATATAAATGAGAACCCCCCCCCAAGAGCCCAGGGAAGAAGCACACAAAGATAGAGGTCCATCTTTGAAAGGCAAGATTATCCGAATACAGATGTGAGTTTAGACTTTGACAAATTGAAGCTGAGTATATCTCTTTCCAAATCCTTGGATTATCACTAAATAACTCAAGAGGAGGGGAGAAGGGGAGATGGCTAGGGGGCAAGGCTAAAAATCAGAAGCTGGAAGAAAAAACCTGAGCAAAGATATCAGTGACTATATAACACTGAGAGACACATTCTTCAGTTAGAATACAGGAATTTAACTGCCAATTGTCAGAAGAACAAAACAGAATCCATACTCTCTCCAATATATTACATACACTTTCAAGTTTGACCAACTTAGTAGACATTCAAGGAAATAGGAAATTTTGAGCCTTGTTCAAGGGAAAAATTAAAGTTAATAGACATGTGCTCTAACTGGGCCCAGATATCGGATTTAGCAGATGAAACCTTCCAAACAAATCTTACATTTAAAGATGTAGATTAAAATATGTTTAAGGAATTAAAATAAAACATGATAAAATAAGAGAATCAATAAGGAATTACAACGACAAAATAAAAACTGAAGCGAAACAATTGGAAAGTATAGATGAAAACTATAAACTGAAAAGAAAAAAACACCAGATGTACTAAAAACACATTTGAAATATCATGGAAAAGAATCGATGAACCTAAAAATTACCTAATCCAAAAAATGGGGAAAAAAGTGTAAAGATAAATAAACATATCCAAGAGCTGTGAGATAATATTAATAATTCCAATATATGTATTATTAGGAATCTAGAGGGAGAAGAGAGAATTGTGTAGAAAAATTATTTGATGAAATAAAAAGCTGAAAATTTCCCAAATTTTGTCAAGAACATTAACTCATAGTTCCCAGAAGCTCAATGAACTTCATGTAGGAAAATTTTAAGAAAACCAGAGCTAGACACCTCATAGTAACATTGTAGAAGATAAAAATGTGGGGGATTTGGAATGCTTTGATTAATGTGGTGGTCACAAGACTATATACATTTCCCCAAACTCATCAACATGAACAATTGAAATGAGTAAATTTTGTTTTTTATAAGATGTATTAAAATAAAACTATAGAAAAATACATGTGTCACACACATCATAAACACATATGTATGTCTATATATCACATGTCTATTTCATAGTTAATTTTTAGATTTATTGAAAGAAAACAAAGATATTTTAACAGTAAACCATTATTTTAAATCACTACATTAAGAAATTAAAGGAGAAAATTATATGATCATCTCAATAGCTGCAGAAAATATCTGATAAAATTCCACAATGATTCATAATCTTGTTTAGTAAACTAAATAAAAAGAAGTTTCATGATCCTGTGAAAATATATCTTCCAAAAACCTAGAGAAAATATTTTAAATCATGAAACTTGAGAAACATTGAAATTCACTGATATCATTGATCTCAGTCTTAATTTAAATTTTTACTGGAGGTCCTAGCTAATGAAATGAGATAAGAAAAGAAAAAGAAACATGTATCAACTACAATGGAGGCTAAATATTTTTCCTTATAGGAAAAAAAAATCTAAATAGT
Source organism: Neogale vison (assembly GCF_020171115.1). Taxonomy (NCBI): domain Eukaryota; kingdom Metazoa; phylum Chordata; class Mammalia; order Carnivora; family Mustelidae; genus Neogale; species Neogale vison. Next base: position 70,102,222 of record NC_058094.1, read on the forward strand.
ACAATTTTCATAAAAGCAAATTCCAGATTGAATAAAGACTTTCATGTGTAGACTACAGAACTCATAAATCAGTTCTGTTATACCACAACATGTGTGTTCCTAAAAACCACCCCATCATGCAAAAATCTCACAGTTAAAAAACATAGGGCTTATGGGAGAAATGGGATGGAAAGGCAAAAACTCAAAAACTTCATCACTGACAAAAAAAGAAAGATAGGAAAAAAACTAGAAGCACAAATTTTCATATATTAAATAGTTACAAGTACATAAACACTACAATAAATATGGCACTTTATCTTGAAATAAACAGGTTTCTTGTGGAATAGACATCAGAAGAGTTCAGTTGTTAAGTGGAATAGGTTATCTGAAATTTCATGGGAAGTTTTAGTAGCAGATTTGGATGGGTGTGGCATGTAACATATCTGTGAACTGAGGTAACTGGTAGACGTTTGAGGTGTGTGTGTGTGTATTTTGTGTATTTCAACACAGTTTGATTAAGCTACATGTCTTTCTTAGCATTCATCTAGTGTTTTTTACTGACAAAATTGCCATAAACAAATTGGAGTTTTATGTTATGGTCATATTTTTTATTATACCAATTGTCTTAGAACAAATTTGCATTTCCAAAACAAACACTACAGCCAAACTGACTAAGAAAGTATAAAAGAGTATTTTTTTTTGGCATTGTGGTAGGGGAAAAAAATTTCCCAAATAAGGCAAAAGAAGAATGAACCGTAAGAATGGATGAATTTGACTATATTCAATAATAATAATAATAATAATAAACAACTTTATATATAGGAGAAATGATAGCAAAACAAAGTAAAAAGATAAGCTATTGACAGGGAAGAGAAGATGATGATAATGATTTTATTTATAAGGAACTATAAATCAGTAAGAAAAAGGCAAACAATCTGAATGAAAAATGAACAAAGATAATTTACAAAGAAGATAAAACAAATGTTCAATAAACATAAGAAGAGCTTCTCTGCCCCGCTAAAAAGTAGGGAGCTGAAAGCTAATTCAGCAATAAGTACCGCCTACATACCAGTTTGGCAAGAATGAATAAGTTTGATTGCACCAAACATTGGCAAGAATCTGGGGACACGGGGACTTTTATAATTTATGGTGAAAATAGGAACTGATATGATTGCTTTGGAAAACAATTTGTCAATCAGGCAATACTGGAGAGGCGGCGGAGTTAGGACTCAGCAGTTCTACCTCCTGGTGTCCAGTCTAGAGAATAAACGGCATCCCCTCTGTAAGGAGATGTGATGGAGGTTGATCAAACAGGATTGCTGGTAGTAGTAAACACATGGAATAATCTGTCTCTTAGCAGGGGAATTTATAAAGTGCTGTTTATTGAAATGATGGGGAAAATATAGAGCAATTAAAATTGTGACCTAGATCTGCAGGAATTAGCAGGAATAAATTGCACAAAGAAACATAATATTACATGCAAAATATATGTAAACGTTATGTGTAGTATGATAATGTTCACAGAAAATATTAAAGAAACAAATTACATATATATATACATATAAATATGTATGTATGTGATACCTGTGTATGTATTAGGACACTTATGTATCTATGTATGTGCAAGGGAACGATGCACACCAATTTCAGAGTAGTTGTTAACCTGGTAGAGGAGGAATGTGGAGTCAGATGTTCCTGAAACATTTTATCTTATTTTTTTTTCAAGAAGAGAGTCACTGGATGCAAATATAATGGATTCAGTGGTGAATCCATGGATATTGATCATGTATTATTTTTGGCATTTTTGTATACTTGAAATTTATTAATGAATATATATTGAGTGCCTTATTTTATGCTAGGCAATTTTCCTAAATGAAGAGCAAAATATAAAAGAGTGAATGGAGAGAGAAATCAGACATTGGCACATACGTGGAAACATCTTGTTGGAAGTGTGTTTGGGCTGCTGGGGAGTTCTACAGTGTAACATGAGTGAATGTGAACAGCCCTCCTATCCTGCCTCCATCAACAAAGATATCTAAACCTGAACCCAGTGCTTAAATCTGGGGAGGGAGGTAGTGAACTGAACAAAGTTGCTTTTTCTATTTAAATCATGTGTACAGGCTTTCTTCCTTCAGGACTGGGGCCAGCAGGGTGCTCGTGGGGTGGACCGTGGGCCTGCCTGGGGGCCCCATGGACCGCAAGATGACAGCTTTCTCTGAAAGTACCTTTCATTTGGGAAACAGAAAGGCTCTGGGATACAGGGTAACAAGGCAGTTTACATTGAAGCCAGGAAGCTATAAATTTTCTAACATAAAGACAACCCTGCCCGAGAGTCTCCCTTCCTGGTGGAGGCAGGGAAGTCAGAAGCCTCTGACCATAGGTTATCTTTCTCTTGGCCTTAACCCTCTCACAGCTGGATGGGAGGATTCTGGGAAATAGCACATCCCAGATGAGGGATGCTGTGGTGGCAAGGGGTTAACAGGCACTTTGTGTGAAGTTTTAATATTCCACAAATGAAATGTGCATGTGGAATGGGAAAAAAAGAGGAAAAGATTATATTTGTCAGCTGGGCTGCCATATGTTGTTCTGGCCAGAGCACAGCAAAAATGGTGACAATTCTTTCCTGAATGAGAATCTCTGTCAACTCCTGATTTCATGCCTTTCTTTGGACAAGCGAAAGCTTTCTTCATGACCAGGCAGAGTCTGAGATTTTCATTTGTGTGGGGGCAATCTCTGTCTACCCCTAAAAGGTGGAACATTGGCATTGTGTGGCTTGATTTTTCAGAAGGTGGAAAAGGCAGGAAAATCGTAAAATTCATCTGCATATTTTCTTCTTCTTTTTAAAAATGAAATTGGCCCTTAGGGTAAAAACAGTCCTCTGAAAGCACAAATAGCTAACTGAATGACAAATGGAGAGGAGGTTATATTGGCAGATCTGTTAGTTCTCACCAAAGTCACCATCACAGTTTCACAGAATTGACTTTGTCACACAAAGGACCTTCCTTATTCATATTTGGTGGGCCATGATGTCTAGATTACTGAAAAATAAATGTCTGGGTCTATGTGTTATAAGAAAAAAAAATAAGATTCAGCTTTGGTGTGAGAGGTTTCTTCTTTTCTAATTATGTATTTCCATCTTACTTTGCATTGGAACATGCCACACTGGACAAAATTACTTTTTTCTTTAAGTAATGTTTTATGGATCCTGTTTACTGATTGTCTAACTAATATAATCTAAGGATTTAGAAAATATAGAAGAGAAAAAACTCCCATTATTCCAAAATATAAATATTTTAATATCTTTTTCTACACCATGAGTAAATAAATGTATAAATAAGTTTTATGTAGTCGACAGTATATTATTAAAGGTTTTGTTGTCAATATAATTTTTAATAGTTCCATATATCCCATTGGGAGGATGTTCCTTTCCTTGTTAACTATACCCTGTTACTGGTCATTTGGTTTCTTTGTAATTTTGTTTTCCTTTCATTGTCAAGTAGGTCAAATTGTCCTTTATCTTGCATGAATTTTCTTTGCAGAAGATGACACTGTCAGAAAGGCAGGTGAGGGTGCCCTTGACCGATATAATTTAGTATAATTAATAATAAATAATTATAATTGAGTATAATTTAGAATCTTATAGGGACAGTGCTAACTGAGCTGAGATTCTTTGGAGAAGAAGAAGCATTAAGAGAAATGACTGTGGGAAGAGCCTGGGAAAATGAGGAAGTGAAAAATGGGGGCAGGATCAGATAGATCAGATAGTGGCGAAGACCCCCAGGCTCCACATTGAATGGAGAGATAACCCGAAGTAAAAGAACATCCCTGCAGGAAGGAGATTCTTTCCTTCTCTCCACTAGGTAGAGTGAACCCAAGTGTGGCAAATCATTTTCAGAAACCTAAGAAGGGAGAGCAAAGAGCAAGTGCCCAGCCGGGTCTCCATGGAGTCTGCTCCGTTGTCCTCTTCAAGTCTCCATACCCAGGGGGCTATGAAGGGATGCACAGAACACTACATGGTCAGCGTGACGATATTGGTGTGAGGAAAAGGAACAGAACTGAATATGTGGTACAGAAGACAGGCCGAAAAAAAAATCATTCATGCCATAGCAGAGTAAATGGAAAACAGGGATAAGCAGCTAAGCATGAGCGAGTGAGAAGGGATAGACAGCAAAGCGGCTAGGCAAGGGTGCAATGAAGAAGAGGAGAGACTGGAGAGGAGGAGAAGAAACGATCATTGAGTGCAGCCTGTCAAGGAGTTAAACATAATCCCTCATGAGCATTTCCCACATTAGGACAACCTAGTAAGAAAATAAATAGCTCAAAGATGATGATGGAACAACAGAATGAAAAGGAGAGGGAAATAGCAGAATTAAGAAAATAATTTTAGAATCAAAGCAATATCATTAATGAGCTAACGAAGCAGATAATAATAGCAGCTAACATTTATTGAGCATTTAGTACAGTCCACATACTGTTCGAAGTGCTGTATATGGATTATTTCATTTAGTATCTTCATTATCCAATACGGAAACTGGATGCAGTCTGTTCAAGTCACATATACTCACTAGAAAGTGGGAGAGGCAAGATTTCAACCGCAGACGTATTTAATAACACTATGCATGTGTCATTTGATCACAGTTATTAAAAGCCAGTTGTTCCATCAGTCCAGCCGTCTGTCCATCTGCCCATCCATTTATGCAAGCATCCATCTATGCATCCATTCTTCTATCTTGTATATACAGAGATGAAATTCATATAATACTATGATACCTATTTCTGGATAATTTTTTCCTTATACTTTTTCTGTATTGATTGAATTTGAACAGCATTTTATCAACTTTAGAAAATGATGGAATGAACTATTGTAATATAAAAGCGATACTGAATCTAATGATTGTAGTAAGTCTTGATACTCTTATTTCTAAATCATGTAGTTAATAATTCCTTTCCTTATTTATCTTCCAGTGAAAAAGAATGTTGGTGATTGACTGTTATACAGTTTTTTTTTTTAGCATTTGATATTTAAAAATATCTCAGAGCGGGAAACAAACTGAGGGTTTCAGAGGGAAGGGGGATGGGTTAGCCCTGTGATGGGTATTAGGGGGACACGTGTTACAATGAGCACTGGGTGTGATATGCAAACAATGAATCATGGGACACTACATCAAAAACTAATGAAGTACTGTATGGTAACAGTATAACATAAAAAAATAAATATTTTTATGGATATATAAAGGATATTACTGAATTAGTGTTCAGTGTATACAGTTTCAGTGTTCCAAGATGAAAAAGTTCTAGAGTTTTGTTATACATAATTAACACTATTGAACTGTATGCTTTAAAATGGTTAAGATGTTAAATTTAATGTTATGTGGTTTTTTTACAACTATAAAAAAGTTTTAATACTTCATTACAGTATTTGTTAGCATGCTTCATTCAATAACTTAGGAAAAGCCTGAAGTTAATATGCTAAAATATAGAAATAGCAGAAACATCAGCTCCAATATAATTTTCATTTGTGCAAATTATTGCCTTCCAAGACAAAAAAAGAAAGAATACGGGTTGAAGTTGATTTCTCTAATTCGTTCTCTACATTTCCCCTCATTACTGAGTTTATTGAACAAAAATGGAATTTTTAAAGCTTACTTTTAATGCCTTTTATCCTAAAAATTACTAAATAAAAGATGAATGACTAGTAAAAATAAATAAATAAATAAATAAATAAATAAATATGTCTCAAAAACACCAGTCAGATCGTATTTTAGTTTTAGACATCTGAAGAGAAACTTCTGAATCACTATTATTGTATTATTGTATGAATCACTACTATTCAATGAAACTATGTTCCTCCCATAGATGTGTGATTTGCTTTTTAAGTTTAATTATTTCTTCTCTTCCCCACTCGAGTTTAAGTTCTATGAAGGCAGGAAGTTTTGTCTGTCTTGTATTCCTAACACCTTGAATAGAGCCTAGTACCTAGAGTGCACCATAAATATTTGTTGAATGAATGAATGAGTGAATAGAAATGGACTTTGTGGACAAAGTTTCAAGTGGACAAAGATTCATAGAACTGGTGAATCCTTGGAGGGAACTTCACATTTAAGTACTATTCAACTTGTCTTTAATTGTTAATATGACAATTTTTCTCATTTAAATAATAGAATACATTTTAAAAATACACAGTCAATGCCCATTTCATAAATTAAAAATATTCTGAAACCTGTATATCACATCCACACATCCACACAAACCCTCCTTTCACAAGGCTTCCTTGTGAAAGGCTAAGCTATAAGGCAAAAGCAAATACGCCTGGATATGGAAGGGAAAGCTCTGTTTTTCCGCAGCCATGTGCCAGAAGATTTTCTTGCAGAAGTCCCAAACTAGCATGCCTGAGGAACAGGTTTGGTTCACAGAGCTTTCCCTTTGATTTCATTGCCACATTAAATAAAAATGTTTTTGAAAAAAATTTTTTTTAAAGATTTTATTTATTTGAGAGGGAGAGACACTAAGTGAGAAGGGGGAGGAGCAGAGAGAGAGAGGGATAAGTAGAGTCCTAGCTGAGCACAGGGCCAGATGCAGGGCTCAGTCCTATGACCTTGAGGTCATGACTGAACCAAAATCAAGAGTCGGATGCTCAACCGACTGAGCCACCCAGGCACCCCTTAATTAAAAAACTTTTGAAAAAATTTTGGTTTTCTAGTTTTTCTTGGAAGTTGGTAGATTTGGCTATGCTGGATCCACAGTTTCACATAATAATGACTATTGCTGAGTAGCTATTGCCACTCTTAGCTAGACCATAGCTCTGCAATTTGCCACAGTCCATACCATTCCATCACATGTTCCTGACCCTCTTATGCCTGGATCACTTGCACGTTCCTGTAGGCATTTGAGTTTGCCATCCATGCTCTATTTCTATGTTCTCCCCACAACCCCTACGACTTATTGCCTGCCTAGAGCTCTGCCTTTCTGCTTTTTCTGTTTTTGATAGAATACTTTCCTTCTTTACATAGCATGCCATTATACATATAATTTTAAAACTCTAAGTGTTTCCTAAGAGATTGATCTTTTTTTTTTACATTTTTTTTTCAATTTATTTATTTTCAGAAAAACATTATTCATTATTTTTTCACCACACCCAGTGCTCCATGCAAGCCGTGCCCTCTATACCCACCTTGTGTCTTTTTCAATTTGACTTAGCTCATCACATCTATTCTTGCCAGTTAACCCTGGATTTGAGATGGGACACAAAGACACTGGCCTGTTCCCTCTGCCACAAAGCTTTGCCATACCCTCAGAACCTTGACTGCGTGGCTTATGTCCTTTCATGCCTTATTAATCTTTTATGTTAGAGGCGGATCAAAAAAAGTAAAAAGAGAAGTGGGAAAGAGACAGAAAGTAGGAGGAATTTATTGTGACTTATGTGTGGGGAAAACTGAATTAAAGTCATTAGTGGAAGAATTATTTCACTGCTCCCTTTTCTCCTTATCTTACTATATATACTTCAGTGTTTTGAAAACATTTATTTGTAGAAATATTTTATAATACTTTAAAAATACTTTAAAATAATAGCATAAAATATTTAAAAGTAATTTTAAGTGTTTAAAAATTTTATGAATATATATGACTTTCCAATTTTGTGGAAGGAAAACATGGACAAGAGTTTACTTATTCATGTCTTTGTATCACCAACACCTGCCACAGTACCTGGTCCCATAAGTGTTCAATAATGATCTCTTATTCAGTCTTTATTTTGTATAAAATGGATGGATCTGAGGACCACAGTCTCATTTTATTCCTGGCTAGACTTTCATGGATTACTAAAGGCAGGTAGCAGGAAGAAACAGAAAAAGAGGAGCAATATTGCCTTGGTCACACTAAAATTAGGTAATCAATAGGGTGACCATATGTCCCTCTTTGCCTGGGATAATCCCAGTTTATTCCTACTGACTTGGCATAATTATTAATAGCATCACTTTTCACTCTCAAAATGTCCTTGTTTGGATGATAAATTATATAGGCACTCTATTAATCAGGCCCTAGATAATCAAAAGCTCTTTGTAATTTAATTGTAGGGTCTTAGGGTTTTTGTATTGTTTTGGTGGAAGAGGGGGATCTAGCTACCTAAGTTGGAATTTATAAAATATACTAACACTTTTTAAGAGATTTTATACACAGACACACATGCATACACATACACACAAGGCACTTCTATAATACTACTTTGTAGTCTAATTATTTATTGAAATAATTTGAATAATTTATTCAATTATACCCATTAGCTTCCTTAGGAATATTCTTCCACACTTGAGAATATATTTATCTTTAATTTCTTTTAATGCCTTGCAAACAGTTTTGCATTTAGTAGATACTTAATAAATATTTGTTCAGTGGAACTGAATAAAATGAAATCAAATTAAGTTGTCCCGTCAGGGATGATTTGTGTTGGTTTATCTTTCCATCCACAAATTGGGAGGGGCCAAGGTGCCAATATACATTTTACATATTTGGTGCACTAAATTAATTTTTTATGCCTCCTCATCCTTGTTCTACTGTTTCCTGAAAAGCTCTAGTTGTGTATTGTTGCAAAGCATTTCTTTTCTGAAATGATTAAGAAAATTATGTTCATTAAGGGAAAATGTCCACTGATGGCCTCAATTTCTTTGGATATATTTGACAGAAATGTTAGCATTTTTTTTTTTTTTCTGGCAAAGGTTTTGATCAGAAGGACAACAGGGGACTACCATAGGATATTGGCCATAACTTGCAATTTTCATTAGTCAAAAATTCTATGAATAATTTTTTGCCCTATATGGATTTCAAGAGACTCAAATAAGAACCACATAGAGGATGAACCTTTGAGAATTTGTGTATTTTGTATCTGAGTACTGAAACTCCTGGCCAACTGGCAAGGCACTGAGCTCTTCTAACAAGTTATAGGGTGGAAATTATTTCTCTTCTCACCCATCTGCTCTAGGAGCCATAGCTCATATTTAGAAGTAGTGCTACTTACAGTGAGGAAAAAAAGACCATCAACAGAAGTTAAAAAAGAAGAATAAAAGGCCATCATTGAAATAGCAAACAAACCCAATAACAAAAAAGAAGACAAATCACTTTGTAATATAGGTGCAAAAGTCCTGATTTTATATTCTCGCCACCTGGCATAATCAGTCTATAGAGATTCTTGTACCACCTTTTGAAAAAAAAAAAAAACCAGCAGGCACTCACTTTGAATGATATCTGAGAATATTTCTTTATGATGAAAAAGCAATAGCCCTTCTCTATGCACTTGAGCAGTCAAAGGAGTGAGTTGCACCACAGAAGGGGATTCACCATAAACAGAGGGAAGTATTCAAAGAAGGAGAGAGAGAGCAAGATTGAGAAAAAGGATAAATGACAAAAACATTCCTCCCTTTAATTTTCTTTCATCATCCAGTAGCTAAAGGAATCAATCACGTTTCCTGAGCTGGCTACATTCCTTAATAAGGTAAGCCCTGTGCGACCCACAGGGGGAAATGTCCTTTTTAATTCCTGCTGCTGTGTTTACAGATGACGAAACTCTTCAATGGTGCAGTCTAGTTCAACTGGGCAGGTCAACCTAAGCCAAGAAACTTATAATATAGCAACTGCAGAGAGTCTGTTATTCAAAAGGATGGACACATCCACAGTAAGGCAGTTTTTCCCCTTTTTCTTTTTTTAATATAAGCAAGACTAACATAAAGTACTTTTAAGGAATGGTTTCCAATTGGAGCCATAAGGAAATAACTTTTACTTAAGTATTATCTTGCAATACTAATAAAACATTAGTATTGGGAAACCAATTGTATTCAGTGGTGTAATTAGTGATACGACTCATGTTTTTATTTTTATTTTATTTTAAGTGATATGACTTTTGAAGTACATGTGTTTTCACTTAAAAATGGTCTTTGGCCAATTGTCAAATCCTTTCATAGACAGGATATATTGATTTTATCTATGAGAAGTACTTAATAAACCTCTGGCCTAGAAGAAGAGAGAAAAATAGATCCAATAAAATATCTTGTTTTAAAGAGAATCCTCATAGTTATATACTATTTATTCCTTGGAATTTTCTCATAGATTTGTCTTCTACCCTCATGGTATTTGATTTTGAAAGAGTGTTGCATTTTTTTTTTCTTTTTACTAGTTGAGGACATCTCTCTCATTCCTTCTGTGTGTGTGTGTGTGTGTGTGTGTGTGTGTGTATCTATCTCTTAATTGGGATGTTCTAAAATGTCTATTTTGCACATGTGAATTATTCTTTAAGATCCAGACAAACATTACCTCTTCTGATGTCTCCCCTGACTCACAGAATGAATCACTCTTTCTCATGGGCTCCACTCTGACCTTATCTATAAGGATAGTAGACTTACTAGAAATGTGTGGAGAAGGCCCAGATGTGGCTAGGTTTGCCTGGGGTGGGGGGCATCAGAGAAGGCTTTAGAAAGGTGACATGAGAGTCTGATCTATAAGGAAGTGTGGTTTGCCAGGTGGAAAAGGCATACTTTTAGAGTTCGGTGTTCATAAACCTTTGCTCACATGTGTAGAAAAGAAGTCCCTTAAGAATATCTCCAGTAGTTATCTGGCACAAGTAAGTACTTGATCTTTATTGATGAAAATGTGATTGAATGCGTGCTGAGCTGAGATGGGCATGTTCCTTTATTATCCAGTCCCTCAAATGGGCTCAATTCCTTCTGTTTAGATCCTTCATATTTATCAAAAAAACCTCTATGGATCTGGAAGTTCCAGGTAGCATTAAAAATATCTCTGTCTCTCTGCTCTGTTCAGAGGCTTTCAATGAGAGATTTTATTTCCATGGGGAGATGAAATTCCAAACTTTCTGAAAGGTGTTGATGATGATTTCTTGGTGTCAGTATATACTAACTATGCAAACAAGTTGACATTGTTCATGTAATTGTCAGCACGTTTTAGAATATCATGTTAAAAAATACGGGGTGTGGCCCTGTACTTAACTTTATTTTTGTATTTGGTCTTGGCTTGATGATTTTCAGAAAGAAAAAAAAAAGCCAGGAACAATTTCTTTGAATTTCACCATTGTGGAAATGACAGAGGGATGATTTTAGTACTTCTAGATATCAGAGATCGATATCAGAGATAGCCACAGGATCATGTTCATATGCCACGACTATTCTATAGGAGACATTTAAATTAGTCATCTTGTGGGTCTTGACCCTGATAATGCATGCTCCCTTCAACTGGAGACACAACTAGAACTGATAAGATACACATTTTAGGTGGGGTTTGTGTTGTCTTTTGCAACGCACCATTCACAGATTTTTTTTTTTGAGTGCTGCAGATAATCATTATACGTTTTTTCGTATTCTCTTGATTTCTATCTATTGCTGCGAAAACACTCCTATTTTCTGAAACATAAAAACAAGTGGGGAAAGTGATAACTCTTCCTTAGGTAACCTCTGAACAGAGGAACTTTATGCATTATGCAGCCGAGGCCATGCCAAAATGCAATTTGGAGGGTGTCCAGCCCTTCATTGGAAAGTAATGGTTTTCACTGAACTGAGTTATGACCAGCTGTTTACAGACAGTCTGTGACATACTGATAGAGCAGAACACCGTATGTTGCTTTCCAAATCAAATGATACAAGAAGTGTGACAGAGTGGAGAAACATCTGTCATTAGCAATTTTCAGCACGCTTCACTAATTCTGGACAAAATACGAGTAATGAACTTACCGCAGGAAACTTCAAATACTACCACTGCTGAAACAAGGATATAAACAGCAAGTCCTCCTAATGGCTTCTAATTTAATTCATTTGCAGTAAGAAACAAACAAAGTGGGTTATTTGTTTTTGATCACAGGGTAGTAAATATGAATGCCGATCACAAACGCTTATTTTAATCAAAGAATAGGGATTGTGAAATGCAACTTTCTTCAAGTTCAGATACAAAGCTTTTTCTCTTCTTTAATTGTTGAAACAGGGTGTGTTTTTGTTTTTGTAAGTAGTAGGGCTGGGGAATGCACCCTGACAGGGATGCAGTTTTCCCTGTGTGGTGTCTGAGTGTGAAAGCTTGGGGTTGCTAGGGCTCTGACAGATTTGTTGGACCTGCGGTGATATTTACATAACATTAAATGTTCTTAGTCTTTCTACTAAGGAGCTTGTATAGAAGAATGTGTTAGGTCTTTCTCAAGCTGCTTTCCCCTTACCACTTCTCATCTTGCTGGGTTTTTTTTCTTCGTTTTTTTTTTTTGTTTTTTTTTTCCTGGCTGATAATTTTCATTTTGCGGTCCCACAAATTTTCACAGTTCTGTAACGAGCGCATGGTCTTCATACAGCATCCACATGGTTCTCTACTGGTCGACGTCATACTGTTGATGAGATCTCGCAGCCAAACCATGTGAAGGCTGCAATCTGTGAGCATTTTTCTTTTGTATCTTTGCAATCAGTTGAGCTATTAAGCCGTTAACATTCAAGGCCTACTCAGCTCAGCCTACTCCCAGTTAGCGCCAATCCGGCAAAATTCCTAAATGGACAGAATTGAGTTCGACTTAAAAAAAAAAAAAAAATGAAGAAAGGTTGGTATTCTCTATCTGAAGGTTCGACTCATCGTCAGAAAAATGGCAATGTAAAATGCAGACATGAGATCTTGCCCAATCCGTTGGTGTTCTGCCGATGGGACCTACTTTGGACTGTGTCCCAGAACAAAAAGACTGAATGCCATTCGGAACTGATGACTGTAAAATGAGTGTAGGAGGTCTTTGAGGAGCTTCTTAATTACAAAATTATTCATGATAAAATGGTACTGATCTCAAATTCCCAGTTTCTTGTAAATTTTAGTGTGGAACCACATAAAAATGGTTTATAGCTTTTTAACACCTTAGGTAAACCAGACCCGGCCTCAGAATGTTGTGGGGGAAATCATCTCCAAATACCTTTGAATATTTCACTCTTCTTCTTCTTCTTCTTTTTCTTTCCTTCTCTTTTTCTTTCTTTCTTCCCCCCCCTTTTTTTAAAGGAATGACATACTGACTTATCTATCTTTTTTTAAGCGATCCCTAAATTATCTTATGGTTGAGAAGAAATATTCTAAGATATGTAAATGCTAAATTTTTCTGGTTTTTATAGACATCTGCATTGAAAAACAAAACAAAACGAAAATATAGATGCCATTGAAACCCATCATTACGTTTGTGATCTAGATAATAAAGTAAGCAGACCCGAGCAATTCGCTAACACTAACGCTATTCTTTACATAAACAGTAAATGTTTAGATTTTCCTGTTCACTGACTAACAGCACACATATCATAAACACTAAGCTGTTATAGTACGTTTCGTGTGTTGATTCACTTTAACAGTTGTTAGTGTGAAGACAGGAAAAGAAAAGTGGGTGTAATGAGACCATGTGCAGTATGCTGTGAAAACAGAGGCCCTTATTTGGCATAATGGGTTGCACCATAAGGGCCATAAAATTGTGCATGTGTTAGTATCATTTTAATTATTACGGGTGCCACATGTTAAGCAGAATAGCGGAACTACTAAAACAGCTTCAAAATCCTTACTGCTGATCGCTGCATTTAATTACAAATAGGAACATTTGGAGATAGGTCACCATAAAACCCTTCTGTTGTCAAATGAGCTCAAATCTGATTTTTGTAATTATGTTTTTATACCACAGATCCTGTTGAATAACTATAGGGAATAAAATTTTAATAAGTGCTGATTAAATGTAGGTACATCTTGCTTCCTAAGAATATTTATGAATGCTCATCCCACTTAAATCAAGGTACCATCACTATTTTCCTGTGGACAGTGCTTTGATCATTCAACCTTAATGCAAATAAGCTGAATAAATTTATGTGCCATGAAATATTGTTTTTTTTTCATTGAAGCATAAAAGCTCTGGATTTCAATTATTCATTCTGTTTGTGAGCACTGTGTACTGTACTGTAATTCTCTAGAACCAAAATGTTTTCATTATCCCACTACATGTCAGACTCAGTGGGATCTTGTAATTAACTTTTCTAAGGCAGGGTTTTATTGAGGAAGATGACAACTTATGTCCATCTTTGGTTCCGTGTGAAATAAATATGGTGAGGGATGGTAAGTTAACTTTTTAATCATTTCCCCCCCCTTTGGAATTATTTATTAATTTTTTGTTTGTTTATTGGTTCCTTGGGCTTTAAAAATCATGAACACATTGTGTTTACCAAGAGAAATAGTGCTTTGGGGTGCTTTGTATGTGTCAGATCCCTGCTTTGTGAAAAATGGTTTTGAAACCTTGCGTAATGGTTAGGCCTCCTAGATCTTTTGAACATGAAATTATCATGGTGTTTCCAATAGCAATGAGACATGGAGGATGAAGTGAAGAAGGAATTGCTCATGGATAATGGCACATGAAAGTCATGAGTTATTACAAGGAAATAGGCCAGATATCGAGCTGACATATTCTTAAATTGCTACTCTTTAATGTTGGTGTGTGATTTCATAGTTATTAAAGCAGGCACACTTATAAACTACCCATATGGACACATAAATTTGTGGTCTTTGTAAGCCCAGAAGGCATAAAATACTTCTTACTCTATAAAACAGAGAAGTTTCATCCTTTGGATTAATGATATTTCTTTAGAATAGTCACAGCCCATTGTGTATCCTAGAAACCCTCATTATTAGAAAAGTTTTTCATTGAGTTTGGTAAATAGAACCTGGCTTTAGTGAAGACATTTCTTAAGATCACTAGAAAGTTCCATTTGCCAAACTCCTCAGATTATCAGTTATCATTAAGCACTTCATCCATACTTTGGACAGCTGTTTTAATCTCCAAGGGGCTCTGCCATGTAATCATTCAAAGAATAGTACACATGCTCCAGTCCATATCTCCATATACACTGTTTCAGATAAATGGTAAGACAGCACGTTAATAAAGACCTGGAAGACACACACTACTATGAGACAGATGCCATCCCCATCGTCAGCTGTATATCGCATCTAGAATACATCGTCCTGATGTAATACCCAGAAACAGGCTTCCAGGCTGCAAAGCACAGACTGAGGAACAAATAGTGCTTCTCTCTGACATAAAAATACAATATATGTATGTATGGTCCAAGATTCTAGGTGGTTCTTGGTTCCCCAAAGCTGAGTGTTGATCGTTTGGATCTGTAGTCTCTTAGTTATTGTCATTTTCAAGTGATGGGGAGGGAAGTCAACCAATGCCAAAGGCAAAGATTTCAAAGTTATGCCTCTCTCATTTGAAAGCATCATTTGACAATGTCAACTTATTTCTTCAGCTCAGTTCTGATAAATAAACTAGATGTCTCTAAAACTCAGGTGGCCATCTGGCACGGTTTTGAACTCTACTATGATATACTCAAGGAGGTGCTAAGTGTTAGCTGGAATTATGTTCCTTTATGAGCAAATTAATTGTGGAAAATCTGAGAATCACTGAAATCACTCATGGGATTAGATAAGAAAAAAACCCTACAGACATAAAAATCTTTTACTGGGAGTAATGTTCAGTACAGTAATTCCATTAATTTGCATAGCTATAACCAAAGAGCAGGTTTATAATCTATCAGAATAAAAGGTAAATAGAGATGAATGACAGATTGGAGAGAGAGGAGGAATTTCTCATTTTCCAAATTATTGAATAGAACAGATACTTTCTTGGATTGATACGTGTTTTATGGTCTTCCTGGCTCTTCAGCTACCCGAAGGCAAGCTAATCACTTGATGAACTAATCATCTGTATCTCCAGCACCATGTACATTCCACGTTTCAAAGCAATAAAAGGAATGTAGAGCTGGAAAATGGTCATAGGTGAGTCAAACCCGTCTTTCACAAACAAGGATATTTTTTCCAAATACTAATATGGTAGAGATCTAGTGGTGGCTTTGAATGCCCAGCAGTCACATAGGATGCTCACTGAGAGCAGAGTCCCAGTTGACCCATTCTGTGCTGTATCTTACTGCTGCACACAGTGCCGAGCAAGAGATGTTTCTTAGTAAATATCTATTACCTAAAAAATCTGGATTATTATACAAAACTGTCTAAAGAAAAAATTTGTGAAGTCTTTGTTAAAAGCTGAATATTAGAAAAGAGGGCCATGGGGGTGCCTGGGTGGCTCAGCGGGTTAAAGCCTCTGCCTTCAGCTCAGGTCATGATCCCAGGGTCCTGGGATGGAGCCCCACATCGGGCTCTCTGCTCAGCAGGAGCCTGCTTCCTCCTCTCTCTCTGCCTGCCTCTCTTTCTACTTGTGATCTCTGTCTGTCAAATAAATAAATAAAATCTTAAAAAAAAGAAAAAAAGAAAAGAAAAGAGGGCTCTGCTTACTTCCTGCTATGATGAATAGGCTTTATGACAACCATCAGTTGTAGATCAAAAACTCACAGTAGCCAATAGCACCCTCTACTTCTGCCCGACCCACTCTGAGTTATTAAAAACTTCTTTCTGGAAATTTTTCTTTACATCTCTTTTGAGAAAAATTGGTAATTCACTCCTACCACAGAAGAACTAACAGGGAGTATTGATAGTTTTAAAAGAATTATCATCTCATAATTATTTTCTCCATGCCTTTCTGGTCAATAGATGTAAGTGCAAGACGAGAATCCGTTTAGTAGAATCACTTGCTTTTTGAAATACTCTGTATCTCTGTATTTCTAATGCAAAAGTTTGTGTTCTTTTTCTGCTGTTTCATTAGAGGACATAACGACTGATGAACTTGGTCAAAGAGCTTATCAGCCAATTAATAGGCATGTTTTAGACACCTGCCACTTCATGTCTGGCTGGCTATACTGAGGCTAGCAGTGCTAGCGGAGACCAGCCCACAAATGGCCTCAGTTTCCGGCTCACTTTCCATCCTGGTGTTCAGAATCCTTTGGAAAATCTTTCACAGATGAAACAGTTTGCATACTGAGTTTTTATAGAATTTTAAACTCTAGAAACTGCATTATGACTGTTTCATATGATCTCTCAAAGTTTTCACAGTTATGAAATTTAATTGTTTTCCTTTTTTTTTTTTTTAAAGATTTTATTTATTTGTCAGAGGGAGAGCAAGAAAGCAAGCACAGGCAGGCAGAGGCAGAGGGAGAAGCAGGCTCCCTGCTGAGCAAGAAGCCCGATGTGGGACTCGATCCCAGGACGCTGGGATCATGACCTGAGCCGAAGGCAGCCACTTAACCAACTGAGCCACCCAGGCGTCCCAATTGTTTTCCTTTTTAATGGAAAACTTGGTTTCCTTTATCTTACTTGGCTTTCTGAGACTCATAAATGATGATAACTGCAGTTTCATTTTCCTAAGATATATGTGTACTCATGTATCATAAAATACTTCAAGACATTTTCCCAAGCTAAGTTGGGAAAAAAATATGTCCCTCCTGTTGAAAATTTTGAAAGAAATTTGAAAGAAGCAAATCTTATACTGATTGTGCTATGAGGCTTACTACATTCATTGGTTGACCACAAATTTCTCTTGGTTCATATGTTTTCATATGCCATTTCTTAAACTTTCGGTACAAATTCCAAGTTAGAAGTGAAACTCTTCTTATTAATATTTAGCATTCATAATTATTTAAATGTTTAACAGCAAATATCTAGTCAAGGATGTTTGTATTAACTGTGTATGTATATATAATACATATTTATATCCTTAAATAAATGTATATACTTATATTTTATATGTACATATAAATGTACATATTATTATATTTTATGTACACACACACACATGCGAACACACATAGTTCTTTTAGTTTCAGGTCCAGACTATAATTTACATCAGAAACATCTTGTATATTCAGGGAGTAAAGATGTGTAATCATAGGGGCGCTTGGGTGACTCAGTGGGTTAATGCCTCTGCCTTCAGCTCAGGTCATGATCCCAGGGTTCTGGGATCAAGCCCCACATCGGGGCCCCTCTCTGTCTCTGCCTGCCTCTCTGCCCACTTGTGATCTATCTGTCAAATAAATAAATTAAAAAAAAAAAGATGTATAATCATGACGATTTTTACTGAAGAGAATAAAACTACTCAGAAGATTTGATTTGATTTATCCTATTTTCCTTCTACTGAGACCTTTCAGGATAGGGGCAAATGAAAAGGAAACAAGCTGACACTGGAAATTTTAAGAATGACTTCTAGAAGATGTCTTGGTTTAGTACCCATTCAAGCCTTCTAAATTTGCATCCTCATATGGAAGGAGGCCTCCCTGATGCACTCTTCTGTGCCCTGTTCCTTTCTCTAAACCCACGATCAGCTTCCAAATCTTGTATATTCTTCTATTATTTCTCTTATACTAGTTCACTTGTCCATCCCAGAATTAGGTGTGACTCATTCTTCTTCCTCCCAGCCTCTGTCTTCTCATCTTGAATACCCCAGACCTAGCACAATGTGGAGTCTACATATTCACTCAATACATCTGTCAGGTTGAACTGAGTTCCAGATGTTAGACAAATTGGGTATTTGTGAAAGAATTAAGCACTAAGAGTTAGCTGGGTTTTTTTTCACTCAAATGAACTTTCTAGTTAACTGAAAATTAATAAGAGGCTTGGTGTGTGTATTTTAGCCCTTACTGAAAAATGTTCCTGCTGAGTTGGGGAAAGTATAACCAATCTGTCAGCTCTTCTACCAAGTGTGAGTGAGTTTCTTTTAGGTCCAGATTCACATTAGATTCACCCTTGAATTGCGACACAACATAATGGCTCGTTGAAACCATACCCACACTGGTTTTCAGTTTGCTTGTTATCATAGTAATTGGGGCTTAAAGTGAAGATTGAGATTTTTGACTAGAAATCCTCTAAGGAAGATGTAAATAGAAAGCTTCTTGAGGACAGGGACATCAGATGCTGAATTCATATACCAATTTTCAACAAAAAGAATGTTGATGATGATTGGAAGTGTAAACACGCTTTGAAGACACAGAGCAGATATTTTAAACTGACCCTGAGGATGAATATACTTGCATGTGCAGGGGACTTCTTTTAATTATAAAAATTATACTGAGCTGAAAAGATGTTCAGTCTCCAATTTAATTTTGCACTCCTTCACGTTTCCTCAAACCTTCATATTGTTTGACAGTATGTTGCATGACTGTTGCCTGTAAGTGTGAAAAGTCAAGATGAGAGTTCACAGCAGGTTGATGGCCTGGAGATGAGAAGTCTGTCTGAGGACATTTCAAAGTTGTAAAGGTATTATTCTCACATGGAGTTATTTCTCAGTGGGTGTGAACAACAGCTACTCATCAAGCTGGTGTAGTGTGAAATAGAGTTTCCTGAAAAATGATGTGCAGACATATGCAGAAAGCCACATGCTTAGTACATGCACAGACTGCGTGCCTAACTTCCAAGTGTTCGAATATTTGCCATGAGATGAGCTAGAAATGCAAAAGTCCCCATCATCAGTAGCTGGGGAGAAACACAGCTTGGAATCACTATCGATTTATTGGGTTCCAGGAGCTCCCATGTTGAAGGACAAAAAGTGAACAGTGCAGCTGCCCTGGAGAAGGGATGTTTGAGGAGCTAGGAAGGACCTGGTGTGATATAAGACAACAGGAGTTTTTCTGTAAGATGCTTGAAGAACTACCACTGCCATGAAAACCATTTTGTTCATCTTGCAGTGCACTGTGTCATGATTGTTGGGTAATGATCACATTTTATTAATCTCCACTGCTGAATGAAGAGGTTCACGTGAAGGGGTACACCCACTGTGTTGTGTTCTGCTGAAGAGGTATCTGCCCACGTTCATGCATGGCTCCCCGGACCCAGTGTATTATTTGTGTATTACATTTGTTTGTACCTTTCCTCCAAATAGGTCGGCGCTGCATGCAGATCTTTATGTGAATAATTTTCTTAACTGCAGTGGTTCTTCTCATGAGTTTTGACAACTGCACAGTAAGGAGGGAGGCAGTTAGGGGAGTGAAAAGCATGATTTTGAATGAGACATAAATCACGCAGATATACCTGGAATGGAGGGGGTAGAAAGAAAACATCCAAGTGTTTATGTATATGTTTATTTTTACCCCACATGTTTAAAAAAGTATTCAAAATGGCTAACCAAAAAAAAAAAAGGTATGTATGTCATAGGGCCTATGAAAATATAAACAGAAAATAAAATTTTGAAAGAGGTAGACTCAAATATGCTAACTATGAGGGTTAATGAGAATAAGAGTGAGTCATTTCACTACACAGATGGAGGTTTACTTATGTGGTTTGGTTGGCAGGTGTGCTGACTCTGTGGTGTTAATCTTCAGGTTCATTGTGTAGGAGGCCCCAGTGAATTCTCTCCTTCAGTTAGAAAAGACACAGATAAAGAGAGGCAACTTGCTATGAATCCTAAAACTGGGCAGGTTGGGGGTCAGATATTGTTTCATATTCCAGAATTGTTGCTTGCTATTCTGCGAGGTTTGGTTGTCATGCAACAAGGGGTGGCTGACCAAAAAAATATATATACCAGGGCGCATTGTTTCTCATTCTCTTTGGCATTAGTTTATTTTTTAAATAGCTTTTAAATTATTGAAGTAACACATGTTCCTTGCATAATTCCAAACAAAAGTATAAAGATGAAAATAAAGATCTCTAAACCAATTACTCAGCAACAACCCAGTTATTTTGGGGGTTCATTTTCTTGTGCTTTCTTCTACTTATGCATAAACATTTCTATTTAACCAAATCCTGGGTCCTCCTTGACCCTTCAATTTCTCACACACCCAGTGTCCAGTATATTAGAGGATCCTGCTTTCCCGTCCTTTACAATTCATAGACTTTCAGTACTTTTCCCCACTTCCACCGCTGGTGGTACCTGGTCGAAGCCAGGCTAACCATCCCCTGGCACATCCTCATCTCTTCCTCCCACAGTCCTGGTGGTCACTTTCCCACCCCAAGTCAGAGCAATGTAGATCAAATCCTGTCTCTGCTGTGTTCAGGTATCTCCAGGGGCTTTCTACTTCACACTGAGAACAAGTTTGAATTCTGCGTTATCTTAGCCTGCGCAGTCCTACACTATCTGGTCTACTCTATCCATTCCCAGATGGCATTCCATTCTATTTTCATTATTGGTTACATAGTACTCCACTTAACTATGGCAAACCGACCACCATTGACTAGTATCGTTGCTTCTAATGTTTTCCTGCTATAAGAAAGGCTGAAGCAAGGTGTGCAGTGATTGCCCAATTACACGGTTTTGCCTTTATCAGAAACATGTTGCCAGACTTCCTCCGCAGAAGCATTACATGAATTACACTGCCATCAACCTGCTTCTTCCCGAAGCCGACTCTGGTTATGGTTCAGCCTCTGTGGCGGCCAGAGCTGATGAAACAAGCCCTGGAATTTTGCATCCGAATTCCTATTTTGATGGTGGTGAGATTTTGAACTACTGTTGGCATCGAATCCGGTGCCAGTCTTCCTGCTTTGCCTTGTCAAATTGGACAGGGAGACGGCTGTCTTGCAAAAGTGGAATTGTCACTAATTGGCCACAGAGGAAAGATTCAAAATCTTGCCAAAAGTCTCCTGTATTCTAAGGGAATAAAATCCTCCACATAACTTTCCCTCTCATTAAAAAGAAACAAACCCAATATGAAAAGCACTTGATAAACTAGAAAGCATTGTATAAGTGCACAGCATCATTGGTCTTGCTGAGGTTACTGGCAGCATGTAGGCAACGCTGCTGGGACTCACTGAATGCACGGACAGGGAGGCCTGTCTGTCCGGCCTTCCCTTTTTACCAGCTTGTTACATCCTGTTAAGAAATGTCAAGGAAGAAGCAACAGTAAATAACTTTTGACTTCACTTTGGCTTTTTCATTTAGATTAAAGCAGAGCACTTCAGGTGCGGTCTACATACCAAATGAACACTCTGTAAAATGTTTTGTCACTTGTAATGTTTGGGACTCAAGTTGGTTTTCTTTATTACGACAAAATGAATTTAGCAAGAGTTAAACATCGCTTCATACTGAAAATGACAACCATTTATTTTTGGCCCCTGCGTGGACACTGTGGAAAAATTAATGGTATGTGAGAAAGAGAGTTAAATCATTAATTCCTGTTCCAAGGTAGCACATAGTCCATAGTATTTTATTAAAAACATTACATATCATTTATAAAAATCAAGCCACATGATAGACTCCTGAACATTTCGGAAAACTGGATTTTAACAAATCTATTTCTATTTAAATTTAAAAGAATGCAAATATGTTTACAAGTCTAGAAATATGTATGTTGGAGTTTAAAATGTGAGTGAATAAATTTTCAGGAGTTAAACCACTTATTTTTAGAATTTAAAGTAGGTCTTAATTTTAGATTTTCCTAAAATGAAACAACAGGAAAAAAAAAAAAGACAAATGCTGCCTTCTATAAGATGTCAGAGTTTGGGGGAATAGCTAATCATCGAATTATTCACTGGGTAAATAATTTCTATTAATATATAAATTCCTTGATTTTGTCTTACTTTAAAAGAAGTAAGAAGTTTTTAAAAAAAGTTTTTATAGCAGCTCTAACTTTACTTTAGGTATCTCTTGGCCACACTTGGCAGGGCGTCAAGCTTACTGCAGTCCATTCTTTTAAACTTCCCAAGGATTGAAACTGGAAAAGGAAGGGAAGCTAAATACAAGTGAAAAATATTGAAAGAATGAACCATGCCATTTGTTTTGGATTGATGATCCCATAACCTTAGCCCAATATTTGTGATTTTAGTAACATGCAAGATTGCTAAAGATCCCTCTTCTCATTGCTTCCTTGTGAAATTTTTGCATCCAATCATAAATAATCTTAATTTGGATAATTTTAAAAGGTTAGTTTAAAAAGTTCATTTGACATTTTAGATTCAAATAAAATAAAACTTTAGTCTTATGGGGCACCTGGGTGGCTCAGTCTGTTGGGCATCTGCCTTCAGGTCAGGTCATGATCCCAGGGTCCTGGGATTAAGCCACACATCAGGCTCTCCGCTCAGCGGGGAGCCTGCTTCTCCCTCTTTCCCTCTGCCTGCTGCTCCCCCTACTTGTGCTCCTTCTCTTTCTCTGTCAAATAAATAAAAATCTTAAAAAAACCCAAAACTTTAGTTTTATTTTATGAATCTTTAGAGAGCAGCAGAAACTTAAAGTAACCTATTCTGACTTTCTGCCAAAGAAGCCCATAACCTCATTAAACTCAATGGTTCATCCTGCCCTGCCTTGACCAAGGTAGCTGAAAGTTGATGGAGAAAATGACACCATCAGGACAGTTGAAACCACCTCGCTTTATGACCACGAATACCAACTAGGCACTCGGAACTGTCAGACATTATAGTTTCCAAGAACAACAATAAAACAATGACGTACCTCTTGCCAAAGACAATGTTCAATACTCTTTAATTCGTCCAGCATCAGATGTTCACCTCTCTTCTTGAAACCCATTCTTATCCAGAGCTAGGACACCACACATGCCTGCTCGTCTTTTCTCCCTCTCCACTTTCTCCACATCTTTTGCTGGTGCCTTCCCCTCTTCTCCTCCATCAGCATATCAGCAGGCTCCAGCACTATCTCTTTGGCTCTTTAATTTTCTCTACATTCACTCTTTTCCAGGCAAATTCATTTAATTCCATGGTTTTTCCTATAGACATTCTGATGGTTCTCAAGAGGAAACTACAGACTCAGGAGGCAACTCTCAGACTCTCCTGCGAGCTTCAGACGCACCTAGTCCACAGCCCATTTTGCATCTTCATTTAGATGTCCACTGGTGATACCTCAATCATAACAAGGCTAAAACCTCTACAGTCAAATACACTCTCTTGCCCAAGCCTTCTCCACCTCTGTGTTCATCCATCTGCTCAGGCTCCACTCTTGATTCTTGATTAAGTTCTTTTCTCCACTCTCTACCTCTAATATCTTGCGATTCATTTTGGGGTCTTCCATCATTTCACTGCTGCAAAACTTCCCAAACTTTGCATCACTCACCTGTGCTAAAGACACATCTTCCTAAATGGCTTTCTGCTTTCTACCTGTCCCAACAAAATCCTTCCATTGTACAGCAGCCAGGTTGATCTTTCTAAAGAATAAAGCAAATCATGTCAACTGCTTAAAATGCTCTGATATTTTCCTGTTGCAGCTGAATAAGATCCAAACTCCTACAAGGCCCCTGTAATCTGCTACTCTGACCTCATCTTCTGCCATCCCCATGTTTAGCTGCCCACAGACACTGCTGTCAGCTTCATCTTTGCACGTACCCACTTTAGTGTCTTTGATGTTTCTTCTACTTGAAGTGTAGGTACAAAAGGCGCCTCTATTTCTAGTTCTATTATCAACTAAAGCTGAGAGGCCTTCACTTTCCACCCTGGCTAAAGTAGCTCCCTCCCTGTCACCATCTACAGCATCATCTTATTTTGTTTTTCTCATGGGCACTTTGCAATAGTATCCAAAGTTAGTCTCTATTCATATGTTTATTACTCATTTATTTTTCCTCTCCCTTTTAGTAGGATGTAAGATGAGGAGGGCAAGACTCCAATCTTGTTCACCACTGCACTCCAAAAGTCCAACATAGAGCCAAGAACAATGCATCCGAATGTAACTGTGACTAACTATTCCATCTCCTCATTTTACAGATCAGAACACTGAGACCAAGAGAAGTAAAATAACTTGCTCAAGGTCATATCAAGTTAGTAAATAGAGCTACTATATAAACATCTAAATAAACTATTGAATGTAAGTAGAATTCAAATAGGATAGAAATAAATACAAAGTGCTATCGGCACTCAGGATGAGGACACAGTACTGAGCCTGGGCAGGGGAAGGGAGGAAATGTATGTCAATGGAGACCTCAGGAAGATAGGCCATCTCAATTGTCATGAGGTTGAGAAGGGTGGCGAAGGCAGGACATACTTCCTATACAAGAGCCCACCTGTATGAAGGCTGATGGATCCTTGAGGAGTGCCAAGTATTTCTGTGGTTTTTACATAAGAAGGTGGCATAATCAGAGCTGCTATACCGAGTAAGTCTTGCACCTGAGTAAGAGCTTTTGGAGATGTCAGAGAAGACAAATGCTGATGAACTTTATTCGTATGTGTAACAATGGAAGTTTTAGACCTTTCATGGAAGGGACTGGTCACCTTGCAGGTAGAGAGGAGAAATATGCAAGATGCACCTTGTTAGCTGGGTAGGATGAGGAGGGACTCTGTTCTCAAGGTGATGTTCTTCCATCTGGTCTGAATAGATGTATTTGTCATTTTGGAATCTCTCCATGTAGGAACAATGAGTCACCTCATCTTTGGTTGAGTATTGCATTTCAAAGGCAGGGCTGCCAAAAAGTAGAGGCCAGGCACATCCTGTTGGATTTACATTCTGGGCAATTTGGGTCTGGGCCAGCCCCCACATGGCCAGGTTGAATGCTCTTTTCACGTTCCTGACTGGTCTTCTGTAACCACTTGTGTAGCAATTGTCTTCCAGGCCAACAAAATGAATATGTATTTCTCCATAACTTAGTGCTCATCTGCCTGTCCAGAGAAATTGGAAAGGAACCCATAAAGAGAGGTCCACAGAAGGGCTGAGGGATCTAAGTGCTGATTGAAGGCAAGAGACTTTCTTTTCCTCTTGGATTCAGGAGTACCTCATTGTCTTTTATAATCCGAAAGGGGGCTGGGCTGAGAACCTCTGCCAGTTCTTTCTTTCCAAGAACCTGTCATCACTTAACCTCTCTTAATGAGAGTCTGTGTATAAATTTCCCAAATTTTCACTTTTGTAAATTCCAACCACAGTGAAAACTATATATTATATATATCACATGCATCCATGTCTTGATATAGTATTAGCATATTTATTTTTACTTAAGATAATTTGTCATATGTTTTTTGTTCTTTTAATCATCAAATGTTTTTGAAAATTCTCTATGAAAATCCCACACAAAATAATCTTCTGTCCTACAACATATATAATTTTCTCAAGAACATTGGGTCTATGTAGTCAGGAAAGACTTAAGTATCCCATAAATTCATACTTTGATTTTGAATATATTTTGGCACAAAAGGAGAATAAGAAATTGGAAGTAATTTTGGCTTCCACACTTGATTTATATTTACTTGTGAACTATGGTTCCATTGGTTAAAATGCTTTGAATACTGATGCTAATGAGATTTAAGTCCCTGTGAAATCTGAGTGTGATTTTTCTCTCAATTTTCAAATTTTTATTTCTAAAATAATTATTATGTTAATTTATTTCCACCAACTCAAAATATTCTGCTAGCTTTAATTCCATGCCCTCCATGAGACAGTCTAGAACAAAGTATAATGAATTCTCAATTACTATCTCACAGAAATGGAGCAAAGATCAATAAAGTACTTTTCAAGAAAAGTGTAATATATACATACTTAGCAAGCAGACATTAGCAGGTGATTATTTCAATATTTCCTCTCATCTTTAATATAGAAAATGCCTAGGTAGCTCTACTGTATTTGTGTGTCCATGCTTGTGGGATTTTCAATGGGTAAATATTTAAGAGAGTTGTCAATTTTATACTGTTAAGGCTGCATTAAAAATGATAACTTAAAAAAACCTGAAAAAAATGATAACTTAGATGAACACAATGATGTCTACTAATCAACAAGACAAAATTTGATATCCTGTTTTTATTTGTTTATATAAGAAGTATTTATTAAACATTTATTATAAGCTTGCCCTGTTCTAGCCAATGGGTGTAGAGTTGTAAACTGAACAATTTTTTAAAGTTTTTACTTAAATTCCAGTTAGCTAGCATACAGTATAATATTAGTTTCAAGTGTACAATAGAGTGATGCAACACTTTCATAAAACATCCTGTGTGTTTATTAAGCCAAGCGCATTCCTTAATCTCCATCACCTGTTTTTTGCGTCCCACCCCTCCCCTCCCATCCACCTCCCTTCTGGTAAATATCAAACTGAATAAATTTTTTGGCCACATAGAGCTTACAGGTATATAAACCTATTTTCCTTTACCCCTCCCTCCTCTTTCCCTCCACAATTGTTTGTTTCAGTTATTACATGCTGAATATGTAAAGTCAAATAAATATGAGGTATATCTGCAAAAAATTTTCATTCTTATTCCCCATTTCCATTTCCAAGGTTACAACTTCCAAAGCTATTTGCAAATTGAAGTAAATTTTAAAAATGTTATTTTCTGAGGTTAATTTAAGTGTAAAATTCTTCTTTCTTTCTTTCTTTCTTCTTTTTCAGGATGGAATCTTTAGAACAGGTATAAAGCAAACCTTAATCTAGAAATTCTGTGACAGTATCCAGATTTTGTTTTTCAGCTTACCTAAAATGCTCAGTTCTCACATTCAGTTTATTTTGAGTTTATTTTTGTGTGTGGTGTAAGAAAGTGATCTAATTTCAGCTTCTAGCTGTCCAGTTTTCCCAACACAGTTTGTTGAAGAGACTATCTTTTTTCCATAGTATTGGGAATACTCCTTTGGTGTTGATTAACTCCTCTGGTGTTGATTAACTGACCATAAAAACATGGGTTTATTTTAGAACTATCTATTCTGTTCTACCATCTGTGTGTCTGTTTTTGTGTCATTCCATACTGTTTTGATGACTACAGTTTTGTAGTATATCTTGACATCTGGGGTTTTGATACCTCCAGCTCTGTTCTTTTTCAAGATTGCTTTAGCAATCCGTGAAGTTTTGTGGTTCTATACCAATTTTAGAATTATTTGTTCTAATTCTATGGAAGGTGTTGTTGTTTTGATAGGGATTGCATTACATCTGTAGATTTCTTTGGGTGGCATAGACATTTTAACAATGTTTATTCTTCCAATCCATGAGTATGGAATATCTTTCTATTTTTGTCATCTTCAATTTCTTCATCAGTGGTTTTTGTTTGTTTGTTTGTTTGTTTTATAGTTTTCAGAGCACAGAGCTTTTATTTTCTTGGTTAAATTTATTCCTAGGTATTATTTTTGGTGCAACTGTAAATGACATTATTTTCTTTATTTCTCTTTCTGCCACTTCATTATTAGTATATAGAAATGCAACAGACTCTCAAATACAGAGAACAAACTGGTGGTTGCCAGAAAGGAGGTGGGTAACTGGGGGAAAGAGATGAAAGGGATTAAGAGTATACTTAAACTTGATGAGCAGTGAGAAATGTATAGAATTGTTGAATCATTATATTGTACACTTGAAATTAATACAAAATATTGCATGTTAATGATGCTTGAATTAAAAAACAGGGAAAAATTAAAATGCACAATTCTGAGCCATGTTTGAGGCAATCCTGATTCCACATACCCTTAAAAGTCAGATTCACATGTGTGGCTTTCATTTTGCTGCCCATTTTTAGCTGTTTGTCATGAAATGGTTTGGGCAATAGGATATTTGACTGCTAGGGCCTTAGAATTGACTTCTATCCTGGTCGCTTCTAAGAAAGTCAGAATTTGCATCTAGAACCATAGAAATAAAAGGCAAATGTGTAAACCCAAGGAAACAATTAGATTCCCATTACAACATTTTATCATCTAGTCCTATGTAGGTCTGTGTCAACACAGATTGACAAAGTCATAGAATTTTATTAGACAATGTGAAAACTCATTTGCGAATTTTATTGCTGTCCATCATTGCTCACATTCACAGTCCAGAGGCTCTCCATTGTTGTGAATAACCATTGGGAGCAATGGCTGGCTATGGCCAATGTAGAGGTTGCAATTTCTCACCGACAGGTGTTCTTTCCTAATTACCTCCATTAGTTCCTTTTTATTGCAAGACTCCATGTCCTGATTCATATTCTCTTTACCGAATACCAAACCAGAACTAACAGCTCCAGTGTGCGCCGAGATGGTCACCATACACTCACCAGTACTATTTCAGTTCAGGGGCTGCTATCCACAGGACTGTACTTATTGTACTTATTGTACAGTCTGATGGTTAGTCTTCTAACCTCTGTAGGACTTCAGGCTACAGGGAAGATCTGGAGAGTCAAACCCAGAAGTCTGTAATCTGTAAAAGATACTGATGGAAAAAGACCCATTCTTTGGGGGCAGTGGGTTTGAGCCAAGTGTCCTAGAAAGCCAGACCTACATGGCCGCCCAACAAAAGCAAACTGCAGTTGTCCTGAAATGGAGATTCTGACATTTATCTGAAGGTGATGGTTTTATTACTTATTCTAGGAAGCATAGCTTGTTACTTGAATTTTTTTTTTCCAGTATACAGAGGACTTTAACAATATCTAAAGTATGATTTTTACCAACAATACTATATTTAAAAAACATCTTACATTGTATATACTACTTTTAATGAGTTGTGAGTTATAACCCTATGAGCTATATGAGTATATATTATTAGTTTCCTTTTATTTTTCTCCTTCCTTTCCTTCCTTGACATGCTCTTTCCTTCTCCTTCTTCCTTTTCTTCCTTCTCTTTTCCTCCTTCTTTTTGTTAACAGGTAAGGAAAGTTGAAGCTCTTATAGATCAATTCATTTGCCTGAAGCTACACAACTTTTAAGTCGGCAAGCTGGGACTAAAATCCAGCTCTCTAGATTCCAAAGATTGACTTTTTCTACGTCCCATGGGTCGTATTCCACAGAATGTCCACCAACAAAATGATGACAGGAAACATTCAGCCTGTAGCCTTCATAAATATCTATTATCATACAAGCAAAGCAAATGATCACATTTTAAAAAATTTTCCTGTGAACAAAGTCTAAATTTGATCACTCTTAAAAGCTCTAAGTGCTGAATTTTTGAGAAAGTCCTACATCTTTTGCTTTTTTTTTTTTCTCTGATGTCACCATTTCTTCAGCCAAGGCTTAGCTCTTTTATGAAAAATGTCAGCGAGCATTACTATAAGATGAAAAGGACTAAAAAGTGAAAATCAGATATCAACAAGAGGTCAGACATCACAATATATTAGGGACAGAATTCTAAAGTGCCCAGTGTCCGGGAGACTGGGGTGCATTCTGGGGTACAGAGTTGGAGAAGGATGAGGGGCTCTGAGGGACGGTGGAGCTGGGAGGTAAAGTTAGGATGGGAATAGGCACAGATGTGCTGGTGGAACCCACTACACTTGAGGTCCCAAAAGAGTTAATCCCTACTCTGTCATCAACATCAGGCCTTCCCAAGAGGGGCAGTCCCTGCCCCCAGACCCAGATGCTAGCGAAGAAATTGTGAGACTTCTTTTTTTGTTTTTTTAAAGATTTTATTTATCTATTTGACAGAGAGAGATCACAGTAGGCAGAGAGGTAGGCAGAGAGAGGGAGGAAGCAGGCCCCCTGCTGAGCAGAGAGCCCGATGTGGGACTCGATCCCAGGAGCCTGAGATCATGACCCGAGCCGAAGGCAGCGGCTTAACCCACTGAGCCACCCAGGCGCCCAATGTGAGACTTCTTGTGCCCAGCAGACATTCAGTGCCCATCCCTGGGGCTATGCAATGCCCTGTAAACTGCTGCTCCTCCTGCCAGCCTACTGCAGCCGTGGCGTCATCCATACTGTGTCAAGGGCAAGGAAGGTAGTGGTTTTCCTTACTTCTTTCTGTACACTGCAATGGGCGCCACCTTCATTTAGTAAAATCTCAGACTTCCCTTTTTCTACTGTTCTGCTGTGACATTAGATGTTTGTCTTATAGGTGGCAAATAAACCCAAACTCATTGTCTTCTATGACAGGAAACCAATCAAGAAAATGGATCGGAATTTTTTCTTTGCAATACATTGCAGGGACACCTGATCTGTGTGAAAATTAATTAGGAGACCTAGTTTAGAATGGAGTTGGGAAGCCGGCAGGGGGAGCTCTCATGCCTAGCACACCTGGTCA
This sequence comes from Neogale vison, assembly GCF_020171115.1. Lineage (NCBI taxonomy): Eukaryota > Metazoa > Chordata > Mammalia > Carnivora > Mustelidae > Neogale > Neogale vison. The sequence goes on from NC_058094.1 coordinate 70,132,923, forward strand.
GTTGCAAACCCAACAGGAAGAGAAACACCCTGCAAGCTGATTATTACTTTAGGACTCCAAGAGTAAGAAAGATTTTTCTCTTCCCCTGGCAACAGCCCAGCCAATGAGGATACCAGCCTAGCCAATGAAATACAGACACAGACCAGCCAATGAGAAGCCACTGTTCCTCAAACTCCCAGTTTACTCCAGTGGACTTTTTGTTTATAACCACCCTTCCCAACTACCCGCTGCCGCCTCTTAAAAAAAAAAAAAAAAAAAAAAGACGAATAAAAGAACCTCCTATCATTTGTCCTGTGGACAAATCTATGCTTTTGATATAACTTTTGTGTCCTGGATTATAATTCTGTTATTCCCAAATAAACCTTTTTTTTTTTTTAACTGGTAAAAATAAAGTGAACAGTGTTTGGCGGTGTTCTGATTTCACCCTCATAAAGGAAAATGCCATTTATTCAGAGCAACTGGAGGGGGCAAAGGTGTAAGTTGCAGAACCTAGTCTTTGGCAGTGGTTTCTTAAGGTCATTTCAAAGACAATGCTCATTCTTGGACCATGAGTTTCACACTTCGAAATTTAAATCTCATTTGTTAAGTTACCATACTGCTATATTTTGCCGCCATTTTTTTTTTCTATTGTCCTGCTTTTTTTTTTTTTTTTCAACGCCCGGTGCCTGTTAGCTAACCTCAGCTGCCACCAAACAATTCATCTCTAAATCAGTGACACAACCTAAGATGGGACATGGGAGTAAGGCAAGCAGAAGATTTACAGCAGGGAGTGGCAGGGTGCGAGTTTTTCTCTGCCTTTGCCTTATATTTAGCAAGACCAGAGTAATTTTGCCGTTCTAGCAGCGATGTCTTTTCAGTTCAGTATCAATGCTTACCACAGTAATGACTCTTGGTTGTGTGGGGAAATTTAAATTGCTCTAAATAGCACAACTGGCAGAGACTGCCTGGCATGCTGGACGTCCTCTCTTGAGGCAGGATTTCTTCCCTTTCTGCTGCTTCTTTTCATGATGCTGCCTTTCTCCCTGGAGCTTCTCTGACTGATTCGCATTACCTGCACTTCTCCCCTGTTGCTCTGGCCCCGTCTGGACCCCACATCACAGAAGAGTTGCCACAGAGAAGTCCTCTTGTTAGTTGAACCACCTGTGGAAAAACACTACTGTTCCATCTCTTTGTAAGCTTGTTATGTTCTGGTTCGTAACTTCAAAAATATTTAGAATTGTTGAAAGGAGGCTTGGCCCCTTTAAAAAGCAGCTTCAGCAAGCAGGATGACACAGGCAGGGATGAAAACCAAAGCTGTTGAGAGCTACAGCTGTCTGGTCCTTTCGTATGCAGATTTATGGAACGAGGAGGGGTGTTTGAGAAGGAGCTGAGGGAAGACTCACAAGAGAGTTGGCAAACACACAGTGAGGAAGAGGGCTCCTGCTTCAGTCTCCCAGCAGATACGGGCTGACTCAAGGAATCAAGAGCATTCAGAATCGGACAGGACTTTTCTAATCCTAGGAATGTGATCTAGTCTCATCTTCTTACCTTATAGAAAGGGCAAGTGATGTGTTGAAGATCCCAGAGCTGGGAGATGCAACTCCAGAAAGCTTCTGAGGCCAGATGTAGCATTCTTTTCAGGATCTTTTGTCCTGTGCTGGACACACAGTAGCTGCCAATATATTCTTGTCGAATGAGTGAATGATTGGATAAAAGCATTTATGGTAAGCTAGGGGTGTCGTAACATCTAGCAACTTCTGGCACAACTTTAGAAAAGTTAAGAATCAAGCAAAGAGAAGAAAAACAAGTGAATCTTGTTGTATTGGTATTCTCGTGGGGATGAAGTTACATTTATATGATGGTTTGGTTAACTGAAAACTTGCGGGTGCCTGCAAGGCCTTCAGTGGGCACTGACTCTACCAAGAGCCATGCAAATGAATGTGAATAAAGGTAAGCAAGCAAGATTTTATGCAGATTGTGTTTTTCAAAAGCTTCACAGTTCTTTTGCTTTTAGATAGCTTTAAAGTGGTATCTCATGTTCTATAATTTTCCCAATGGAGTATGATGTCTTACAGAATTCATGTCATACTTATTTCTCAAGTTGATCCCTGCAATGCAATTCTGATGCCAACTACCCTGAGGGCAAGCTTCATAGCACGGTGTCTCCCCCCCACTCCCCAGGGACTCTCCTCACTTCAGACACTAGCTTCAAGTTCAGGGGTTGGGTCCCTCATACTTTAGACCAACTGGTTGCATATTTGGGTGTTTCTACTACCCCCTCAGGTTTGGTAACTCAGTACAATGACTCTCAGAACTCAAGAATTGGGATTAGAGTTTTATTATAACAATATGAATCAAGATCAGCCAAAAGAAGAGACCCACATGGTGAAGTCCTCAGGATGTGTCACCATTCCAACACATCAGTGTGAATCACCAACCAGGAAGTTCCCCTCAGCTTCAATGTCCAAAGCTTTTACTGGAGTCTTATTATGATGACAATAAGACTGGAGTCTTATTAAGACTTATTCTGAGTCTTATTATGATTGAATCAACATGGTTGAACTCAATCTCCATCTCTCTCCCTTCCTGGAGGTTGGGCTGCTATCCTGTGACTCAAAGCCACAACCCTCCAGTCACATGATTGGTCTTTCAGGTGTGGCCAGACCTCTTCCTCAATCACTGCATTAACATAGACTGTCAGGGCCTGTGATGAATACCAGAGATACTCCTATCATTTGGAAAATTCCAGAGATTTAGAGGGTAACTCCCAGAACCAAGTTCCTTACTATGCAGTAATTATATTACTCTATCAATATTTTATTATAGAGCATATTTTGTTTGGGAGGAGGAAAGAAATGGATCTGTGTCAGTAATTGTCCTTACCAACAGCCCTTGGAGAAAGAAGACAAACCACTTACTGTGCTGCTTGTCACGGTGATTCTGCCCTCTGGTCCTGATCACTGGGATTTAGGGACACTAGATACCTTGACTAAATAAATACTGAGGTCTGTGCCTTGCTGACTTACCACTGCAAAGAACAAAATGTCATGCATGGAACCACTTGGAAGATTTGGTGCTGCTACTCCCCAGGAGAAAAGGGGATTCTGTATCTCCAACCACAGTGCTCTTTTACTTCTCTGCCATTCTCCCCCAGCTCTCGGTTAACTCCTACACAGCCTATTTCCTCAGCTTTGTAAAATGAATGATAAAGTTATAACACTAGCTTTGCTGCTAATATAAATAGCTGACATTTATTAAGCACTTACTGTGTGCCAGTAAGTTCAGCACGTACAGCATCGTGTTTGATTCTCAAAACATCCCTATGAGATGGGGACTGTTATTATTATTTGAGAGGTGAAGAAGTGAATGTCTCCAGTTAAGAAATGGGATCCAGCTCTCCGAGGTAGCATGTAGCAGAGCTGCCAGGGACTCAAGTCCTCATTTGGCTGATGCTAGAACTGCATTAGCCACACGCTATGCTGCCTTCCAGTGACCATGTTGAGAGGCCATGTAAGAGCACAAATTATGTGTAAGAGAGAAATTTTACACAAAAATGCTACTCACTTTGGTATTATCTATTTTAATTTTCTATAGTTATTTGTAACTATTGGTCCTAATTCATCTTTACTTCTAAGGGCACTTTGCTAATTAAGAGCAAAGACTCTAATGCCAGATTACTTGGCTTTTGCTTACTAGCTGCATGACTGCATAATTTCTTAACTTCTCTGTACCTTATTTTCCACCTGTAGTGATGTAATAGTATTTATCACATGGGATTATTATGAGAAAATTCAGTAAGCTCTTGTATGGAAAACACACAGAACAGCATCTGGCAAAGAGCAAACACTATGCAGTGGTTAGCTATTGGTGTTTTCCCCCCAAAATTCCAATGTAGAAATGTGGAACTTTAACATTTCATAACTTTCATGTCAAATTCCTAGAGACATGAAAGTTATGAAATGTTAAAGTTTGACTTTTGAGGGGAAATAACTTTTTTTTTCCTTCTTAGAGCCCAAATGTTGCCTTAAACCCCTCTCCTCAAAACCACCCATGCTATCCCACCCTTTTCTGTTGATAAACTCCTTTTCAGTCTTTCAAAATCCAGCTCAACTGTCACCTTCTGTGAAGCCTTTTAGAACTTTCCATTCCTCCATTAGCCACACGAAGAATACTGCCTACCCTCTACTCATCCCAGAACACTTACAACAATCACTTTTCTTGCCCTTCTTGAAGTGTGCTTCTCATCCGTATTGGTTTATAATCTATCCCCTCCAGTGCAATGGGGGACTTCAAAAGCCAGAACCTATGTGGTGCCCATCTATGAGTCTTCAAAGTCAAGCACAATAAATAGCACCAAATAAGTGCACAGTGAAATTCCTAAAGATTTAGCCTGAACTAGACTCTTCTTTGACTGGGCAAAGGGTTCTCAGTGTTTGCTCTGCGAAGCTACTGCACTTCTAACAAATTTCTCTTGCCCTCAGATCACCTTTCTTTGATTAATCTCAGCTTGTACTTTAAATTCAAATCTAACACACATTTATTGAATTCCTAATCTGGAGATTTAACAGGGAAGCCTAACTACTCACACTCCTAGAACGAAAGGATGGTCTTGTTACCTAGAAATTGAGGCGCAAAGAGGATGTCCATTTCCCCCCACTCAGGTGTATGTAATCAAGCTTGGAAAAAAGAGAGTAACAAATACTTTGGGCTCACTAGTATGTGCCAGACCATAGTGGTGCATAAGGTGTAATAGATCAGGCCACTGCATTTAAGCAGCCTACTATCTGATAAGAAAGATGACGTGTATTAAACAACAGTTTTCTTCATTATTAACAATGTCAGATCCTGGGCGCTTGTCATTCTGAACTGCCATATTCCTGGTATGGAAGAGTAAAGGCATCACAAGGATTGAGAAGCAGACAGACTTTGTATCATATTTTAGGTTACCTCTGAGGCAGACTCTCAGAAAGTAGTTTATTTGCAAGGTGAACCCAGCAAACTCTGGTGGACAAGTAGGGGCACGGGTTTGGGTAGTAAAGGGCATGCTATCAAGTAACTTATCACTGTGGGAAATGAGCTTGATGCCATTAAGGAAATCCAGGACCCAGTGTTACTACCCTTGAGGCGAGGGAAAACTGGAATATTTGTACAATAATTCCCGTCAGTCATTGAGGGGAGTTATTTCCTAGACATTTCTGGCCTGCTTCAAGAGCTGGCAAAGCAGGGAACAGAAAAAGGTAGGAGAAATCATCAGGAAAAGAAATGCAGTTATAGAGTCAGAAGTCAATGACCAGGTCAAGAGGATGTCAACAAGGGACCAACAGTGTTAACTACTTCTAAGTTTGAATCCTAGCTCTGCCTCTTATGACTTTGAACTAGTTAGTTAATACCTTGTTGCTCCTGTTCCTTATTTGTAAAATGGGGATACGAACATCAGCTTTACCATGCTGGTAGGATTAAATGGGATCTTGGATGTAAATTACCAGGCATATATGAAGCCTCCAAAGTCATATGATCTTACTGAACCATTGTTTGATGCGTGTATTTCATTAATAGCCTGAGTAGTTACCTGATTTCCAGGAGGACTATCACAGAGTTGCATAAATATCCCAACAGTTTCAGGCCTTGGGTCTCAGGTCCTTGAACCCTGGGATGCTGTGATGTTTAGTTAAGAGTGACAGATAGACAAGCCATAAGAGACTCTTAATCTCAGGAAACAAACTGAGGGTTGCTGGAGGTGGGGGGCGGTTATGGAGGGGGTGGTTGCATCATGGACATTGGGGAGGGTATGTGCTATGCTGAGTGCTGTGAAGTGTGTAAGCCCGACGATTCACAGACCTGTACCCCTGGGGCAAATAATACATTATACGTTAATAAAAATATTTTTTAAAAAAGTGACAGATAGAGACAACATCCCCTTGTACTTGAGGGGAATGTCACTGACATCACCTAGGAAATTTGGTGTCTGATTTCAGGGATAGGTTTGTATATAAACATGTTTTCCAACTTTGTAGACTGAAGTCCCTTATTGGTCATTTTTTTTCCCCACTGATTACTATGCCCACATTGTTAAGATTTTGCCACCTCAAGGGGCATCTCAATTTAAAGGATGAATTACTTCACCTTTCCTCATTTCATAGGCAAAAAGAATGCCAAGAAAGAGCAATTTACCAGGAATCTCTATGGAGTAAAACTTTTCTATGGCCAAGTTATAATTACATACAGAATTTAGTAACATAATCTCAAATGGTTTATTGAAGATTGGAGGGTCAATGATGACCTTGAAATGCTAAATTGTGGGAATTGCATGTTGACTTTTTGTGAATACTAATCTAATTTACTGTAATTTTATAAATTCTGAACACTAAATATTGAAAATATTAAGAAGTAAAAATAAGCCACATGATAAATTGTCTTTGATAGTCATCCCAATTAGCAAGGTCCTGAAAGTAATTATTCTAGGCTGAATAGAAATCAGGTAACAGGGGAGTGCAAAATTTAATCAAACTCGAAATTCTGACCTATTAAACAGGAACTAGATTTAAAACCTCTGATGTTTGTGCTACTTATCATTTTAGAGCCTATTTACCTAAACAGACCTAGTAAATTTTACAACGAATAGATTAAAAGCAGAGTTTTCCATTCCATACAATTGGTTTCAGTGCCTATTCCTGTATCATTTAGTCTGTCATGTAGATGCAGGTTGTAAAGTCTTGACAAATTTTGGAGCTCTAAATGAAACAACTCCACTCCAGCAATTCCTATAGTCCATGATTAGTCACTCCAGAAACTTTTAATTTCTTCCTTCTGAGTTTTTAAAAATTTTCCCCCTCTCCTTTACAAAGGGATTTTATTATTAGAGTTATATAATCTCTTGGTAATTCTATCTGTAGGAATAGGAACATTTCTGAAAAATCAAACTTAAAAGAAATAGAGTTATAAACATGGTAAATAGGTGAGAAATAGTTATTAATCTTAGTGTTGACTATGTAGGCTTTTCTTATTTTTGTAATTATTATGGGAGAATTTTTAAACCTATGCAAAATTAGAAAGCATATAGTATAATAAATTTATTTTTTATCCATCAAAAAGTTTCAACTTACATATTTTAAATAAGAAGAGTCTCTGTAAATTTTCGTTTTTATCTCCCAAAAGTAAAACCCTGAAATTACATTTTTGACTCCTACAAAGAAATGTCTTAATTCTTAGAGATAATATACTTTGAATTTGTTAGTTAGTTATTTGTTAGTCTATGGATGTGTTAGGATCCTTAGTTCATTTTTTCCCCCTGGGTCAAATCCTGCCTTTGTGTCTGTTTCTCTGTGTCTTCCTCTTTTTCTCTTGTTGGCTGGTTCAATCTTATACACCTGGGGCTTTCCAGGGATTAGAAATGGCCCAGAATGCATTACCTTCTTCTGACCCATGGAATGCTCCAAATCCGCCTTGATATGAAGACAGCAGCTGGTCTAGAAGAGATGACCAGAATGGCTGACAGCCTGGGACAGATTTCCAAGGTCAATGAGGAGAGAATCATATCTGTTCAAACTTTGCTTAACTTGAGGGGGAAAGGTTTCCAGATCAGTGGAGGGTTTCCATTCAGAGGTTAGAGATGAATCTTCATTTCTTTGGGGTAGTTTAGCCATTTGCCCATTAGAATATGTGTTTATTGTGAGTCATGAATGAGAGAAAATGAGTTGAGGACGCCAGAGTATTATTCTTGTATTTCACTGGAACTATTTATGCTGAGCTGCTTTCACTTACTACCTCCTGTGCTACCACCTGCCAGAAGCAGCCCGCCTCATCGGAGCGCCGTCTGGTATTGCTGGAGCATGAGGGCCTTGGCCTCCCTGCGAAGGTGCTGTATGTTGGCACTGCGGGCCAGCAACCCCTCATGCTTGAACGTAGTTGGCACCCACAGGATGAGCAGGAGTCATTTATTTTCTGGTCCAAGTATTCTAGCTAAATCATATCCACTTCCTATGAAATCACAAAGTGATAGAAAAAATATGCAATCTTTTCTGAAATAAATGTTTTTCTCTATTTGGGAAATAACATGTAATTTATTGGTGAGCTAGCATAGAGCTATCCTGTGTGTGTGTGCGTGTTGTCAGCTCTGTCTTTACTTCTATCAAAATGCATTTAATTGTAATTTGGATACCAAGCAAAAGGGACTTTGAAAGACATCTTTCTGGTCTTTTGAGGTAAACTAGCAGAAGGTGTACTTCTGAGAACTGTAGAACTGTAGGTAAGGAGAACTGTAGGTAAAGAGAGAAGTAAATAGACATGTTGATTAATTTTGACAACTATCTTGGTTAGGGCTAAATAAACTTCAGTCTAATCAGCGAGCCTATGGAGTTTGGGAAGATTATAAATATATTCAATTTCCCCCCAACTTTGAATTCCTAATACAGAGGGAAAAAGTACTTCCTATAAATCATTATTCACTTGTGCTATCACTTACTTGACTATTAAACATCTCAATGACAGTGAACCTTGTGGCTTCCTGCTCTTTGGTATTTTCTAGCAAAAGCAGTCATATGCCAACTGTAGCTAGTGCTGGTTTATGACACAAAGGGAGAAGACTCCTTTTTCTAAATTCAATCTCATCATTTAGCATTCTAAAGTTTATTCTGTACGAGGTGCAAAGACATTTATTAATTTGGATAACCTTTGCATTATAATAAATAGACTAAAAATAACTAATGACATACACATAATAGAAGTTTATTTCTCATTTCTATCAAGAGTCCAAGACAGATTCAGGTGAGTAGGAGAGTTCTGCTTCACACAGTAATTCTATGACCTTGTCAGACAGGTTCTGCTGGCTTCTGATGACTTTGAGGATGTCAACATCCAACAGTACAGAGGATATCTTACGAGAGGATTTTATGACCAGGCTTAGAGAGGTTATGTTTCTAGGGTGTCACTTCTCTCATACTACCAGTTAGTATTTAGTCTTGTGGTCACAACTGCAAAGGAAGCTGGGAAATGTAGTCTAGCTGTGCGTCCCAGCAGAAGAGTAGATCTCTGTCACATTGTCTCTCCTCAGTCACTAGCTTGGGAAGAATTCCAGGACACAGTCAACTGTAATGTAAGGTAGAAAATGAAAGTTGAAATTGTACTTAGTAAATATTTAGCAAGCACCTACACTCAAGGCCTCATGCTAGCACCAAACAGAATCCAGAAGATGAAACGGTGTAGGTAGGGCTCTTGTCCGAATTGTTTCCAGCTGAGTCCCCAGTGTCCAACACACTGCAATTTAACATATATTATGATTTATAATATATGTGATATTGCAATTTAACAAATGACATGTATTACGATTTAACAAATATGTGATAACTAATGAATAAATTCTAAGTCAAGACAGGACATCCATGAAAGTCTAAGAAAAGGGTGGAATAGATACAGTTATATTAACTTAGATTTTGAAGATGACATCACAACTACACCAAAGAAGACAGCTAAAATCTTTCAATAATGCTGAATTTTAAAAAAATGATCAAAGACATGATTTTTCTTCTCCATAATAAAAGCAGACTTCTCTGAACTCTACCTTTCACGCAAACAGAGAAACCTCCAGTGGATGTGCTATAATGAGGATAAGTTATTCAGTGTTTTCAGGCAATAACAGTCTTCTTTTATCACTCACCATATCAATAATATTTAAAGGACCCTCCAAAGGCACACTTATTAGTAGACAAATGAGGTAATAAGAATTTCTTTTACTTAAGCATGGCTACATACTGGATTTATCTCCCCAGTATGGGTCATTACCAATGTCGTAAGTGTTTCCAGAAAAGACTTCTGCTATCATTACCAAGTTTTTATTAGCAATTGAAGTGTGGAAAATGTGACAACAGATTTTTTACTCAAGTCTGCCTATCTCCTGCCATCCCATATCCTCACTGACCCTAGCTCCAAGATCCTCTTGGTGTTTCTCATATTCTAAAAGGTGTTCATAGTCCATTTTCTAAGCAAGAACTATTAGGTCCGTGGTATGTAATCTAATGCATTTAGGGAACACATTGTCTGAAATTGTACTTGTCATTTGAATGAAGGAATAAAGATCAGGATTTGGGAACTTTAATCTAAATTTGTCTTCATTTGTTTCTATAATATACCTCAAATTGAATTTGTATGATTCCATTCAGGATGGAGTTGAGAAATGTATTTAGTTTTTGGAGCTCAGGGTAAAGTTTATTTCAAAGTGACTAAATTAAACCTTCTTCAAGTGGATGCTTTGGGATTTTGATATAAAATAATCTCAGTCATTAAACTTGATCAATAAAAAGAATAACCACTTTAACTTTCCAAGCTTATTCAAGCCTTGCTGACTCTGTGTCTTTGCTCAGGGCTCTCTCTCAGAAATCCTCCCCTTCCATATCTTTGTCTGCTCACATCCTGTCTATTTATTAGTCAAGGCCCATGACGAATACCACTGCTTTCCTAAAGACTTTCCAGTGTGATCTCTTCCTGTTATAAATATTATTCAACCTTGTTTGATAGTTATTTACCTCATTCTCTCTCACCCTGTTACATTATAAAGTCTTGGTGGGTAGGCACTGCTTCTTCATCTTTCCATTTTTCCCAGAGTCCAATCACCGAGCCTGTCATAGAGTAGTGACGCAAATATGTGTTCAACTGAACTAAAACAAAAGGAATTCTATTTCCAATGGTGGGAAGTTTTTTAAAATTTAGGAACACAGACTTACAGGGTCCTTCATTAGTAAATCTAATTATGGCTACAAGTTTACGTTATACTTACTGGGGTGAAAAGGTTGACTATCCCTATTTGTACTGCTGAAAAGGTATGAAACTGTGTTCTCAGAGAGGACAGCCAAAGAGGTAGTCTCACCATATGCTAAAGAAAGAAGCAGTGGCTGTGGATGGGCATTTTAAAGCATTTTCCCGCAGTAAAATGCACCTGAAGGATATGAAGCACCCTGATCAGTAGCACTTGCTCAACAATGAATGTTTAATGAGATACACACCCCATACAGGAGGCATATCAATATATGGTGTATCTTTCCTTTCAGGTGTTTCCTATATGTTTACAGAGTTTACATAGGCACGACTGTGGCACATATATACTTGAATACCACATTAAGACTTTATATCACTTAATAAGAAGTATTACATGAATCTATATACTTTTTAAAAAGATATATCACCCTTACTGATTGCACTTTATTGCTATAATGCTTCCAGGCACTGGGATTATTTTAAGAGGAATTACTAAAATGTCTTTCTCAATCCTTTTCTTGTTAAGTTTTAATATGAAGGGTTTCAAGGGGCATCTGGGTGGTTCCGTCGATTAAGTGGACAACTCTTGGTTTCAGCTCATCATGATCTCAGGGTCCTAGGGTAGAGCCCCATGTGCAGCTCCCTGCCCAGTGGGGAGTATGCTTGTACCTCTCCTTCCCCCTCTGTTCCTCCCTCTGTGCACACATGCGTGCTCTCTCTCTCTCTTAAATAATTAAATAAAATGTCTTTTAAAAAGTGAGGAAAATTTCAAACACACAAAAGCAAAGCAAATAGTGTCTAAGCACTTGTGGTTTCAGCTCCAACATGTGAAGAGCTTAGAAATTGTCACTCCCATCCTTACAACAAGAAAACAATTGGACAAATAGAAAACTGATGATTTTCCTGGGCTTATCAGAGAAGTGGGTAACAGAGCAAACCATTATGCTGAAACCTGGAGAAAGAGGGGCATTCAGAGCACTGTTGACATGATCTACATACCTGGAGCTGAAGCTGCTGAAGCCATTAACTGGGAGGAGCGCTCAAATCATAATTTTGATTTACTGCTGGTGGTTGAGGTGAACTAGCTCTAGAGTGAGAAACTCCTGGGAGCCTGATAGGAGGAAGACAAGAGTAATCATAGTGAAATGAGCCCAGAATGTTCTCTATACCAAAAGTCTACTTTCTAGGGGCACCTGGGTGGCTCAGTAGGTTAAGTGTCTGCCTTCTGCTTAGGTCATGATCCCAGGGTCCTGGGATTAAGCCCCGCATTGGGCTCCTTGCTCAGCGGGGACCTTAGTTCTCCCTATCCCTCTACCCTTCTCCCTGCTTGTGCACTCAAATAAATAAAATCTTTTTTTTTTTTTAAGCCTACTTTTTTAGAGGAAAGGTTTTGCCAGTCTTTGCTTCTGGTCTTTTCAATGAATAGAGACAAGAAGTAGCAAAATACAATTTTTGAAAAGATAAAATGAATTCTTTTTGATATTTCCAATATAAATAAAGTAGCATATGAATTTTAATTTCTTGTGTCTTATGCTTGGATCTTTTCCCACTAATATCTATTGGTTCTTAATATTAGCATAATTGCTTATTGTTATTATCTGACAAAACAAATAAATTCTTTTCAATATAAAGATGCAAATATTATCACTAATGAAAATGCTAAATGAAGTTCAAAATTTCTCTGTGGCTGTGATGTCCTTAGAACATGTACATAGACAGCTAACTCTCACCACCCACAGAAAATAGTGTAGCTCTTTCAAGATACTAAAGGTAGGGGGGTGCCTGGGTGGCTCTGTAGGTTAAGCATCTGCCTTCGGCTCAGGTCATGATCCCAGGGTCCTGGGATCAAATCCCACATCAGGATCCCTGCTGTTTCTCCTTCTGGCCGATGCTTCTCCCTCTGCCGGCTGCTTCTCCCTCTCCTGCTACCCCTGCTTGTGCTCTCTCTCTCTCTCTCTGTCTAATAAATAAATAAAATCTTAAAAGAAAAAAAAATGATAGCAAAGGTTAAGGTTTAAAAGGAGGCCAACAAATAACACCCTTTTATTTGTCTGTGTTATTAAGCAACTGAGAAGTATGTCTACCTAGCAAAATGGATGGAACTAAAATAATTCCTTAATAATTCTTAAAACTTATGTAGGAAATGTGGCTTACATCTGTGAACAAATGGTCATCCTAATACTGCTCTCCAGTATTAGACAGTTACTTAGTCAGAAGCAGTGCTGCACCACCAAAGGTCTCTACCTTTCTATACAACAGAAGAGAGCACAGAGGAATGAAAGCTTTTACTGTGTGGCTTTTGTCTCAAGAGAAAAAGAAAACAGAGCAAAGCTATGCTAATGCCCCATTCTTTAGAAATATGCCAACCAGGGTGAGAGAGGGAGAAGTGTTTCACTAATGAAACTCTTAAGGAATTAATTAGGAAATTAAGGAAATACTGGAGAAAGAAGAAGTTGTTCCCCACCCTAATTATCAATTTTACTTCCCTCACCTTTAAAGTTTGTTTTCATAAATCTAAAAAGTATTCTCTTTTCATTGATTAATTGCTTGTAGAAAATATTTATTTACTCTTGTTTATGATAGATTCCTTTCCTTTCACTCCTTTGCCCCCATCCTTCCAAGATTATTAAATTGTATTATTATTTTTTTCAGTTGATTACCTATGCAAATTTTAATCACTTAATTTCACTTTCTATCAGCTTTGACCAGTATATCAACTCTCATGTAAATTGAGGCAATGTCCTTTTTAAGAAGAAAGAGCCCATCATTGGTAAAATGGATAGAATTTTCTTACATTTTAGCATTTGCTTTAAATTATTCCATAGGGGTGCCTGGGTTGCTCAGTTGGTGAAGCATCTACTTTCAGCTCAGGTCATGATCTCAGAGTCCTGGATTGAGCCACATGCGGGGCTCATTGCTTAGGGGGCAGTCTGCTTCTCCCTTTTCCCCTGCCCCTCCAAACTGCTTGTGATCTCGCTCTCTCAAATAAATAAATAAATAAATAAAATCATTAAAAATAAATAATTATGCCACATTCTGATTGGTTTCACATTTAGACCATGACTTTGTGTATCATTTTTTATTTGTTCTTTTGAATTTTCTAACTTTTTTCTAATTTTTCTTTAATAAAATATCTGCAATATACTCGTTTTTCCATCTTCTTAATCATGCTTTTGCTGAACCATGTATTTTTTTTTATCCCAGATATTTGTTCCTCAAAACTGTCAATTATCTTACTCTTTTTAATATTTATTTATTTATTTATTTAAGATTTTATTTGTTTATTTGACAAAGAAAGACACAGTGAGAGAGGAAATACAAGCAGGGAGAGCAGGAGAGGGAGAAGCAGACTTCCTCCTGAACAGGGAGCCCGATGCAGGACTAATTCACAGGACCCTGTGATCATGACCTGAGCCAAAGGCAGATGCTCAACTGACTGAGCCACCCAGTTACCCCCATCTTCCTCTTTAGTAACCTAGTTTTTATACTGACCTGTTGTAGTATTGGGATATTGTGTTAAAACCTGGGTTGGATCTCCTGGATTAAATTCCCTCTTTCCATGAGTTGTCTTTTTTCATTTGTCTGTTTTTCTGGAGAACACCCTTAAGTAACTCCTTAGAGAATGTGCATAAGAAGAAAGTTTTGTTAGGTCCGTTATTAAACAAAATGAGACTGACAAAGTGAAAGTTATTTAAAGCTTTATTTTATGCCAAGTATTAGAAGTCAGACTGATTGGCCATGGGGAACAAGACTGAAACAAGTTAAAGTTATGCAAAGCTCTATTCTATGCCAACCATTGGAAGTCAGACTGACCGGCCAGGGCCGTCTCTGAAGAGAGCGACCACCCCCAGCTTACAGGCTCAAGAATCGACTGACTGACTGGTCAGGGCCATCTCTGAAGAGAGCAACCCCTCCAAATCTTACAGGCAACCTTTTATTGGGTAAAACTGTAACCCATATTTGGTATCTCAACCCATCGGATTTGTGTGTCTCTTGTTGATTGGCTAGTTCCATCTGGTCCGGTGACGTGTTATTCAAGATTACCCCATACTAGGAACCGTTACAAACAGTACTTTCTGGGAAGGCTTAGTCAGTTAACATATTCAGTGTAAATAATAAGATCGTCGTCCTTCCCAAGATGGAGTCTTTTAGGTTTGGGCAAGACCTTCTCACTGTTACAAACAATACTTTGTACTGATTGGATGTCTCTATCTGGCCTGACTCGTCCTTGTATTCTGGAACTAGCCGGCTACATTTTACTAGTTTCCCGGACTTGTTTCTAAGTAAGTTTCTCTTGGGGGGGGAGCGTCAATTTAAGTTTACTGCACAAACAACAAAATGGCTATTTACCCAAGATGGAGTCGCTCTGGCTAAATAGGTCCTTACAAATTTCTGTGTCTTTTTTATGTTTAAAATGTCATTCTGTTATCAGAAATGATAATAGTTTAGCTAGGTAAACAGATTTATACAATTAAAAATAATTTTCCTTTAGAACACTGGAATTATACTACCACCGTTGTTGTCTTTTAAAATGTCAGTGATAATGAGATTTTTTTTTTTAAAGATTTTATTTATTTATTCGACAGAGAGAAATCACAAGTAGATGGAGAGGCAGGCAGAGAGAGAGAGAGAGAGGGAAGCAGGCTCCCCGCCAAGCAGAGAGCCTGATGTGGGACTCGATCCCAGGACCCTGAGACCATGACCTGAGCTGAAGGCAGCGGCCCAACCCACTGAGCCACCCAGGCGCCCGATAATGAGATATTTGATGTAAGTATTATTCTCATTCCTTTAAAAGGACCTGTTGTTTCTTTTGGATTTAGTGGCCAAGAGTTTGGGCTCCAGAGTCACATTACTTTAGGTTTGTGTCTCAGCTCCACTGCTAACTTCCAGTATGAACTTTACAAGTTACCTAAATCCTCTGTCTTTCACTTTCTTCATTTGTACATAGGAGAAAATTCTATTTAACTAAAGCATTGTTAAGAGGATTAAATGAGTATTCATGAAGTGTTTAGAAGAGTAGCTCGTATACCTATCCTCAATAAATAATAGCTGCAACTTTTAGTACTGTTCTTTATACCTTTGGTATTTAAAAATTTTACATGGAATTTTTACATGGAGTTTTGATCACTCAGAGTTTAACAGTACTTTTATTTTTCTGAATACTCATGCTCTTCAGTTTTAGGAAACCTTTTTATATTCACTAATAATTTCTCTTCTCTGTTTGCTCTGTTCTCTACTACTGCCTCTTCTTTTTTTTTTTTTTTTAAGATTTTGTTTATTTATTTGACAGAGAGAGAGAGATCACAAGTAAGCAGAGAAGCAGGCAGAGAGAGAGAGGGGTAAGCAGGCTCCCTGCTGAGCAGAGAGCCAGATGTGGAACCCGATCCCAGGAACCTGAGAGTCGTAAACCACTGAGCCACCCAGGCGCCCCTACTTCTGGCTCTTCTTATATTGGATTTGTCAATATTGGAATTCCTGGAATCAGGATTATTTACATTACACAATAAATAACGAAGTTTTCTCATCTTTTTTGTTAAATGAAAACTATCTCTTTAAATAAAAAGAAGTTCAATAGTACATACATTATAGCAGGAGCCATTTTATGGTGTTTTCTTACTGATGATTTTCTGAATTCTTCATAAATACCTGTTTTGTATGTCCTGTTTTAATATACTTATAAAGGAAAGTTGTATATTTTCTAGAAGTTTTGAATGCTACTAGCAAACAGTTGTCTATTCTGTAATAAAAATGTTTATGTTTGATACTTCATGTGACTTCTTATATGTAGCTTTTTTTTTTTTTTTTAGACTTTTTTTTTTTAATTTATTTATTTGACAGAGAGAGATCACAAGCAGGCAGAGAGAGAGAGAGGAGGAAGCAGGCTCCCCGCCGAGCAGAGAGCCCGATGCGGGACTCGATCCCAGGACCCTGAGATCATGATCCGAGCCGAAGGCAGCGGCTCAACCCACTGAGCCACCCAGGCGCCCTTATATGTAGCTTTTAACAATTTGTATTTTTTTTCTGTTTAGATTTAACAGAGGTGTGTGTAATGTATTAGCTCTGAATTTTAAACATAATAAATTGTTTGGTAATAATCAATTTCACTGTTTAATTAGTTTTCTAATTACTTTTACCATTTTCCTTAGAGATTTTGTTACTGCTTGTTGTGTAAATCTTCAGTTGAATTTGAATTAAGTTTCTCATTTGTGAGAAATAAAAGGATTAAAAGTATCAATTTACCTTTGTGGCTTTTTTTTTTTTTTTTAAAGAGAGAGGGCAGGAGCATAGCCACTCACAGGCAGACAGAAGCAGGGGGCAGGGATGGGCACAGTAAGGGAAGGGGGAGAATGCAGGGCTCAATCTCAGGACCCTGAGATCATGACCAGAGGCAAAATCAAAAGTTGGATGTTTAACAGAATGAGCCACTCAGGTGTCCCCAGTTTTAACCTTTGAAAAACTGCATTTAATTGCTATAGAATTTGCCCCCCAAATTTCCATGTTGTTATATTTTTATTAACTCTTAAAATATTTTCACTGGACTACTTATCTCATGTAATATTTTTGCTTTAATTTCTACTTGGGTTTTGAAGTAATTAACTCAAAATGGATCAAAAATCTGAATGCAAGAGCTAAAACTCTCAAGTTCTTAGAATAAAACATAGGGGTAAGTCTTCATGAGTTTGTATTTGTCATGTATTAGATATGATGCCAAAAATATGAGCAAGAAAAGAAAAAAAATTGGATTTCATAAAAATGTAAAAACTCTTTTGTTTCAGAGGACATCACCCAGAAAGTGAAAAGATAACCCATAGAATGTGAGAAAATATTTGCAAATCACATATCTGGTAAGGTACTTATACCCAGAACATATAAAGAACTCTTACAACTCATCAGTAAACTGACAAGCCAATAAGAAAATGGACAAAAGGTCTAAATAGATGTATCTCCAAGGAAGATATACAAATGGCTAATAAGCACATGAAAAGATGCTCAAGATCATTAGTCATTGGGGAAAGGCAAATCAAAAATGTAACAAGTACCACTTCATATACACCAGGATTGCTATAATCCAAAAGGTCAGATAATAAGTGTTGACAAGGCTGTGGGAAACCAGAACCCTCATACGCTGCTGGTGGGAATATGAATTGGTACAACCACTTTGGAAAATAGTCTGGCTGTTGCTCAAACAATTAAACACATAACTACTATAGGACACAGCAATTCTACCATAGGTATATAACCAGGATAAACAAAAACATATCTACCTAAATGGAAATATTTATCTATACAAATTCTTGTACATTAATGTTTGTGACAGCTTTATTCATAAGAGCCAAATGGTGGAAATAACCCAAATATCCATCAATTGGATAAAGGAAATGTGGTCTATACATACAAGGGATTATTATTTGGCCTTACAAAGGAATAAAATACTGATACATATTCCAATGTGGATAACCCTTGAAACCATCATGCTCAGTGAAAGAAGTCAGATGCAAAAGACTGCATATTATATGATTTATTTCAGATTAAATGTCCAAAACAGGGAACTCTATAGAGACAGAAACTTGATTAATGGTTGCTGGGGTGGAGATGGAAGATTTGGAGGGTTAGGTTGGCTCAGACTGCTAAAGAGTATGGGATTTTTTTTTTTTTTTTGAGGTGATGAAAACTTTCTAAAATTGTGGTCATGGTTGCACTTACCTTTGAATATACAAAAAACTATCAAATGGTACATATTAGATAGGCGAATTATATGTCATGTGAATTATATCTCAATAAAGTTGCTAAAAAATAAATTCTAATGACTAACATTGCTTCTTCTGGTTTGTTGTTCACTAATTATCTTTGTCCAACCATTTATTTTTAGATGATATTAATTTACATTAATTTTCAAGTTTTCCAATTGATCAGAGTTCAGTCATTGTATGTTCTGCCATACATTTTAAAAATTTATATCTTTTGCTGTGAAAATTATCTCTTTTGTTGCTCTGTAATAAATGGAATAGGCAGCAACTCTTCCCTTGGTTCTCTTAGAGTTACTTAACAGATTTCCAAAAGTGTTTTTGGTTCTGGTTCCACTGCGGTGGAATAAACCTATTATAGCAACTCCTCCAGCTGATTACAAATACAGAGCAAAATACAAAAAGAACCACCTGTGAACTCTGAAAAGTAAACAACAGCAGTATTATGAATTGGAATCAAGCTTAAGCCTGTGTTTCTTCTTTCTTTTTTTAAATTTTAAAAATTTATTTATTTTCAGAAAAACAGTATTCATTATTTTTTCACCACACCCAGTGCTCCATGCAAGCCGTGCCCTCTATAATAACCACCACCTGGTACCCCAACCTCCCACTCCCCCGCCACTTCAAACCCCTCAGATTGTTTTTCAGAGTCCATAGTCTCTCATGATTCACCTCCCCTTCCAATTTACCCCAACTCCCTTTTCCTCTCTAACACCCCTTGTCTTCCATATTTGTTATGCTCCACAAATAAGTGAAACTATATGATAATTGGCTCTCTCTGCTTGACTTATCTCACTCAGCATAATCTCTTCCAGTCCCGTCCATGTTGCTACAAAAGTTGGGTATTCATCCTTTCTGATGGAGGCATAATACTCCATAGTGTATATGGACCACATCTTCCTTATCCATTCGTCCGTTGAAGGGCATCTTGGTTCTTTCCATAGTTTAGCGACCGTGGCCATTGCTGCTATAAACATTGGGATACAGATGGCCCTTCTTTTCACGACATCTGTATCCTTGGGGTAAATACCCAGGAGTGCAATTGCAGGGTCATAGGGAAGCTCTATTTTTAATTTCTTGAGGAATCTCCACACTGTTCTCCAAAGAGGCTGCACCAACTTGCGTTCCCACCAACAGTGGAAGAGGATTCCCCTTTCTCCACATCCTCTCCAATACATGTTTCCTGTTTTGTTAATTTTGGCCATTATAACTGGTGTGAGGTGATATCTCAATGTGGTTTTAATTTGAATCTCCCTGAGGGCTAATGATGATGAACCTTTTTTTCATGTGTCTGATAGCCATTTGTATGTCTTGATTGTATCCAAATTGGTAATGAAGAAGTCAAACTCTCTCTCTTCGCAGATGACATGATTCTTTATATGGAAAACCCAAAAGACTCCACCCCCAAACTACTAGAACTCATACAGCAATTCAGCAACGTGGCAGGATACAAAGTCAATGTGCAGAAATCAGTGGCTTTCTTATACACTAACAATGAAAATAAAGAAAGGGAAATTAGAGAATCGATTCCATTTACTATAGCACCATAAGATACCTGGGAATAAACCTAACCAAAGAGGTAAAGGATCTGTACTCGAGGAACTACAGAACACTCATGAAAGAAACTGAAGAAGACACAAAAAGATGGAAGACCATTCCATGCTCTTGGATCGGAAGAATAAACATTGTTAAAATGTCTATACTGCCTAGAGCAATATATACTTTTAATGCCATTCCGATCAAAATTCCACCAGTATTCTTCAAAGAGCTGGAGCAAATAATCCTAAAATTTGTATGAAATCAGAAGAGACCCCGAATCGCTAAGGAAAAGTTGAAAAACAAAAATAAAGCTGGGGGCATCGCGTTACCTGATTTCAAGCTTTATTACAAAGCTGTGATCACCAAAACAGCATGGTACTGGCATAAAAACAGAAGCATAGACCAGTGGAACAGAGTAGAGAGCCCAGATATGGACCCTCAACTCTATGGTCAATTAATCTTCGACAAAACAGGAAAAAATATACAGTGGAAAAAAGACAGTCTCTTCAATAAATAGTGCTGGGAAAAGTGGACAGCTATATGTAGAAGAATGAAACTCGACCATTCTCTTACACCGTACACATAGATAAACTCAAAATGGATAAAAGACCTCAATGTGAGACAGGAATCCATTAGAATCCTAGAGGAGAACATAGGCAGTAATCTCTTCGATATCAGCCACAGCAACTTCTTTCAAGATATGTCTCCAAAGGCAAAGGAAACAAAAGCGAAAATAAACTTTTGGGACTTCATCAAAATCAAAAGCTTCTGCACAGCAAAGGAAACAGTCAAAAAAACAAAGAGGCAACCCACGGAATGGGAGAAGATATTTGCAAATGACAGTACAGACAAAAGGTTGATATCCAGGATCTATAATGAACTCCTCAAACTCAACACACACGAAACAGGCAAACATATCAACAAATGGGCAGAAGATATGAAGAGACACTTCTCCAATCAAGACATACAAAAGCCTGTGTTTCTTCTGAAGCAGTTTTACCCCAGAGCATGCCCTTAGTCATGGATTAGCACAGCAGCATAGGCAACTAAAACTCCAAAAGAAACCCATCCTTCTGGCCAGAGGAACCAATCAGGAGAGTGGAGGACACAGGAAAGGAGAAAGCTGAAGAATGGGGCCCCCTAATTTCTGTTTATGAAACTACACGAGACTCAGTCTAACCCCTGAGGGCTACAAGTAGGAGACAAGATCAAAACACCACAGCAAAGGATTAATGGAGCAGAAATGAGATTCACCCAAGTCTCAGATTAGTCCCTGAATAATGCTCACCTGAGTTGAAACCAAACCAATGCTGAAAAGGGTTAGAGAACTGAACTGAAATTTGCACTGTTGCCTATAGATGATAAAGTAGAAATAATGCTTTGAATCTAACCGTGGTGACTGACTATTAATGGTGTGTGAGATAACTGAAATAACAATGAGATGCTACTATGCACCTTATTGCAATGTCCAAAATCTGCGACACAGATGACGCCAAATGACGGCAAGGGTGTGGAGCAACAGGAACTCTCATACTTTGCTGGTAGGCATGCAAAATGGTACAGCCACTTTGGAAGACAGTTTGGCAGTTTCTCACAAAACTAAACATACTCTTAACCATATGATCCAGCAATTGCACTCCTTGGATTTACTTAAAAGAGTTGAAAACTTAGATCCACATAAACTCATGCACAGAGATATTTATAGCAGCTTTCTTCATAATTGCCAAAACCTGGAAGCAGCCAAGATGTGTGATGGCAGATGAATGGATAAATAAACTGCGGTACATCCAAACAATGGAACATTATTTAGCACTTAAAAGAAATAAGTTATTAAACCATGAAAAGACCCAGAGGAAACTTAAATGTTTATTACTAAATCAATTATTCTCCCTGAATATCCTTCCCTCCCAATTTTCATCAATCTGTAACTAAAAAACTCCATACATTTGATTAAGCATCTTATTTTAGAAACTTTATATTCTACTTCTGTTACTCTGATGTCAACATTTTTTCTGATATTATTTATAATACTTCTCTCCTACTTTAGTATTTATAGCCTGTTCTATTAAGTCACAGCTCCCTCAATCATTACTTCTTCCAGTCCTCCCACTGTGATGCGAACTATATGAAGAATAATTTTTGCAGATGAGGCGATATACTTTCCAAACATTGACAAATCTGACAATGTCCTCTTTCTTTCATATATAAACAAATTGGAAAGGGAGAGGAAAGGGAAATACATTTAAAGATCTACTGTGTTTTAAGGACTTTAAAAACCCATCATCTCATTTTTTTTTCTCTTATTTTGACCTTGAGGGATAAGTATTGTTTCTGTTTTACAAATAAACAATTGTTAATGCCTCGAAAGAGAAAATATTTTGCTTATATATGTCATAAATGGAAGAACAAGGGCATGATTTGAACCCTGGTTGTTCTCAAAAGCCCCTACTCCTTCTTTGCATCACATTTCATCTTGATTGGTTTTTCACATGTTTTCTTTCAAATCTCAAACATAATGTTAAAAAGAAAAATAGACTTAAATGTTGAGCTAGAGAAAGGAGGCCAAGGGGGTCCTCTGGTCCTGCCTTTGACATGGATTAGGACTTACCTGGATGACACAGTATGGTCAGTTTTTTCCTTGGTTGGGCTGGGACTGTGATCCCATGCCTTGGCCACCTGGCTCAGCTAGCTCCTGCCACCCACTGATTTTTTGAAAATAGGAATTCTGGACAATAAATAACACAGTGCCACAAAAACAAAAACTATGCTTAGACACTACTTAAATGTCATTTTGACTAAACAACTTGACGGTTATTTGCTTTGTAGGAAGAGAAGGGGAATTGAGTTTAAAGTTTCATGCTTCAATAAAAAACCTTTATTTCCTTTTTTTTTTTCCCCTTTACTTTCTTTCAAGAGAGTGCAAGTAAGGGAAGGGGCAGAGGGAGAGAACGGGAATGAATCTCAAGCAGGTTCCATGCCCACTGTGGAGCCTGACATGGGGCTTTATCTCACCATCTTGAAATCATGACCTGAGCCAAAATCAAGAGTTAGAAGCTTAGGGCACCTGGGTGGCTCAGTTGGTTAAGCATCTGCCTTTGGCTTAGGTCATGGTCCCAGTTTCCAGGGTCCTGGGGTTCTGGGATCAAGCCCTGCTTATTGTCAAATCTCTAACTCCAGGTTATCAGCTGAGATGTTCAAAATATATGTCTTCATTATGTCATACATTATTTCTAAACGTGTACCAGTGTAGGTGAAATTCAGTGGTCATTAAGTATCCATCTTTACTTGAGTACTAATTATTTACTATCTAGGGTAGATTGGTAAATTTCTTATCTTTGTAGAATGGACAAGTTGTATAATACCTCATTTACAGTTTTCCCCCAAGACATTATTACCCTCCATCAATTAAGTGACTAGGGAAAATAACATATGGAGGATACAAAGACTATCCAAGAAAATGATAAGTCCTTTATTTATCCTTCAATCAACAAATATTTGTTGAATAATGTGTTTAGTACTGATGTATGAATTCAGATCATTTTGTGTGATATTTATCAGCATGTTCTAACATTAATATTTATTCTTGAAGGGAGGAGTGGGACAATATTCATTGAACACCATGCCAGGTAAATCATGTCATGCATTTCAGTTCCTTTTCAATGCCAGTTAGGCAGGCTTCAAATTTCCATAGAATTTGAAATAATGGTAATAAATTTCAAGATTTTAAAAATAATATTCTCTACAATATTTTTATTCATGTTCTCCACAAAGTATACATAAATAATTAGCATCAAGGCAATCTTTTTGTCATTTTGTATGTTCATTTTCCAAACTACCATGCATATTAACCTAGAAGAAGATGATGAGATACTAGTGTAATTACATCACTGGTTAAATTTCTTTATTTAAAAAGAACTATTCTGGATGGCTGGACCAATTTTCTAATATAGTTTCATTTTCCAAAAATTCTCCATTATGGAGTTAAATATTTGAAAATCTTAGTACAATATAAACATGCCACTCTCCTAGGTTTCTCTTTTATTCCCACTGTATATGCCTCTACATAGAATGTGAACTCTTTAAAGAAATTCAAGACTGTTTAGGTCACTGTTTTATCCCCAAAGTCTAACTCAATGAATGTTTATTGAAAGAATCACTTTAAAAGAATCTTCATTCAAGGCAGTAACTATAAATATTTAAACAATACCTTATTGCTAGCTTTTAAAGTAATTTCTCAGCAGATTTAGTGAATGAGACAAGTCTGTTTAATAAATTATAATATTCAACTGTAATTTTCCCATCCCTAGTTTTCTGTCTTCTTTTTGGAAAGTTGTGCACTGATTTGGTAAGCTTTTCCACAAACTTCAACATTTTAAT
Source organism: Neogale vison (assembly GCF_020171115.1). Lineage (NCBI taxonomy): Eukaryota > Metazoa > Chordata > Mammalia > Carnivora > Mustelidae > Neogale > Neogale vison. The sequence goes on from NC_058094.1 coordinate 70,157,309, forward strand.
AATTTCTCTAAGGAAAAATTGCGGAGTTAAAATTTGAATTATGGCATGAGCTTTACCTAACAATCCTAGCCTATGAATAATGCTTTTCCTCTAATATTTGTGTGCCAGTACTCATGTTTGGAAATTTTATAAAATCATTCCTTTGTTCTTCATATTTGTTTGCCTTTGACACTGTAACAAATTACCACAAATTTAGTGGCTTAAAAGAACACAAATGTGTTCTCTTGCAGTTCTGGAGGTCAGAAGTCCATAATCAATTTCACTGAGCTAAAGTCAAGGTGTCCCGGAGGCTGGTTCCTTAAGGAGAGAATCCATTCCTTGCCTCTTTCAGCTTCTAGAGGCTGCCTGTGTTCCTGGCTCCTGTCCTCCCTTCATCTTCAAAGCTAGCAAGGCAGCATCTTGCTTCTGTCTTTGCATTGCCTTCTTCTTTATGCAAATCTCCTTCTACATTCTCCGGCAAGGAAATGTGTGATTATATTCATGGCCCATTCAGCAGATTCCATGAGAATCTCCCCATGTCAGGATACTTAATTTAATCATACCTGCAAAGTCTGTTTTTACAGTATGGGGTAGTATTCATAGGTTTTAAGAATTAAGACCTGGACGTTTGGGGGGGCCATTGTCTAGTCTACCATACCCTTCCCTATTTAATTTCTATAAATATCTATTTAATTTAAAATCTGTGATGCTTTCCTGATTGGCTTAAAATATGTACTAAAAGATTTATTTTTATTGATGCTATTTGCTACTTTCTGTTTTACTTTTATTTACTTTTCAAAAAAATTTATTTGGGGCGCCTGGGTGGCTCAGTGGGTTAAGCCACTGCCTTTGGCTCAGGTCATGATCCCAGGGTCCTGGGATCGAGTCCCACATCGGGCTCTCTGCTCAGCAGGGAGCCTGCTTCTCTCTCTCTCTCTCTCTCTCTCTCTGCCTGCCTCTCCATCTATTTGTGATTTCTCTCTGTCAAATAAATAAATAAAATCTTAAAAAAAATTTATTTGATTTATTTATTTGGGAGAAGAGAGAGAGAGAGTGAGGGCACACAAAGGGAGTGGGAGGGAGAAGCAGACACAAAGGGAGTGGGAGGGAGAAGCTGGGCAGGGAGTCCAACCCTGGTATCATGACTTGAGCCGAAGGCAGAAGCTTAACCAACTGGGCCACTCTGGCGCCCCTACATACTGTTTTAAAGAATTAAATAATTTTAATAAAAGCAAGCTAAATCATATTTTCACAGAAAATACAAATTTTTATAAAGCTGTCATCTCCAAAATTTCCTGAATCTGTTCCTTGTGGTGGTATTGTGGAAGACTGTGGAAGGTCAATGGGTGGAGAGGCAATTAGTTTGGTCAGTGTACTCTTCACACCCCAGAAAACAGGAGCTGAAACTGGTAGGATTTATTTCATTCTGTTCTGACTCTTCTCCCCTTCTGCAAGCTTCCTTTCTTTTTGTTTTTGTTTTTCTTTTTTTAATGAGAGGGAGAGAGAGAGAAAGTGCACAATGGCAGGGAGTTGGGGGAGCAGAGGGAGAGGGAGAGAGAGAATCTTAAGCGGGCTCCATACTCAACACAGAGCCTGATGTGGGGATTAATCTTACACCCCAGAGACCATGACCTGAGCAAAACTCAAGAGTCTGTTGCTTAACCAACAGAACCACTCAGGCACCCCTGCAAGCTTTTTTATTTATGGAAGATGAAAATGTCAAAAACAGAAGACATGTGTTTACTCAGTTTCACATTCCTACCCGGGTTGGTGCATTGTTCTGAATATTTAGGTACCCTCTAAAATGTCTGTCCCTTGCATCTGTGCCGTTTCCAGTCTCTGAAAAGCTTGTCAACTCTCTCCCTCACTGAAAGCACTTTCTTAGCCTTTGAGCTTAACCAGGGAATCACAGTCTCAGGGAAGTCTCTGTAAGCCCCTCCCAGGTGACCGCAACACACCCAACTTGCAGCTATAATTATCACTCATCACCCTGAATCACAGCTACCTATCTACTGGTCTCTCTTCTCCTCCAGCTTGTGTGCTCCCTAAGGGTGGGATCTGGGTCCCTCAGATTGCACTACCTAACATTCTACCCAGCACAGAGTTGCTGTTCACTAAATGTGTATGAGTAAATTCAATAATTGTGTGCTGACTTAATGATTGTTTCATTTACCATTGAGTTTACCAATTTCACTAACTTTCCTAACATTGGAATTTTTGGCACATGCACATACCATAAAGTGTGAGGCATAGTAAGATAATGTGGAAAGTTTTTCACTTATCATTATAAAAACATAAAACATAAGTAGTAGTATTATAAAAAACATCAATATGTAAACTACTGTCTCTATTTTGGGGGTGGAATTATATATATCAGATCATACACTGGCACCTGAATTTGTGGTTCTTGCTAAATGGGCTAGTCAAGATGGAACAAGTATTTATCAATATCCTTCAGAAAGTAGGTCATACAGGTTCCACCTAAGAACTCTGACAAAGGAAATATATATACACACACACATATATATGAGTGTGTGTTCGTTTGTATAGATATTTATATTTTTTATTACATAAAATAGTATAAGATATATAAATATATATGATTCTTATAGAATCTCAGAATATTGAGACCATGAGGCCTATAGAGATCATTGATTTTGCTGTGTGTGAGGATGTTACTTTTAAAGGAGGACAGGTATGCCTGTAGAGGTACTGATCTGCCCCAAATCAGAGAGTCAGACCTGAGACTAGAATCCAGCCCTCCTGCATGATTAGTTTATTGCTATCTCTACCATGCCATAATAAAATAATTGAAACATAGTTTTCAAAAGTCATGAGGTCTTCCAAAATTCTCAACCAGATACGTAAATTTGCATTTTTTTTTCTCCACCTCGTGGTAAGAAGCAGTGAAACAAAACAGGTAGGATCCCACAGCTTGGATATACTGAGGGAGATGTTCGGGTTCTGCTCTGACACGTTGTGGAATGGCACCTCTAAGGCAGGGGCGGCCTCTGCCATGGGTAGGGAGCCACCTCTGCTCGGAACAGGAAGCTGCTGAGTTAGAGAACTGCTTGACAAATCAGGAAGTTGCCACCCCGAGGGCTGGCTCCAAAATCCTGCTGGGGATTGGCTCACGCAAGAGCATCAGAACAGCCGTACCTAAATCATATGCGGAACCTTCCCTCCACGGGAGTCTGGGAAATAGGGGTTTAGTGTAAAAGAGAGGCCTCCACTGGTGTTCCTTCTTTCTTGGATGAGCATGGGACACATTTAATCTCTGTAACCCCCTAAATAAGACAATGGATGTGAAAACAGTTTGTCACAAAGCCTTGCAAAATGCCGGCTAGTTAGTATTATTGCCCCTGCCATTTGTGCCCGTCTTGTTATGCCTACCTGGTTTCTTTTAGCTTATGCGGTGTGCTAGTGGGATGAAATACAACTAGCTTACTAGAATATCGCTCACTTATCCAATCCCTGAATATATCTGCCCATGAAAATAGTACAAAAGGGAATGGGGAATATGATATCTTTAGCTTGGACTTATTTCCATGGCTAAGTTTAGAAAAGCGTTTTAATGAGTCTTCTTGTTAGCAGGCTATAGCTTAATGCCATTTGGCTCTCCCTGAAGACTCTTCTAAAATTATTCCTGATCTTGAGACTTATTTTACTTTAAAGTAAGCGGACATGCTCTGAGTCTTGAGCTGGTTCATTAATTGCCTGGTGAGGAATGAGTCACTGAGAAAACTTACTGGTGTACTTTGGCAAAATTTGGGCCTATTAAAACCACATTCCCAGGCCAGCGTGGGGAGATTGACTCCCCACTATTCACACCCCCCACCCCACCCCGTGTGCTGGTGGCTGCACTGTTCTGTGCCATCTGTGACCTTCCAGCCTGACTTCAGGATGCGGTCCTTCTCACTGGCTCTCCCCTCTCTTCCCCCAGTCTTTGCCATGACCCTCCTCAGTCATTTTTATTTCCAAGTCTTTGAAATAAAAATGTAAAGTACTTTCCTACATATGTTCTTTAAGTTCTCTTGGATAATGAGCCATCGTTATTGTGGGTGAGAAAGATGATCACTGATTCATTTTGTGGGGAAAACATGATACAAATTAATTTTCAGTATTGGCAGGTATTTGTACTTACACTTCCCTGTGCTTAAAATAATATTTCCTGCCATTTGAAAAATGAATTCAATATTATGATTTGTAAATATTGCTTATAAGAATTAGAAAACTCTCTGTCAAATGAGGCTATCTCAACTGTGATTGCATGGTGGTAATTTGAATTCGCTCTGATGATGCTCAGGCCCTTGGGCAACCTCTCTGGTCTTCCATTTTCCTGTGTATGAAACAAGACAAGTTTCATCTCTACCGTTCTCACATTTTTTTTTTAAAAGATTTTATTTATTTGACAGACAGAGATTACAAGTAGGCAGAGAGGCAGTCAGAGAGAAGAGGAAGCAGGCTCTCTGCTGAGCAGAGAGCCCGATGTGGGGCTCGATCCCAGAACCCTGGGATCATGACCTGAGCCGAAGGCAGAGGCTTTAAGCCACTGAGCCACCCAGGCGCCCCCCTGGTCTCACATTTTTTGAACTGATGGATGTTTAGCTACCCAGCTAAAAGTGATGACCCTTGCCTAGCTCCCCGGTCTATCCCTAAATAAGGATTTTAGGATCTAAGATTAAAAAGGGCATTACTGGGTTCGCCTTTTTAGTTTTCTCCTCCTTTTACAATCTATCTCTTCTCCCTGTGCTGATAGATTTTAAGATGATGAAAAAGGCCCTGAGGTGTTGTCTTTCTCTACGTGATCAGAGCTGGAGGTGGATATGGCCACGAGGAGGTGACAGTGGAATTATTTTTGAGCCTTACTTTTCCTTAAAGGAAGTAACAGGACATACCTCACCAAAACAATGTCAACAAGGGAAGTTTTCACTTTCTTCCTTAGCCTGGTTGCTCATCAGGAGCAGTTACATATTCAAATGAATCTGTCAGGGACAAGAGTCTGGTGCTTGAGTTCCTGCTCGGCCCGATGACATTGATTTGTGAGCATAATGCTCGGCTGCGGGATGTGTGACAGATAAATTTTATCAAAATTAAGGCACAATTAAACATTTCATCTTCCTAATTACTGGCTGTAGATTCAGCCTGATGACCATGTGCTGTAAGAAATCAGCGACCATTACACATTTTAATGGAGCACAGCTGTCTTACAGCTTGGTAATATTTGCACAGTGCCACAGAACTGTAATTTATGATAAAAAGAAAAAATGTGTATTGGCGCTTTTTTGCCAAAATAGATTAAGGATTCATATACTTTAATGAGATTTGGACCTAGTCTTGGATTATCGTTATAAATGATTTATGTGCATGTTGGTGGACTCCTGTAGTTCAGAGTTGATTTGTGTTTTGGTCTACCAATATGTAATTCAATATCTCGTCTTGAGCCAATACTTATCACTTTCCCCCTTTTCTATTTCTTTTGCATCTTACCTTTCTTCTTGTCCTCTCACAAAGAAAGACAGATGGGAAGGTAACAAAGCAAAAAGGCCAGGGCAGGAAAGGCCTTGTGGAAAACAACTGTAGCTTCTTAAAAACTCCCTGGGAGCAAGTGTGGGGAAGGGTGGAGCTGCCCTGCCTGCGGGAACCGAGGCAGGGCGTGGACCTGTCTTGACCAGCTCCAGCCCTAGGAGTAGCCGCCGAAATCTCCAGCACACCAGTTTGCAGAGCTACAGGGAGCCCCCACAAGGACTAAACCTGACTGCAACATTGGCTTTTGCTCTTTTAAGAGAGGCGACTGACAATTAAGCCTTCCTCCTCTTCTGCTTCTTCATTCATGATGGGGGGAAAGACTCATTTGATCCCCTTTCCTGAGATTAGGTAAGAGCACTAATGATACAGACCCTGGTATCAAGGTAGTTACTAGCATAAAAGGCAACAGGGCAGAGCTACAACTCCTCACTATTACTACCGTAAGGACTTCCGGGTTGCGAATTTGGCTCCACTTCCTGTTAACTACCAATGGTATGTGTCTCTTTATTACCCTTCTCACTGGAAGAACACTCAAAAGTGCATGTTTGTGAATGAATGGTGGTCCACAACTCAGTCACTGGTAGGGTCACAAATAGTCAAAACATGTACGTGGAAATTGCATATACACTGCTAGTGCCTGATGCATAGTTGTGAATAAATTGGGGAGCAAACGTAAAGCATTATATCTGACTAGTAGGTACTATTGCCGATTAAATTATTGCCAGGTAAATTAATGCCACATCTCTAATTCTCCTTATGTGAAAAGGATGCGTATCTTTTCAGAAATATTTCTTTTCAGAAAGCACACTGTGGATGAGAGAAAAAGGCAAGATACCAGAATCTACATGAATCTGCTCAATTTAGGTGTTAACTTGCCTACTGCAAACAGAGAACATATCCTAATGAATTCAGAAGGCCTATATATATATGTAACAGGGAAAGAAGAGCTCATCATTTTATCATCCCGATCTTCTCCAGGCTTGATTTATTTCGGCACTCATATGCTGGAATGTTTCATACTGTACCAGGTTGCATATGCTTGCACACTAATTCTCAATTGCCGTATGCAGTTTGTGACAACCATCTGCTTCGACCTCCCTTTGAGTTCTTTCTCCCACTCAGCCCAGCTGAAGTAAAAATATGGACAGAAACAACTTCTGCAGGGAAATGAAAAAGTTAATAGGAGAGGGAAAGTTATATTGTATATCTGCCTTTTGCATGGATGTGCTCCTGCAACTTATGCTCCACTTATCAAATATTTCTGAAATGCAAAGCCTGACACTTAGCAGAAAGCTGTAAAGAATGCCATGTTTCCTCTGACAGTCTTGGCTGTGGAAGAAAGGTAATAATAAAATATGTACATCCAGTGCACATGGCGACGCTAGAGCCCACTAGCACTGCTCCAGCAACCTAGACTTACCTTATGTAGCACCTTGTCACATACCAGAGAGCGAGGGGTGGGGGGTGGGAAGGAGGAAAGAAGAGAGAAGCAAGCGTATTTGAAAATGCCTGGAAAAAAAAAAACCAAAACAACAACAACCTATCCTGGAAGTTGACTTATAAAGGAGGGTTGATACGTATTTCCTCAAAATTATTGCATCAGGGTATAGGGGAAAAACCCTCTATAACTACAGATCTCAGATTTTTTATCTTTTTGCATGGAGCATGAAAGGAGAAACAGGAGAAGGCGTCCGAGAATTTTTAAAACAGACATGAAATTTGTGTTTCTGTGTTTGAGAGGGAGATTAAAAAAACAAAAAACAAAAAACAAAAAAACAAGTAAAGCTTGGGTTATTAAAAAACACACCACTGTCGTGAGAATGATTGCATTTATTGTAACTGCATTAAATCCAAGGTATGACCAGTTGTATTGGACCTGACCTCAAGAATGCTGAAAACTGAAAAAAATTACATGTTAAAAATAGTGAGAAATTCTGAATCTCTAAGTATGTAAATCTAATTCTACATCCGTATCCATATCTATATCTCTCATCCAAATTGATCAAAGTATGGTATCTAGATCTTCCATATCATATACATATTTCTAACCACAAAAACAAAGAAAAATGACCTGGGGGCCCAAGAAGAATGATGGTATGGGAAATTTCTGGGACAGGAAGAAGGAGAGAGGAATTAAGAGGAGGATGACAAATGAAGAAAGAAAAAGACTGGATATGTCTAGAGAGAACTAGAGGAGTGATCTGAAGTCAAACTGTTATACCAGTATTCAGAAGATCACCATCACAATCTCTCTGTTCCAAAATCATTAATATTTCTACAGGAAAAACACAAAGTGAGAACATGAAATGAAATTGGCAGATAAAGACAAAAAAATGTCCTGGATATAGCAATGATGAAGTTCAGATGGAATCAAATATAAAGCCTGGTGAATCATTACTAAAATGGGCAAAATACAAGTTCAGTGTGTTCTCTTAGAGTCTGAGTCTGAACCACCAGATTCTCTCTAAATATAATTGATCATTTCTAAAAGTCACAAGTCGTGCAAATATTGTTTGTTGCATTTTACCTTTCTCTTTAAGCCTAAGTGGTTTATCAGAAGAACTTCAGTTGACTATATCAGAACCGGGTTATTTAATTGGGGGTATATTACCTTTCAATTATTGAGAGAGATTTAAAATCCTTTAAAGAGCTCCAAAGGGAATAGTTCAAGATCATTTATGTAATGGCTTAGAACATGGGCGTTGGAATCAGGCTGGGTTAAAATTCAGCCTGATTTTGACTCTGCCATTTACTAGCTTATGAACTTGAGCCTCAGTTTCTCTATTTGTAAAATGACCGAGAAGAGCACCTGCCTTATTGTTGTTAGGATAAAGTGAGAACATATGTAAATCTCCTAGCACACTGCTTAGTATGTAATAAATGCTCAATAAATGATAGTTACTTCTATTACTGTCAAAAGTCTAGAGGGAAGAGATGATAAAAGATTCATGGGAATGGAAAGGAAAATGCAGGAAAATGACCACGGGCAATATGCGGCAGATGGGACATTGAGTTCTTTTATGGGCAGGTGGGGCATGAGATGTTCAATTTGGTTAGTCGAGAAAATGTGATCTTTTGTCATTTTATGATGTTGAAACTTAAATATAAGGATTACACATGCCACCGATTCTTTGGCAAATACTGTATAAAACCACAACACATGACTCCATTTCTGGAAATAGAATTCCTTCTCTACCAAACTCAATTACCTTACGAAGGCTAAGCTTTGCTACCTTTGGTTGATCAATGCTTGAGGTCATTGTGTGTGTGTGTCCATATGACATACGTGAATACATCGTTATGTATACTTCCTAATATTTTTTAAAAAAACTTTTGTAATTTGGATTTTCAAAGATTATCTCTGCTTTGTTTCTCTTAGTCTCTTCCAGAAACTGAAAGACTTGATCACCCTCATTTTTATTTTCAGCTAACTGGTTTCATCTACTTTGATTTGTGTTGTGCAGTAGAATTTTTGGATGCCAGATGCCTAAAACACATAGGTTAAAAGCAGGTCAGTTTCAACACCAGACTATCATTTTACAGTTTAGTGAATATATTTACAAATTCCATAGTAACAAGCCTGTTGACACAGGCACAGTGAAATTATTCTCCTCAACAAATAATCCAGTACAAAAATGTCTTCTGCAGACCCTATGTGCCTATCAGTCACTGATGAGAGCCCAGCACCTGACTGTAGGGCTTATGAAAGTTTGAAGTAGAGGAAGAGGAGCCGTAGCTTGGGGCTCTTGTTAATGACTGCAGAATCCTCACTCTGCAGCCAAGCCTGGCAAAGTCCACAAGAAACAGCAGGGCTTAAATAGCTCACTGCTAGTCCTAGCAGGGTTCTTGTCAGTCAAATATATTCACTGCATACCTATTGTGTGCAGAGAGCATCTTTTCACTTGCCAATTCAGCACTGAGAGGTTGGTTTAGCTCTTTTTATCTTTATGACCTGCAGACTGGTAACAGCATTTCTAGCAGTGTGTTCATTTTAACAATGATTTATTCCAATAAAACAAGGTGGATGTTCCCTAGATATGGCCACCATATGCCCTGAATTTTCTGGGCTAATCTTGATTTCATGTAATTTTATTTTCATCCCAATAAAGGCAATTAGTGAAATACATAATGAAATGTGATTTCAATTTTTTTATATTATTCTGAGATTTCGTATAATGAATTGGCATATCAGAAAAAAATATTTTGCTAGATTATGTTTATGGATTTCTTTGGAAAATGTGGTACCGGGTAGGCCTTAGCATTCCTCATGAAGGGATTTTATTTTTGTTTCTTGAACTAAAACCACACTATTTCCGGAAAGTGTGCTATCATCTATGTACAACTTTGGTTCCACTGATGGCTTCCCAGCTCCTGCCTCTCCCCCTTCAAGGGCCATTAAGGGTTGTATTCTAATACAGTCACGGATCTTACATCTGTTAAGAATCTTTGGGTTTCAAGTCACAGAGACCCCAACTTAAGCTGACTTAAGAACACAGGAGATTTATTAGGTCATACACTTGAAAAGGCAAGTTAGAGCTGGCTGTAATTGAGGCTTAACTTGGAAACTTGTATCATGGTATCCAGGACTGGTTTTGTTTCAATCCCCTGTCCTTCATGTTGACTGTATCCTCAGATTCCACACAGAGCCCCTGAAAACCCTGTTACTTCAGGTCTGAAAATGGCCCCAGCAGTTCTAGACCTTACATCTTCACCCCTCACTGGTGAGGAAAGGAAAGGTTTCTTATGGTAACTTCCATGGAAGAGAAATACTTTCATTACCAAAAGCCTTTGCAAACATTTCCTCTGCTTCATGGATTCTGCTTAGGTTCTGTGACTTGTCATCAACCAGTTACTTGGTTGGGGGGGGTTGGGATCCACTAGTGGGTTTAAGCCAATCAGGTACCCCCTTTAAAAAAAATTTATATGAGAAAAAGCAACAGTGAGAGAGAGAGAGAGAGAAAGTGCACAAGCAGGGAAGCAGCAGGCAGAGGGAGAAGTAGGCCCTCCCCTGAGCAGGAAGCCCCACTCAGGGCTCAATTCCAGGACTCCAGGATCATGATCTGAGCTAAAGGCAGATACTTTACCAACTGAGCCACCCAGGTGCCCCCAGGTACCACTTTTAAATTTGAGGTGGCGCGCCTGGGTGGCTCAGTTGGTTAAGTATCTGCCTGTGGCTCAGGTCATGATCTCAGGGTCTTAGGATTGAGTCCTGGGTCAGGTTCCCTGTCCAGCAGAAAGTCTACTTCTCCCTCTCCCTCTGTCCCTCCCCCCTGCTCATTTTCTCTCTTTCTCTCTCTTAAATAAATACATAAAATCCTTAAAAAAAAATTGGGGCTGAAGTCAATCATATCTATGCCATGCCATGTGATTTAAAATGGTTCCTCTATAGAAAAATTTGGGTTCTGTTACTAGAAGATGGGAAAGATACTGGAAAGAATAAAACATCAAATGTCTATTACAAGCCTCTGTTTGTGGACATCATCAAAACAAAATTTCCTAGAGTAAAAAAGCATGCAATGCAAAGCCATCAAATCATGTTATCTGTACACATTGAGTGGTCAGCCAGACTCACACACTAGCTGGAATTTTTTTTTCCTGAAGATGGGGCACATAGTTCATAAGATGAAATTTCATTACTGAGACAAAGAGTTACCCAGAGATGTGCAGGTTCATCATATGTAGTCAAAATCACAAATGTCATATCAAGAAGTTGCAAGTGGGCAGAACAAAGAAGTATAATATCAACATTTATTTTAAAAAACACAGGAATTATGAGGATTCCAGAGATCCTCAGATCACTGACAAAGAGGAACATTGTAGAATTATGAAGCTAAGGTGAAATCCTTAAAATGGAGTCTTCCAAACTTGCTCCACTATAAGTAGTACCTGGGGGAACTTGTTCAAAACAGATGCTGGAGTTCCACCCCAAACTTTCTGAATTGGTAGCTCTAGGGGAAGGGCCTAATAGTCCGTATTTTCAAAAATAAGCAAATTGGTGAAACATCATCTTACTCTGCATCTCTTGTTCTTCTCCTGTGAAAGATAAATTTATATCGAACGGAGAGGACACTACTTGAAATGGCCTCATTTATTTATTCAGCAAATATTTATTTTTCACTTATTCTGTTCTAGGTACCATGCCTCTTGGCAGTAAATATAGAGAGAAGAATAGTCAGATAAAGCCTCTGGATTCATGGAATTTATGGTGTTATAGCGAATATGATTAATAAATAAGAAATTCATAGATATATGATTACTACAAAAGAAAATTATAGGCTGCTAGAAGAATGATTAGGAGGCCTAGTGTTATCAGGAGATCCTTAACCACTTATCCATTAGTCTGTCCAATTATGTGATACAACTGGGTCTCCAGTAGTAGGTGACAAACATTAGGACAAGTCCAAGATAGACCATACTCCACTGAAGCATGGCTAGGGAAGCAAACTGGCCTACATCATGTAAGTTTAAAAACATCATTGAAAGAGATCTTGGGAGAAACACCCCATCACTGGCATTTATCCTATTTTCATACATCTCCCTAGTGTTTATTTAAACTGAGAGCTGAAGCTGTTTTCTGATTTCAAAAACCAAATCCCTAGAACCAAGGGATTGTTAATTTTACTACCATTCAACATTTACAATGGCGAATGTGAAGTTTGTGTGGATAGATATAAATGCTGGTGCTGTGTGTTTGAAACAGATCTTGCAGTTTGGTCACTTTAATCAAAGAGCTCAAACTTGCCTTCATTGTTTTCTTCTGTGTAAAATTTGAATATCATGAAAGATTAAATCAGAAGATGTTTTCTCACTTGCATTCACAAGAATAGATGACTTTCTATGCTGTTTCTTTTCTATTATTACTTTTCAGGGTGATGATTCACTAACATATGAAACAGTGATATTATGATGCTTCTTTTGTAAATGAGAATTTGGTGGGATACATCACAAATTTCATTTTAAATACCAAGGTCCTGAAGCTTCTTAATTCAAACAACAAGGAAGAAGAAATGAATATTTTGACTTTCTGAATATACTTTCAGCTTGACGTTGGTATAAATAGTGCAATCCTATTAATTTTACTAAGTTGAGATTCAAATACTGTCTAGTAAAAGTGCTATGTGTAAGGCAACAGAGAGCAAAAGTATCATCAGGTGATTCCTTATAACATGTAGATGAACATCTCTCGTGTTTTAAATTCAAGTTGATAGTGTGATATGGAAAAATTCTCATCTTACACCCAGGATTCTAAGATAGTGTTACCCTTATTGTAAACCACCTTCTTGTTTTCCTCCAAAATAGTTTATTATATAACATAAGGTATTGTTTAACTCAGACAGGATTTTTAAAAAGTATCAAACTTATAAACCACTGCTAGGAGACTGAATTACAATGGTCAACACCCCCATGATTTCTTGGTAACTTGAAAATATATCTCAAGATCCCTGTTCATTCTAAAATGCTTGTTACTAGACTGATTTTGTGTCTTTGGAGAAAGATCCCAATGACCATTAAGCCAACTCTTCTTTACACACCATTAGCTGCTTGTTTTTTGTAAGTACATTTTGAGTTGTAGAACTCAAGTATCTTCAGGAAAATTAAAAATTCAATCAACAAATCAGTATTTTAATACTATAGCCCAGGCATTTAGAAATACTCAAACAGCTGGCACTTCTGTTGATGATGCTGTTGTTGCTACTGTTGGTTTGATTTCTTTCACTTTCTTCCAGATGTTTTCCAGCATAGAGAAATAGCCACAGAAAATCCATTCTAACGTAAATGAACATGTTTCTCTTCCTCATGACATAGATAGAGTAGATAAAGAAGACTATGCTTGCTGGCAATTACGTAACAATCTTTGGTCTGAGTAATACCTAGGTCAGAGGCGGCAGTATCAGCATGGTAAGATGCAATGCTTGCAGGAAATATGTGGGAAAAAAGTTAAAAACAAAAACAAGAAAACAAAGCGATTGTCCACTTATGAGTACTTTTTATTATGTTTAGTAGAGTCAACCTGATGTCCCAAACCACCTGCCTCTCCAACACAGGTGCCTGTAGTTCAGTAAGTTGCATTTACTAACACATAGAACTATATATTACACATCTGGGGAATGTTGCTAGAAAAAGGAAATTTAAAAAAATTTTGTAGACTAAACTATCCGTAAAATTATTGAATGATCCTAGGTAACTGAGACCTTATAGAAGAATTTTAATAATTCTTAAGCAAGAAAAAGACACTTGGTATGTAAGGATTGTAGAACCCTGGACATTTTGAAAAACACGTCTTCTTTTGATTTAGTGTCTATTGCATTCTTGAGACAAATGCATTCAATATTTGTTTCTGACACCTGTCTCATTGAAAAAAGTTTGTATTAAAACAAAAAACGGGGACACCTGCGTGGCTCAGTTGGTTAAGCAGCTGGTTTCGGCTCAGGTCATGATTCCAGGGTCCTGGGATCGAGCCCCCATTGCATTCCCTGCTCAGCAGAGAGCCTGCTTCTCTCTCTCCCTCTGCCTGCTGCTCTGCTTACTTGTGCTATTTATTTATTTAATCTAAATAAATAAATTAATTAACAATAAAGTTTGTACTTGTCCTTCATTTAAATGTTTACTATAAATGACACATACTATTTTGTACCTTACCGGATAAATAGACTTTTTTTTTTTTTTTCCATAGCCATCTTTACCTCTAAACCTTCACTTCTAAACCATCACCACCATAGGTTAATCCCTGGCATCAGAGATAAAATAAGAGGTGCTCTGATGTTTGAGATCGTATATGGAGCCAGCTGTGAATTACAGCACTCAGTCTTTGGACAACATCTTCTTACCTGATAACCATGCTTTCCTACAGGACACTACATGTTCTTCTTTTTTTTTTAAATATTTTATTTTTTTATTTGACACAGAGAGAGAGAGAGATTGCAAGTAGGCAGAGAGGCAGGCAGAGGGAGAGGGGGAAGCAAGCTCCCCGTTGAGCGGAAATCCTAATGCGGAGCAGAAACCATGAGATATGACCTGAGATGAAGGCAGAGACTTAACCCACTGAGATACCCAGGTGCCCCTGCATGTTCTTTTTTACCCATTCCTTCTGATTTTTTTCTTTTTCTTTTTACCTGCCAGTGTAATTAACATTCAGTGTTATATTGGTTCCAGGTGTACCATATAGTGATCGAGCAATTCTATATATTCCTCAGAGTTCATCATGATGTGTACTCTTAATCCCCTTCACCTCCTTCACCCATCCCTCTGCCATCCTCCCTTTGGGTAGCCATTAGTTGGTTCTCTATAGTTAAGAGTCTGCCTTTTGTTCCTCTCCTTTTTCCTTTGTTCATTTGTTTTATTTAGGTTTCACGCATAAGTGAAATCATATTTGTCTTTCTCTGACTTATTTCACCTAGCATTTTACCCTTTAGATCCAGTCATGTTATTGAAAATGGCAAGATTTCATTCTTTTTCATGGCTGAATAATAGTCCATTGTATATACATACTACATCTTCTTTATCCATTAATCTATCAATGGATATTTAGGTTGCTTCCATAATTTTCGCTATTGTAAATAATGCTAAATAAGCATAGGGATGCATATATCCCTTTGAATTAATGTTTTTATATTCTTTGTGTAAATATCCAGTAATAGAATTGCTGGATCATATGATAGTTCTATTTTTAACTTTCTGAAGAGCTTCCGTATGGTTTTCCACAGTGACTGTACTAGTTTTCATTCCCACCAACAGAGCACAAGTATTTGTTTTTCTGCACGTCCTTACCAAAACTTGTTTCTTGTGTTGTTGATTTAAGCTCTTCTGACAGGTGTGAGGGGATATCTCATTGTGGTTTTGATTTGTATTTCCCTGATTATGAGTAATGTTGAACATCTTTTATGTGTTTGTTGATCATCTGGTTATCTTCTTTGGAGATATGTCTATTCATGTCTTCTGTCCATTTAAAAAATTTGGGGGGGTTGAGTTGTTTTAGTTATATATGTATATATTATATATAAAATATATAATATATTTTATACATAGTGTGTATATATAGTGTGTGTGTATATATATTTTAATATATAATACATATATTGTGTGTGTATACATATATATACACATATATACATATATATATACACATACACACATATATATCTATGCCTATGTATATATATATTTTTTGACAGGGTGCATTTGCTTATGTTACATAGTCAAATACATTAAACCCCATTTTAAAAATGTGAGGCATATAAAAGTCTCTGTACAAATTCTGTACTAGTTTTAAATTCTTATTGACTAATAAAAGTGGCTTTCCATTATAGAACTGGAACTATCTAGAAATGCACATGATGAATTTTTTGCATCCAGGATATCTGAAATATTATGATATCTTATGTCATGACACAATTGAACAATCTGAAATCAAATGTTCGTATGTGAATAACGATCATAACTATTTACATTTGCAAAAACCTTAATCAGGTTATCTACATAGGTACAGTTGGTTCCCCAAATATTAATTACATAAAATCCTAAGGAAGAACAGTATCCAGCTGCATATGCATTCCATTTCTGTAAAGAGAGATTTGGCCTTTTTAGTCTTCCTCCCCTAAGTCACATAGCTATTTGCAAAGGCCAATGTTGTACAATGCCGAAGACCATGGACAGATACTGTTCATATGATACCTGAAATTAGCCATCCTGATCCCTATCATAATGTCTGCATATATCTGTCAAACTCTGCAAGAGGATGCATCCCTGGATGAAGTCATCAAATGCAATCTGCACCCACACTTGTCTGTCAAACTTTCAAATGAAGATGTTGTGAAACTGGTCAGAGTCGGTATCCTGAGAGAGCTTACTTTAACTTGCTCTTGTCAGTCACTCAGACTTGTTCCTGTCATAAGTGTTGAAGAAGTTCTGCAGTCTGTGATATACTTCCAGGTGCCACTGAACTTGCTGAAGTTCATGCCAGCCTTGCTCTCTCAGTCAAACATAGATATGACTAACCCGGCAGTCACTGGATTCAATGGAGTCCATGTGCTATCGGACAGTGCTTGCTGAAGCTCGTTGTCTTATATCTCTTGGCTCCTGTCTTTATCAGCACTCTGGAAAATGCTCCATGAAAGCTCTGTTATGGCAGTATCCCACCTCTGGCAGGGCCGGGAGGGAAGATGGTAGATCTAGGTGGCTGTGGACCCAGGCAAGGTGGGGCTGAGGTGCAGAGGAGAATCTTTATATATTTTATTTAATTTATTTTTTTAAAATTTACTTATTTATTTATTTATTATTTATTTTTAATAAACATATAATGTATTTTTATCCCCAGGGGTACAGGTCTGTGAATCGCCAGGTTTACACACTTCAGAGCACCCCCCATAGCACATACCCTCCCCAGTGTCCATAACCCCACCCCCTCTCCCAACCCTCCTCCCCCCAGCAACCCTCAGTTTGTTTTGTGAGATTAAGAGTCACTTACGGTTTGTCTCCCTCCTGATCCCATCTTGTTTCATTTATTCTTCTCCTACCCCCTTCACCCCCCCATGTTGCATCTCCACTTCCTCATATCAGGGAGATCATATGATAGTTGTCTTTCTCCGATTGACTTATTTCGCTAAGCATGATACCCTCTAGTTCCATCCACGTCGTCGCAAATGGCAAGATTTCATTTTTTGATGGCTGCATAGTATTCCATTGTGTATATATACCACATCTTCTTTATCCATTCATCTGTTGATGGTATATATTTTAAATACAAACCCTATATTGGATGTGTCATATGCAAATACCTTCTCCCATTCAGTAGGTTGTCATTTTGTTTTGCTGATTGTTTCTTTGCTGTACAGAAGCTTTTTATTTTGATGTAGTTCTGATAATTTATTTTTGCTTTTGTTTCTCTTGCCTCAGGAGACATATCGAGAAAAATGTTTCCACTGCCAATGTCAAAGAAATTACTACCTGTGTCCTCTTCCGAGATACTCTATGGTTTCAGTCTCACATTTAAGTCCTTAATCCATTTTGAGTTTATTTTTGTGTAGAACATAAGAAAGTGGTCCAGTTTCATTCTTTTGTGTGTAGCTGTCCAGTTTTCCCAACACCATTTGTTGAAGAGACTGTCTTTTACCTTTTGCACATTCTTTCTTCCTTTGTTGAATATTGACCATATAATTATGGGTTTATTTCTGGGCTCTCTATTCTGTTCCATTGACCTATGTGTCTATTTTGTGCCACTACCATACTGTTTTGATGACTACAGCTTTGAAGTATATATTGAAATCTGGGATTGTGGTAACTCCAGTTTTGTTTTTTCAAGAGTGCTTTGGCTCTTTGGGGATTTTGAGGTTCTATACAAATTTTAGGATTATTTGTTCTAGTTCTATGAAAACTGTTGTTGGTATTTTGATAAAGATTGCATTATGTCTGTAGATTTCTTTGGGTAGTATGGACATTTTAACAATATTTATTCTCCCAATCTATGAGCATGGAATATCTTTCCATATGTTTGTGTCATGTTCAATTTCTTTCATTAATGTTTTACAGTTTTCAAAGTATAGATCTTTCATCTCCTAGGTTAAGTCTATTCCTTGGTATTTTTAGTGCAATTATAACTGGGATTACTTTCTTTTTTTTTTTTTTTTTTTAAAGATTTTATTTATTTATTTGACAGACAGAGATCACAAGCAGGCAGAGAGGCAGGCAGGCAGAGAGAGGAGGAAGCAGGCTCCCCGCTGAGCAGAGAGCCCGATGTGGGACTCGATCCCAGGACCCTGGGATCATGACCTGAGCTGAAGGCAGCGGCTTAACCCACTGAGCCACCCAGGCGCCCAACTGGGATTACTTTCTTAATTTCTCTTTCTGCTACTTCATTATCAGTGTATAAGAATGCAGTAGATTTGGAGTGGTTAGGTGGCTCAGGCAATAAGCGTCTGACTCTTGGTTTTGGCTCAGGTCATGATCTTGGGATCCTGAGGTTGAACCTCGCGTCTGGCTCCATGCTTAGTGTGAGTCTGCTCTAAGGGATTCTTTCCACCTCCCTCTTTCTCCCCCTTTGCTCCTTCCCTTCCATTCATGCTAGCTTGCTCTTTCTTTCTTTCTTTCTTTCTTTCTTTCTTTCTTTCTTTCTTTCTTTCTTTCTTCTCTTTCTTAACTATATGAAGTCTTAAAAACAACACAATGGATTTCTGTATATTGATTTGGTATCCTGCAACATTACTGAATTTATTTAACAGTTCTACCAAATTTTTGGTGGAGTCTTTGGGGTTTTCTATACATAGTATCATGTCATCTGCAAATAGTGAATGGTTTTACTTCTTCCTTACCAATTAGGATAACTTTTATTTCTTTTTCTTTTATGATTGCTGTGGGTAGAACTTCTAACACTATGTTGAGCAACAGGGGTGAGAGTGGACATCCTTTTCTTGTTACTTATCTTCCTTATACTTGACCTATTCCTTCTACTTTTTCTTTTTTAAAAGCTTTTCTCTGCATCATGTGCCCTCCTTAATATCTACCACCAGGCACATATTGCATGGAGCACTGGGTGTGGTGCATAAACAATGAAATTGGAACACTGAAAAAATAAAATTAAATTTAAAAAAAATAAAAGCTTTTCTCATATTTCCAAGTTCTTAGTTAATTCCTTCTTTCTTACTGGTGATGTTCTTATTCATAGCTAATAACAGATCTCACCAATTCTTATCAACTTTTATTTTATTAATCTTTTATTTGTTTATTGTTTCTATTGGCACTCCCTGTAATTTTTATGATTATGATTATTACTAAGGTAGTTGGTTAAATTGACCATGTACTGGTTATTAACGTTAAAAATTATTTGGAGAATTAGTATGAAGCATATGATTATGATGGCTCCCTCCACTGAGAGTGTTATTGGTGGAACTGTGTCCACCAGAATTTCACATGCTGAAATCCCAACCCCCAGTTCCTCAGAATATTAACTTATTTGAAAATAGGGCTATCGCAATGTAATTTGTTAAGATGAGGTTATACTGGAATAGGATGGTCCCCTAAAACAATGTGACTGATGTCCTGATGAAAAGGGGAAATTTGGACACAGATAATGCACACAGGGAGAATCTCATGAAGTGGCTGGAGTTATGTTATCACAAGCAAGGAACTATCAGAAGCTAGGAGAGAGGTCTTTGCTAGAACTATCAGAGAGAGCAAGACCCTGTCAACACCTTGATATCAGGAGTCTAGCTTCTCAAACTGTGAGATAGGAAGTTTCTATCGTTCATCTAGTTTCTGGTTCTTTGTTGTGGCAGTGTCAGGAAACTGATACAGAAGGAGTGCTTTGCTTGTGCTTTGGGTAGGGATAAAGAAATCCATGTCTTTGGTTGGTGGGTATACCTTGTGCTTAGGAGCCAATCCTCTTTTGGTCACTTAGAATCTCTCTTGTCCTCCTAAGCAACCTAGTAAATGGAGACAGTTCCTGACTCAGCAGTCAAAAATAATAAATAAGAGTTTGAAAACAAAAGAACACATCTAAGGAAAGACGCTTCAACTCTAGATTTAGTACTGATTTTTTTTTTTTTGATCCATTATCTGTCACATTCTACTATCTGTGTTTACTATCTCAGAATATTAGTATGTGGCTCTCCCCTGCACTACTCAGTCTGAGTTAAAATACGCTTTCACGAGGATGCCTGGATACATTTATAGTTTAATGAGCCAAATAGCTCAGTTTTCTAAAGATAGGTCAACTGAAAGAAGAGTTCAATATACTCTTTCCAGCCAATTAAATATTTTTGAAAATAGCTCTTTAGTTAGGCAGTTAAACCTAAATTTTCAGAGAGATAGCGGGAAGGCTTAAAAGCAGATTAATAAAGGAAATAAACTATTAATTATAATTAAAGACTTTATTGATTGAAACTTGACTATATTGTTAACTAACTTATTTTAATTCTAGATTTTATCCTGGCTTGAGCAGAAAGTTTTTTCAAATTGTTCTGACTTTCCCTAGTCATCAGGCTAATTTCTGAATGGCTTTTTTCTTTCTTTCTTTGTTTTTGTAAGACTTTATTTATTTTTCAGAGAGAGAGAGAGCACAAGCAAGGGGAATGGCAGGCAGAGGGAGAAGTATACTCCCAACTGAGCAAAGAACCAGACGTGGGACTCGATCCTAGGACCCTAAGATCACAACCAAACAGAAGGCAGATGCCTACCCGACTTTGCCACCCAGGCATCCCTAGACTGCTTTTTTCCATGTGGCATGCATCACCCATATTCAATTATAAATGTTTATTTGTATAATTCTTAATATAAGATCTTGAAGCAAAAGCAGAAATAATAATGATAGTTCATATCTATAGAATGCCTTATAGTATACAAGACACTTTATATAATACTGAAGACCAGGGATTTGTCAGCCCCCTTTCAACAACCTGGTCACCTTTGTGTCCCACAGTGAAGCAATTTTTACCAAGTTCTGTTTGTCCTCAAAACTGTTTAAGTGAGGAGAACTTGTTACTGTAATTATGTGTATATTAGTACATCAACCAGTAACATAGGAGTGCAAAAAAGAGAATTGTATCTATAACACCTAAATCAATACTTCAGAAGGACCAAAAAAGACAAATCACATCAAAAATCAATTTGAAATTGGTTGTGGGACAGACTTCATAAAAAAAACAGAGACAAATTTGGAAGAATTCTTTTTTTTTTTTTTTTAAGATTTTATTTATTTGACAGAGGACACAAGTAGGCAGAGAGGCAGGCAGAGAGAGAGAGAGAGAGAGGAGGGGAATCAGGCTCCCTGTTGAGCAGAGAGCCTGATGTGGGGCTCAATCCAAGGACCTTGGGATCATGACCCGAGGTGAAGGCAGAGGCTTTCAGGCCTCTGAGCCACCCAGGCGCCCCAGAAGAATTCTAAACAGGTTGCTTTCCAAATGCTCTAAAGTATTACTTTAACTTTAAAGATACACAGTAGAGGGGTGCCTAGATGTCTCAGTTTGCTGAGCATCTGACTCTTGATTTTGACTCAAGTCACGATCTCGGGGTTGTGGGATCAGGCTCCCTGTGTTGGGCTCTGCTCTGCTTGGGCTTCTCTCTGTCCCTCTCCCTCTCTGCTACCCCTCCTCCTGCTCATGTGCTCTCTTTCTTTCTCTCTCTCAAATAAATAAATAAATCTTAAAAATAATATAGAGACACACACTAGAAATAGTAGACAATACACTTTATGAAGGACTGAGGAAGGAAAGAAAACGTCAATCACACAGCCATGTTGTGGTTGGCAGAATAGTGCCCCATCCCCAACCTCAAAGATATCCCATCCCAGTTTTTAGACCCTGTGGTATGTTATGGCTGAAGGGGCCTTACAGATATGATTAAAGACCTTGAGATAGAGATATTATCCTGGTTTATCCAGTTGGATCCAATATAATCCCAAGTGAAAGAAAGAGAGTAGAGTCACAGTGAGAGGAGGAGATGTAATGAGAGAAACAGGCTGGAGAGGTGATTGCTGGCTTTGAAGATGGGAGGGAACCATGAGCCAAGGAATGTTGGGGAAGTCTAGAAGCTAGAGAAGGCCAGGAACAGATTCTTCCCTGGAGCCTCCATGGGAGGCTGCTGTGAAGCTCTGCAGCCCTACAGACCCCTTGAGACCAGTGAGATCCATTTTGGATTCTGACCTCCAGAATTATAGGATAATAATTTTGTATCATTTTAAGCCAATGTGCATTCACATTTTTTTTTGGAGTTTGTTTATCTACATATGGAGAATAAGAATACATTCATGCTTAAAATTAAAATAAAATTATTGTGATTATTATGGTATGTATGTATCATTTTTTAAAACCAATTTCCAATTTACCTAACTTTTAATTAATTGACCAGCCACAGGCTCCAATATGTTTGGAAGAGAGGACCATTATTCTATGTAGACTCTCCTTTTATCTACAGGAGATTTGTGAAGTTCATGTCACAATTGCATTCAAAGTTCTTGTTTTGTCTCTGTCTCTGGTTTTATGATTGAGGTGGAGAAAGTCAATTTATTTCCTTCTTATTTTCATTTATGAAAACTGGGGGCTTGGACTTTTACACTCTAACAGTGTATGATTTAAAAATTTTCATCAAATAATCTCACTTATCTTCTCTCACCTGTTTAATTTGTAGCTGAAACCCTTGGGTTTATCTGTGCTTTAGCTCTGATTTAACTTGAAATTAAAGTCCGTGTGCTTCACAGCTGCTGGCTGTCCTTAACCAGGGACTGACGATTGAAATGTTTGAAGAACACTGGAGTCAAGAGACTAGGATTTCAGATCTGATTGACACTAACTAGCTGGGTGTCCTTTGACAAATCTTTTAATCTCTCTGGGCCTTAGTTTTCTCATTTATAAATTATGAAGTTGGAGTCAATAATTTTTAAGGTCCTTTTTAGCTTTACAATTCTGTGACTCCATAATTTTAATTCCAGGAAAATTCAGCTGAATTTCTCTTCAAGGTAGGAAGAAAGATATTGCGGGTTAGAGGATATTCATGCATGTTTCTGTATATTCATCCTATGAATATCTTTTCCAAGAAGTTGAAAACATCTACATAAATCCTATCGTACACCTAATTTCTCCCCTTATCATACAAACCTTAACCTACACTTAAACACAAATGCTTTTTGTTGGGATGACCTTGTCTCAGCCATGGATCTAGCCCATTCTGCAAGACATAGCCATTTGCAACTCTGTTATGGACATTGACCTGAGTATTAGAAAAGCTCCAGCATCTCACACAGGAGGAATCAGATTTGAAGACTGATCAATTATAATATCACCTCATAAGTGCTATGACGGGGTAGAACAAAATGCAAAATATGGGTCAGGGAAGGAGTGGTTCACCTCACCTTGTCTGTAGTCATGACAAAGGCTTTTGAACCTTTTTGAGTAAAGGCTATTAGGTCCATGAGATGCATCCTGAACCTTCTAAAAAGCAAGTTTTGGGGTACGGGTGTTACTTCAGGCACAGAAAATGCCCTGTTCCAAATGCAGGGGTGTGAAAGGCATGGCATATTTGAAGCAAGGTGAAATTTTCATCATGTCTAAATATAGACCAAGTGTGATGAACGACAGGGCAAGTTCATGGAAGATAAGACAGAAAAAGTGCAAGCCATTTACACCAACCTAGAGACAACAAGGAATCATAAGTGTCTTCATGGTGAAATGACATGATCAGATGTTATTTTTAAAGGGTTAATTCCAGCATGTATTGGGAATGTGTAGAACGAATGTGGAAGGTTTTGTAGAAGGAAAGGAGAGAGGAAGCTTCTACAGCTAGTGAGTGCTAGTGAACTAGAACAATGGTATCCAGCAGCCATTTCAGAAAAAGAATCCATTGGCTTTTACAAATGGGTATTCTTTCCCAAAGCACTGCCCTCTACCCCAGCAGGGGCTTGCAAGTCACAGACCACTTCTTGGTTTCTTCTCCAGAATGTTCATGGAGGATATTTTATAATTCAGAGGTCCTGACCATCAACACAACACAAAAATGTCATATTTGAAAAACACATGTAAACAGAATTTACAAGGATCAATGGATTATAAAGTGGTTTCTTATCCCCTCTCAAGGCTATGAATACATTGTGAAATCTAGGGCAGTTAAATACTGTATTTAAATTCGGATGTGATATTTACATATGTTACTTATTCTTTTTATAAAGATCTGCCCTAGTGAAATTTAATCAGCCTTTGCAAGTTTATATACTGTGTCTGTTGGAAGAATAGTTTAAATTAAGTTGTTTTAACCTGACTAAATTATCCAACCAACCTTACCAGCAGAAGGATGTATTAGAACCAGGTTTCACTACAAGTGACAGAAAATTCAAGTAACAATGTCAAAAAAAGATAGAATTTTGTCTCATGGATAAATAAATATGATATGTAGCACAGAGCTGGGAGTATCAGAAACTGAGGTTCTTTCTATCTTATTGCTCTGCCATCCTTAGTCCATGATGTCCACTACATGATTCAAGATGGCTGCCAGAGCTCCAAACATCATTTTTCCCTTCACCAGTAAGAAAGAGGAAAGAATGTAGACAGTTGTACCTATTTAAGGACTCTTCAGATTTCATGCATGATACTCCTGCTTATATACAATCAGGCAGAATATATTTACATGGCAGCAAGTTAGCTGAAAAATATAATCATTATTCCAGATAACATTATTTTGACTAATAACTGGAGAGTGCATAACTAAGGAAAATGAGTCTATAACTAAGGAAGACGAGTCTATAAATAAGGATGAAGTACATATTTGTGTTAAATTCAACTTGCATTGCAAATAATCTGCTCATCCTTACCCCAGAAGAAATGTGTAAAAACCAAAATTGTGTAATGTGAAAGGGAAGCTAGGAGAAAGAAAAATCTCATTGACATCAGCGTTCATATTCTGTAAGTAATGTCTACTTATTGAAGGTGTATATGGGCTAGAAGTTAGTGGTTTATAGGTGGAAGAGACATAATTCTTGCCCTTGTAGAGCACACAAACATATTATATCAGATTTCAGTCCCAGAATGACAACAGGATAACCCCTCCCATTATGAAGAAATGTTGGAGCCTCTAGTCAATAGAATGGTAACATTTCTCTCTGGTTCATACCAAGCCATGTCCTCAAGAAAAGAAGACAAACCTTTGAGGAAACTATAGAAAAGCCAAGCCTGGAAGCTAAAACCTGAAAACAGGACTGATGCTAATACAGGGCCATGCCTTCTAGGAAACCTAAATAAAAGTATGTTGGTCATGAATGATGAGGGTTCAACACTAGATACATAAGGAAGTTACTCAAGGAGCTGAAGGGGAGCCTGCTATTATTTTTTTTTTTTTTGAAAAAAGAGAAGAGAGGAGGATTAAATAAGAAATGCAGAAATACATCTTGTTTCCTGTATTGCTGAAGAGTCCTGTATAACTGGGCTCTATTTTAATAACCTAAGAGGTTATTTGTTGTCAGAATCTCCTAGTAAATATTATAGCGTATTGCTAGGAGAGCAAAAGCTCCCCAGCCATATCGGCCTTCATTTAAAAACAAAATTAATTTGACTTTCCCATTCATGATTAAATTTACTGAAAGGGAGGCCTTCCCATTTTGCGATGTAATGGGGGAGTCGATTTTTTTTTTTTTTCCACAAAGTCAGATTTACATCATCAGTGAAGAAGAAAGGAGATACAATCGCGGATGCTCCTACTCATTTGGCAGTTTTAGCCATTTTTTTTTTTTTTTTGTAGTGAAGTTATTTTTTCTTCCCTCTAGATCAGATTAATCTGTTTTACAAACTTTTATTCCCTCTCACCTTCCCCCCTTCACTCCTCCCTTCGCCAATGTCCCTTTACCTGTGGCATTTTACACTGGAGGAGAGCTGCTAATGGTTGACAACAAAAGGACTGCTAATCGCACCAATTAAGAGGTGTGAATGTCACCCGTTACCTACCAGCTTTGTTACTGAATACGCTAATTACTAATTGTACAGGTGCAGACTTTTAAGTTTACAAGGTTAACACTGATGCACAGCTTTGTTTTGGCTGTTTGTTTAAATATTGAAAAATCATGGGTAAAGGGCCGGTCTATGTTGAAGAATGAACAGATGTCATTGCTGTACTTTCTCAGACAGAAAATCTTTAGACTGACTTAAAGCAATAAAAGTGACCTTCCTAAGAACTGATTCTCTGTGGTCAATCTATCAAAGAGCAGGTGTTTTTGGTTCCCTTGGTCTCATGGAAGAGCAGGGAACTTGCCTTCAAGACGCAGGGCCATGGAACTCTACTGGAAGGTCAGTTGAAAACATTGTACTGGAAACATGTAGAGTTCATTAAGAGGAAATCCTGTACAAGGGCTTTGGTAAGCCCAAAG
Source organism: Neogale vison (assembly GCF_020171115.1). Classification (NCBI taxonomy): domain Eukaryota; kingdom Metazoa; phylum Chordata; class Mammalia; order Carnivora; family Mustelidae; genus Neogale; species Neogale vison. Next base: position 70,183,650 of record NC_058094.1, read on the forward strand.
TTGCTATATATGAATCTTTCTGAAAGCTTTACTCATTCATTGAGTCAGTGTTATAGATATGTCTTACAGACTTCTTTAAAAAAAGTTTTAACTAATAAAACACCTGGATGAAGAAATCTGTTTCAGAATCACATACCATCAATTTGATAGGAACCAAGAGATCACACTGACTAGCCTCTAATTAAGAAAAATACCAGAAATTCAATTTATGGGGAGGACAACTGAGGTCTAAATGTTACATGACTGCCTAGGTTCATTAAATCAAGACTAACTTCAGTTTGCAAAGTGAGATAGATTTTTGGGAAGAGTTAACCTTCAATTGTTCTCTAGCAGAATGAGTAATTCCTGAGGAGCTGGTAATTTTTAGCTTGTCCTCAAGCCTACTGAAATATCTTTGCTCTTTCCATGCATCTGTAAGAGCAACTGTTGTTTTCAGTCATTCAACGGGAAAGTGTGCGGTAAGGGCCTCTTCTATTTTTGTGGTAGACTCCACAACAAATAAAGAACGTCTCTCTGGCTCCTTGGAACCCAAACTGCAAGGTTTTGAGAACTGCTGTGCAATGGCAAAACTAGTTGCTTGATTTGGGACCAGTGCCCAGACCACATTTAAGGGAGTTGACCCAGGTCCTGGGTGATCAATGATCCCTTTGCTCTTGGTCATGATGTGCCTCTCTAGTTAACTACCTTACCACGTGGGGTAAAATAGAGGTAAGAGTGGCAGAATGCCTAGGATATGGGCTGCTCTTCTCTGTGAACACAAAGGTTAAATCTAACCTCTTATCCACGATTCAACAAGCAAATACACTCGAAATTTTTAGCACGTGCCTGCTTCATTGTAAATGCTCAAAAATGGTAGTCATTATTCTTAGCATCTGGGGACATATGCATCTTATATTTAATAACCATAAATAACTAGCATTTGCATTGGACTTTAACCTTTTCTTTTCATGGAGCTGGGACTCTTTCCTTCCCTTCATTTTGCATTTAAAATTCATTTTTAGGTGCTGGTTGTTTTGCAAAGACATGAAATGTTTAGTATTGAAAACTGTAAAAATATATGTCTTATAATAAAAAAAATCTATAATCCTACCTCTCAGAGAAAACTATTATTAACATGTGGGTATGAAACTTTAAGCACTATATTCTATACATGCATAAACCTTTAAAAATTTTTTTTTTCTTAAAGATTTTATTTATTTATTTGACAGAGAGAGATCACAAGTAGGCAGAGAGGCAGGCAGAGAGAGAGAGAGAGAGAGAGAGGAAAGCAGGCTCTCCGCTCAGCAGAGAGCCCGATGCGGGACTCGATCCCAGGATCCTGGGATCATGACCTGAGCCGAAGGCAGCGGCTTAACCCACTGAGCCAAAGTGGGAATTGATTATGCAAGTTGGTTTAGATACTACATTTTCATTTGTATTTAAAACAGTTTTCTTTAAAAATATGTATTTATTTTCATTGCAGTCTTTGCTAGCTGAATTATATTCCTTTGTGTGGATTTTCCATAATTTGACAAATTTTCTGTTTTTGCATATACTAGTTGTTTCTAATTTTTCATAACTGTAAGATGCTATAATGAATAGTATCCTTGTGGCTAAGCAGGATTTCGGGGTTAATATACACATATTAGTATATTTTGTTGCATAACAAATTATCTTAAACTTAGCTTAAAACAACATACTTTCATGATAGCAATTGCTGTGGGTCAAGAGTCTGGATGCCACTTATCTGATCCATCATTAAGGCACCAATCAAGGTGTCAAGCACCAATGGGGATTGTGATCTCACTTGAGGCCATACTGGGAGGCATCCACATGCAAACAAACTCTGGTTGTTAGAAGAATCCATCTCCTTGCAGCAGATGGACCAAAAACCCTTATTTGTTATAGGCTAGAGGGTGCGGTGCCTTCACCTCCTAGAGGTAGCTGAAAATTCACTGCCAGGTGGCCTCCTAACAGAGGCTGCTCCAACATGGTAGTTTGCTACTTCAAGCCAACAAGAGAAACTTACACCAGCAAGACAAGTGTTAAAATCTTATGTAACATAATCATGTAATCATGTGTATCTTCCCCCCTCCCCTTTCTGTATTCATTCTATTGGCTGGCATAAGTTACACGTCCCATGATACTGCGGGGGAGGGCATGACATAAGGACATGAACACCCAGAAGCAGAGTCATGGGGGCCATTCTAACACTCTGTCCACAATAATACATGTTTAAAAGTTTTGATGAATATAACGAAACTGCAAATGTATCTATTAGCAAAGAATTAGTGTGACCTTTTCCCTATAACATTGACTAATTTGAAAAAATAAATTACCATTTTTATTTAATATATTTGTTTATAATTGAAAATAAGTGTATATTCCCATGTTCCTTGGTTATGTGTACATTTCTCTTTTGAGAATTGCCTTACATGTCCCCTGGATAGAGTATTAGCATTTTTTATTGTTACATTTTTTGCCAGGATTTTTCTCCCATATGTCTGTTGGTTCTTGTGGTTTATTTTATTTTATTTTTTTGAGAAAATATTTAGGAATATGACTTATTTTATCTTATTATAGTCTTTACCTTATTGGTAGCCTCATTACCATCACCAAGAGTGTTTTCCTGCATAAGGATCACATAAATATTCCAAAAATATATTTAAAAAAAATTTAATAAGGTAATCTCATGATTATTTTTATTTATACTTAAATTATCTGATATTGATTTGTTATATAATAGGAAATAGGTTTATTATTATAATTATTCTTGTTATTTGCCACAAATCATTGGTAAATTTCTAGAAACTCATTAAGTCTAAAAATCCTGAGGGATTAAGGAGTTTAAGAGCTTAAAGAATTTTCAGGATCAGGAGGGGCGTCCAGAACAGATACTTATTTAGAAAATGGGAGCTTAAATAACTCCTTGTGGTATCTGTCTTCTATACATACTTTAAGGTCCCTATAGTACCTTACTATATAGTACCTTATAGTACCTATAGTACCTTACTTACCCTATAGTACCTGTGAGTTTACTTTTTGTTTGTGAACATAGCAGAGAGATGCTGCAATAAATCCCAGGGTAAACACTGTGAGGTCAATGTGAAAAAGTATGGAAGAACATCCACTGGTCCTTGCTTTCCTGGTGTGGCAGAATCTGCTAACTCTTCTGCAAAGCAAACTCTCCCCTTCTTCCTCTTAATAATAAAACCTCTTGTGTTGTAACAGGACTCACGAACGTCCATTTATAGTTCACATTTCCCAACTTCCTTTGCAGCCATTCATGGCCATATGATGAAGATTAGGCCAATGGGATGCAAGTGAAAGTGATGTGTACAATTTCCTGGTCACATATTTGAAGAGACTTTTTCTTGACTCTTTTCCTTTTCTTGCTGGAATGCGCATGTGCAAGAGATTCAGCTTTGTCCATAAAGAAAAAGGCAACCATGCAAGGCTGTGGCTCCCAACGTGTGGTCTCCAAAACGTCAGCATCAATATCTCATAAGAACTTGTTAGAAATGCAGAGTCTTGGATCCCACCCTGACCAATGAATCAGAAACTTTGGAGTGGGCTCAGAAAGCCCTCCAGGTGATTCCGATGCCCTAAAGCAGGGACTGACAAACTATGGCCATGGGCCAAAATCACTGGGGGGCCTGATTTTGTACAGCTGGTGAGCTAAGAATGGTTTCCATGTTTTTAAAGAGTTGCCACAACAACAACAACAAATAAAAACAAAGAATATTTAATTGACACTCTCTGTGGACTGCAAAGATGAAGATATTCGTTATATGGTAAAGAAAAACTTTACCAACCTCTGCATTGACGTTTGAGAACTCTTGCCACAGGGACTGCTAAATCAATGAGATAGAAGGAACTTGGAGTCATGTAATTTTGTGGAGCACATTTTGTAGCACACTCTGTCAATCTGGCCAGCTCATCTCAGTACTGCTCAGCAAAGGAAAAATAAACTCTGGCATATGTAAGCCATAATTATGTGAGGTCTCATTGCTACAGTGACTGAGCCCATACCCTAACTAATGGAATAGGTTAGAAGAAGCTGCTAGGTAATACGATGATCTCTCTTTCCACACCTCACTGTTAGCCAGGGGCCTGTTATTTGCTTTTAGTGTCTCACATCACATCTTTCCTGGTGGCTTTTTTTTTTTTTTAAAGATTCAGATGTTGGGTTCACCTAGCCATCTTCCACACAACTTGAGTCCCAAAGGCTTCAGAAAAATTCACCATCAAGTTCAATCTGCCTGGATGATGACACAAATGTATTTCGCTGAAATCATTTCTTCAGAATAATCAGTAACCTCATAATCAGCAATCATGTGCCTACATCTCCCTATTCCGGTATATTGGTTTAGAATGCTTGGTGTGTCTGCACTGACCAAACCACCATGACCCCTTCTCTGGCTGATGTAAACAGACTCACCCTTGTTGGAAAAAAATACATGGAGTGGCATTAGCTTTTAATAGATAGGATTTAATGGTGATATCTGCAGCTGTTGGCTGTGGGATTTCTTTTTAAGAGGACAGTTATGATTTAGGCCAGACACATAAGACTATTGCAATTAGGGAGGTAAGTAAAAAGGCGTAAATGACCTTGTAAGGAGAGGAGTCTGTGTTCCCAGCTGTGCTCCCATTGCCGGCTAAAGCGTCCTGTCTAGATCAGGAGATGGTACAACGGAGCCTCTGCCTCAGGAAGCATACCAGAGGGGAAGGAAGGGAAAGAGCGGTTGAATTACAAAGTTCAGTGGGCAAATACAGCTCTTCTCTGTCTCTCTGGAAATGTATAAGCTAACCAGCAAGCCAGGTGGTAAAGCCCGATATCCGGCGGGAGCGCTGGGTCCCAAGGTAAGGCGCCACGCACAGAAGCAGAGCTCAGATTTGGGGCCATCCGTCCGGGTGTGTGTGTGTGGGCAGAGGAAGACGGTTGGGTTTGCAGGGAGAGGCAATGGCTTCGCAGCACTTCATAAGCGCAGTTGTGACCACAGGCTCGCTCGTGTCATTTTGTGTGCAGTAATGAAGCCTGACGAGAGGTCTCCTGCTTGCCGATAGCCGGCTGTTGTCCTAAAAATGCAAACCATCGCCTCAGGCCATGGAATCGGGAACAGGCAGAGGACAGAGGCTCCGGCTGGGCGCCCCACTGCTAGCTCTCCCTTCAGCACTCCCGACTTGGACAGAGAAAGCTGGTCTTTACCCTTGTACATAAGGACACAGAAGAAAGGGATTTTTTTTTTAAGGTGTCCCAGAGGCCGATGGTTTTAATCCTGACTTTTTGCTGAGCAGATATTAAAGATGGGGGAGGGGGAATGCCTATGACCAATCCTCGCGTCCCCGTGTGTTTTCTCATGCAAAATAAGCTTTTTGAACTTGAAAGCTGCATTTTCGCCTAGTTCCCCAGTGCGCCCCGCACTCCCCCTCCCGGTCCCCCTTCCACCTCTATCCTCTTTGTTTTCTCCATAGAGTGGGCAAATCAGTAGGAGCCTCACTCGGCAAGTCTTTTAACGATGGCTCATTAATAATCGATGGGCCTGGCGAACGCAGGAGTTCACAGCTCCGGGGCGGGCCAGCCGCAGACCCCGCGCCCACGACAGAAACCCCGGCCTGGAGGAAGCCCCTGGGCCTGGACGAAGGCCCGCGCGGCAGAGCGCAGCTCTGGGGGCTGGACAGAGCCCCCAGAGCGGCGGAAATCAGGGCAGGGTCCTGAGCTGCTTGCCTGGGCCGGGGTTTAGCCCCTTCTGTAGTATTTGTTTGTTGTCTGTTTTTGTTTTGAAATGCTGCCTTCCCGCTTCCCCAGCAAGCTGATGGTCCTAAGGCTGCAAACACTTCCTTGACTTGGGGAAAGGCAAGTTTTGAGTCATAACTTGTCCTCCATTGGCTCTGAGGGTCTTTGTAGCCCACCGCTCACATTTCTGAAATCCTCCTCCTTCCTCTTGTCAGTCTCCTTGGAAGCAAACCCCAAAGCTGGAAGGAAAAAAAAACAAAAAACAAAAAACAAAAAATCCCGCATGCTGTTTCCTTGTGTTTTTAGGCATCTATTATTTCGATGGAATTCTTGACAGACAATAAAAGATTAAAAAAAAAAAAAACTGTCGATTTTTGCTGTCAAGGAAACAAGCTGTTCTCCCCATTTAAAGCTCCCTTGGTAAACCTGGTGGAAACTTTATTAAGAATTGATGAATATAGTCAGTCTCTCACAGAAGTCACCTGGAGTTGTTTCTAGAACTAAAATATGCCACAGCAGAGCTTGAATCCCTGATAGTAAATCCCATCTCCCATGAATGACCTTGGTGTTCTGACAGGCCTGGTGGAAGGGGCTGACCTAGGCTGGGCTTTCCCACTGAGGAGGCCATTGTGATGCACCAGCACCTCACACCTGTGTAGCACTTTCTGGTTGGAGAGGCTTCAGATGAACTACAAAAATCGCTTCCCCATAAGCCAGCAGTAGGTGCAGATCAGGTGGGGGCACAGGGAGGTTATGGGCAGACCGCCCACCTGCTGCCCTGGTGGGGGGCGGGGTTCAAGTACCATAGCACTGTAACCCCTTCTCAGTACTTTTGTCTTCCGTTGCACCTTTTTCTCCTTCTTCACTATTACTTATCTGTTCATTGCTTTCCTTAAAATTCTGCCTGCCAGTGAAATTGGGCAGGTAGTCCGGGTCCTTCTCCATCTGTGTTTATATCCCTATGGCCTCTACCTCTTCTTGGTGAAGAGCCAGTGTATCCCACGAACCACTCTGATTTCAGTATGACTTTAATCAACTTGAATCGTGACCACATTGGTAGCTCTCTGTGGTTTGCACAGCGCTTTTATTTATTTATTTATTTATTTTAATGATTTTATTTATTTGACAGAGATCACAAGTAGGCAGAGAGGCCAGCAGAGAGAGAGGGAAGCAGGCTCCAATCCCCAGGACCCTGGGACCATGACCTGAGCTTTAAGCAGAGGCTTTAACCCACTGAGCCACCCAGGTGCCCCTGCACAGCGCTTTTAAAGTGGTTCTCTTAATAGGCCCTGACAAAGGTAATATCTGGACCCACAAAATGGACCCACAAAATGGTGTGAGCACCCCAGTAGCCTGGCCCATATCACAAATCTAAACCCCGGCCAGCCTACTCTTAGTGGAAACATTTCACTGTCAGGGAAACCTACCACCCACCAGTCGCAATCCTCCAACTCAGCTCTAGCTAGCTTAACTTGCCCTAGAAAATAGGCCCTGCTAGCCCAATAAGGAAATCCCTGGCCTCCTCGTCAGTCAGGCCTGTATCCATGCTGCTGCTTCTAACGTGCTCAGTGAAACTTGTTCTTGCTCAAAAATCCCTCTGCTTGTGAGGCAATGAGCTCCTCCAATCTGTGGTGCATTGCCGTCCCCTGAATAAAAGGTATCAGGCTTGTTATTAAATCACATGACTTTTGTCATTTGACAACCTTCACAGCAAACCTGTGAAGTAGGGATTTTTCACCTCATTCTCAGGTAAGGCAGCTCAAGCAAGTTCAGACTTTGTTCTTGGCCCTTTGTCCTGCTGCTAGCCCACCCGGACCCAGGCACCTGCTTGGCAACTAGGATATGTTCAAAGATGCAAAAGCTTATCCTCCATTTCTAGGAAGCCTGTAAACCAGCAGTTAAGCTGTGGTATGTACACAAAAAATCATAACTCAAGATAGGATTGTATTCCTCTGGAAAGAATCTGAGCAAAATACTGTATCATCTCTGAGTAGGAACACAGTCCTTTTTTTTTTTTTTTTTTTAATACTATTTGTTTATTTGAAAGAGAGAGTGAGGGGAGGGAGAAGGGGAAGGGGAGGGAGAAGTAGATTCCCTGCTGAGCAGGAAGCCCAACGTGGGGCTAGATCCCAAGACTCTGGGATCATGACCTGAGCGAAGGAGGATATTTAACCAACTGAGCCACCCAGGTGCCCCTGTAGAGATTCCTTTTAATGGAGGGAACATGTAGAGTGGTTGGTTAAAGTCATGGTCCTTGTGACCACAGGAACTTGGACTGAATCGGCTTCACTATTTGCTGGGTGTCATGGGACAGACTGACATGGGACATGGGACAGATTATTTAACCTCTGTAAGTTTTAGATTCCTCATCTGTAAAACTAGGTTAGTTATACTTACTGCATTTCCATGGGGATTAAATGAGGTAATCCATGCAACTCCCTGGGCCAAGCGCAGAGTGAAGACTCGATAAATGGTGGCAATTATTGGAATACTCTCTATGCTTGGGATTTTGACAGCTCGAGATGGGGCAGATGATGACATTTCTTTCTTTTCTTTTCTTTTTTTTTTTTCTAAGTGTGATGGAAGGAATTTTAAGAAGGGGTGAGCAGGTTGTATTTACATTTTATATAAATCACTTTCTGACATTTTCTGCTTCATAGTCCTAAAATTGCACTGTGTAGTACAAGTCCCTCAAAAAGAAGGTAATTACCAACATAATTTACCATTTGACCAGTACTTTACAAAGCGCTCCCAGCCCTTCTCTACAACAATTTAGATAGAGAGTGTTTTCTCCTACTCACAGAGGAGAAAATAGGAGGCCCAGAGGTAAAACAACTTGGTTTTGGTCACATCTAGCCAGACCAGATTCCTTCCTTTTTCTGATTTTTGCTCAAAACTTCTTTCCTTGACACCATTTTGTGTCTGTGTCTCTTACTTTTGCCTGACACTTAACAGTCTACTATGCATCGCTTTGAGCACATTATACCTTTTAAGTCAATTCACCTGTACTGCATGTCTTTGAAGTAGGGACTTTCATTATCCTACTGATAAAGGAATTGAGGACAGAGAAGGCAAGTAACTTGCCCAAGGTTTCACAGTCTGTGCTGGACACCTGCTTGGTACTGTTCCCACGAAATTGTACATCTCCTAGTTGTATGCTCTGTGACCTCCAGTTTCTCTTCTGTGATGCTTTCTACCTTATTCCAACAAGAATAAGAACTAGCCTGAGGTGAACAGGACATCACTAAGTGGCTACAATACCAGGCCAAGAGATGTGGGCAGTGAGAATCTGAGTTGATCTGTTGCCCACCTTCCAGGCTCCCTTTGACCAGGACAGATGTGGCTTGGTTGAGAGGCTGTACAAGTAAAGGCACTGGGGCGGCTAGGGTGGGGAGAACATGGTATTCAAAATAAACAGACTAGAATGAAGACCAGTACAGCCACACTTGCTCTTCTGGAACCCTAAGCAGATCACTGACATTTTGAGAGGGGTCATAATTGTTATGTCTGAAAAAAATCCTGGCAGTAATATGAGCACTTGTTTCCACCTGCCTCACACATTGTTCTCAGGATAAAATAAAGTGGTGCATGAATATGCAATGGGAAGACTCTAAAGTGTATATAAATATGAAGAAAACTCTTTTTAATATCAAATAAAATCCTGATTTGTCTCCTTGTCTGGAGTGACTAGTGGAAATGATTTGTTTCTGTAATTGAACCCAGATTAGGTCTCTGGACACCAACTTTCTTTTACCTCACCTTGATTTTTTTTATCCATTGAATTATTCTCAATTCCATCTAAGTAGACTTTTAATGATTACATCACAGTCCTTGTCTTGGGAGAGAATCTGAATCCATGGGTCTCGCCAGCTTAACACCTTTGTCCAAAGAACAAGGAGGAGACACTCCCCTGGTTTGTAGCATTAATTGTTAACTATAGTCAATGCCACCCCTTCATCAGGTTAGGATAGAGAAGGAGGTCACATTTATTTTGTTATTCAAATGATATTAACTGTATGTCATCCAATTTCCTCTTTCCCTGTGGTGTTCATGAGAAAACTAAGACATCTAGGAACCTGCTCAGTCCAAAGAGCTCCATAAATATATCACTTTACAAAGGACGAAATTCCAACATCTGGTCAAATTGCAGAAGAGCCCCTTTCTCTGCTGCTGTTGCTTCCATCATCAGCAAACCCTACAAGTTTAGAAGCTGATATCCTGACTATAGACAGGCTGCTCTGCCAAGACCATCATGGGGTCACTGGTGGTTTCTCCACATGAGGATCAGGGAAGAGGGGAGTAGAGCTTACCCAAGGAGGCCAGAGCCTCCAGGGTTAAAGCCCTGTGCAAGCAGCAATCTAAGTTCTCAAACCCACAGCCCTGCTCTGGGGATGCACTGGCTCCAGAGTGACCATCAGAAGGCAATTGAGTCTTGGCCACTCTCCTCCTCTCCAGCGATCCTGACGCTAGAGTTGGGTCAGCAGTTACGCACTCTCCTTTCCTCCTCAGGGTTCCTTTTGTTTCTCCTGCAGGCAGCCTCTGTTGGACTCACCTTAGTCCAGGGGGTCATCAAACTATAGCCAACAGGACCACATCCAGCCCGCTACTGTTTTTGTAAATAAAGTTTTATTGGAACACAACCATGCTCATTGGTTTGCATAGCTTCCATGGCTGCTTTCACACAGTAGAGTGGAGGACCTGTGTTGACACTCTGTGGACTACAGAGCCTAGAATATTCACTACCTGGCCCTTTGTGGTAAAAATGTGTTCAGACACCTGTGACCATCCAAAATGCTAGAATGATATTGATTATCAAAGTAAAACATTCTTGGTCCTGTTTATCATTCTCCTGTAGGGTTCTGGATCAAATAAATGGATGGATGTAAACGAATGTATGTGTGAAGGGTAGTGCCAATCTTCAAAGCAGCTTCATGCCAAGTTGTTGTCAAACTACCCCCCAACAATTCTTTCATATTCTTTCCCCAGAGCAATGTTTCCCCCTTCCCCCGCCAGAACAAAGAAGATGAGCTCTGAGTTGATCTGATAGCTCCACTTCCAGAAATAGAAATAGGTAGCAAGTTTTAAATAGAGCACAGTCTGACTCATCAGTATCCCAAACACACTCCCAAGGATAAGGAAGTGCTATCATAGGGAATAGCCAATGGCTTCTCAAAATAAGTAAGTGCTAGTACTCATAGTACTAGTAGTCATTTCAGGTGACTTTTGGACGGTCAAAAGATAAAGAGACAGGAAATCAATCTTTGAAAGATTTTTGTGAAAAGTAATTTTTATATTGAAAACCATCCATGAGAAAAGCACTCGAGTCATGTTGACCCAACTAATTAAAAATGAGAAGATTCACAATGTAGTTTGGCTTTTCCTCTCTCTCTCTCCAAGAGACTTGTTGTACAACAGCCTGAGCTAAACATGCGGTGTCAATCTTATCTTTTACATTTCCTGGGTGTTTTCTCCTGAGATCATGGCAACAACCTTGTCATTATTTTAAATATTTTTGCCTGTAAATTTCAGAATACTTGATCTGATTTTAATAAGACCCATGTGTGAAATCCTTTTTTTTTTTTTTTTCATCTATCATTCCGATTCTTTCTGCTCTTTAGTACAGCACAGCTTGGTAGCACTAGGTACGTCTTGTTGAAAGTATGTCCATAAATATGTCCCTTGCAGCATGGAACAGCTTGTTAAATTGGCAGTCCTCAGCAGTTTGCCTAGAAAAGTTTGCCTCACTTGCGATAGTCCAAATGTAGGGCAGAACACAGCGTAACTTTTTATCTAATTTTACCAATTGACATATTCTTCAAATTTTTAACTACCTCGTGTCTTTTCCTTGCAGTGCCAACACCTGACTTGAAAGTGGCTAAATGTTCTCACAATTGCCAAATGTGGATAGGGAAATTACCTTTTATTATTGGAGATTAATTTGGGGGAAATTAAAGAAAATAATACTGTAATTTCAAACAGGATGCTGAATCCCCGGTGGGAAATACATCCTGATAGGCTGAGGCCAGAGATTTCTATTCCTGAGGTGGGATCGGTGCTATTCTTCATTGTGACAAGGGTGGGGCTTGCTGATTTTAATCTTTCAAGTTTTGTGGATACACCGCCATGATATATGATACTTAATGATACCCCATTACTGATACTGGTATATGCTGGTATTTCATTCATATACTCTGATTTTCATCTTCTCTAGTTTGGATCCTGTTAGAACTTGGAGTGACAAATAGAGAAGGACTTTGACCCCACACTTTAACGTCACAAGGATGAGCCTTCAATGCCCAGCCCTTTGCCTTCACTTTTATAAGAGGAGGCCATGTTCTCTTCCTCCCTAGGTCTCTAGACTATGGGCGGGCAGCATCACTTATGTTTTCAGGCCTCAGAACACTGGAAAAACCTCCCTTGTCAGCCTGTAATTACACTATTTAAAATTTGCCAAATCTATTCCTTGGGGGAACCAGCACAACAAGACAAGACAAAACAAAACACATATCTGAATATGGCATCGGTGAAGGGACTTGGGGCTTAGGAGAGAGCACAGCGCAATGGCTGTGTTCAGTGACCCTGTTTTGGTGGCCACACCCTCCAGATGGCTCTAAATGCTTTTGGGGAAGTGGACTGAAGAGAAGGAATTTTCCATGCTTAGTTCCTGTCCATATACTTTCTCACTCAGTAGGAGATTTGCCTATTTATGAAGAACCTGTTAGAGAATATTATTTTAGGAGCAGTTCTTAAAGAGATCCTTTTTAGAAATCCGAAGTAGACTTTTTAGAAATGACACCCACCTTTCCACCTTCTTCCTACACATACTATCCCAACTGCAGGTGAGGAAGGACCACTGCATTTAGATCATTTTAGTTTTACTGAGATTATATGAGACACATAACCACCTTTGAATTTCAGGGAGGAGAATTTGTATTCCACACCTCTCTCAAGAGTAAGGGACAGAATTTGAAGCTCTTAGTACTTCTCAAAAGTACTTCTCAAAAAAAGTACCTTCTCAAAAGGGAGTTTGAGTCCCCCCTCTTTCAGAATCATGTTGGGTACATGTTACAGGTGCACATTACTGGGATTAGCTTTTACTCACCAAATCAGAGTTGCTAAGGTACTAAGTAGGTAGTTCTGATACACATGAAAAATCTGACACCATCACATCCATTGCCTTGCATGTAGTTGGTGTTCAATACATTTTTTTGGTGAAATGAATAAAAAATTTTCCCAGGAAATTTAAAACACTATTCAAATATAGTACTTTTTAAAAAAATGGAATGTCTTTCAGGCTTTGTGTTGATTTAACCATGTTAAAACCGTGACCAAAGACATTCTAAATTGTGGAACTATGGTTGATAATTGAAAGAGAAAATCTCCTGGCATCTTGAAGAATATTTTCTAATACTCTTGGAGGGGCCTGTAAAGCACATTTAAAATAGCTATCCTGGATCACTTTACTTTTTTTTTTTTTAATTAGAAAAATTTAATTATTGCCAAAAGCTATTTGCTGGAATTGTATAAAAAATGTTTACAGATGCCTTAGGAAGAAAACAGCAGAATGTGGAACTAATTGTGTTGATTCAAGATAATTATGAAACACAAATGACCATTACTTACAACAAGTCCCCTGACAACTAAGGGTTGACTCCAGGGATCAAGCTCAAATAAAGAAAAAAATAATAATAATGATAATAAAAGAGGGGTGATATATTTATGTGGTAATAATCAAACTAGAAAAGGTGCTCTATTCCCAAATTAATAAAGGTCTTTAGTGACATTTCAGGATTTCAGTTCCACAAGCCATATTTTTACTAAGTAAAGCTGCGTCCACCTCCTAATTTCAAAGGAGTACCTTGTTTTTAAAAATCTTGAATTTCTATCACATTGACTCTTGGGAATAAGAGGTGAATTTTTTCCATTTTCCGACTTCCCCTTATGGTGGAAAATGACATATTTGGGTATGGATTGTTTTCATTTCTTTTCTATCTTTGATTGTCAGTGAGATTTCATGCCAGAATTGCAAGTAGAAGCCTAGAAGAGACCTTCTGGATCCTACAAGTTATCTTGGCACAAAAGACCTGAGCAACTCTAATGTAATTTAGATGATCATCACAGTATTTGCAGGCTATTCCCAACCTATGTGGACCTCTTGTTCTATTGTGATTTGATCATGCTCTATTTAGACTAAAAGGTAGAATTAAAAACATAGAAAAGGCCAAAAACTTCTAGTGGGAATCCCACCGATAAGAAATGTTAGGGGGCCAAACATGATTTTGAACAGTAGCATCTGGAAGACAGAATTTAACACCTTTGTGGGAAAATAGTTAGGCTTCAGTTTCACTTATTAAACTAAAAGAGAAGCTGTAAATCAACATGTAAATCCCCAGACCAATCCTGTCTAATAGAAGTAGAAGGTGAGCCACAGATGTCATTTAAAACTTACTACTACCTACTTCAAAAAAAGTGGAAACAGGTGAAAGTAATTTAATAACATTTTATTTAACCCATTATTTCCAGAATATCATTTTAACATTTAATGAATATAAAAATTATTAATGGGATTTGACATTCTTTTATCAGACTAGGTCTCCACATCTCCATTTGAATCAGCCATATTTCAAGTGTTCAGTGGCCACATGTGTGTAGTGGCTGCCATATTGGACAGTTTAGCTCTGGACTGTTAATCCTCCATCGGCATATGAGTTCTCTGAGAGGGACTCTTTTGAAGGATGAATTATTTCAAATGCTGTAAAATGTTTTCATTTCTATGTGTTCTTGATACTTCAAACTATGAATATATATGGGTGAATGGCTAGAAGGAGTGAGAGTGAAATCTGCTTCATGTTCATACATGTGAAGGCTACTCTTGGGTTTGCCCAGGCTGCCAAGGCTGAGCTTTTCTAGAACTATGACTTGTCCAGTTGCCTAGGTTGGGCTGCCAGACACTGCAGTTTGCAATATGCTATGGATCTGTTGGTGCGCTAGACTATTGGATATTACCTTAAGATGTCTTTACTCTCTGCTAGTGGCTCTCTCACTCCAGCTTGCTATCTAGCAGCAGCTTTTGTCTCCTCTGCCGAAGATGCTAAGCCAGTGGACTGGTCCCATTCTAGGCTCTCACTGTTGGCTGGTAACTGACAGATGTCTCAAGAAGGCAGACATGATGCTCATGGTAAATATGTCTTATAGCCAGAGTGACGGTTGAGCAACACAACTCATTGTTTAGACTTAATCTCAATCTGGAGTGTGCCACATCAATAATGTATTATTGCCCTAGAAACTTAGCAGTTTTCTTAGACTGTTTAAGTTTCTTTCTGGATTTTAAGTTCAAAAAGTTGTTAATTATATATCTTAGTTCATGACACCATATCATTAGTTTGTATAGGCTTCTCTCAACCAAATGGCTGACTCACTTGTATGCCATCTGTCTATCTCTCTATCGTTTATCCATCAATCTATCTCATTTAATCCCCTGTTCTCAATTTCTCACTGCCATTCTTGTTCTTCTTCCTATCACAAGCAGTCATATTATTGTGTTTGATGGTATCTTTTTGTTTTTGTATATTTTTATAAGACATTTTTTCATGCATTCTAGTTTATATGAATATTATTATGTTAGACAGATCATTCTATTTTCTTTTTTATCATTATGGCCTATTGTTTCTAAGATATATCCATATAGCTATGTAAACATCCAGCTATTTGTTTCTAATTGCTGCAGAATACTTTATAATTGGCATTCACTATGTTTTACCTGTCCACCAGTGATGGAGTTCATGATTGCTTCCCACCACTATAAACAACATTGTGATAAATATCATGGGAGATGACCTCCACTGTATAAAAGTATTTTTGAGAATTGTATCCAAAGAAGAATCCTTTTTGTCATAAGGAACATTTAATTTAACTAAGTACTACTACCAAGTTATTTCCAGAAGGTCAGCACCAGTCTATGCTTAAGCCAGCAGGCAATACACCCGTTTGGCCAATAATGGCATTATTCATTTTTCCAATTTTAATCAATCTAATGAAGTTCTTGAAATTTTTTATGCTATTTTGTCAAAGTGTATGGTAAAACATAAAATTGAGAATTAAAACTAGGTGATGAAATCCATTTTTCTATTCCTTTCAAAAACATTTGACTACATGCTGGCTGGTAGGGGACTAGAGGCAATAAAGTCACTTCCAATACTATGCTGAACAATACTCTGTTGAATAAAAGTGGGGATAGTGGGCATCCTTGTTTTGTTGCTGAACTTAGAGGAAAAGTTTTAAGTTTTTCACCATTGAGTATGATATTAGCTGTGAGTTTGTCATAAATGGGTTTTATTATGTTGAGGTGCATTCTCTCTATACCCACTTTGTTGAGAGGTTTTTTGTTTTGTTTTGTTTTGTTTTGTTTAATTATAGATACTGAATTTTGTCAAATGTTTTTTTCTGCATCTGTTGAGAAGGTCATATGGTTTTAATCTTTCCTTTTGTTAATGTGGTGTATCATACTGATTGATTTGCAAATGTTGAGACATCCTTGTATCCCTGAATTAAGTTCCACTTGATCCTGTTATATAATCATTTTAATGCATTGTTGAATTCAGTTTGCTAATATTTTGTGTTAAGGATTGTTGCATCTGTCTTCATAAGGGATATTGGCCTGTAATTTTTGTGGTTTTTGTTTGTTTGTTTGTTTTGTTTTTTGTTTTTTGTCTGGTTTTGATATCAGGGTAATGCTGGCCTTGTAAAATGAGTTTGGAGGTAAAATGAGTTTTTCTCTTCAATTCTTTGGAAGATTTTGAAAAGGGTAGTTGTTAAATCCTTGAATTTTTGGTAGAATTCACTAGTCTGATCCTGGACTTTTGTTTGTTGAGAGGCTTTTGATTACCAGTTCAATCTTCTTACAAATAATCAACCTATTCAATTTATTTTTATTTCTTCCTGGCTCAGTGTTAGAAGATTGTGTTTTTAGGAATTTGTCCATTTCTTCTAGGTTGTCCAGTTTGTTGGCATATAATTGTTTGCTTATGATTCTTTGTATTTCTGTGATATCAATTGTAATTTCTCCTCTTTCATTTTGATTTTATTTATTTGAGCCCTCTGTCTTTTTCTCTTGGCGAGTCTATCTAAAGGTTTATCAATTTAGTTTATCTTTTCAAAGAACTAGATTTTAGTTTTATTGATTCTTTCTGTTATCTTTTTAGTCTCTTTATTTCCATTCTGATTTTTATTATTTCCTTCCTTCTACTAACTTTGGGCTTCACTTATTCTTCTTTTTCTAGTTCCTTTAGGTGTAGATTTAGATTATTTTAGAATTCTCTTATTTCTTGAGCTAGTCTTATACTGCTATGAACTTCCCTCTTAGAACCACTTTTGCTGTATGACATACCCATAGATTTTGGTATGTCATTTATCTATTTTCACTTGTTTCTAAATACTTTTAAATTTCGGCTTTGATTTCTTTGATGACCCAGTGACTGTGCAGTAGCATGTTGTTTAATCCTCAGGTTTTTGTATTGTTTTCAGTTTTCTTCTTTTTTTACTTAGGTCTGTTAATATTTGGTTTATATATTTTGATGCCCCTATGTTGGGTGCATATATATTTATAAATATTGTATTTTCTTTCTAGATTGGCCCCTTTATCATTATGTAATGCCATTCTTTTTCTTTTATTACAGTCTTTGTTTTAAAGTTTATTTTTTCTGATGTAAGTATAGTTGTATTAGTTTTCATTTTCTTTGCATGGAATATATTTTTCCATCCTTTCACTTCCAGCCTGTGTGTGTCTTTGGCTCTGAAGTGAGTCTCTGGTTGACAGTTCATAGATGAGTCTTGTTTTTTTATGCATTCAGCCATAGACTTTGACTAGAGAATTTAGTCCATTTACATTTAAAGTAGTAAGTGATAGGTATGTACTTACTGACATCTTAAAAAAATTGTTTTCGGGCTATTTTTGTAGTTCCTTTCTGTTCCTTTCTTCCCTTGTGGTATGATGAGTTTTTCCAGTGTTATATTTAGATTTTTTTCTCATTTTCTTTTGAGTATTTACTGTAAGTTTTTGATTTGTGGTTACTCTGAGGTTCACATATAACATTCTATGTATATAGCAGTCTATTTAAGTTGATAGCAACTTAAATTTGAATACATTCCCAAACACTACATTTTTACTCCCCCCTTCATATATTGTTTTTGATATCACATTTTACCTCTTAATCAACAGCCTGGTTTGTTCTTGATATGTTCCTGTTGCTGGGGGTGTGCCAAGACCTGTCGGTGTTCCAAGGGGAGGAATCCCATTTAGCACCTAGTTTCAGGCTGATGAGAAGCCAGACCCTTAGGCAGCAGCTTTTAAAATATGCAAATATATACAGTCCTGTGGGATCAAATTATAAACCCTAATGGCCTCCTGACCAGGAGATCTGGAGGTTAGCCCTGGGTGACAGTTGCAGAAACGGGGGGGGTCCAGATGTGTGTGTAAGCTCCTTTCTGGGAGGAATTGGCCAAAGGAATGTGCCAAAATGGTGTCACTTTGCTTACATTCCCAAGGAGTGCCTCCATAGCTTCTAGATGTACGTGAAAACTGAATTCTGCCTCTTAGGCTGAAGATACAGGATAAATAAATAGCCTTTTCACAGGAAGTCTGGGGTTGTTTCAGTCTGCTGTCTGTGCAGTACCCTGGGGGTGGTGGCCTGCCAAGACCATCTTTCTGATTGTTAAAATCTCTTGAAGTGTAGAAACTCCAGTCCCCTTGGCCACCTGAGCCAGGCAAACAATGGAATCTTCTGTCTGGTTTATGTGGACCTGCTGGCTTTAGTAGGGCAGTTGGAAAGTGTAGGGGTGGGACACACTCACCAACTTCAGAAAAGGCAGTGGGAAAATGTCTTGATTGTCTTGACAGGCCTGGGAACTTCAGCAATGCTGCATGAGAGTACTGTGGGTATATGTTTGCCTCAGAATAGAGCCTGAAGAATGCCATGGCTGCTCCTGTTTGCCAGCCCCAGACATGACACAAGGTAAGTGTTGCAACTGCCCATGCTCACTGACTTTAGTAAGCAACTGTGAGAATGATATGATCATTGGTGATCACTTGCTCTAGCCCGGGAGTAGGGCAGCACTATGACTGCCTCCACTCTCTGGCCTTGGCAAGGCAGCAAGACAGTGTCATGTCCACTCACCCTTTCCTGACTCAGTGAGGCTACGGGAGGTTGCTGTGCCTGAAGACACCACTAGCACTAGTGGGGTAGGTGGGAAGAACACAAATGGCATCCACCAGTGCTTCCATCTCTGGAGACCACTCCAACTATCCCTTTCCCCTGCAGCAGATTGCTCCAGATCCAAAAATGAATCTCCTTTATGTACAGTTGAGGCATTTTTTCCAAGCTTTTTTTCAAGTCAGTGCTTTTCACTAGATCCTAGGGCTAGTGAGACTGCCCACAAGTATTTTAATTAGAAACTCTTAGTTTCTTAGAGCACTTTGGATCTTTTGGACATCAGCCCCATTGATTTTCTAAGCTAGACATTTTGGGGGGCATATCTCCCTAGGGTTCTGGTGTCTGTTTGGGGGGATCCTCCCCTCATTTCTCTGGGATAAGTGCCAGACTTGTGAGATCTCTCTTTACGGAGGCAGAGTGTGGGATTTTTGTGAGCGTTTGTCTCTACTTCTCCTAGTCATCTTAATGTAGTTCTTTTATCCTTTGTTGTGGAGAAGCAGTTCCACTAGTTTTCAGAGGGAAGTGATCAGTATGTAGCTGTAGATTTGATGTGTCCATGGAGTAAGTGAGTTCACCATCTTCTCATTGCTGTCTTCAATCCCACCTCCCATTCATAATTTCAAATAGCTTCCTTATGTCCATGTACTTACAAACTTTCAGTAGGCATTTGTTGGGTGAATTAGTAAATGAACAGCAAAAGAGAGGGCTATATTAACTTGCATGCCATGTAAAGGCAAAAGTGTGTCTGTTATCCTGTAATATGTGTAAGAGTGACTATGAGAAGGTGAGAACAAGATCTAAAGACAGTAAATTAGAGGATCTGTAGAAAATGAAAAAAATATATGTGGCACAGTTTATACACATATTCCTTATATATTTGTTCATAATTAAGTTTATTATAAAATCATTTCAGAATTGATCTTACATAGTTGGTAAACACTATTCTTTGGAGTTTAAGTAAGCCCTTACTATTTGAACAAAAAGCACAAAGTCATTCTATAATTTGTTGCCAGTATGGGATTCATCTTCAGGCACTCACTCAACTGCAAAATCTATTGACAGAGGTGGCTGAAAACTATTCTCAGCCTTCTAGTCCATTCTTTAACACCTTACAAGAGAGTTTGCAGAAAATTCTAAACCTCCCCTTCTGACTTTGGGTCCCTCTCATTCTAGAAGCTGTGATGAGGTGTGTGGTCCTCAAGGCCTAAGCACTGGCCCTGCCCTTCAAAATCAGGCATTAGCTCATCTCCTGCTTAGGGTGCTGGGGGGAACTTCACAGTCAAATGTAGATTGGTTAAAGCTAGTAAGAGTCTAAATACCCATGGGGGTCACAAATAATGTAGCAAGTCAAATTACAGAAGTGATTACCACTGAGTATTCAGGAAGACAGAGTTAGAGCTAAACACATGGGCCAGAGATGTGAGACTTTTACCTACCTTAGTAAAAACAAAGGACCAAAACTACTAAATGGTGCCAGATGTTTGACATTACAGAAAGATGCTGAAGTTAGCAGCACTGAAAGCTTTACTCACAGAGATTGGCAGAATCTGGGGTGAGAAATACAGTTGGCTGAGGGTATGGCTAGTTGTGTTGGGGCCAGAAGCTTCTCACCACCTATTTACCCCCCATATATTTGGGGCAAACCTAGACATACAGCACCTCCATTCAGGCAAACATAGAGAAAGTCAGGATAAGGTTTCTCCACCTGCTTCCCTCCATTGTCTGGTTACTGAGCACCCAGTTTCTCCAGGTTTTCCAGTCTTCATTGGAAAAGTCAAAGAGTCGAGGCTACAGCCAGAACCCAAACAGGAAAGAACAGCATGGGCTGATCTCATCTCTACCTCACTTCTCAGACTGTGGCGCTACACAGGCTGGGACGGATTCTTCCCTTGCCTCATTTCCTCACATCATGAGGAATTAAGGGATAATATGGACTTTCTGCTTTTAAGGGTGAGCCAATACTTTAATTAGATCAGATCCTTTTGACTCTTGTTAAATTAGTAAATGAAAAAGTAGTTGAGCGGCAAATTAATCACATGTAGCAGTCTTGCCCTTTGCCCCTCTAGCAGATACTAGTTAAGGTTTTTAGGGGCAGGGGATGATTTTCATAAACAACTGACCCAAAAAATGTTTCAGGCAAATTCACAGCACATTTAGGACTACTGACATTATAAACTTGTGATTTGGATGATATGTGTAGATTCCAGTTAAAACTAGGCAGTCAGTGGGGTGCCTGGGTGGCTCAGTGGGTTAAAGCCTCTGCCTTCAGCTCAGGTCATGATCCCAGGACCCTGGGATCCAGCCCTGCATCAGGCTCTCTGCTCAGCGGGGAGCCTGCTTCCTCCTCTCTCTCTCTCTGCCTACGAATGATGTCTGTCAAATAAATAAATAAAATTCTTAAAAAAAAAAAGTAGGCAGTCAGTATATTGCATTACATATTGATGTGTGTATCAGTATTACTGAAAATGTATTACACATACAAACACATAAATAAGAGTGGGGCGGTGGGGAGGTAGGGCCTGGAAACCATACCCGGTGCAATCTCTATAGCTTCTACAGAGAGATCTTAAGCAGCAAAATCTTGGTGTTGTTTTGTACAGAAATGGAGAAGAGCATTTTTTTAAAAGATTTTATTTATTTGAGACAGACACACACATGCACAGAGGGGGTGCGAGGGGCAGAGGGAGAACTCGCTGCTGAGCACTGGGCTCTTTCCCCCGGTCCTGGGATCCTGACTTGAGCTGAAGGCAGACACTTAACTGACTGAGCTCCCCAGGTGCCCCAGAAATGGAGAAAAGTATTCAACCATATTTAAGACCAAAAAAAAAAAAAAAAAAAAAGTAGATGGTCAAATGTCTAAACAAGTAAGCAGGTAAGCCAATTGGTTTTAAAATAATTTTTTTGGTTTACTCTTTATTTTCCTTGGGCAGCAAAAGAATCACCACCATCCTCCTCTAACCACCTCACCACACTCTCTTGCCTTATTGTTCTTATGTAAATTTGGTGCGCAATGATAAAGCAGCATCAAGGCACCTCAGTTCATTTGACCCCAAACTCCCTGTTATTCTAAATGCAGTAACAGTTCCTGAAGTGTGTCCTCTGATTGGGATTTTAAAGGAAGGATGTTCCTTTTCCTGGTTTTTGTTTTGTTTTCTTTTTTCTTTTTTTTAATTGTTTGTGTGATACTGCAAAAATATTTAGCCATTTTCAGCTTCAGCGATAGTTTTCCAACTCCAGAATAAATATGGGGTTTTAAGCATTTCTGCTTCAGAATGAAATGAGAAGTGAAAGGCAGTAGCCATTAATTTATAATTAAACTGGTTGGGGAAAGGGAAGCACATGCTAGCAGATTGGTCCTCGGTGACTGATACGCTCCCCGCCGCAGAGCCACCACTGGAGGATGATTTATTATTTTTCCTAATGTTTCTCATTCTCATTTCAGCCGAGAAGGTCACCCACAAAAGACAGAATCCAGAAAAGAGGCGACAGGGTTTGACTTCGGGTGGCTGCCTTTCTTGCCTTTCTTTCCCTGAAATTTTAGTATTTACAGCTTACTCGTCTTAAATTTGACACTCAGCAGACATAAACTGTATTCTTGAGAGGATTAAAGGATTATTCACTCACTAGCTTAATCAGATTAATCAGAGATTTTGAACAAGATATCTAATGCCATTCACAAGATGAGACGTGCGATCCCTGCCTGCTAGTTGAACTTAGCTTGAGCAGACACACACTTATGCACACGTGCACGCATACACATGTGCATGTGTGTACGCACAAACATGTAGACATATGTGCACCGATTTTTAGTTGACACGTTACAATATTCTTATTTAAAAAGACTTACTTTTTAAATCACAATCAATTAGTTTCTGAGGCTTACTTTGCCTAATGACGGAAAGAAAAAAGGAAAGGTTATGTGCCTGTATGTTTTCTAATGTTACTTTGATTTGAATTACTTTATTTGTTATGGGTTGTTTGAATTCACTTTTAGAACTCCCTTTTTAATGCCATATCATTCTTTAAAAGAAAAGAATCTCTGGAACTTTTTGAGGAAAAATTATTTCCATTTGTTTTTTTTGCCTTCATGTGATAATCCTTGAAATCTGAATGTTCTTGACTTAAATTATAGTTCAAGAATAAGAAATATCCTGAAAAGTAGGTCTATTGTTTATTATTAATACTAATATACAATAATAATTATTGTTTTCCATTTCTATTAGGAGCTTAAATTCTAGTCTACATTTATTTTAATAAGCTCCTTTTTTTCTGCAGTAACAAGAGGCAGCAAAGACCCTTTGTACTGCAGACATATTAAACCAGGATTGGGACCAACTGTCCCATTGTAGGAACTCTTATTTTAAAGCAGCCTGAGTTAAGCAGATTTGGTTGGATTTACTTTCATTTGGGTATTATGCTATTTGGGGGATAGACAATGTAATATTGGAAATATTCTCAAAGATAGGAAGAAGCAAAATTAAAATGTGAGCCCTATTCGTCCACTCTATTAATCAAAATCACTTGATCCCGGAACCCCTGAGACCCCTGGGAGCAGAATTTAGATATAGCTCCACATGGGCCTTGTGGTTCAGAAGGCAGTAGATTTTGATGTTCTTGCTTCTCAACTAGAATCTTATTTCTGACAGTTATACAATAATTACAAAATTTTAATTAATCTATATACGACTCATTAATGTTTGGTGGTGATGCTGTCTTTAATATGGAATACCAATGCCTGATATTGAAATTCGTATTGTGTTTCAGCTGTTTCAACGTCCTTTCACAGATTATAGCAACCCCATGAAGTAAAAAAGGCATACCCAGACCTACTCTGTAAGTACAGAGAGAATAAGGGCTTTATCCAAGGTGAAGAAATGAATGAGGACCAAGATCCGAGTCCTGTGAGTCCAAAACAATGCTACTCTTCTGTTGTGCTTGGGCTGTGGTTAGGATGGCACTCCCACCCTGTCCAAAGACTACGTGTGTCTGTGTGTATCTGTGTGTCCGTGTGGGTGTGAGATGTGACACAGATTGGTAAGTTTATAGGTATGGTTTGTAGCAGTGAAATAAAATAAACAAGAGTTCCAACTTAGCAAACACTGGAAACCAAAAGCAGCCAATAAAATTGAACAATGAATTTTGGTCAGTTTCCTGGGCTTTGGAGCTGCAATAAGGTTTTATGGCTGCAGCATAGCCAAAAGTTAGCAAAGGATGAAATCACAAGCTACAATCTCACAGCCTTCGGAGCCTTTGGGACGCTGGCTAAATTTTATAATGGGTACGGTGTGCCAGACACGTTCTCTCCATGAGCTCATTTGACCCTGAGGTAGGTTCCTCATTGTGGTCCCCTTCTTCAGGTGGAGGAACCGTACATGGAGAACTTAAGTGAGGTGCACAAGGTCACAGGGTAACTAAACAGCAGGCAGAGGCTAGAACTGGATGTGGGACATCTATTTCTTATCACCCTGCCCACTTTCCTGCCATCAAATATGCATTTACAGTTCTGGCTGCTTTACAAAATATGATTTCTATGCTGACACCTAATAATCTTCATTATTGCTCTGGGTATGTGTTTGCAGCCCCGTCTTTTACCAGAAATAGTGACGTTTGTGCTAGTTTCATTTCAGTCCTACAAAGCTTTCCAGGCTTAGTACATGCCAGACACATGTGAGATGTGTTCTCGTTCATCTCAGTGAATCCTCACTTGGGAGACTGGAATTGCTTTGCTCATGGCAGAGAGAGGATATGCAACTGGGAGAAAGGGAGCAACCCGTCCAAGGGCTAGGCCAAATAAAAAGGCTGGATTTCCACCCCAGCCTGATTCCATGACCTCGTGGCCTCTCCCTGCACCTGAACATGAAGCCATGGCCTGGGACGCAGGGTGCTGAGCTTCTGATCCTAGCCTTACTAGAAGTGACATAACCAGAACTCAGAATTGAAACAGTCCATGTTTTAGATTTGCAGGATTATCTTCTCTCCAACTGGGGGCCAGGAAGTCTTCTTCTCTCTTAGCACTTTTCATTCACACTAAGTAATCAAACCTAGTTTCCCTTTCCTTTTCCTGGACCTTAGTCATCTTTTTTCACTTTATGAAACCACATTTTTATTTTTAACCAAATGTACTTTATTATTTCTGATTATCTTACTTTCTTTTGGAGGGAGTGAACTGTACTTGGTGATTTGGTTTTCAACGTGCATCTCTATAAATGGTTTTATGCCAAAACTACAGAACAGTGTGATTACAAAGATCCAGATCATCTGTTTAACTAAGTAGAGGTAATTCCACTCCCTTTCTTATCTATGCTGTGTAGAAAAATGATAAACATTGGGGAGAATGATGATTTTTTTTTTTAAATCCATGTGCTTAGTTATTTGAGACTATGTTCAGGCACCAGGGATTATTTTAGATAGGCATGACTAATTTTTTTCTTGTTTGTGTTTTTTAACTACCATTTGCAAACTATCTTAAGTATAGCGAGCACACGAGCCTATCAAATCCATACATTTCCTGTACACACCCACATCCTCACACAGCGTTATGGGCACACATTTCCTCATGCCCCAAAGTGGGGGAAAAAAAAAAGCTGGTTTAAGAATAGGAGTGTATCATAAACTTCGCCTCTGAAAAAACATTTGCATTGGATTAAAACCACACTAAATTTCTTCCTCTAAAAATATTTGCTAGTAACTTTATTCTGTTAAGAACAGTTGTTTTAGTTCACAGAAAAAGTAAATAAAGCCATACCATCATGGAAGTGATGGGTTTATAAATGATAGGCTTACAAAAATGAAATTGGTCTGTTTGATACATTATCTTCTGTTCAAATATATACTGGAAAGGTCCCTGATACGTCACCTAAATGTGGGAAATAACTTTTGGACTTGGTTTAGGAAGTGATTTGGACTCAATTACTTTTTGAGGAGATGTGGAGGTGTAAACAGCTTGGCGTGTGTGTGTGTGTGTGTGTGTGTGCATGCACACTGGCACTCTCCAGTGGAATTTCTCTCTCTCTCTCTCTTTTTTTTTTTTTTTACACTTACTCTGTTATAGCTTATCCTGCATTCCCAACAAAGGCTGATACTTCTGGAAGAGCCAGGTCCTCAAGAAAGGGTGTTTAGGAAATGGTCTCAACTTAGCATTTCCAGAGAGAGAAAGCCTATGCCATTTTAACCTAAACCAAAAGAGATTATGTGACTTAGTGAGCTCCGGGATCACTTAGATTTAGTGTCTGAGCAAAGATATTGGATTTCAGTAATTGCAACCATTGGGTTAACATGGCAGTTATTTGAAATGAATGACCCATGTAGGTGAGAATTCAAGGTTATGGGTCACTGGAAACCTTCATCTGCTTTCTGCATACAGCTGCTCACTGGTGGAGGCTTTCCTACAGAGCTAGGGGCTCCTGGTGGCAAAGGCCAATCCCCACTCTTTTTCCTTTTCTCTTCTGTGTGTGTGTGTGAGAGAGAGAGAGAGAGAGAGAGAGAGAGAAAGAGAGAGAGGGAGGGATGGAGGGAGAAAGAGACAGTGGGCATTGAGGGGGAGAGAGAGCACACGAGAAGAGACTTCTCAGCTGGAGTGTATTTTTTATGGTAAAAAGAATGCAGATAGAGGACGTGGGCTTCTTAGTGAATCGGCTTATAAACACTTTTTTAAATTAATTAATTAATTTATTTATCACAAGCCTGCTGCTGCTGGAGTTACGACATGTCCTACATCCGGAACTTGGTGGCCTATTTATATGCAAAAACCAAAACCTACATTTAAGAAGTCTGTGCTTTCCTTTATGTAAGTTACACCTATAAAACCAGAAAGTTGAGAATCCCTTCATTTACAACTAATGTGTACTTCTTTTGTCAGTATTTATTTTTTTGCACGTGTTAGAGTTCCACCTCGGTTTCTTCTGGACCCCCTTGGAATCCCTAACCATCAGTAACAGAGGTGGTTTGGGAGAAGACCCACATTTTTACCAGCTGTCACTTGGATCTCTGAGCTGAGCTCACTCCCCTCTCCAGACGCGCGCCCCCAGCCTCCCGCATTCTCTTTCCCCACGGAGAATTTACTAAATGGACTTTTTCTAGAGTTCCCTTGTCCTTGGGGTTTTCCATTCTTGCTCGGTCACCAGCACTGACGTCCCTTACATCTGACACACAGGTGGTCCCCTTCCTGGCGTTATTTTAGAACAACAACATAGAATTTTAATATATACCAAGTGAACCCCAACTCCTTATGCAGAACAGAATGAGGCCAATACAGTGGAAGCCATGATCCCAATACCAGAAAATAGGATCACGTTGCTCAATTTCCCAGCGGCAGGCCCTCCTGACCTCTTAAAAAAAAAAAAAAAAAAAATCAACACATTAATGATGCATTTGCAAACGAACTTGTTTTTACCTTGTGCTGACAGTCAGGCCAGTGGGAGGTTAGAGAAAAGAAAGGAAGGCAAGGCAAGGGGGGATTGCCTTGCAGTCTGGTCTTGGTTTTCCTGGCCTTGGCTGATGGAATTATTGTTTATTTTTTTAATATTCAGAGGTAGGCTGATGACAGCTGAAGAAGACTGTATTTGCTGAGGAGCAGCATGACGGTAGAGAGGAGCAGAGCTCCTGAGGGAGACCTAATGGTTCCTCTCCTTCCTGCACGGAGATAAAGACTTATAATAAGCGTGCATGTTCACCATCTGGCTCTGTGCATGTGGTCCTTATGGAGGGGAGAGCAGCACAATCTGTAAATGATCAGAAGCCATGGCGCTCTCTCCAGAGAATCCACGATGCAATCAAGGTGACAGATGGCATGGCCACTGCTGTGGCCTCATGGAGAAGATCAAAATCACCTTCAATAAACTCTGACTGAAATGGGCACGAGCACCTCAAAAAAGTCAGTTTGTCAGTCAAACTGCGACAGCAAGCTGCATTGGGGAAACATAGCGGCCAGCTCTCTGTTTTCAATCGTTTCCGTCTGACTGGGCCTGAACTATGATCTTTCTCAAATTGTCCTTTCTGTTTAGCTGAAGCAGGCCAGCAAATTGCCAGATTCATCGCTTTATTGAAGAAAATTGAAAACACGATGTCCTCAATTCCGGGGACGCACGGCTGGCAGGTGCTGGGACACCCAAGCACTGAGAGTGGGTCCCTGTGTCTTCAGCCCAAGTTTGCTCAACTTGAGGCAGATTTTTGGAAATGAAAATAAAATGCAAATGTACGCCTGGCCTGAAAAGATCAGCTGGCAATGGATATGTGAAGGGTTTTAGGTGTCCAATAAATGTGTGTCGAATAAACACATGCTTGAAAAGAGAAGGAGGAAGGAAGGAAGGGAGGGAGGAAGGAAAGAAGGAAGGAAGGAAGGAAGGAAGGAAGGAAGGAAGGAAGGAAGGAAGGAAGGAGACGGAGTCACAGACATCTCGGTGTCATTGGTACTGTGTATTTTAAGAGCAGGCTGCCTTAATGATGGATTTGGTATCTGTTTCCTTTTCTGTGCACGTTTATTGAATATAGGTTTGTGAATTTGAAGTCTTGGACTTAAGGTCAATGAAATATAGGCATATTATTTTGTCCTGAACAAACTGTGTGGGATTTGTGGGGTCAGCAAGTCTGGACAAATTTCCATTTTTGCCCCCCCTCCACAACTGAAACCTTTCCGAAAGCTCCACCTGCTCATAAAATGAGAGGGGAATGAGTCAAAGTTACCTACAGTGGGAGAAAAACACAGTACTGTCTTTTGAGAGGTAAGGGCATGGATTTCGGGTCAAAGATGATGGATCTGAATCAAAGGACTCTCCCCCTCCTTCTCCCTCCTCCTCCCTTGGCAGAGTTCCACTGTTGTTCTCCCTCCCAAGCTCCAGGAAATGTACATTTCAAGCAAAAGTCCAGTTACCCAACCTTGTAGTTTCCCAAGAACCCAATATCTGTTATCTGATCCTGGTGTTTTATATTATTAAGCCTGTGAAGAGATCTCAAAATTCCACCATCCCATGGATTTTCTTGCTCAAAACTTTAATCTTCTAGATCTGCATACTTACTTGCTTTATTTAAAATCCAAACCTTTCTCCTGCCCCTGACTCCATCATCTATGTTGTAAATTATTTGTTTGACAGCTGAGAACTTATCTTATTATTGAGTCATGGATTCTCATAAAGGCTTTATTCCTCTCATAGGTGCTTCTGAATGTTAATGTCCTGCTCTGGAGATTCACAAACACAACCAGAGAGCTTCATCCTGCAATCTGTGTACACAAAACAAGAGAAACTACAAGAAAGGGCTCACATTTTGAATAAACAGGAATAGCAAGAACTTTGCATATGGACTGTCTTTTCACAGAAGTGTAGCTGACGTGGTATATATCACAGTGATATGCAGTCTGCAGGATCAAGGGACTCAATTCATTCAGGAAACATCTACTGTGCACCGAACACCTGAGAGGTAGAGGCTGTGCTAGGTAGGTTGTGCTAGAGGTAGGCTGTGCTAGGCTGTGAAATAAAACTTCACAAGGAAAAGTAGGTAGCAAACAGCTCTTTTATGGGCACTGTGCTCTGCCTACCCCTTCCCCCTCGGGCTGGCTCTCCGGTGAGCAGGCTTCCCATTTTCATCAATAATAGCTCTTGTGGAACACACGGCCGGACATGTAAGCTGGTGGGAGCCCGCTGTCCTGTCCCCGGGGACACCGTGTGTATTCTCCGTCCTGGCCTTTGGCTCTCAGGGATGACAGGTTCTGTAATAGACATGTTCATCAACACGGCCACAAGGAGGGGTGGCAGGATGGGTCATTTCTGTCTTTTGGTAGCAGCGTCTTCCCCAGACTCTGGTAGCTGGCACACACTAATGCTTCAGAACGGCAAACATTGTCTAACCCTTTTCCTTAAGGAAAAAAAGATTGTATGGGGAAATTCAGCAGTGGGGGCCAGAAGGTTAAAGTAGCTTATACTGGAACATGCCTGTTTTGAGACATACATCCAGCATGAAATTCAGTCATCAGAGCTTGGCCCGAATTCAGATCATTACATTCTTTCTCGTCCTCTTTGGTGTCGAGTGTCACCTGATCACATACAAATTGCATAATCATATATCTTTACTCCCTTTTATGTCCTATCATTCCCAAACAATAAATTTCTTAGAGTAAGTTTCTTTGTGGTAATTTGAAAACGTGGGACTGTCTGCAGAGCTTTTTCTTTATAACGCTGTGTATACGTGCTTGCCCTGTATCTCCATGGATGTGGCAGGTAAGAGGATGTACAAATCTCCGCATTCCATCAGCTCTGAACCCCAGAAGGAGAATGGCTTGTGGCCATAATATGGACAGTAGCTCCAACATGGACTGAGCAATTTTTAATCACAGAGAGTGCTTTTTATTTTTATTTTTTGGAAGATTGGTACAATGCTGAGAGGAGAGGTTACACACATTTTCAAACATGCATGCAAAAAGATAGGCAATCTACTAAAAACTCAGC
Source organism: Neogale vison (assembly GCF_020171115.1). Lineage (NCBI taxonomy): Eukaryota > Metazoa > Chordata > Mammalia > Carnivora > Mustelidae > Neogale > Neogale vison. The sequence continues at coordinate 70,214,012 of NC_058094.1, forward strand.
ATTCCAAAGCCTGCCACTGGCCTGAAGTGACCTTGTGATAACGTTAATAAATGAATGCTTATTTCCCACGCTCTCTGTGCACCAAGGCTTTTGGACTTCTTTTCAGAAGGACAGTGTTTTATGTCAAAAGAGGGAGTGGATGGTTCACTACTGGTTAAACAGCTCAGACATAGCTCTACTGATTTTGGAATAAAGTCATGGAATACTATTCTGCATGGGCAGGATGTTGTCATATGAGCTCACATCAGCTCTAAGTTGGGTATCTGGAGGCTACTGCATTTTTTTGGTCAGATTCCAACTTGAACCCTCAGTCTCTGCATTTTTTTCTGTCCCTGCATCTCTGAACAAGAATGCCACCCAGTACACCCAATGCTTCTCAAGCTGTTGGTTTGTCTTTGCTCAGCTCTCATGATTTTTTTATTACCAGATTTGTGACTTAAAAAAAAAAATCTCTCAGCAAAATATTTCTGTTATAGTATGATGTCTTGCTTAGAAAGGTTAATAAACATTTTACAGAACACATTCATGTTTTGTTCTACTGATTGCTTGACACTCATTTTAATCTTCTTCAGGCTAGCAGTGAGCAAATGGTTCCTGTTTCCCATTAGATTCCCCCACCCTCCATAATGAATGAGCTGTTGATTTGATTTCAATGAATTCTCTTTGGTGAACAATCCTCTATTACAAATGCTTTCTTTGGTCGTAAAACCATGTAACCTCCATACACAAAAGTTATTTCTGGGGCATTTTGTGCTGGTGGAGGGCATAGTTCTTTTCTTGGGGGCTCTTATAGTCAGCAACAACCTGCTTTCCTTTCTTTCCCACGACACTTAAAAAAATCATTAAGGTAGTTTTTTTCCCATGCTTTCTCTATAAGTGTGCAAAGACTCTAAAGCAGAGCTGTCCAAGAGACATATGACGCAGTCTACAAATGTGGGTCACATATGTAACCACTCTTTTTCCATGAGCCATATTTTTATGAATAAAAAAAAGAAAATGAAATTAATTTTGATAACAGATCTTATTTAATCCATTGGTTAAAAAAATGCAGTATATCCCTATGGTAGAATATTTTTTAGTCATAAAGGGAATGAAATTGGCCAGATGCAAAATTACAAATTGCATGATTCCATACGAAATATCTAGAGTTGTCAAAATGAAGGCATGAAATAGACATGTGGTTACCAGAGACGGGGGTGGGGGGGTGGGGGTGGGGAGGGCGGGGAGGGGGATGGAGAAATGGGGAGTTAGTATTTTATGGGTACAGAGTTTCAGTTTGGGAAGTAGAAAAGTTCTGGAGATGGATGGTGGTGATGTTTGCACAAAAATATGAATGTTCTTAATGCCACTGAATTGTATACTTGAAAAGAATTAAAACAGTGTATTTTGTATTATGTATATTTTGCCATACGTGTGCGCGCACACACACACGGATCAAATTGTGTTGTTCTTTTGCTCAGAAAAATGCACGGTCTTCCCATCAAATTATAAACAACATCCAAGTACCCCATCCGTGAGCGTTGCATTCCTGCGATCTGGTGTCCGACTTTTCCGGCTACCTTTTCCTGCCTTTGCTACTTACAAGCTGTATGTTCTTCTATAATTTATTTAACCTACCTCAGCTTCAGCTTCTTTATATAAAAATTTGGGATAGTTTCAGGATCTAGCAATCACATGGGATTGGGGAGGATTACATGAAATGATGTACGTAAACTGCTTCATACAGTACCTGCCTGCACGTAGTAAAGTCTAAATAAAAGTTTAGCTCTTAAAATTTGTAGTTGTGTGCCTATTTTTTTCACATCAAATATGAATACAGAGGGGGCAAGTATATGTCACAGGGTTATTTGTTGAAGAGCGGTCAACGGAAGCATACGGACATGGGCTTTAGGACAACTTGATCTAACATGGGGATGAATACAAAGCTTTCTCTAGAACCGGTTACTTCCCCATAGCCAGCATTTCACAGTGGTCACTTCTGTTGAGCTGCCTGTAGGGCATTTCTCATGCTTTTAGCAGAGCATCAACACTGGCTGAAGAAAACTGAGCCCTATCAGAAGTATCCAGTATTTTCACAGCTCAGCACACTTTCCCACGAACAATATTTAGAGGGAATTGTTTCACCAAATTGGGCAGATACAACTTGCACTCACAAAGAGCTGTTCCCGGGGAGCCTGGGTGGCTCAGTGGGTTAAAGCCTCTGCCTTCAGCTCAGGTCAAGGTCCCAGGGTCCTGGGATGGAGCCCCGCATCGGGCTGTCTGCTCAGCAGGGAACCTGCTTCCCCCCTCCCCTCTCTCTGCCTGCCTCTCTGCCTACTTGTGATCTTTGTCTGTCAAATAAAAAATAAAATCTTAAAAAAAAAAAAAGAGCTATTCCCAAGGGAGTGTTCATTTGCATGGGTCCACCTTGACCCTCCTCCCCTCCCCACAGCCAAGACCTGGGCCAACAGGCCAAACAGGCTCACCTCTCTATATGTGACCAAATCATCTTGTTTTTACCAAGATGAAAATTTGAATCAATAGGATGTGATCATGTCATAGTATTTTTTCCTTTTTCTTTTTTTTCCTCCATCCCATCCTCCCTCCCTCCTGTTCTTTCTCTTTTTCAACAAAAACTTAGAAGCAACCCTTTGAGCCATTTTTAGGGTAATCACTTTGTTTCCTGTTACATGCATGGTGAATGTAGTCTATCTCTGAACATCTAGAGTCTGGAGACCTTCGCTGTCGGTTTTCGGTTTTCGAAGGCTTCTTTTCTCTTTTCTCCCACTGCCTAGCATTTGATGATTTTCTCTAGAGTTGGCTAGCATCAAGGGAATGAATAGAAAAACTCATACTAGTTCAAATTAATTAACAGGCTTGGGAGAAAAGATAAAAACTTGCCTAAAATGAAGTAACTTTTGGTTCTATGATCTATTCAAATCCTGGAAGCAGCATTGGGTCATTCTAAAAAATTCATTACACAGGGGTGCCTGGGTGGCTCAGTCAGTTAAGTGTCTGACTCTCGATTTTGGCTCAGATTATGGTCGCAGGGTCCTGAAATAGAGATGGGAGTCTGGGTTCTGTACTGGAAGTGGAGCCTGCTTAAGGGTCTCTCTCTCCCTATGCCCATCTTCCTCCCCACACTCTCTCACTTTCTCTCTCCCTCAAAATAAATAAATAAATAAATAAATAAATAATCACTGTGCAAAATATGAAGAAAATGCACCTCCAGAACCTTTCCTGGCCACTTCTCTGGCCAAGTAATTTCTCTGTGGACCTGGGTTTCCTTTCCAGTTAATAGTAATATTACCAGTTCTATAATACAAGAAGTATTAGCTCTACAGCAACACTTTTCAACTTACAAGCTAATTAAGGATCAAACACCCAGGAATACAGGTTTGATTTCATTGCTAGCTTATTGATTATGTTTACCATGAAAGGATGGGGAAATTATTTAATGTAAGGATTACTATCTCACAAGACTATTGGAATAATGGGTTTGCATGTGGGTGGTGGTCAAACACAATGTTATATTACATATTATTCTGACAATTCAAGTTTAAAGTAAACCATTACCAGTAAGATGCTGTCAAAAACACAAAGGATCTGAAACTGAAAAATGTACAGGAACAGTTCAGGGCTGACTTAGATGAACAGGGTGAGATCTGTATCTTGGCTATTTTACATTATTTCACATTTGTTTTTGCTTCTATGTCTTAAATTTGACCATAATTTTTTAAAAAATTACTGCTCCAGACTCTGTTTCACAGATGACTAAAGTGCTTCAAGATATAACTCAAATTTTATTTATTCTAATTGTTATATCAAAACAAAACTGTACACAGTAAGTATTTTATCAATAGGGTATAATTTCCATAATTGTTAGGAGATTTCATTATCAGAAGATATGCTGTGGAGGTAGAAAATATAGGGAGGGTGTTTACAGAAACCTTAGATATAGAGTCATTTATTAAAAATTTTATTTAATATGAACATAAAACTGTAACATTGGGCTTAAGAATATGAACATGTTGCATTTTGGGCTTTATATTTCAGTGGACAACTGGGTTTTACATTGGACTATCGAGTTACAGAATAATGAAATTTGTGGCTTTCTTGAGGAATCTATTTGCTTTTTATTTTTGTCTAGTCAAAGGAAAGGTAGACTTCTTGTCTGTTTTGCAAATAACGAGAAAAGTGAGAATATACACAAACACAGGAAAGGAAGCCACCGGGTTCAGAATTCAGCATTTCAGACTAAGTTTTTAGAAAAGATTTCTCAGTGAGACTTTCTCTGCCAGTAGACCCAGAGCCTTAGGGAAGGGACTGTGGCTATCCTGGCCTCCAGATGCTTTTCCTACATAAGTTGTGGCTGTATACGACCATCTCTAGGCACACAGTTAAAATCTGTTAAGCAACAGAAAAGCATCAACAGTGTGTTCCTATTTAAAGTATTCAGGTCTGTGTAGTATTCATCTCCTCCAAACAGGGTTCCACTGTTTCTATAGTTTCTTCCAGTGGCCCATACAGGTGGGATGGCTGGGTCACGTGGACCTCAGCCACTGTGTGGCAGAGAAGGAATACTTCTCTGTATAATACACAGCGTTTTCTCCAGCAGAGCATCCTCTTGTGTGCCTGTGATCCAGATGGCCATCTCCCCTTGTCTCCAGGGGTAAGCCCAGCAATGGAGCAGCATAAAGAGGATTCAAAAGATTATTTTCCTCCAACCTCCATTCTCCACAATGTCACCCCATTTTTTCTTTCCACACATTAAGCACTATTAGAAACTAACTTGTTTCATTAGATTTTGCTCTATTCAAAATGTTTCTTAGGATTGGAGGAATGGATGTCTGAAGCCTTAGATCCATTCTCCATGACCCAGGAACCAGTTACTGGCATCCACATTTTGGTGCAGGTGATCTTGCTGACACCCTGTCCCCATCACACATGTGGGAGCCATGCCCAAGTAGGAGTTCCCAGTCACACACAGCAGGTCATGTTACAGACAAAGACATTGGCTCAGGTTAGTTTAGTGCCTAGCATGGAAGCAGGACACCCCAGAACTGTGTAAACAATGTTACATAGAACTGTGTAAATGTGCCTTGGCCATGTTTTAATCCTCCATCATGACTGACTGACCATTTTTTTTCCCCAATGCTGCTATAAAATCAGAGATGGAAGCTAGCCCCGAATCATAGCCCTGTGGTTCTCTGTCATATACATTCTCTTGGTTTCCATCCAACCTTGTTTTAAATATCCCTAGGGGTGGGCTTTTATCACTTTTCTTGCAATATTTTTCTTAAATAATAATTTTTACTGTCAGAAATTTTTCTCTCCCATTCAGGGTAAATTTTCCTTTCCTTCCTTATACTTCTAGCTAACCTGCCCTAAACCTGATTGAATAATTCTTACTGCCTGTTCAGTATTTCTCCTGTCAGATTTTTGTAGTCAATTATTGGTCCCCCCTCAGCCATTACTTAGCAACACCAGACATAATCTGTATCTTTAATCATTTCTCATAACTCACTCCTCCATCACCACCATCATTATTCCTCCTCTGAATTAATCCATCTGCTCTTCTGAAGGTAACCTCAGTGTCTCAGGAGCTTGTTCCCTTCAAAATAAAATACATACCTATATTTCTCTTAGATTTTTACTGAATTAAAATAACAGCACAGACTATTTTGAAAACAACAAAATATCGATGTGTTATTCTAACATGATGGCTATTGTTATTTCTGTCTTTTCCATGTTTATTTTTTTTAAAGGCAAATGTGGAAAAAATGTTTACTCATATAATATAGGTGGGATTTAAAACAGATACCATTATTCTAAAAGTTAACTTACAATATATATTGAAGCTTTTAGCTTATGTTCTTTGATGGAGCACTTCTACCCATAAGAAGGAGAAAAGAATTTTACATATTATTTGAAGTAAGTTACTGCAAGAGTGAACCCTCTGGAACCCAACTTGGTATATTTAGGCCAGATTCAGGTAAAAATCCAACAAACTAAGCTTATACTGCCTAGGACTCTGTGGAGCAAAAATGCCTGTAGATTTTGTTGTTATTGTTGTGAAGAAGATGGACATTTTGTGACAGACTGCACCCATGAGGAGAGTCCAATCCTGGCCCTCCAAAGTTCAGGTTTGAAAAAACAAATATTTCCATACTTCAGGGGAAGTGAAGAGGCATGCGAATCATCTGTCTCCTCTTGAAGGGAGGAGGTGGGGCAAGCAGTCAAGCACTTGCCCGATAGTTCCTCCCTCCCCAGCCCTCAGAAGAGACCCTGTGCTAGTAGGCAGTCTGGGAACTCCATCCTTTGTGGAGGGGCGGTGTACTGTTAAATCCCAACAATGTAATATCACATCTGATCAATGCCAGTTATAAATTTTCTTGAACAGAAACTCCCATCCTACCCACTGCTAACTTCATTAGAGAATTCTGCTAATTTGGTTGCTCTGAGAGAAGTCTTCAGAGAAAAAAGTGAGCAACTCTTCCTATAGACAGGCAATATGGTGGACAGTATAAATCCTGGAAGAAAATTGTTTCTTCTCCTCAAGAATGAAGGAATCAGCAAAATAAACAGGAAGGGATTATAAGTATTTCTTTCAGGGTAGGTGAACAAGAGAAAAATGTGTTATTTCTTGATGTTATGCTTTCTGGGTGTGTGTGTGTGTGTGTGTGTGTGTGTGTAGGGGAGGGTGGGTGGATGTCCAAGTAGCTGATTTAAAAAGCATCACCATTTATATGGGGGCACATGGCAATTGATTCATGTTCTCAATCATGCATTCATTCAACAATTATTTATTGAGTGTCTATTATATGCTTTTAATTTTCCTGGGTGCTGAAGATGCAACAAAACCAAAACAGACCCAATTCCCCTATCATGGATCTTACTTTCATTAGAAAGTAATTTGGAGGTAGTTGTGAACACAGGGCTTAACTGCTCTTCACAGTTTAGTTGTGAGGGCTGGATACGCAAGAGAACAGATGTCTATAAAAACTGGACAGTATGAGGAAAGGAAGGGAAATGGCTGGACTAGAAGAAATCTGGATGGGAAAATGTCATGGGAATTTGGGCTTGGACAGAGGTCACGTGCTGGATGGTATGAGATGGGTCCCTTCTTATACACCACCACCACATCCTCTTTTAGTCCAAAAAAATAAAAATGAAAAGCTGCCTGAGATTATGTTTCTGTGGTTAGTCTTGACAGGACTGAAGTCTGCATTCTAATGGCCTTGGGAAGGGGAGGTTGTGTAAGTTGTAGCGAGGGGAGGCACCCATCTAGGTAACATCCACCTCCACTCTGCCTGTGCCCACAGTGAGCTTAGAAAAAATTGTTAACATGGTATCTGTTCATCTGTGGGCATTGGGTGACATTTCTGTTATACTTTGCAGTGTTAGTTTAATTTTTTAAAAAAAGAGTAAGTATATCTTAAAATTTGCTGTCACCTTAAGATTTCTATTGTGGTTCTTTCTAATTCTTCCCCCTTCATTGAACATTTTGTTTTGTAACTGATTCTAATTTCAGAATGGAATTTGTTTGCATGTCACATTGTTTTCTGTTTCTTCCTTTACCACCTGGGAGTTTTCCTAATTTAACTTTTATGTGGACGTTCAAAACTTTGATGATTGCTCTGTACTATTCAGGTCAGGGCTCCACAACTTAAGATGAATTTGGAGAATTTTTTTTTTAATCCAGAAAAATATAAAAATGATTATGAGTAATCATTTTTATATTATATATTTATATATAATATATAAATATATATTATATAAATATATATTATATCTTTATATAATTATTATATAAGTAAGAACTACACTGAAAGAGTATAGGAAGTAAGATCATTTCATCAAAAAATAGCAAAATATAGACTCTAAAGATTTGTTTAATCCATTGTGCCTCACATTTTGCTCTCCACTCTCAAGAAACTCAACTGAATTTGGAACAACTTAAAATTCCAGTCACAGCTCTTCTCAGAACCTCTCTTTTAAAATCTCTTTTCCTCCATCCTTATTTATATAACACTAGAACATGCGTATCCAATATTATATTTGTCTTGGATACAGAGTATGTGGTTTACAAACAAATGAATAACAAATGAATAAATAATGGCTCAAATATTTTTATATTGAGAAAAGGCTGATAACCAGATGTTTTTAGTTTGTACTCATAAATAAATAAGAGGAAATTGCCCAAACTGTAGCATAAAATACTTTGGTTTTCTACAATGTGGTATTACTAACACATATGTTTGTTCAGTATTAGAATGGGGTCGTTACCTTTCTGGAATTAATCAATGTGAGCCATTCAGGGTATTTCTCTGAAGCTGCAAATGACCTATTGTATGTGGCAGAAAACAGATCTTTCCCTGTTGCTCTAACTCCAGTGTTTGTCCTGTGGAAAAAATTGTTAGATTTCTGGCCTTTTTCTATTTCTCTTTCTACTTTTTAAAAAAAAGATTTTATTTACTTATTTGAAAGAGAAAGTGAGCAGTAGAGAACGCAAGCAAGGGGAGGGCTGCAAGGGTAGTTCAACATTCGCAAATCAATCAGTGTGATAGAACAAATCAATAAAGGAGAGAAGAACCACATGGTCCTCTCAATTGATGCAGAAAAAACATTTGACAAGATACAGCATCCCTTCCTGATTAAAACGATTCAAAGTATAGGGATAGAGGGAACATACCTCAACTTCATAAAATCTATCTATGAAAAACCCACAGTGAATATCATCCTCAATGGGAAAAAGCTGACAGCCTTCCCTTTGAGATCAGGAACATGACAAGGATGCCCACTCTCACCACTCTTGTTCAGCATAGTATTAGAAGTCCTAGCAACAGCAATCAGACAATAAAGAGAAACAAAAGGTATTCAAATTGGCAATGAAGAAGTCAAACTCTCTTTCTTTGCAGATGACATGATACTTTATATGGAAAACCCAAAAGACTCCACCCCCAAACTACTAGAACTCATAAAACAATTCAGTAATGTGGCAGTATACAAAGTCAATGTACAGAAATCAGTGGCTTTCTTATATACTAACAATGAAAATAAAGAAAGGGAAATTAGAGAATCGATTTCATTTACTATGGCACCAAGAAGCATAAGATACCTGGGAATAAACCTAACCAAAGAGGTAAAGGATCTGTACTCGAAGAACTACAGAATACTCATGAAAGAAATTGAAGAAGACTCAAAAAGATGGAAGACCATTCCATGCTCATGGATCAGAAGAATAAATATTGTTAAAATATCTATAATACCTAGAGCAATCTATACTTTCAACAACATTCCGATTGAAATTCCACTGGCGTTTTTCAAAGAGCCAGAGCAAACAATTCTAAAATTTGTATGGAATCAGAAGAGACCCCGGATTGCTAAGGAAATGTTGAAAAAGAAAAACAAAACTGGGAGTGTCACGTTGCCTGACTTCAAGCTTTACTACAAAGCTGTGATCACCAAGACAGCATGATACTGGCACAAAAACAGACATATAGACCAGTGGAACAGAGTGGAACAGAGTAGAGAGCCCAGATATGGATCCTTAACTCTATGGTCAAATAATCTTTGACAAAGCAGGAAAAAATATACAGTGGAAAAAAGACAGTCTCTTCAATAAATGGTGCTGGGAAAGTTTATTTCCCAGCTATGTTTCGAAGAAAGAAACTCGACCATTCTCTTACACTGTACACAAAGATAAACTCGAAATGGATAAAAGACTTGAACATGAGGCAGGAATCCATCAGAATCCTAGAGGAGAACATAGGCAGTAATCTCTTCAACATTGGCCTCAGCAACTTCTTTCAAAATATGTCTCCAAAGGCAAAGGAAACGAAAGTGAAAATAAATTTTTGGGACTTCATCAAGATCAGAAGCTTCTGCACAACAAAGGAAACAGGCAACAAAACAAAGAGGCAACCCACAGAATGGGAGAAGATATTCTCAAATGACACTATAGACAAAGGGCTGATATCCAGGATTATAAAGAACTCCTCAAACTCAACACACAAAACAGATAATCATGTCAAAAAATGGGCAGAAGACATGAACAGACACTTTTCCAAAGAAGACATACAAATGGCTAACAGACACATGAAAAAATGTTCATCATCACTGGCCATCAGGGAGATTCAAATCAAAACCACATTGAGATACTACCTTACACCAATTAGAATAGCCAAAATTAACAAGACAGTAAACAACGTGTGTTGGAGAGGATGTGGAGAAAGGGGAACCCTCTTACACTGTTGGTGGGAATGCAAGTTGGTGCAGCCACTTTGGAAAACAGTGTGGAGATTCCTTAAGAAATTAAAAATTTCTTAATTTTTAATTTTAGAGCTTCCCTATAACCCTGCAATTGCACTCCTGGGTATTTACCCCAAAGATACAGATGTAGTGAAAAGAAGGGCCATCTGTACTCCATTGTTCATAGCAGCAATGGCCACAGTCACCAAACTGTGGAAAGAACAAAGAAGCCCTTCAATGGACGAATGGCTAAGGAAGATGTGGTCCATATATACTATGGAGTATTATGCCTCCATCAGAAAGGATGAATACCCAACTTTTGTATCAACATGGACAGGACTGGAGGAGATCATGCTGAGTGAAATAAGTCAAACAGATAGAGTCAATTATCATATGGTTTCACTTACTTGTGGAGCATAAGGAATAACATGGAGGACATGGGGAGCTGGAGAGGAGAAGGGAGTTGGGGAAAATTGGAGGGGGAGACAAACCATGAGAGACTGTGGACTCTGAGAAACAATCTGAGGGTTTTGGAGGGGAGGGGGTTGGCAGGTTGGGTGAGCTTGGTGGTGGGTTTTATGGAGGGCATGTATTGCATGGAGCACTGGGTGTAGTGCATAAACAATGAATTCTGGAACACTGAAGAGAAATGTAAAAAAAATAAAGCCTCCCTGGGAAATTAAAAAAAAATCTCCATTTTGTCAGACCTTTTTGATGGAAATATGAGATCTTGAATTGCAGATATCTAGAATAACTATTCTCCCACTCAAATGGGAATATTAGAACCATTTAATAGTTGCTCTGAAAATAGAAGCCTCCAAGTCTGTATCTCTTAGAACGAGATTTCACAATCCTCAGAATTCAAAATAATCTTTTAAATGTTTTTCCAAATCATTTCTCAAAGTTATGCCTGATTTGGGCAGATAAAATTCAGTAACATCTACCCTGATTGATTCCACACCTTATTGCAATGTACAAATCTATTTTCTCTCTCAATATTGGTCAAGCATTAAAGTTATTCTATTGATAGTATTTTTCCTGAGAAAGAAGTTACTAGAACTTCAACCTCCTTTGGTTTCTCCTTTCCCCCTTTATTTCCTCTTTTCCATTATGTTAGATACATATTTACAGACAGCATCATCAACACCACCCAAATTATTTTTAAAGGTCCAAAGCACTTTTGGTCTTTTTTTTCTCTTTACATCCTCCGTTTTTTCTTGTCCTGTTCACCTTATTGTAAAACAATGATTCTACACCATTTATCTTATACCACTATTAAATATATGCCACCTTAGGCCTGGTCAAATTTTTAGCAGTTTGTTCTCCCCAGGATTTCTTTCATTTATTAGAGTGAGACTAGGGAGGCATTTGGGAAGCAAATGGCTGGACTGATGACCTCCCAGAAGCTTTCTTAGGCCTGTGAGTCAAGAATTGTAGGGAGGTTGTATAACACTCAAAAAAGTAATAGCCTACCCTTTCACAGAGATGTTTATTAAGGAGTAAATTATCCTTATCCCCAAGTCATTTCATTATAGTTCTTAAGAGCATCATTTTCAGAGACACAAAGTGAAATTGCAGTTAACTAAATGCTAGCATCTGTTTAATTGTTTCAAATCTACAAAATGCAGCGATTTGTAAAAATTTTCTGCCATGATGTACTGTTTATAAATCCCTGCAGCTGTAATCATAATTTATTAATTAATTCCCTCATTTATTTGTGGTTTTTTTTTGGTAAACATTTATTAAAATCTCATTAATTTACTAAGCACTCTACCTAGGTAGTGGGTTACAAACAGAAAATAATTAAAGGGACTTTTGTTAAACTCTTTTACTTAAATATAATATAAAACTATTTAAATAAAGTAGATTTTGAAGCCGCCCCCCCCACCCCACTTAATACATGTTGGGCCTTAGGCTTAGCGCTTTGATACTGAGAATAAGATAGGTCTATCAGTCAGTTTAACCAGAGAAATAGACTAATAAGAGATATGCATTAAGAGATTTATTGTGAAATATTGTTTCACATAATGTGGTGTTGGGCTAAAGAAGTCCACAATCCAGAGAGCAGGCTCTCAGAGACTGTCATAGGCAGAATCTCTTCAGGGAAGCCTCCAGCTCTTCTCTTAAGACCTTTCAATTGAGTGAGTCATGCTCATACAGATTACCTAGGCTAACTTTCCTTATTAAAGTCAACTTTTTATGGACTTTAATTGCATCTACGAAACATTTTCATAGAAACACCCAAATTGGTGTTTGATTGGATAACTGGAGACTGGAACCCAGCCAAGCTGACATTTAAGACATTAAAGACATTTTATCTCTTGTCAACATAGCATTCATATACATCTCTTTATGCCATACTTAATCGCTCAGCAAAGAAAATAACAGAGTCATACTTCTGCCTGATACAACCCTGTCCAACCAAAAATGTGGTAACCTCTCAGAAGAGGGTGTAAAGTATTTCACTCTTCTTTGATATCCCGTAATTTAAACACTGTGATGTAAAGTTAACTGTTATTATTCCATCTTATATTAGATGATAAGGGGATATGAGAGGAAAGAAAACCAAAATATTTAGTATATATACATACATATGCACAAATATATTTATAACAAAGTAAGGAAGAGGTATTCATAACTCTTATAATTCTTATTTCTGCAACTGGACAGACAATTGTAGCTGGTATTTATAACTACCTTCTTCTATTACCCATGACGTGTTCCCTTTGCCTTTAGGATGCACCTCGGATGGCCATGGTTCTTTGCCTGGTGAGGTTTCATTCCTGAATGCTCCCAGTCATTATTAGTTCTGCCTGAATTGGGTTGTCATAGCTTTCCATTGACTTTAGTGATAGGACATAGTAGTACTTACGAAGTATTTATGAAGTCCTATGTTCCAGACACAGTCTTCCTTACCTCTGATGGGTAGTAGCAACACAATTTCTCTTTGCTAATCAGGATTAGTCATCCAAATCAGTACAGTAGCCTTCTTCTTGGCCCATTCATTCAAAGCCATGAAGAGCCCAAAGTAGTCAGGTGGCAGATTCAGCTTTCAGTTCAATAGAATCACTGTTGTATCTCCTAGCAGAGGGGTTCTTCCCTGGGATTAAGGCCTCTAGACAACAAGAGCCTGAAGTTGTGGTGACAGGAAGCAAAAATTTTGCTGGTGTATCAATGGGATTAGTAGGAGAGCAGCTCTCATTTCCACCCCTTGTTTCCTGCACACATGGATCCTAGCTATGGGAGAACAGCACCAGTATTGGACACTGATTTAGAGCATTTACAGCCTCCTGGGGAAGCCTTGCCCCAGCCCTACAACATTTTGCTTCCTTGGTGGCTCTATACCATGGTCTGTAAGCTGGTTTAACTCTGGGAGTTGACTGAGGGACCATGACTCTATTTTGGTGATTCAAGTTGGATTTTTGTGCACTAAATTCAGAACTCTCCTATTTATATAGATCAAGTTAGAAAATTAGTAGGCTGTCAACTATATATTTTTCAGGGAATACCTTGATCATCTAGTCAACACCATAAGTCTATGCAAGTCAGATTAATCTGCCCTCCTTGTCTGTCATGATTGTGTGTCACCATCTGGCCCTTGCCGTCCTGGGACCACATTATTTCCATTACATTTAGGGTTCCATTTCTTTTTTTTTTTTAAGTTATAATTTAAAAAAATTTTCTTTATAAACAAGTAATGTATTGTTAGCCCCAGGGGTACAGGTCTGTGAATCGCCAGGTTTACACACTTCACAGCACTCACCATAGCACATACCTTCCCCAGTGTCTATAACCCCACCACCCTCTCCCTACCCCTTACCCCCAGCAACCCTCAGTTTGTTTCATGAGGTTAAGAGTCTCTTATGGTTTGTCTCCCTCCCAATCCCATCTTGTTTCATTTATTCTTTCCTAACCCCCAAACCCCCCACGTTGCTTCTCCACTTGCTCATATCAGGGAGATCATATGATAGTCGTCTTTCTCCAATTGACTTATTTTGCTAAGCATAATATAGGGTTCCATTTCAAGCAGAAGTTCCCACTGTAATTTCTATCCTACAGAAAAGATGACCATAGACCTCTTTAAGAATCCTGGGGTTCTTGCTTCCAAATTATTTTCTTAGTCGTGATGAAATGTATGTCTTTTGGATGCTCTCATGGTGGGTGTGCATGGTTTACATGATAAATCTGCTTTTAGTTCTCTTCCACATACTAGCTTTTAAAAAATCTTACATCATTATTTACTTCGTTTTCATCAAAAGGCAAAAGAGTCAATAGAACTTATTGTAATTTTCACTAGAAAACTTCGGGAGTAGGATTATTTGATCTCCTGTCAATAAAACTGTTAAATAAAACTGTGGAATGACTTGACCTTTCTGATACAGTTGAATATTCCATCTCGTTACAATCTAAGAGAAGAAGGAGGAGGAGGAGGAGGAGGAGAAAAAGAAAAAGAAAGCAAATAGTTGGGGAAAAGAAGAATATATTTATTTATTTTTCCTTTTCCTTAATCACGTACTTTATTTTTCCTTACATTTTTTTCTATAGAAGCAATTTTCTGGGCAGCAAACTACCTCATTTAAGAATTATGATTAGGGGGTGCCTGGGTGGCTCAGTGGGTTAAAGCCTCTGCCTTTGGCTCAGGTCATGATCCCGGGGTCCTGTGATCGAGTCCCGCAAATGGGCTCTCTGCTCAGTGTGGAGGCTGCTTCCCTTCCTCTCTCTGCCTGCCTCTCTGCCTACCTGTGATCTCTGTCTGTTAAATGAATAAATAAAAATCTTTAAAATAAAAAAAAATTATGATTAGGTTCACGACTGTCACTGATTTCAGTTAATCTGCTCTCCTATTTTTTTTTTTTTTTTAAAGGTAGCTGGGTTTTGTTTATACTTCCAAGATAAGAGTTCATTATGTCTTTTTGGTATTTCCATAAGTATGATACAAGTGGATTTTTTAGATTTAAATTGAATGCTAGAAAAAGGATTAAACTGATACAAATAAAAAGCTATTCATTAAAAGTTATTCATTAATAGCTTTTCACTGTGAAATTGGGTCCATTTTACTTATCTGGATTCATAACTATATTCGCTCAGAGTTATACAATAAAAAGTTGCAATTTAATTTTAAAATAATTTCTTTAAACTTTCTCACAAAATTTGTTTTTAAAATCAGAAATTGTTAGAGGGCACGGCTTGCATGGAGCACTGGGTGTGGTGAAAAAATAATGAATACTGTTTTTCTGAAAATAAATAAATTGGAAAAAAAATTCCGATAGCAAAAAATAAATAAATAAATAAATAAATAAATAAATAAAATCAGAAATTGTATCCTAAACTCTAAATATATTAGTTTGTAGAACTCTCTGCTCATAAGACTAGTGTATACACTATACTTAATAAAATGCTTTATCTTCCTACATGGGTAACAAATAAAGACCATCTGCTTCCAATGTATTTGCTTTCAGGCTGCACCAACAATGTATCTGAAACAAATTACAATATTTTCTTGCTTAAATAACAAAATGGTATTTATAATAAGTGGAATTTCATCACTTCGTTATATTGTTGAAATGTATTAATGCTAGCAGATGGAAATTTATAAGTGCTGAAATAATTACATGTTACATATTATATTATATTAATCTGTTCATTAACAAATGGCCCCCTGGAAACATGGCCCTTTATACTAAGACTATTTCTCTAAAATTGTTCTTGTCCTTGATATTATCCCAGTGGTTTCTCACTACTTTTTAGTTTCCCATGACTTCAAGCACATCTCTTTTCAAAATTTTGTCCAGCTTTTCTTATTGTCCACGATAGAAAGATTGGTCAAATTACTTAGTCTCCCATTACAAGAAGAAGACACTTTCTAATTGATTTTTGTATTAATTAGCCTCTGTCATTTTCCCCAATACATTGGTTGAAAATTTAATCCTTCCACATTGGTCTCTGGTAATACATCTGTATTATCATATTATATATATATATATTTATAAAAATTTATATTTTTATCACATATTTCTTCATTGTGCATTAGACTGGCAGTTTGGTATAGTGATTAAACACAAAAATTTCTGCAGCTGGACTGCCTAGCTTCAAGTCTCAGAGCCACTACTTACCTACTGCATGACAGAACATTTTAGTTATGGGCACTGTGCCATGGTTTTCTTATCTGGAAAATGACATAATAGTACCTATGCCAGAGGGCTGTTTATAGGTTCAAATGAATAATATGCAAAAGCTTTTGGAAAAAATGCCTGGTACATAATAAGGTCTCTCCAGTATTATGTGTTTTTATTTTTGCCTATTTTAGATTATGGAATAAAATTTATTATTTCTTGAATATGAACTAAATACAAGGTGCTAATCATGCAATACAATGTCTAATCATGCAAGGTAGACATAGTTATTTCATCTTTCTTGGGGGTTTAGAGTGATCTGGTAATCTGCCAAAATAGAGAGCTATTAAGCCAATTAAGTGACAGAGCTGGGAATCAGGCTCAGCACAGTTTTCCTTCAAAATAAGGATTTAAAAGTTCCCCAAAACTTAGAAAAAGACTGATTGCTCTGTAACCGTGGTAATATGTAGCTACGAGAATGTATTTTAGGCCTGTTCATTTAATCAGTGACAATTCAATTCAGTGAACATGCTTTCGTGAGTCAGTCAATTCAATATCAATCTCCTGCTTCTGCAATTTAGTTAAGTAGAGATAGTCTACAAAACACCACTGAGTGCTAATCAGTCAACAACAACCACACATGAGTAATCAACTTCTACCAATAATTCCAACCCACTTATGCCTCTGAAAGTCCACCAATCCCCAGATTCTGTGCTTCTCCAAAACCCAAATAAGATGAGCATGCCACTCAGAGGCAATGTGCCTGACCAACATTGCTCTCTTACTGTAGTAAGCAAGAAGTTCAGCTTTGTTTATTTTAGGTGTTAATTGATGGTCTTCTTCTTTGACAATTCAGAAAGTGCCCCTGACATAAATTTTGAAGGCGCCCTGCATGGCAGCAGTCCATGCAAGTCCTATTGGGAACTTTTTGCCCAAACTCCACTCATCCTTGGTAGTTGCTGCCAGGGATATGAATCCAGCAATGATCTGAATCCTGACTAGTTTCACTGAGCTCTTGTTGATGAATTAGTTGTGTTATCCTAGGACCGGTAGACAGTTAGATCTTTGTAGAAGGGCATTAGACTTATTCTTTGCTAAGTTAATTAGGTCTCATATTTTCCTTTAAAGAGTAATTAGTTCTTTGATTTGAAGAGCACCATTTGGAATAAGGTAACTAGACTTTTTGTTTTAGAGTTATACCATTTGATAAATATATTTTCCATTGACCTGTTTATTCTTCAGCTGCTTCTTTGCTTTTGTGTTTATTTATATATGCAAAGTGTTCTTTTAAATGGTTTTGTTTTGCTCTGCAATGTTTTTTCGTATGTATAAGAGAATAGATTGAGGCATCTATCTGATAAGTCTCCACTCCAATCCAAGTAGGTCCTGAGTTTAACGGTCCTCTAAATTGGCAACAAATTTGTGGAAAACAAAGTGGTCAATCTATGTAGTTCCCCTACAAAAACTGTGAGGTGTGTATTCCTTGTCTGTCAATTTCTGAAAGAGTCATTTTCTTTAACTTGTAGTCCTTATCGATCATATAGCCTCTTCCTCACCTCTGCCTCGTCTGTTGGCCTGAGTTATCACTAATAAATAAATATTGTTGGCCAGCTATCGTGACTCCTCTTTCTCATTTGTCATGGATCTGTTTATGTCAAAATCTTAAATTTCTAGAAAACTTCTCTTTTCCATATTAAGGGGTATGATAAACCCAAACGTTGCACTTAATTTTTTAATGTAAACAAATTAACTTAAAATAAGAATATCAAAATAACATTTGAACTTAAAATGTCAAAAATCAGCAAATTAATATGTTTGAGTTCTTAACACAAGGCAATAGTCAGCTTTTAAAATAGATTTACTAAAATTTCTAAACAAAATTCTAAATCCAAGATAGTTTTTCTCACTTTGAAACCTTCTGAAACTTATCCTCCTTGCATTTCTCTTTCTCTAACGGGTTTTATCTAACCTTCTACTTGAGTTACCTTTCCTTCAGTGTTCTCTAAGGAAAGAACACTCATATTGTGAACATGATTGACAAAATGCATGAAATCTATAGAAACTGAATCAAAATCTTTCTAGAGTCAATGGCTATAATTAAGGAGTTTTCTAAACCTTGAAAGGACAGGCAAAATTTCCTATAGAATACAGGACTTTGCTAAATACTTTTTATTTTAAACTGAAGATCTATATCAATTAATCAGTTAATTATTGACCCGTAAGTTGGTAAAAATATATAAGAGAAACAGGGTGGAAAACAGAAGACTTAAATATTATTGTGTAAAATTAAAAAAAAAAGTAAGAAAACAAACAAAGTAGGAAGTTCCCTATGCCTTTCTTTAATAAAAGATTAAACTGATCCAAAGATTTGATCCAAAGATTAAATAAAATCCAAAAACTGAAAGTAAATAAATGTAAAGAATAGATTTAACAAAACTTTCAAGTTGTATTCTGGGTTAGACCCACATACTGAAAAATGGAGCCTTGCCCTCTATTTTCGTAAAAGCCCTTAAATTCTAAATTAGGGAATTTGTTTATTTATTATTTTATTTATTTATTTGAGAGAGAGTGAGAGAAGTAGTCTAGTTTCTCTTGTAAATTTTAATACCTTACCAGAAGTGAACTTGTTCAAATATCTGAACCTGTCTGGTCTTCTCTAATGGCATATGAAATTACTAAAACAAAACAGCAAATATAAAACTAGCAGCTGGCGTATTTTAAAATAATCCCCTTATTTTAAAATGCTGCAGAAAAAGAGTCTTTAAAATTTCCTTAGGTACTTTTTAACAACAAACAAGTCTATTAATGAATAAGGAATAGATACCATAAAACTACTTAAAGTATTTGCTGTTAAAAGTGACTTACCAGGGGCGCCAGGGTGGCTCAGTCCTTCAGTGTCTGTCTTCAGGCTCAGGTCATGATCCTGGGGTCCTGGAATCGGGCCCCACATCAGGCTCCCTGCTCCGCTGAGAGTCTGCTTCTCTCTCTCCCTGTCCACCCCACCCCCACCAGCTCGTGCTCTCTCTCTCTGTCAAATAAATGGATAAAAATATCTTTTTAAAAGATTTTATTTGTTTATTTGAAAGAGAGAGAATGGAGAGAGAGAGAGAGAGCATGAGAAGTGGGAGGGTCAGAGGGAGAAGCAGACTCCCTGTGGAGCAGGGAGCCTGATGCCGGACTTGATCCTAGGACTCCAGGGTCATGACCCCAGCCAAAGGCAGTCGCTTAACCAACTGAGCCACCCATAAATCTTTTTCAAAAAAGTGACTTATCAGAAGTGTTCTGGAGCCAGATTCTGGTAATAGTTTCACAACTCAATAAATCTACTTAAAGCTACTGCATTGTGTAGTTAAAATGGATAGAAAAGCTGGTTTATAAAAGCCATAAAAAATAAACTCTAGAAAGTAGTATGCTGTACTCCAGATCTCATAAAATACTTTAAAAATGCTATTTAATTATTCAGAAATAATATATAAATACTTTTTAAAATGCCACATAAATACATTAATAACCATAAGCCAAATGAATTCTGAAAAGACACTCTAGAAATGATAATATTGTATTGTTTAAGAGAATAAGATATGGAAAAATTTGAATGGCCAGAAGCACCAAATAAAATCTCAAATACAGGGACGCGTGGGTGGCTCAGTTGGTTAAGCGGCTGCCTTCGGCTCAGGTCATGATCCCACTGTCCTGGGATCGAGTCCCGCGTCGGGCTACTTGCTTGGCAGGGAGCCTGCTTCTCCCTCTGCCTCTGCCTGCCACTCTGTCTGCCTGTGCTCTCTCTCGCTTCTCTCTCTATGACAAATAAATAAATAAAATATAAATAAATAAATAAATAAATAAAATCCCAAATACACACTTGAAAAAAATCTTCCATGAAATGTAACGACAAATTTGCTACAATATGAAACACTGGAATCATTTTGCAAGATAGGAGGGGACATAGCCAGTTTGTTATATCTGTGGCTAAATTAATCTGGAAAAGGTGGAGTGACAGAATATGGCTCATGCTTAAAGCACTCCTTAGATACTTCCAGACAGATTTTAAGCAGTTGCTTTCTTCTATGGGTTCTAAATATGTACTAATAATAGTTGACTTGGTTTTTTTCTGAATGAATCCAAGCATCTTTCTGTTGAAAACCATGACACTTACCATGGCTAAAATGCTATCGGCTTTTGTGTTTCTTACTTAGACATTCTAATGTATGATCTGTTTAGATGGGACACGTGTAAAGTGAAACATGAAATAGTCATTCTTTCATTTAACTGATGCAAGGCTTTGCTTCTTACTCAGAAATGTCTCTCTACTACTCTAAATCCTCTGGAAAATGAAAAGGAAATTAACAGATATGGGAAGTTGTAACCATGACAGAACCTAAACAGAAGTTCTACAGGGTCTCAAGAAGTAGATGATTCTCAGATTGACAGCTGACACAACCTCAGAGAAAGCTGATGATCACATGAAATAGGAAACGTCTGTCCAAGACCATCAGAAAAAGCTTCTTCTATATGTCGTACTCCTCTTGTATACTCTTGTTTACTAGGATTTTTGTTATATTTCTTTACTAGTTTAAAGTTACTACACTTCTGGCTTAGTCTACCACATACCCCTTACTGGTAACAATGATTTGCTTGAGTGTAGGCCTTAGGTAAAATGTCTTTCCATTAATATGGCTCTTGTTAAGCCAGGAGGTGGCAAATGTTTTCTGTAAAGGGAAAACAGTAAGTATTTTAGGCATCCTGCCCTATATACAGTGTCTGTCATATACTCTTATTCTTTTTAATACTCTTTTAAAAATGTAAAAACCATTTTTTAAGACTTTATTTATTTATTGACAGACAGAGATCACAAGTAGGCAGACAGGGAAGCAGAAAGAGAGGGGAAGCAGGCCCCCCACTGAGCAGAGAGAGCCCAACATGGGGCTTGATCCCAGGACCCTGGGATCATGACATGAGCCGAAGGCAGAGGCTTTAACCCACTGAGCCACCCATGCACCCCAGTAAAAACCATTCTTAATTGTAGTCTGGATTTAGTCTACAGGCTATGCTTTGTCAACCCTTTGGGTTACATCATTCCAGAGATGTGACTACGTAATACCACTAAAGGACTATATCTTTTTACACACAACCAAAGAAGATAGGAAACCTTCCCTCCACTCCTTCTTTTTTTGGAAAGACTCCAATAATACTGACTCCTTCCTCCGAAATTAGATAAGTTGAGGTGGCCATCAAAAATTTGTTCCCTCATATTGGATGATATAGTAAAAATATAGCCTGAAGGTAAAATAGACCAGTTTAAATTCCTTAACTAAAGTAGTCTTGGGTAACAAAATATTCACAGATTTTCTTTTGGCCAACCAGGGAAGAATCTGTATCATTGTTGCTTGAGTTAACATTACTCATAAGGGAAAAAAAATCTGTAGCTAAGCCGAAGAAAAGACAATCTGGCTATTTCACAAAGACGTGGAGTTGTTGGGACTGATCTTCCCTTCACTTTCAAATATAAAACTTTTACTTATTTGTCACATTATGTTTGATGCCTGTTACATAGAATCTTAAACGCTTCTGGGTATTGTCCTGACGGATGATTCTGCAAGTGATTTAAGCAAAAACAAAATAAACTCACACTGATCAATTCTCAAACCAAAAGCCAGAAGTCTATAAGCAAAGATTTATTGAAGAAGAATTCTTCGCCTGTGGCAAAGACCCGACCAGTCAGTGATAGTCTCTCATGCAGTTTTGCCTGAATGAAGAACAAAAGGGAAGCAAAATAAAACAGTTTCTGCAAACTTCAAAAAAGACTCTTCTGTAGCTGGAGCAATAAATAGTCACCAAAATCAGTTTGAAAGCTGTTCACTCAATCAATATTAACTTATGTAGTGAATAGACTAGTGCAAGCCACTATATATAAATATATGTATTTAAGATATTCCAATGTATTGTTCCAGTAACTCTTAACCACTTGTTTCTTAATTTGATTTCCTTCTTGAGAATGTAGAAGTTGCCCAAATTTCTTTTCATAGTAATAAAAACTTTCCTCATAGGTTCTGAGGCAATTTGGCTCATCTTCCCCCCTAACACTTCACAAGCTTTTAAAAGTTTATCTGGGTTTCATCACGGTATTATACCATTTAATAATGTTACCTTGAAGAGAGACTGATGTTGTTGTACAATGGTTATTTATAATTTATAGTGCACATTTAATTCACTTACCTCTTACATAACGTGACTTTTTCAGTCTTGATTGATAGACATCTTTTTGATGTGTGGGTATATTTCTTCTGCTGTTGTCTGAGAAGGTTCATTTTCCAAGTTGTTTCTCAACTGTACATGTCCACGTTATTTTTGCACATGTGATAGCTTGGCTTGATATTTGATTTTTTGATCGGAAGTTTGCTTCTATTTGTGTTGAGAAAGGGAAGTCTGAGGAGAGGCTTATTTTGGTGCTTTTGTAAATTGCCCCATGTCATGCTTTCAGGATTCCTCCTTGTTCAAGAAAAGGGAAGTGAGGCAGCAAGGAGGGAGACACACGGTTGTCCACCACAGGGCGTGTGCTGAACTGAGTGAGAAGCATGTGGAAGACAAAGGCATTCCTGGGGACTCTGGCAGGACGCTGCCTGATGGGCCGTCAGTTCAAACTTGGGACCTCAGCATCACAAAGTCAGTGGCACAGGCTGGGCAGGCAGCAGACAACAAGAGCTTCTGCAAAGCATGAGTGGAAACTAGAGTTCCCAGAGGTCCTTGGGGGCGGGTTGGGGAGTAGTGTAATTGAACTGAGGCCTTGGGGCCTGCTGTGGCAGTGGGTGAGGGGGTGTGAAGAAGGTGTTGGCCCTAGCGGCAGGCTGGGGAATTTGAGAAATTCTCTGACAGACAGCCAGAGAGAACCAAGGGTCCTATTCATTCTTTGGCCCCTAACTTCAACCATGGTACCAAGAGGGTAAAAGCAACCAAGCAGACAAAAGCTACCACTCCAGAGCTCGACGTAATGACAGGAAACAAAGTGGATCCCAAAAGCCCTTCTCAGCCCTGGGGACAGAGGAAGCCCTGTTGAGGTAGCAGGTGGAGGGTGGGCAGGGGAGGAATCTGAAAAGAATTTGTTCCAAAGTGACTGAATTAAACTTAAAAGACTGTTCAACTTAGTGAATCAGGTTCGGTTTTTCACCAGATTGGACTACATTTGCTATACAGTGAATTGTAAGAAAGGGAAGATACCTTAAAAAAAAAAAAGAAATACATGAGCTCTGTCTTTGTAAAAGCACATCAAAAGGCAAGTCTCGCTATATTCTGAGTGTGCTTTTTTTCATTCATTTTTTGGGGGACTCAGATTGTTCTTCGGCTTGTAAATTCTTCCAAGGAAATATGTGGTCTATAAATATCTATGAAGATCATTTCTGGGCTGATTTTTGATATCCTTTCTCTGGTGGTTTTCCATCCTTTAGGGCAATTGTCTTCTCTCAGATCTTCCTTTCTGTTTCATTGTGTTCTACTATATTCCAGGTAAGTATCCCATGTTTGTCTTCTATCGTTGATTACATTTTTCTGCAACCTTGACTCCTGCTCTTGCTTTTGAACGTTTTAAATGAAAATTTCCAAAACAAAAAGAATAGTGCAATAACGTGTACGGGTGATGTAGCTTGGACCTCTCATCAAGAAGGAACATGGGCTTCAGCAGTGAGCAGTTAGCTGAATCTCCAGATGTATCCCTTCTGGGATTTGTTAAGCATCCAAGCCAGGATTCTTTTCCTCCAGGGCAGCCTCCAGCCAGTGAGTGAGCACAGCAGGGACATGAGGGCCTGCCATTTCTGCCGAGTGTGGGATTCCCGAATGAGTTCATCCACTGGGTTAGCTGACTCTGTCAGATCTGCATCACAGTCTGAGGCCCTCCCACTCTATTCTGCCTCCTTCTGCCTCTGTTCTCCTACCTGTCAGATGGTATCATGGCCTGCCCACCGTCTTCTCCTGATTAATCCTGCTTCTGCTCCTTTTATCCTTCACAGGAATTACCCCCAGGAAACATCCCCCAACTTTGCCCAGTATCTGCATCTGCACAACTAGCCACTCATCAGCAATAATTTAGATTTCATTGCATTCATGATGTGTCCATTCTCTAATTTTCATTTCTCTGCTAAAGTATTCTGAGCACAAATCCCAGGCATTAGACCATTTCATCTCTTTGTACTTTGTTGCACATCTTTTAAAACTATGAAAAATATATTATACACTCATAATGCACATATAACACTATTTCTTAATGTCATCCAATACCTAATACATAAACACATTTTCCCAGTTATCTAAAAAACTTTATGATCCAAAGCCTATGTATTATATTTTTATTTATCCTAAGCCTTTTTCTGCTGTTAGAGGCATATTTATTTTAAGAGAGAGAGAACGCAAGAGAGCACTTTTGCATGCACATGTATGTGAGCAAGGAGAGGGGCAGAAGGAGAGGGAGAGAGAAAATCCTCAAACCAACTTTGGAGTGACCACGGAGCTCTGACTCAGGGATAGATCCCAGGATCCTGAGATCATGATCTGAGCAGAAATCAAGAGTCCACTGCCCAACCAACTGAGCTACCCATACTCCCCTTTGCTATTATATTTCAAAATCTTCATTAATATTTCAGCCAGCTCTTAAAATTTATTTTTCATGACATATTTTTCATTTATGGTTTTTTGTGTTTTCTTCTACATGGTTCATATTTTTCTGTAGTTTTTGGAGGACATGAATCAAATTTCTTCTAAAATTTTCATCTTTTTTAAAAGAAAATAAGAATCGGAAATATGATTCTCTTAACCTTCAGAGAGCAATGATTCCTTTGACTTAAGTCTCTACAAAGTGGATAATTTATCTTTTCTGTTTATACACATTGAAAATGAAGAGTTTTATTTATTCCTGGAGTTTCCAACAGAGTGAATAATCTAAATTCTTTTTCTATAAACTTGTGCTAGAATATTTTCTCTCCCAGATTTAAACCTGAAGTTCCAAGTTGGTAGAATTTACAATGGCTAGTTGGGATTCTTCTAATGCAAGTCTCTTGGACTGAGTTTGGATCTTCTGATTCAACTGTGGAGACCTGTCAAAATGGTTTTCCCTAACTCCTTCAAAGTGAATTGTTCTGCTTGATTCAGAGGCTAGAGGACATGATGGCCTACAGAGGAGGACTGTATTGATAAAGTCATCTTAATCAACATTGCAATTAGTACACATTCCACCTGGACCTTGACATGTCATCTTCTCTTGTAGCTAGTGTCTGATGCAATTGCCAGTTTTCGTCTTTTTTTTATATCTTCATGGGCATTTTAATGGGAAGTTGAGCAGAAATGTTCAGGCACATGGTTCCGTGGATGTCTATAAATACCATCCATAAATAAATACGATCATTACCCTTTATTTGCAGGATTCTGTCAGAGGGTTGAAAAGTAATAGAATAAATGAAATGCATAATTTAGAAAGAAAAGCTATATACATTTGTATTTAGGAGGAAAGAGATAATACAAAGGAAAGGTAGAATATGGCAGAAATAGGATCTATTGCTTTTTCCATTGCCTCTCATGAGAGAGGAGGAAAAAGCAAAACGTAAATATGCATCCAGAAAGGAATATAACAGACAAAAGTTTGAAACACATGCTAAGAATTCATCAAATATTTAGATTTGAAAAGTGTGCCTGTCTATAAATGGATTAATTCCCACTGAAACTATATATCTAATTTAGGTGGTGATTATATACCTCTAAATAGCTGGTGATTATGAAATGAGTTATGATAGTGCTTATCAGTGTATAAGACTTCCTCTAAAAATAAGTAAGTGTGTTTTCTGAGTATATGATGCAGTTAACCTTGTTTTCTTAAACCAGAGACACTTTTTTTTTTTTAAATTTAAATTCTAGGTAGTTAACATACAGTGCAAAATTAGTTTCTGGAGTAGAATTTAGTGATTCATCACGTACATAAAACACCCAGTGCTCATCTCATCATAAGTGCCCTCCCTAATACCCAAAGAAGAGACTTTTAATGGAAATATTTGCATAAATTATACAGGCAAAATTTCATGGAAATATTTGGATCTATAATATATTTATAACTTTTTATTTTATTAATTCTCAAAATGTTAAACAAAACAAGATATAAGGATGATACATATTTAACTACTGCCACTTTTTTCTCTTTTAAATATGATTTTTTTCTTGTTTTCAGAATTGATAAATATTAACTTAAAGTTCCTGAAGTGTTTCTTATTGACAGTTTCTCTTTCTCTCTTTCTTTGCCTTTACTGGCAATGTCACCAGTCTTTAACTATTTGCTTCATATTTCTCTTAAGCTTCTGATTTTTTTATTTTGAGAATTCCTGGTTATGATTTCTCTCCCATAGTGCTTTTCACACAATTTAGAACATCCATTTGTTTCTCCATATCATTTGCCAGAATTAAATCCCTGTGCGTTGTCCTTTCTAAGTAAAATTAAAATTTGAAATAAAGTGCCCTTCATTTTATCACTTACTTATCATAACTCCTCATGAAATTAAAAAGGTAATTTTGAGGGAATAATATTGCTGACCATTTGCAGTTCTTTCTACTTTTTCCTACCAGTACCAACATTGGTTGATAAATTCAGTTACAGAATTTATATGATTTTAGAGCTGCAAAATATGTCTTTTATCTTAAAGTGGATAGAGAACTGTGATGATGGAAGTTTTATATATCAAATGAAAATGCAAATTCTGTGCTCATACACTTATGTACAGAGTGACATCTGCTGAAGGAGGTCCATATATGTATTTAACAGATGATTATTCCTGGACTACTTTATATTCATTTGATATCATGAGTCGGCCAGGTATCTGACCTAATGGCTGAAATGCAGGATCTAAAAAAATTTAGAATGGAGATCTTTAAATAATTGCTCCCAATTAAAATAAATACACATTTTCTAGCACTTCATTATCACACACACTCAAAAACTTTGAGTGTGTGCAATACTCAAGTATGTGTAACTCAAGTTGCCTTGAGCTGACATAGTGAATATTTATTAGCACTTTGTTAAAATTATATACATGTAAAATTCTTTAATATTCATTACTATGATTTTAAGTTTTCCTGATTTTGTTTGGTCATTTGTCATTCTAAAACATAAACTTTGTTTAAAATTCTAGTGTCCATTTTTGGGAGAGGAGTTTAGTTTAATTTTTTAAAAAATAAACTTTTTGAAGTAACCTTTTTGAGGTATATTCACATGCAGTTGTAAGAAATACTACAGCGAGATCCTATATATCCTCTACCCAGTTTCCCCCAATGGTAACACTTGCAAAACTATAATACAAAACAAACAGGGCAAGCACAGAACAATTTCATCACCACAAGATTCCACATGTTGCCTTTTTTTAGCCACATGGATTTCTTGTTCACTCTCTCCTTAACTGGGTCACCATTAATCTCTTGATGTCTATAGGTTTGTCATTTGACGAATGTCGTATAAATGGAATCATACAGTTTGTAACTGAGATTGGCTTTTTTCATTTAATTTCATGTTCTCTAGGTTGCTGTGTGTATCGGTAGTCCATTCGGTTTTGCTGCTCTGTCTTCCACGATTGCAGATAAGCTACAGTTTGTTTGGCCATTCTTCTGCTGAAGTCTATCCGGATTATTTGCAGTTTTTGGCTATTAGGAATAAAATTGCTATAAACATCTACGTATAGATTTGCGTGTGAACGTAAGTCTTCAATTTTTTTGGAATCTCCAGGATTGTAGTTGCTGGGTCATAAGGTAGCTGCATGTTTCATCTTTTTAAAGAAACTGCCAAACTGTTTCCGAAAATGGTTAATCCATTTTACATTCCCTTCCTCAATGTTTCTTCAGTTCTCCGTATCCTTCCTAGCCTTCGGAGTTGTCACTATTTCTTATTTATCCATTCTGATGAGTATATAGTACTATTTTATTGTGGTTTTAATTGTGAACATCTTTTCATGTGCTAATTTTCCATTTGTAGATCCTCTGGCGAAATCTCTTCAGCAAGTTGCCATTTTGGTATTTCGCTTATTTCTTTCTTTCTTTTTTTTTTATTATTACTGAGGCGTTTTGAGAGTTTTTAATATATTCTACATATTAGTCTTTTGTTGGACATGTGGTTTGCAAATATTTTCTGCCATATCTTGCTTGTGTTTTCATCCACTTAAGAGGATGTTCTATAGAATGTGAGTGTTTAGTTTTACTGAAATCAGTTCATCACTTTCTCCTTTTACGGATTGTGCTCCAGTGTCAATCTACACACTTTGCCTAGTTCCAAATCTCTCAGATTTTCTCTAATATTAATTTCTTAAATATTTATGACTTTATGTTATACAATAAATTTTTAAGACCTATTGTGAACCCAATTTTACATAAGTTGTCAGACTTAGGTTGAGGTTATTTATTTTTTAACCTGTTGGTATTCATTTGCTCCACTACCTTTACTGAAAAATTTTCTTTCACTGATTGTTTTTGCGTATTTATCAAAATTAAGCTGGCATATCCGTAGGGATCTACTTCTGAGCTTTCTGTTCTTTTCCATTAATCTATTTGTCTGCTCCTCCACCAACACAGCATAGTCTTAATTACTGTAACTAAATAATGCCTTAAAATCAGGTAGATTGACTTTCAGGGTAAAATCAGGTAGATTCACTTTCGTCTTCTTTTTCAAATTATTTGAGCTATTCTAGTTCTAGTTCTTTTGCCTTTCTATATAAATTTCAGATATCAATATCTATATCTTATCTATATCTATAAAAATCTTACTCAGATATTGGTAGAAATTGCACTAATTCTTTATATCATTTTGGGGATAATTGACAACTTTACTATGTTGAGTCTTTCACTCAAGGAACATGGCCTATAATTTAGATCTAATTTGAATACTTTCATCAGTGTTATGTAGTTTTTAGCGTTCAGGTCCTGTAAATATTTTGGTAGATTTATAACTAAATGTCTCATTTTTATTAGCAATTAAAAATGGTATTAAACTTTGGTGTCTCTGGGTGGCTCATTTGGTTAAGCATCTGACTTTTTTTTTTAATTTGCTAATATGCTGATTTTATTATTTTTTAATTTTAAAAAGATTTTATTTATTTGACACAGAGAGAGAGAGAGACAACAGCAAGAGAGAGAACACAAGCAGGGGGAGGGGGAAGCATCTGACTCTTGATTTTAGCTCAGATCATCATCTCAGGGTTGTGAGATGGAGTCCCATGTTGGGCTCCCCTCTGGGTGTTAGCCTGCTTAGGATTATCTCTCTCTTTCACCAGAAAATAAAATAATAATAATAATAATAAATGGTATTATACTTTTAATTTTAGTGTCCCCTTGATCATTATGAGTATACAGGGATATAATTAATGTTATGTGTTGATCTTTTATGCATGATGTTCTAAACTCACTTATTGTTCTAAGAGTTTTTTGGTAGATAATTCGGAATTTTCTATGTGGACAATTATGTCATCTGCAATTAGGTAGTTTTATTTCTTTTCTTTCTTTTTTTTTTTTTCCTTGATGTGTGAGATTTTCTTTCATGGCTTTTAATGCACTGGCTAGAACTTCCAGCATTATGCTTAAAAAGAGAGAGCAGACATCTTTGCCATGTTCCTAATTTTAGGAAGAAAGCATCCAATCTTTTACCATTAATTATAATGTTAGCTATATGCATCTCATAGATGCTTTTAATGAAAATGAGGAAGTTCCTCACTATTTCGATTTTTCTAAGAGTTTTTATCATAAATAGATTTTGATTTTGTCAAATTATTTGCGTCAGTTGATATGAGCATGAGTTTTTTTTTTCTTTAGCCTATTAATACATAGGATTATACTCATTGCTTTTCAAATACTAAAGCAGCTTGGCATCTTTGCAGTAAATCCTACTTTGCATGGTTATAATTCCTTTTATAAATTACTGAATTCTCTTTGCTAATATTTTTAAAGGATATTTGTGTCTATATTTACAAAGGATACTGGTTTGTGGTTTTCTTTTTTTGTACTGTCTTTTCCTGGTTTTAGTGCAAGGTAATAATAACTTCATAAAATGCGGGAAGTATTTCCTCCTATTCTGTTTTCTAGAAGAAATTGTATAGAATTGGCATTAATTCTTCTTTAAATGTTTGGTAGAATTCTTCAGCAAAACCATCTGTATCTGAAGATTTCTTTTCTGGAAAATTTTAAATTATAAATCATTTTCCTGGGTAGTTATAAGGCTATTCAAATTATCAATTTCAAATTGGATGAGTTATGGTAGTTTTTATTGTTGTTTTGGTTTTAGGATTGGCTCATTTCATCTAAGTAGTCAAATTTATGTGTGTAGCATTGTTCATAATTTTTAATTATAATTTCTTTTATATCTGCACATTCTTAGTGATAGCTCCTTATATATTGGTGGATTTGTTCTCTCTCTCTCTCTCTCTTTTTTTTTTTTGTGGTCAGTCTTGCTAGACATATGCCATTTTTACCCACGTTTTCAAAGTGAGTTTCTTATAGATAACATACAGTTGGGTCATTATTTAAATCCACACTACCAATATCTGTCTTTTAATTGATGTATTTAAACCACTTACATTGAATATAAATATTGATATATTAGGGATTAAGTCAGTGAATTTCTTTGTTTCTATTTTCTTCTCCCTGTTTTTCTTTTCTCTTTTCTTTTTCTTGCCTTTCCATTGGGTTACTTAAACTTTTTTGAATCCTATCTTTATCTATAGTGTGTTTTAATGTATCTATTCATATAGCTCTTTATTAGTGATTACTCTGAATACTACATTATTTATGCATGACTTATCACACTATTAGTGTCATCATTTTACCAGTTGGAGTGAAGTGTAGAAACCTTACTTCCCTGGATGTAACTTTACCCTTCCCTATTCAGAATATAAATGTTTAAAATATTTCCTCTATACACAAGTATAACTACATCAGACAGTGTTACAATTTTTGCATCAACCATCAAACATAATTCTGAAGACGTAAGAGAAGAGAGCAAGCCTGCTGTATTTACTCATATTTTTGCTTACCATCTTTTCTTTTTTTCTGATGATGTTCCAATATTTCTTACTTTTCATTAACATTCTGTTTAGAGAAACTTTTCTAGCCCTTCTTTTAAGGCAACAAATTATCTTAGATTTCATTTAACATTCCAGAAAAGTTACTTTCTCTGAAATGGAGTTTGGCAATTCTGTTCTTTCAGCACTTGAAAAATGTGGCACTTTTTTCTGATCTCCATGGTTTCTGATGAAAGATATGTTTACAGGGACGCCTGGGTGGCTCAGTTGGTTGGACGACTGCCTTCGGCTCAGGGTGTGATCCTGGAGTCCCGGGATCGAGTCCCACATCAGGCTCCCAGCTCCATGGGGAGTCTGCTTCGCTCTCTGACCTTCTCCTCGCTCGTGCTCTCTCTCACTGTCTCTCTCTCTCAAATAAATAAATAAATAATCTTAAAAAAAATAATAAAAATAAAAGAAAGATATGTTTACATTTGAATTACTTTTCTCTTGTAGGTAAGTTGTCGTTTCTATCTTGCTATCAAGATTTTTTCCTTTGTTTTTAGTCTTCAAATGTTTGAGTTTTAGTCATGCTTAGCTTTAGTTTATAATCTGTGTTGGCGTGGATTCCTTAGATTTACCTGGTTTGGGGATTTTCTCAGATTTCGGGATCTGTGGGTTTATATATTTTTCTAAGTTTGAAAAGTTTCACCTATTGTATCTTTGCTACATGTTTTCTCAGCCTATCCTCTTTATCCTGTTTTTCCAGGACTCCAATGACTAGAATGTTAGTTCTCTGTTAGGCTCCCACTGGTTCCTGCTCATTTTTTATTCAACCTCTTTCTTCTGTTCAGATTGGCTAATTTCTACTCTATCTTCCAGTTCTGTAATTTTCCTTTTCTTTTTTGCTCTGTCCTTTCCATTCTGCATTTGTGTCCATCTGCTGAAGTTTTTACTTGTTACTATATTTTTAAAAAGGTGTTATTTATTCATTTGAGAGAAAGAGCGCGCAAGAGCATGCGTGTGTGCACTCATGTGAGTGGTTGAACGGGGAAGGGCAGAGGGCGAAGGAGAGAATCTCAAGCAGACTCTGAGTTGAGTGCACAGCCCAGTGTAAGGCTTGATCTCACGACCCAAAGATCATGATGGAGATGAAACGAGGTGCCCCATTTGTTACTGTATTTTAATGTTCTAAAATTTGCACTTAGTTCATTTTTTTTATATCTGCTATTTTTTTGTTGTAATTTTCTAACTCCTAACTGAAACCCTGTAATTTCATTTGTTTCAATCATGTTCCTAATTACTTGATGGAGCATATTTATCATGGCTGCTTTGAAATATTTGTTAGATAATTCTTACATCTCTGTCATTTTATATTGGCATCTATTGATTGTCTTTTTTCATTCATTTTGAGATCTTCCTGGTTTTTGGAATGACCACTGATTATCTGATTGAAATATAGACATTTGGGGTAACATTATAAAGCTCTGGATCTGATTTAAATCTTCTATTTTAACTTCCATCCTCCATCACTTCTCCAGTAGAGAAGGTGAGGGAGGGGTGCTTCCTCATGATTGCCATGTGGGGCAAGAAGACCAGGTTTTCCACTTGGCCTCCACTGATACCTGAGGCTGTAGGCTTCCTCTTAGTGCTGAGTTGAGATGAGAGTTCTAGGACCTGCTAGGTCTCCACTGATAAGTGTAGCAGTACCTCATCATTGCTCCCTACATGGTTTCCACTAAACACCATGAGAAAGGGGTGGTGGTGAAAGTACCAAGTTCCAGTTCTCCTCTAGGCCTCTTCTGACACTGCATCTCATTACTGCTGGGAAGGAGCAAATTCCAGGCTCTCCATATGTTCCTCACTGACATCATGGGGCTGAACTTATTACCACATTGTGGGGATGACAGTCCTGGTTTCCCATTCAGCATTTGCAGGGGCTTTGGATGCCTTGTTCCTGTCAACATGAGAAGTCTGGTCTCCCCACTCATTGAATGTATTGTTAATTGAATGTATGCTATGTGTCAGGCATGGTTCTAAGAACTTCATATGTATTAAACCACGTAATTATTACAATAACCCAATGAGGTGGTTACTATTATTTTAACACAGAGAAGTTAAGTAACTTGCCCATGGTCAAAAACAGTTCTGTGGGCCAATATTAGGTTATATGTAATGATAGCAAGCAGAAGGTCAGTGAGGCTTCTCTTAGGAGTGGCAGTCAGGAGCCCAGAGAAAAGAATAGCTGAAATCAAACTGTGTGCCTTGATGAGGTCTGCTTATCCCATTTAAGAAATAACAGACATGAAAAGATGATCCATGCACTAATCAGCTATTGTGCGAAGCGTGGAATATATAGAAAGTAAAAATTTCCCTGCAAGATTTATATGCATGACCCTTTTTGTGACTCATCTCAAATTGCTAATTCACTAAACTGGTAATGGAAAGTTACCTCAAACTGGCTTCTAGCTTGAGATTTGAGAGGATTCCACCAACATTCCAAGGGTGAGAAAGGTGATGTAAGAGAAATTCACCCACCCTCCTCCTAGGTAATTCCAGACCAAGTTAGAAAGCTTATTATGTGCTCACCATTCAAAACCAAACAACAATCTGCTAAACACATGCACACACATGCTGAGAAACTGGGTCTATAAAAAGATTCAGCAACACACATAAAAGAAAACATAGTACTCAAAAGAAGAACACTTTCAAACAAGTGCACAATGAGAAATATGTAACACTTAGAGTACATCTACTTTCTTCACTTACTAAAATTCAAGAAAATATGATCCTTTTAAAACAATAAATGGAAGATGAGATGATAGGGCAGCCAACTGATATGAAAATTCAGACTGCCTAGAATAAGCAGAAATAGCAAGGGATGACTACATTGACAAGGTGACAGCAAGGAAAGACTGTGTTGAAACTGAAAGGAAAACAGACGGAATAATACCATAGTTGATGTACTGAAGAGCAGAACTGACCCTTCCTAATATTTTATTGATGATGAAGCTCAGCTTGATTAAGTCTTCCAGAATAGAGATGAAGAAGAAAAAAAGACAAAAATGAAGACAAGCAGATGCTCAATATGGAGAACAAATGATTAGAAGCCAACAAACGATCAGCTATATATAATAGAGAGAACTCTCTTGAGATGAAAAAATGTCCTAACCCTGCAGGCTGCCAGCATTGACTCCATAACTGTGCAAAATCCCAGTACCTAAATATGTTAAAGCACATTATTTGGCCTTTAAGGACAAAGTAGTTTAATTATTAAAAAATATAATTACACATAAAAAAATATATGATGCCTACCAAAAAGAAATGGCCTTGGCCACAGAAATTCTCTTCTGCAATATACAATTAGAAGATGACAGAGTAATATCCTCACATTTCAGGTAAATATCTGTTACCTAAGAATTCTATATTCAGCATGTTGTAATTTATGTGCAGTGGTACCTAATGGACATCCTTAGATATTCAAGGGCTCAGAAAATATACCACTTATATTATTTTAAGATACTCCTGCAACCAAGATATAAATCACACTTGAAGAAATCATGGCAGGAAAGACATGGTTGATAGCACTGAAAACATTTAAATATTAATTACTCCAAAAATGTCATAAATATGTTTAGAAAGTAGAATATAGTTACCATAAATGGATCTTGAAGAGACGATACATAATGTAGAGAACAATTTGGCAATAATACCTGAACCTTAAATTTCAATATGCCAAACATATCAAGAAGCACGAAAAGGAGACATGAAAAAAGGGAAAAGAACAGTAGGCTAATTTTCTGTTATAAATGGTGTAATATTTTACTATTGATATTGAAAATCAGAGTAATACATGTTCTGCTATTTAAAGTAATGGTGTGTACTGATGTAATTTTAAAAAGTCTGCTTTTTTCCTAATACTAACAAAGAAAAATACTCTTAAAATTATCATGTAGAAAATGATAGAAATCATGTGAAATAAAATATAAACTAAAAATATCTAGAAATCATAAAATAATATTGTTAGAGTAAAATGGTCTGTGAATGTGAACACAGCAAACTCTTTTTGCAGAGACCAGCTGAGTTCCTATTGTGTGAGAAAAACAAAACCTATCTATGTGCAAGGTAAGAGTTGCATTGATGGGGATACCTGGGTGGCTCAGTCAGTTAAGCGTCTGCCTTTGGTTCAGGTCATGATCCCAGTGTTGTTCCTACTTCTGAATCTCCTCCCTGCTTGTGCTCTCTCTCTCTATTTCTGTCTCTCTCAAATAAATAAATTAAATATTTAATTTTAAAAAAAAGAGTTGCATCTATGATATAGTGAATACAATAGGATAATGTTAAAATTATGGGCAAATATTCATTAGGAAAACATATTCCAAATTCTCCAGTGCTCAGAATGTTAATATTATGCCAAGCAGAATTCAAGGAAAACATTAAATAAAACAATGAGAATATTTTTTTAGATTGGTGAAAGCATAATCAATAAACTTGATAAGAGTCTTGAAACTTTTATGATGAAAATTGTTACCAACTTATATTAAAAAATAGTTGTAAATGTAATCCTAATTACCTAAAAAACAAAAACTGTGAGGAATTTTGATACATTTCATAATTGACCAGGTCATTATTAAATAAGTGAATAAAAATATGGGGAAATGGAATAAAATAGTTAAAAGAGCTGGTCTTATATAATTTGTGTAATTTTGAACCATACAGAAGGAGAATATACATTTTCTTTATAGTTGCAAAAGTTGATTATATGTTAAGCTATAGGAAATATAAAACCTTCTAAAAGTAAAAAATTGTACAGTTTTTAATAACTCCATTGTAGAACCAGAACTGAGTAGTAAAATTTCAAATACATGGTGATTTTAAAACATTCTCATTCATAGATCAAAGTAGAAGTAAAAACTTTTGCTTACTTAGAAATATTTAAATGAGAGTCACACTTACAGATCTTACAGAAGATGTTTAAAAATGCAGTTAAAGTTAATTCCACAACAATAATAAAGAGAAAAGAATTAAAATGAATAAATTTATCATTTAACTGAAATATTAGTTAAATAAATAAATGTATGTTCCATATATCTATATTAGTATAGATATGTGGATAGATAGGTGGAAGTAAAGAGGAAGTGGGTAATAAATATACAAGTAGAAAGTGTGAACCAGACAAATGATAACACCAAACAAATTCAATAATAAATTAAGAAAACAATTTACCATGATCATGTGATCAAGTTAGATTTATTTTAAAGATGTAATGTTTCAATATTATGATATCTGTTATTATAATTGGTAACATCAATAGGTAGAAGGAGAAAATTTGACCTCCTTGTCAAATTTAAAGAGAAAATTTATCACCATTATGATAGATGACAAAAATTCATTGTATAAAAGCTGCTGTTATTTGTGTTAAATATTCTTCAGTGAAGAAGGAATAGAAAAGCACTAACTTCTTTAAAATTCTCTTGATTCAATAGGAAAGTTATAATCAGTTTGAAATATTAAAACTGGTAAAAAACAATAAAGCCCACCATCACCCCTATCATGTAATATTTTTCTAGACATTCTGATGAATCCAAAAAGATGATAAAATAAACAAGAAGCATATATTGTCATTAATTATAGATGGTACATCTGAACTACCTGGAGAGTCATAAAGTTATTGAAAACATTAATAGCACATAAAAGGAAATTTAATATAATTCATTCAACAAATTCAATATAATGATTGGTTAGGAAAAGTATACATATATGCATATACACATGTATTAGGTAATTACAAACATTTCAACATATACAAATTATAATAGTATAGAGGAATAAAAACCTCATTCACATTGGCAACCAAAAATATTAAATATCTAGCAAAAAATTTAATAAGAATATTCTAGTCTTCTCTAAAGGAAACATTAAAATAATATTGAGGTACAAAAAACCCCCCAAACAAACAAACAAAAACCCCAAATATACTCTAAGGAAACTTAATATTGTAAATACATAAATCATCCACATATCATTTATATATTTAATGTAATTATAATACGTTGCAAGTTTTCCTGTTATGTGTGCAAAATGATTGTAAATACCATCTTTTGAATAATCAAGATATTTTGAAAGAGAAAAAAAAGGGGTTTTTTTGAACAATAATTTTAAAATACACTTGTTTTGTAATGGTTACACTTGTTTTAACAGTGTGATGTGTTTCAGGAGTAGCAAAATGAGGGAAATGTTTGCAGTATATATATGGAAGAACTAAGAGATAAAGGTATAAAAAGTTTTTACAAATTATTAATAATAAAATGAATGTCTCAATAGAAAAATAAACAAAGGACATTAATGGAGATTTACAGAAAAATGAAACCCAAGTGAGAAGTAAAATATTCTGTATCTAACAATCGAGAGAATATAAATTTATAAATTCTATGATTAAATATAAATGATTTTTATAGGAGAAAATTTGAAAGCATTTTAAATTTAAGATCAATTTGGAAATACAGGTTGGCATTTTTATAAAATAGAATACTATATAGCAACTTAAAATCATATTGAAATATTAATATAAGAAACTTTAATGAAATACATTCATTTAAAAAGGGTAAGTGCTATGCAATAAATAATTTTACAGCAAAACTATTTGCCCAGGAAATAATCTAAAAGTATATTGAAAACATTGCTAGCTATGTTTATCTATTGCTGTTTGAATTAGGATGTAATGTTGAAAACTGGAAAAACTTTTTTTTCTTTTGACAGACAGAGATCACAAGTAGGCCGAGAGGCAGGCAGAGAGAGAGGGAAGCAGGCTCTCTGCTGAGCAGAGAGGCCCACGTGGGGCTTGATCCCAGAGCACTGGGATCATGACCTGAGTGGAAGGCAGAGGCTTTAACCCTCTGAGCCACCCAGGCGCTCCTGGAACAACATAGTTTTAAAAATATTTTAAAATAATGATTCACAAAATTTGGCTATAAGTATAGATTATTTTTTTAAATTGTATTCTTCTTACTTTTCCAGGATGTCTACAATAACACATTACTTTGTTCCCAGAAGAAATTTTAGTTAAAAAAATCTGACTGACCTGAGAAGAATAAAAATTAATCTTAATTGCCAGTGATTTGTGCTTACTATCAGGCACTATTCTAGGAATTTGCATGCTCTCATTTAGCCCTCAGAACAAATGTATTTGATAAGAATTGTTATTGCCCTATTTGATGGATAAGAAAGTCAAGGTTTAAAGAGATTAAGTAACTTGCCCCAGGAGACACCAATCATAAGTAATGGAATTGTGGGTCAAAACACTATGACTGGCATTCTACATGGTACCAAGTGCCCTTTCTCCCAAAGGACTTAATCTTTCGAAATATTGAGATGTCTTATTTAATTGACCATTTTTTAAAAAAAGATTTTGTTTATTTAACAGAGAGAGAGAAAGCACAAGCAAGGGGAGCAGCAGAGAGAGTTGGAGAAACAGACTCCCTACTAAACAGGGAGCCCAACATGGGGATCTGTCCCAGGATCCCAGGATCATGACCTGAGCTGAAAGCAGACACTTAACCAACTTGAGCCACTCAGGCTCCCTAAATTGACTATTTAATGTAGGTTAGAGAATGATTTTAATCTTTACTTACAGAAAGCCTCATTCATTTAGATAAGCCAAAGCACCCTCATCCCCACAAATAAGCAGGAAAATTATTGAATTTTTTTAGGAAATAACATTTTTACTTATTCATTAAGGTCCAGACTAACATTTCTCATATAATAGATTTCTTTAAGAATATCTGTTTTGTTGAATGATTAAGAACATTCAGTAATGAATTTATTAATTACTTAAAAGTCAAATGTTACTTATGTCCTTAAAATGAGTTTGTCCTCTAATAATTTGTTAATAAACCCATTATAATTTTATTTATAGAACTTACAATACTGTATTTTTGAAGAAAGTGTGTGCTAAAAGAAATTTAATCTTAGTCTAGACTAAATATAAATATTCCCAATAGTCTGAATTATTTCAGAATGACCTTATGAAATGGTACCTAAGATATAATAATTGACAAATGAGAATGTGTGAGTCAAAGGATGTTCTAACCCCTTGTGTGCAGTACTGTTCTTCTCTAAAAAAGATTAGGAACTGGTATTAATCTGTACGCAGCACAGAATTCTCCTTTGTTCTGTACCCATCCTGCATGCTTTACTTTATCCAAGCATCATTCATCAACCATTTCAAAAGTGGATATGTGTTGAGTTCCTTGATGACAAGATCTTTGACTTTTTTATAAAAAGATTTTTAAAATTTGTTTGACAGAGAGACACAGAGAGCACAAGTAGGGGGAGAGGCAATAGCAGGCTTCCCACTGGGCAGGGAGCCCCAGGTGGGGCTCCATCCCAGGTTCCTGAGATCATGACTTGAGCTGAAGGCAGACCCCTAACCTACTGAGCCACACAGGTACCCCAAAATCTTTGTTTCTTCTTCATCTTCGTATTTCAATACCTAATAATTGCTTGGCATCTAGTATTCAGTATTTTTTCACTAAATTAAATTTAGCTGATTGCAATTTCTTTAATGTCCTTATCACCACTTTATCCTTTACTGTAATCAGTCCAATGATAATACTTCTCAGATGATGTTTATAAAACTGACTGGTAGAGGACAAGCTTAAGAATGAGTGTAGGAATAATGTGTAGATAAGCCATGTTATTCTTCCTTTCTTGTTTAGAAATAATGAAATGGAAACACATTTAAATTCTTCTAAGATACAAGAATTTTCATAATAATACTCTATCATTTTATTATTATTGTATTTAATCTGGGTTACTCAGAAATTGGAGAGAGCTTGAGATTCTGTCAAAATCATGATCAATACCAAATAAGGGCATTAGTTGTTTTTTTTACTTCTCAAAATATTTGGAAATTTTGATCCAATTTGTGCATGCTCATTAATTTGAACATTGAAGGTAAGTTTTCTAAAAGATCATTGTGATTTAGGCTTCAGAATGAATTGAATTTAGATTTGAATGTATTTCTCTTTGCTTTGGGATATATTTATGTAAACATTGCTTTGTGAAAAAAATTGGCAATGGTGTGTTTATAATGAAAATAATTCATTATATTTATTGAAATCATATCTTCTGTAATGGCAACATCCTTAGGGAGAGGATGGAAGATAGTACTCATTAGATACTTTTCTTCATTTGTGAGCCAGACAGTATATTAGTTTTATCCAATTGCCATCTGCCATCCATTTTATATACAGTATGCCTAAAGAGCTCACTTCATATAAGGGTCTAGAAGGTAAAGGTAGACCATATTGTATTTATATTTGTAAATACTGTATGCATTAAATTACAAATATTTATGTGCCATTAAGGTTTGAATAAAGGAAATACAGAGTTGAAACAGACATATCTTTCTTGCTCAAAGCTGGGAGTTGAGGATAGTTTGGCTAGAACTGTGGTTCATTTGTGTATACAATTGCATTTGTCATAACTATTTGAATGTGTCACTTTGATTTCATTTCCAATTAATTTGCTCAGTACCACTTGCAAAGTAATGACAAAGAATTATGTAACTCGAGTTGATTTAAAAGATTGCACTGCTGAAATATGCTTGGTGTAAACTCAATGATTCAATAGATCTAATGAGGAAAAACATTTAATCAATTTTTTAAACATTTAAAATATTAATTTTTTATCTGTGAAATTATGTAATGATATCATACAACAGTTAAAAAATAGGTTCTTTAAACACAGTGACAAATATTACTGTGTTTAAACAGAAAAAACAAAATTATTTGATTTTTGCAGTTGTATGCTTTCAATCATTTGTAGAGATCTTAGTTTGCGGTCTAAAAACTTTGCTATGAAATCCATTACGGGGAAAATGATACATTTTTTTAAAATAATGACACAAGTGAAAAATGAGTCATAATCTAAAACATTCAAAAGAAATTTTTTTGCTCGAAGGAATCTAATAGGCTCACAAGAAAATTCTTATTGAGTTTGAAATCTCGAAAATAAAAACCTCAGTTGTTAAATGTTAATTGATGAATTAAGAATCTGCAGTGGCAGGGATAAGGTCATTTTAATAGACCTAGTGGGATTAAGTAGATAATAGCAATGTTTTTATAAATGATAAAGGTAGGGGTGTGTGTGTGTGCATGTGTGTGTGCTCATGCGCGTGCACATGCATGTGAGTGTGCATGTGTACAGGCAACATGGCACTCAAGAAAATCAAAGGAAATGAGCCAGAAACTTCTCACATTCTGCTGGCATCTGTGGAGTGTCGCCATATGAGAACCATATGACTGCTGGCAGATTGGCATGTCAGTTCAGGCTTGTAAAACTTGACCGCACTGAGCTCAGGGTTTAGCAGTTTATCACGGGAATATTGATACAATTTTCACTGCACTCTTTTTGCGTAAGGACCTTTTATCCTTTCCCAATGCCTCTCATCCCAAACCTACCCTTTGAAACCATCAACTAGCAGAAATAAGGTAGATACATGTATCTATATATCAATGGAATTTAAAATGAAAATGAACTGCTGTAAACAGCTGATATATTTTATGTGGTAAAACTGACTTTCCTCCCATGTCTCCGCGAGCACTGGCCACCATCTTCTATTACAAGTCAGAGATGAATTTTCAAAAGCACATCATTTTAACATGATTACTAAGGTAAGGGTAGAAATTGGGACCCTGAACCTTTCTCTAAGGGTAGAGGAGGCCTACCTTGACAGGATCTACACTTTTCACAGATGGAAACTCTTGGTGAATTGAGTCTTTGGCATCTTTGGACAGAAAGAAGTTGGTCTTGATTATTGACATTTACAGGGTAAGAGAAATAGAGGTGTAAAGGTAACAGTTTCTATCATCTACACTGTTTAAAAGGAAATTGCCTTCTGTTAGAATAAACTTAACTTGTCTGCTTTTTAATAAGTGGTTATTTTTAATAGAATGTTCTATTTAGTCTTCATAGCTAGGAAAGAGAGAATAGCAAGGCCATTAATCTGTTTTTCATGGTCTACTAAGATAATGATATTTCTGGTTATTAGTATGAAATTAAAATGGAGATGACGAAACGCGGGCTTAGTCCTTGACAAAACTGTCAAGTCGGCAGCCCGGAATGCTCTTGTGGAGCCCCATGTCTTCTCTCCTCCGGCTGCTTCATTTCAGCACAGGGGTACAGGTAGATTCATGCACAGGGTCCCATATCAAACATTACCACTTAGTCTCTTTGTTTTGCATCTTTGGAACTTTTTCCAAAGCCAAATCATCAATGAAACTAGGAGTGAAATTAATACCTTGGTCACAAATCTCAAATAGTAGGACATGGGAGTGGGTGGGGAAATGCTTCAGTCTTCCTGTCTGTAAGTGAGCAATCTGAGGCACATTCTCCATGGTTCCTCAGAGAACCCCAGAAGTATTGAGTTCCACTTACTCTGAGTTGTCACTGGTTCATTAGCACACCCCTTATTGGCATTTTGCCATTCCCTGTCTTATGGTCCCCACTACCTCATTACCACCTTCTGGGATCAAATTCAAATGAACTACTTGTCCCCAAGACTTTATTTCAGCCTCTGCTTTTGGGAGAACCTAATCTAAGACAGAAAGTGTATCTTGGGCATCCCATTGCCTTTTATATCCTCTTTAGGAGTGTATCACCAAATGCAATTTGTATCCTTTGACCAACATGAGTTTTGACTGTCTTTAGTCATCCCCAGGTTCTGGACTTTGCCCAATTCTTTCACAGCTTACAGAAACTTCTCTACCTTGTTTTTGCTTAATTCTCTTAGGGATCCTGAATTCTCTGGATGGAAGGTCCTTTAAGTATGTGTTTAAATGGTATTGATAGGCATTTTATTTATGGCACTTGATATATCATACTGATATTTTATCAAAGCCTTAACCCAAAGCAGTGAGTCCATTGGTAGGAATTTGGGTTCCCTCCAATTCCTGTCAAAGAGGCTGACATCAATGCTGCTGACATGGGGAACTTGCCCTGCCAACACCCTTCTGCAAGAAACAAATCCCCAAATGTGTGAGTCAAATGGGAAACTGGAGAGCATAATGAAATGCATGGTTCAAATATCATTGTGTGAGCTATGTTTATTCAAGAAAATCTCGTTAGAGTTATTGACTAGAGCACCTGATACAGGAAAATACAAATTTATGAACTTGGCTAAAGCATGTTTCTACTCACTACAAAAAAGTTTCTGTGCTTTACAAAACATTGCCCCTTTTATGGCACTCTTTACACTATAAATATTCAATATGCAATTTCCTGCAGTTATTTCACTTACAACTGAATGTTCCTTGAGGTGGGGACAATCAACTGGTCTATTTGGTATTTCTATCTAATCCCTTGCTTAGATCAGCTATTTGGCAAACATTTGTGGAAATGAACATGTGAAATATCTAAATACTTCTGTTACTTATCCAGCACTAACTACTTAGCAAATTCTGTCTAGGGTTAAATGAATGATCTCACAGTTAAATTTAAATCAGCTATTAGATAGTACTGTCAGCTGACGATCACTCAGAAATAACCCATAAGTTTTGAGGTGGAATATCATAAGGACACATTAAGCATGTACAATGGTCAGGAGCACTGGCTTGGGAGCCAAGCAGACATGAGTTTCAATCCTGGTTCTGCCAGTTAAGAGCTGGGTGATCTTGAACAATACACCAAACATCTCCAAATCTGATCTTAAGAAGAATGGGATAATAATACTTACTTCATAGTTATTTTGGTAAAAGTTTAAGGAGCTAAAGCATGCAATGCTCTTAGCACATCTCTACACTTAGTCTGTGCTCACTAATTGGTCACTACTATGTTTTTCTCATTGCTGTTTAATTTCTCTGGCACCACACAACTGGTGAGTGACAGAGTTAGGACAAGAATATCACCTAATGATTTCTAAACCAATATTCTTTTCATTGTTCAACATTGGGTCAAAACAAATGTCTTTGAAAATACAGTCTTAGTTGATGAGAACATGAGACTTGATATACTGGCATTTTTC
The DNA here is from genome assembly GCF_020171115.1 of Neogale vison. Classification (NCBI taxonomy): domain Eukaryota; kingdom Metazoa; phylum Chordata; class Mammalia; order Carnivora; family Mustelidae; genus Neogale; species Neogale vison. Next base: position 70,258,381 of record NC_058094.1, read on the forward strand.
TGAGACCAACTGTAGCCAAAGTGTCCTCTGATTGACCTAATCCATTAAGAAACCCAAGACTACTAGGTGAGGTGAATGACAACCTTCAGGGTTCTATTTGCGGGCTCAAGTAAACAATTATACATTTACGTCATAATAATGAGTCACTAGGTATCTCTTTCCTTAAGAAAGTACTAGCCTAAGAGATGTCCCTGGAATGACAAAAAAAAGTACATTCAGTCCAGCTACTTGTAGGCCAGTGCTATGGGCATTATAACACATGGTGACAAGCTGATATAGAATTTGCTCCAACTAAGAAGAGGGTAATCACCTCTCACTATAAGCCGGCCTTTAGTTTTTTTTTTTTTTTAATCTGTATTAAATTTTGCTGATGGCATAAATTCTATAGCTGGAGCAGTCAAGGTCTGTTTTGACAATGACATATTAATCAAGGTGTCCCAGGTCAAATATTTAAAAAGTGTCTCTATGACAGTGAGTCTCAACTTGGTTGCACACTAGAATCAGAGGGGACCTATTAAAATTCCTGAAGTCAGGATCTACTGAATCTGAATCTGGGGCCGAGGCCCAGGCACTTGTTGTCTTATGAAAGTTTCCCCATGTGTGCAATCTGTACTGCTTTAGGAAAAGTGCTTAACACCACCTTTCTTCTCTTGCCATTCCAAAGGACAGAAAGCTATAGTAGTGACCACAGGGAGTTTCACCTCAAAGCTGACTCTGTGTTACTCAAAGTGCTCACTTTGAGACTCCAATTTGTTTTGTCAGATAAGTTTAGGCAATCAGAGAGAATCCAGGCCTAGTGGACTTTTAATTTATTTATTTATTTTTAGAAAAGCAAACCCATCTGTATTCTCAGTGCTTAGAGCTGCAAAACACTCAGAGTTGCAAAACCTTCCGTGTGTAACAGTAATTTTGACTTGGCTTGCAGAATTATATGTACCAGAAACAAGCTGGAGAAAGCCTGAGACTTTAATTTTTTTTAAAAGATGCTGTCAAGAATAACTGTATAAATCCAAAATGTCTTTGGAAACTTTTCTGCCCACCCCCATTTCTCTCTGGCAAGAAGATGCTCTTTCACCTACCCGGGGTAGGAACAATAAAGACATCTGTGAATTCAGCGTTTTCTCTTCTAAGTTATACATAATAATTGAGCCTCCCTATTTGTGCATATTCACTCACTCCTTCCCCTGCATAACTTCAAGGGCTTTCTTTATGCCTCCAGATTGATGAATCTCTGTCCACTCTCATGAAGCCCAGCAAAACAGACAGGTCTTTACTCTCTCCTTTGACTATGGTTGTTCTAAATTTGTAAGAGACAGGCTCTTACATCCTTCTGTATTAAAAGGATGGATTTTGTGAGTAAACCCATTCAAAAAGATCAAGATATTTCCTTTTGGAAGAAAGATGAAGTCATATTGCAACAAAAATCTGCTTCTAAAGAAGCTATTTCTAAAAAATCTGTTCAATATGTATCAAAGAATCAAATTACACCCATCTGGAGAGACGCATGTAAAAAAAAAAAACTGCATTAAACAGCAAACCACATCTATAGTGCTTCTTGCAGCAAACAAAGAAATGCTCGGTGTATCAACAGGCAGGGTCTCTTTTGATTAAAAAGTACTTACAGAAAGAGGACAAATCAAGCTCAGCCTTTCTGGTTCTTTTCATAAGGTGAGGATAGTGGTGTGGGGGGTTGGGGGGGCAGCTGCACATTCTAAGTAATTCATACAGGAAAAAAAAATCATTTTCAGCGGCCTGTGGATGGCTTTGAGTGAGAGCAGATTTCCATGCAGAAATGATCTATGGGCCAGGGATTACACCCCTTTTTGCTCACACAAGGACTGATTGCATGGCTCACAGCTGGAGCTAATCCAGATATCTGTTTAATTAAATAGGAGCTGTCATTCTGTTGCATTACATCAAAGCCCAGGAAGGTGACATGGAGGTGAGATGGTAAATGTAAATTTTTAGTCCTTGGTTTCTTATATAGCAAAGAGATAAAAATTCTGTTTTTCAGCAGCATTTGTATATAGAAATATAATTGAGACATCTGTGACTTTCAATTTCCCATCAGGATCATCCTTTTTAAAAGCATATATTTTTCTGGAGCAGGATATTTGGTAGGGTAAACTTAAAAAGATATCGGTGAAACAATACTTTTCTTCAAGAGAAATCCACTGAGTGCCTCCTATAGAAATGGCATTACAAGGAACATAATGGACCCAGCCAAGAATAAGATTTGCTTAGAATGAATACTGTACAGGCACTGTTTACATGGTTGAACAATTTTGGGAACCAGAATGTTTATTATACTTGCTATTCGGAGTTCAGATATTTATCAAAACCAGTACTTGAATGAATGTGTTTATATTCAAATTCAAACAAACAAAAGATGAGTTCATAAAGAGAATGAAATCAACATTTTCAAATAGGGACTAAATACAATAGGGTAAATTAGCTTTAAAATGATATACACACATGCTATATCAAACAGAAACTTCTATATATAAGATTCTGATACTAACTGTCTTCCCACTAAGTGGTATCAAAACCCTTCACCAGGTGTGGCTAAGAGTCCTTCCTGTAGAGAAATTTCTCTTGAGAGGCTTTCCAGCCCTTTTGTTGTCCATGCTCACCAATCTCCATGCCATATGTATTCTGTACCATTTGTGATGGACTAATCACTTCCATATAACAAGGTCTTTATTATTAGCTAGAGAAAACTTTCAGACTCAGCCTGCATTTGCTCAAATTTCTGAATCTTCGTGAACTTTAAAAATAGCAGATTTGTGCAAGGACTGTGATTTCCTTTCCTTTAATGTACTCTGCAAAATGGCCTCTCCATTGGATGACCCCATCCAAGGCTCTCTTTGTTTGTGTAACACTGTAGCTTTCTTGCCCCCCTACCACTTTCTTTGCTTTTTCTCCCTCCCATCTGAAATCTGTAATCACTAACTTTAACAATGAATAGAATCTCTTCTTCCTGGTTTGATTGGTGAAAAGAAAAAACAAAAGCCAGGTTAAATCACCCATGACAAAAGAACAGGCAGTGTGAGAGTGCTTAATGATACGATTACCTGTCTCCCACAGTATTTGAGAATGTGTGTTCTAAACCCACTGATCTGGGTTCATTTCCAGAACCACCAACCTGTATGACCTTGGGCAAGTCACTTAGCCTTTTGAACTTCATTTTCTTCATTTGTAAAACAGAGGTGATAATAGCTGTAATACCTGGAAAGAAAGGGATTAACAGCAGACCTGTAATTCCATTCCTCCCTCCTTCAGAGGTGCCTCAGGTAATCCATACCTAACCATTTAAAACATACACTTTTTTTAAAAAAATAATTCAAAGATAACAGGAGGAGCTGTCAGCATCTACTCTCTTCTGAGTTCTTATCTAAGAAGGCTTTTAGGAGGGTATACCTGATCTGTGTAGCTCTCTTATCATAAATTGATCCTTGTATAGATTATACATAGATGTATGAGTCACAGTTCCATTGAAGAATACAAATTGGAGACTAATGAAGCTATGTGATTAAGGAGATTATAAAATTGGGGATACTTTGAAAATATGCAGCTTTCATGGGTTTATGTATATTTCACTCACAGTGATTATCTGTTAATTCAGAACCAAAGTGTTTCTCAGTGCTTCCTGCTGAAACAGGAAGCTCCATCCCGTAGTTCAGGGACTCCCTGATACTGGTGATATATCAGATAGTTGGCCTTTCTCATTTATTTCACTGGTGGTAGTTATTAAAGCTCTGTATTGGGTAAGGCTTGTGTTTAGTCTGATTCTGTCTGGGTCAGTGCATTTCCTCATAGGGCTTTTGCAAGGAATAAATGAGTTAACATGAAAATATGATGAATATATGGTGTCCAGCACAAACGTGCTATGCAAGTGTCAGCTGCTATAGGTATTAGAGTTTAATTATTTCATACAGCAGTACTGTACAGGTTATTCTAGATGCTGGGTGTGAGTGTTAGAGATGCAAATTGTCTCTTTTCACAAGTAATTTAAATTAAGGAGAAAGACATCTAGAACAATAACAATGATACAGGTTAGTATTGTAGGAGTGTCCCTATTATTTCTTCATTGTCTTAATTTGGATTCCCTCGGGACCAGATCCGTAGACAAAGAAGGGAATGTAAGTACTTTTGGAGGCCATATTAGGAAACAGCAGAAGGGGAGTGAAGTGAGATAAGGAAAGCAAAAGCGGTCAATAATGGGTGAGTTAACAAATTTCCATTGTGAATAATGGGGACTTAGTCCCACTGGGCAACTCTTGGAGCCAGTGTAGAACATGAGTCTTAGAGTTACACCAACCACAGAAGGAGGAAACATATATTTACATACCATTTCCTATCAGTCATTGGTTGAAGGAGGAGTTAATTGTCTAGTACTTCAGCTGTCCCGGGCAGGGCAGTTTGAGCTCAGAGAAGGCCTCAGGCAAAGAGGCACCAGAGCTGACAGCTGGCCATTGGCCAGTACAATACAACTGGAAGGTTGGAAGGGATATACACAGTGATGGACAAAGGCTGCAGTACTTAGTGACTGCTAGCACTTAATTCCTGAAAATAGGAGGAGAATCCCCATTCAAAACGTTTAATACCTGACAACACAAGAATAGGGTGATAGAACTTAAGTCAAGAGACTATATTATTGTAAATGGTTCTCTGGTAACAAAATAAAAATGTTACATTAATAAGGGCAATATAAATTCATTATATATTTTATATTAGCACAGTAGGTAATTCTGTACTCAACAATATTAATTGCCATTTTGAGGCACCACTGAATGCGAATGAGTTACAACTTCATCTAGGGTCTCAGTTCACTGTTCATTTTAGCTTATTATTACTTTATTATTAGTTATATGCAGTTATTTACCCTACATCTGGTCTCCCATCCAAATGCTGAAAACATTTCTGATTTTGTGACCTAACAGTTGTCCCTTGCTTCAGGGAGGGATCTACTTTATGCCCTAGGGATCCACTTCCGGTCTCCTGAGTCTCACTTCTTAAAGCCATACGCATTTCCCCTATGTTTCCACCTCCCTGATCCCATCTCAGCACTAGTATCCATATTGCAGCTTCATACCTTCCAGACTCCACTGAAGAGGTGTTTTATCACGAGCTTCATCTTTTCTCATTTGGTTTCATCTTTTCCAATATCTCACCACAAAAATATCTTCTTCCTACTCCCATTTTACATCCATCTCCTATCCCAAATACCACTTTTCAGAGTTTGTAATTAAGCAAGATGGAGCCTGATTTTACAAATACCTTCTATCAAGCACTAGTGCAGTAGAAGACAAATTGCTGATTAAAATCAATTTTAAAAAGCTCTGCTTTCATAAAGCTTAGCATTTATTGAACAAGCTATCACAAAAATTAATCAATCTCTGAAAACTGTAGTAAGTACTTTGATGTAAGCAGCTATGGAAGTAAGTAATGTCATAGTCTAACCCTGTCTGAGTAGGTATGTGTATGGGTATGTGGAAATGCCACAGAGGATTCTTGAAAGACATCTATGACATTTGAGCTGTGATATGAACGATGAATGGGATTTAATTCCCTCCCGGGCAAGAATGTTCCATACAGAGAGAGCAAGCGTGTGCAGGGTACCTAGGGTAGAAGAGAGCCTGATGCCTGGGAGGAACTGAAAGTCTGGCATGGCTGGAGCCCAGAGGGCAAGCACAGGTGTGGCAGGAGGTAAAGCTCCAGAGGCAGGGCCTAGATCAAGCTGAGAACTATGGGTGTCTGTCTTTATCCAAAATCCAAAGAAAAGCCATCAAAGAATTTTAAATGAAAAAGTGATCTGATCAGAATTTTGTTTTAAAATGAGTGTTCCTGTATTAAGAATGGACTTGAGGGGGGCAGCTGGGTAGCTCAGTTAAGTGTCTACCTTTGCCTCAGGTTATGATTCCAGGACACTGGGATCCAGCCCCCCATCAGGCTCCCTACTCAGCTGGGAGCCTGCTTGTGTTCCCTCTTTCACTGTCTCTCTCTCTCTCTCTCTACCTCCCAAATAAATAAATAAATAAAATCTTAAAAACAAAACAAAAAAAGAATGGACTCAAGGAGTACAAGAGGGAAAACGGAGACTCATTGACAAAAGTTTGTTGCAAAAATCCATGTGAGAAAAGACGGTATCTTCAACTAGCCTAGTGGATGAAAATGGAGTGATGTCGATGTGTTCAGGAGATATTTAGGAGATTAAGCACACAGAATCGAAGACATCCTAAATACTGGAATATATTCAGAATAAAAATCTTAATGGTTTCATACTTTACAATATAAACTGTGTCACAATTTTTATTTTTCAGATTAAGTAAAAACTGAGAGTCCCAAGTGCCTTGTTGGCAACAAGTTTATTATCACACTCTTGGGTTTACCTGGATCACTGAAAAACCCCAGGCCTTACGCAGGCCGAAAATGAAATATATTAATCAGCCACATTCAAGGGGAGGATCTGTGATGTTGCCATAGCTGCCTTCGCTTCACACTGCACCACAACAGGCTGTCTGATAAACCTAGTGCTGCTACCTCTTATTTGAGGGAGTCCTGAAGAGTCCAAACTTCCCTACTAGGCCCTCATCACTAGGCCCCCATCACTCCTAGTACCTGAAACTTTCAGATATATGTACTTCCCTTCTTCTCCAAAGTTCTGCCAATTAAAACCTGCATGGCCTGAGTGAATTTAGGCATCTGTCCTTTGAGGAGCAAGCAAACACGAACAGTTTTGCCAAATCCAGGCAGTTGGCTGCTTTCCTTTATCAACCCACAAAACACAAAAGGCTCATTCAGTAACTTCCTTCTACAAAAGGCTCCATTTCCTTTCAGGAAGCCTCCAGTCATTAAAGATTATATAAAAACATACAAATGCTGTTTGCCCTCCTTGAAGTAGGAAGAATGAAGGTGTGCTCTTATTTCTTTTTGAACATCCACATTTCCACCTCTACTTCCTCCAAAATCAGAAATGGGATTTCTTTTGCTTTTCAGCAGGAGGAATGCAAAACAAACCATAATTTAATTCTCAGGTCCCTCAGAATACAACATGAAATCTTCAGATTTCATGTGCATGTAGTTGAGGTTTTAATATGTAAAATAAATAATATGTAAAATAAATAATTTTTTATGGAGTTCAGAAGAAGGAGCAATGAATGGACTGCCTTTGGCTGAGAGGCGGGATCAAGGGACTAAGGGTAACTTGCAAAGGAATAGAATTTGAGTTTGACCTGGCAGGCTCAATAAGAGATTGCTCTAAGGGCGCCTGGGTGGCTCAGTGGGTTAAGCCGCTGCCTTCAGCTCAGGTCATGATCTCAGGGTCCTGGGATCGAGTCCCGCATCAGGCTCTCTGTTCAGCAGGGAGCCTGCTTCCCTCTCTCTCTCTCTCTGCCTGCCTCTCCGTCTACTTGTGATTTCTCTCTGTCAAATAAATAAATAAAATCTTGAAAAAAAAAAAAAGAGATTGCTCTAAGCAGGAGAAGCAGAACAGGCAAGCAGAGGTAACACATTTATACAAGGGTATTGAGAGAGAGTCGTCGGCATAGCAAGAACTTAAGATGATGTGTAGCAAGAGTGCAGAATGTGAGAACAGGATTCTCAAAAGATCGGTAACAACTGTATTGGGGAGAGCTTTATTAAAAATGGCACAGCTAAAGAGTACAAACTTTTTCTTTCATGAAACAATGGGCAAATTTTTTTTTTTCTGTATTTATATTTTAATTAGAAATAGATCAGATTTGCCACCAGAGAGTTGACTCAGAAAAACTTGCGGGATAAATTGGAAGACAGTAGCACCTGAGTCAAAGAAATCCACTGGGAGCTATTTCAGTTGTCCTAATGATATTTATTTAGTATCTCCCATATACCAGAAACTACAGTAGATGCTTAGTATATGCAGTAATGTATAGTGATTGTGGGTACAGTTGTTGAGCGTCTCTAGAGCCAGGCTGCCTAGGTTCAAATCCTGACTCCTCCCTGACTAGCTTGGTGACTCTGCAAGTTTCTTTCCACAGTTTCTTTGTCTCTACAAGAAAGTACAGGGGTGCCTGAGTGGCTCAGTTGGTTGACTCTTGTTTTGAATGACTCTTGGTTTCAGCTTAGGTACTGATATAAGGGTTGTGGGATTTAGCCCTGCATCAGGCTCTATGCTCAGCATGGAGTCTGCTTGAGGATTCTTTCTTCCTCTCCCTCTCCCCCTTATCCACTCATGTGCACATGTGTTCTCTCTCTCTAATAAATAAATAATGTCTTAAAAAAATGTGCATGTATCAGGATTGTTGTAAAGACCAAATATAAGATTACATCTAAAGCACTGGGTATATGGTACTTATTTTTCTTTCGTTTTTCTAAGTAACATGGCTTGAGGTGAAAATAATTATTCTCACTTTATAGATAAGGAAACTGAATTTTTAAAAAACTTTTGTGGTTCACTCAAGTCACAGAAAGAGTGAGGAAGAGATGGAGCTGGTACTTGAGCCTAGTTCTCTTTGATTCCAAAGTTCATGTTGTTTTCCTGTTACTCTGTTTTTGAGGAATCCACATGAAACAAGAGTCTGGGAGCAGGGAGAGGCTGATAACATTTTGAGGACAGAAGCTGCAGGAAGAGGTGGGTTCTGTGGACACTCAGATAGTGAAACAGGAGAAAGTTCAAAGTTTGAGAAATCTTTTGGCAGCATAACATGTTCTCTCTAAACTCCAGGGTGGAGTAATTCTGCACACAGATTAGGCTGGACACAATAGGGACTATGCTATTTGTCTCTGATACCTTTTGCCAACCTTTGGATTTACAGAACTGTCAGAGATTACATGATTACAGGCTATGGTTCATACTCATAGGAAAGAACAATATGTCATCCATCATGCTCAGGCTTTAAGTTAACAGAGGCTGTGCCAAATACATTTCTGAGCTTAGTATTATAGGTCTAGAACAGGGTCTAGTTCCAGATTACTCCAAGATTCATACTAACAAGCCCACTTATAATGTTTATCCACCTTGATTTCAATAAAATGAAATATTTATGAGTTTCAGAGCTGGGAAAATTATGGAGTTAATATTATCGAACAGGATGTTTTTCATTGCCCCTAAAAATAGCATGTTGTAATTAATGCCACAGTCACAATGTGCCCAAGACCAGCTGACAAGGAGTTATTAGGGAGTCAGACAGGGAGTTATTAGGTTATTTGCACACTGGAAATTGCCAGTAGAGGTTGCTATAGTTAGCATAAGTCATCACCCACTAAGATCTGGCTCTAAGTTTTGTATATTCAGAAGCTTAATTTTATCAATTTTGTCAGGCTATGGGAAACAGACTCTTGCTGACCAAATTCACGAGGAAATGAATTACATGCTAAAATGTATAGTTTGCAATGAGATACTAACTTGGGTCATAAACAATACCTCCTGAGTAGGTAAGAGTACTGAGGAGATCAAGTTACAAATCTAAACATTGTCTCATAATCCTAGAATTAGGGAGGAATTTGCAGGTTGTCTTAGGGCATACTTTTTCTAGATAAATTATTTTCTCATCCTGGGGGTGCTCTTCTTCTGCCCTGACCATGCTGAAATCATAAAGATTTGCCTGGCAGCAGTTGGGTTAAGATTGGAAAACTGGAGCTCACGAGGAGGCAATATAATAGTAGCAAAGAAAAATCGCTTGAAACGATTCTACTCTTGGGGAAGAGAATGAAAGGCAGATCTGAGTGATAGTTAAGAGGCAGACAGTAGAATACAGAGATGGATTACATGTGGGAGGTGAGGCAAAAGGAGAAGTGGAGGCTGATCTTTAGATGTCTTGTTTTGGACATGTCCAGTTAGGGCTAGTCAGGGCTCGTTATGGGCCATTTCTTGGAGGGAAGAGGAAAGTATTTCCTTAAAAGAGATTTGGGCTAGAGAGGCAGATTTGGAAATCATCGTTATACCAATTTTTTGTGTGTAAAGATGAAATCCCCCAGGATGTGTATGTACAATGGAGGAGAAGATAATGTGTAGAACTTTATGGCACATATTTACAGGGCAGATGGAGGAAGAGGAAACTGAAAAAAGGGTGGCCAGAGAGACAGAAGAAAAATCAGGCAGGAATAATGCCACATTAGACAAATCAGAAAGAATTTTCAATAAAGAAAGAGTTTTCTTTAAAAATTCTTCAAAAAAAGTTTTCTTTAAAGCCAAATCGCACAATGTGGCCAAATAAAAAGAGAACCCACAGAAGTGTCTATTGTGTAAAACAACCAGGACATCCTCAGCTGTTTTTGAGTGGTTAGACCAGAAGTCAGATGGTAATTAGTAGAAAGGTGAGTGGCGTAAAGAAGTGAAGGCACTAATTTTTAGGCTACTTTTTCAAGAAACTTGGTGGTGAAAGTTAGAAAGTTGGGCTATTTTTTGGGGCTGCATGATGAGCTTTATAAGGTGGTGAGGTTTGATCATGTTTATTTGCTGGTTAAAAAGATGTTATCAGGGAGAAAGATGTTGAATAAACAGATTGGAAAGAATATAATTAATAGGACAAGAAGCAATCCTTATAATTTCTTAGAATGGACTTTTTCTAAAAGAGAATTACTATCTTATATTTAGTATTGAGTCTATGATTTCTATTTCTGATTCATCAGATTCTGCAAAACTTGGCTTCTGATGGCAAGTAGGGGTCTGGCCCCACTAATGTATCTTTTTTTTTAGATTAACTTTTAGAAATAATCTTTATTAGCCATAAAAAGGAAAGGACACACAAATCTTTCAAAGTACCATATCTGATTTTTTTAAAATTAACATATAATGTATTATTTGTTTCAGGGGTACAGGTCTGTGATTCATCCGTCTTACATAACACCCAGTACTCACCATAACACATACCCTCCCCAATGTCCATCATCCAGTCACCCTATCCCTCCCATCCCCAACCTCTCCAGCACCCCTCAGTTTGTTTCCTGTGATTAAGAGTTTCTTATGGATTGTCTCCCTCTCTGGTTTCATCTTGTTTCATTCTTTCCTCTCTCTCTCTATGATCCTCTGTCTTGTTTCTTAAATTCTACATATCAGTGAAATCATATAATTGTTTTTCTCTGATTTATTTCACTTAGCATAAGTTTCATCCACATTTTTGCAAATGGTAATCATGCCCACTAATGTATCTTATTGGCTGTGCTCCAGTTAAGGAGTAATGTTGACTTAAAGAAAATTTCTGTTCCAGCTTAATGACCTGTTGAATGAGCATCAGGTTAGGCATAAATTCAGAGACAGGACCCATGCTAATCTGAAAACTATTGCTCATTCATTTACAATGTTTTTGGATGCATTTACAACAGGTAATGGACAAGAATTCCCATCCCCTGAAATTTACATTCTCATCTGAATGCTATTACTGTGGGGGAAAAAAAACAATTTATTTTGATATGTGAAATGTTATAATATGCTGATTTTCTGAAATAACTCTTTTCAAATACTTCAAAAATGTTTAAATGTGAAATATTTTAAATAATGGAAAATACACATTTCCTTCCTTAAATATGTGGTCAATCAGATGGGAAGATTTTTAAAACATATGTTTGTATGTGCCAATTCATAGAAGAGAATTGACAAGGAAATTAGTTGGAAAGTACTAAAGAGTCAGAGAACTCAGAGCATGCCTTTGAGAAATAGAAAAATCACTAGTATGGAAATGGTTTACCAGAACACTGTCTTTAGTATTTTTTCAAGTTTATCCATTCAGTATTTTCTTTATGATTCATGTTTTTAAATTTGTGCGGATCTTGGTTAAATCTGAGAAGTGTTAGACTCTCAGGGAGTATTTTTGACTACAGATAATGCTAAAAGTACCTTTTCATAAAATAATAAAAGCATTGAGGTTATAATTAGAACATCCTATTTAAGCAATAATGATGTTTCTTTAGTATGGTAATCTACTTTGTTGAAGGGCTATGTCTTTTAACTCACTCAAAAGATGCCACATTGTCTCCCTTGACATTTTCTTCATATTTTCAACCCCTCACATTCTGAAAAAAAAAAAAAAAAATAACATTGTAAAAATGTTTTCACTTCACTTTGTGCACACCAAAATAGAGATTTCATAAAGAGAAAGACCCAAAATGTAGAAATAATACCTATATAGTTTGGGTACCTGGGTGGCTCAGTTGGTTAGGCAACTGCTTCGGCTCAGGTCATGATCCCGGTATCCCAGGATCGAGTCCCGTATCAGGCTCCCAGCTCCACAGGGAGTCTGTTTCTCCCTCTGACCTTCTCCCATCTTATGTTCTCTCTCGCTGTCTCTCTTAAATACATAAATAAAATCTTTTTTTAAAAAAGGAAGAGGGGGACCTGGGTGGCTCAGTTGGTTAAAGCCTCTGGCTTCACTCACGTCATGATCCCAGGGTCCTGGGATTGAGCCCCACATTGGGCTCTCTGTTCAGGGGGGTGCCTGCTCCCCCATCACTCTGCCTGCCTCTCGGCCTACTTGTGATCTCTGTCTGTCAAATAAACAAATTAAAAAATCTTAAAAAAAAAAAAAAGGAAGAAACAATACCTCTGTAGTTTAGAATGTAAGAGTACTGGTCAGGAAAATTATGTAAAACACTGTGCTTAGTGAAGTCCCTTAATGCATTATGGTTGCTTAAAAAATTTAAAAAAACAAATGAAGATAATTCACAAACTCCCAGTTACTTGTGATAGTTTCACACCCAGAATCTGCTAATCTACACAGGAATTTAGAAGTACACTTAGAAAGGAAATACAAGTCAAGCGTATTTCTCTCATGTCTATTCATACTTATTAATTCTGGCTAAGACCTTTTTTCTCTTAAGAAAGTTAAAAGGCTTGAAAAGTTAAAGAAACTTTTATTTTCAAGAAAAAAAAGAGTCACAAAAACCTGGGTCTACTTTGTAAAAAGAGGTAACTTTTGTTCTTCCGGAAGAGATGGTTGATCAGTAGCTAGTCTGTTTAATTGAATAGCTTAACAAACATTAAGGTAAGAATGATATTTGGCCCCACAGAAACAACATGTACTGTTAGGAGAGCCTGTGGAGGTCACTCCAAGAAGTAGATCAGGAGGGAGAAACCATGGCTTACCTAGGCAGAGCCAGGCACTTCGTCATTTTAATAGCTCACTAATTCCAAAAAGTTTCAACACTTATGGCCTTGAGGCTTAATTACTCTCATTTATCTTTCTAACAAATGATGCTTCAGCTCAACAAAAGCAAGAGATTTACCCATGGTAAGTCAATAAATGAATATGGGGGTATGACTACATTGCAGCACCAGATCTGTGCATGACTCACATCACTGTGGCTTAGAAATCACTACACCCGTTAGATGATCACCACCCTTTCAGTCGATGTTGATGTCTCCCTAGAGTTGGCTAAGACTACGTGTTTTGACACAATGTGATTTCAGTGCTTAAACAAATACATAAAGAGATGAATAAAATGAACCAATCAATGAAATAATTCTAAGAATGGGAGGCGTGGACAGATTTGGTTATGGTTGTTTCCACTGAAATTTAATAGAAACAAATACAAAAATAGAAAAGGACTAGCAGTTCATAAAGATCCTAAAATCAAAAATGGATTTAGTAGAATAAGCTTTAATGACCATCTCAAGTGACAGGGAAAAAAAAAGATCCAAGAGCCAATATATGTGGTGCTTGGGAATATAACCTGGTGTTGTAGAATATGAAATATTCACTTTCAAACTAATAAAGTGAAATAAAGCCCTACTCTTTCTTAAGGCTAATTTTTTCTTTAAAATGATAGTAAAATACTAAATTGTTTCTTAAAATTAAAGCCAAATTACAGACATCTTCTACACAGATACACAAGTTTTCCTCTTAATCGTGTTTCTTTTCAGTCACTAGAGGAAAGACACACATTTACATATGGTGAGCATTAATCTGAAGTGGTCTGTTAGCTTTTGTTAAGTCCTCTCATTAAATTCCTTGGATGGATTCCTATCCAGCTTATCTTACCAAATCTAAAGTTTATTCAGGTGTTGAGTGTGAAGAATTTCAAAAGCAAGTAAATACCCTCATGAGCTGTCATTAAAACATGAGAACCAGCCAGAAGCCTCATGTGTTCTATGTGGAGGTTGGAGGCGGAAAAATAGTAAACAGAGTTTGTAAAGTGATAAGTATGAAAAACAAAGAAAAAGACTGTCACACAAAGGCCCACTAGAGAATGGTGGTTGGTAGCATTTTACTGAGCTCTGAAAACTCAAATTCTAGCCGAGTCTGGAATATTTTGGTGATGACTAATAGTAATTACATTTATTAAACATTTTTTTCTCTATCAAGCACTTTTCTTTCTTTCTTTTAAAGAAAGTTTTTTATTTGACAGAGAGAGATCTCAAGTAGGCAGAGAGGCAGGCAGAGAGAGAGAGAGAGAGAGAAAAGGAAGCAGGCTCCCCGCTGAGTAGAGAGTCTGATGCAGGACTCCATCCCAGGACCTTGAGGTCATGACCTGAGCCAAAGGCAGAGGCTTAACCCACTGAGCTACCCAGGTGCCCTATCAAGCACTTTTATAAGAGCTTTGGGTGTATTACCTAATTTTATCTTTACAACAACCCCATTAAAGAGAGACTTACTATCCCCACTTTATAGTGAAAAAGATTGAGAGAAAGGGATGCATAATCATTTATCCAAGGCAGCACAACTAGTAATAGCAGAGCTGGGATTAGTCAGAGGAAAGGTGATAACCCATTAGGTAGTAATTCACTCCAGGGAATGACCCACTCAGAGGGAATGTTTTCTGTGCGAAAACCAGTGGTAGAAAAGCGTAGCCGTGGTCGTTTTTGAAGTCTGTAGCTGGGCATATGGGAGTTTCATGCAAATTCTGTTTGATTCCATAATATTGACTATCAATTAGGAGGCACTGACAAATATAAAGTAACCATAAGGATAAGAACTAGAACTGGGGATAGGGAGAAGATGGCTCGGTTATGGACATTGGGGAAGATATGTGCTATGATGAGTGCTGTGAAGTGTGTAAACCTGGTGATTCACAGACCTGTACCCCTGGGGCTAATAATACATTATATAGTAATAAAAAATAAAAAATTATTTAAAAAAAGAACAACGAGAACTACCACTTCCTGAGCACCTACTATGATCAAGGCATTATGCTGGGTACTTAACATAATTTATTTCATGTATTTTTTATAGCAGTGATATAGTAGACAGTATAGCTATAACAGTGCTCATTTTACAGCTGAGGAAACAAGACCTAGGTAGGTTAAAGTAACTTGGTCAACCTCATAGAGGTAGTAAATGACTGAGCCAGAATTTGAGCACCAGGCAGAATACAAATGGATCTTGAGAGCTTGTGTGGAAGTCTAATAATAGAAGAGTGAAGCTACTCTTGGGCCCATGACCTAATGATTCTTCTTTGTCTGGAAATTCCATGCTCTTTTAATGGAGTGGGCAACTCTGAAGAAAAAACATATAACCCTTTTGGAAGAAAGGAGACATTCTCCTAGATATCATATCACCCCAGTAATAGGTATGCAGGATTTGTTACCTATATACACAGGCAGTCTCTGATACAGAAAATGAAACAGGCCAGAGACAGATGTAGGGATGAGTAAGTAACACCTAAGTGTCAGGGCCACTCTTTTCTGCAAACCCCTTTCGTGGCATAGAGGGGTCTCCTAGCAATTTGTTCCTGAGGTCATGAGATATGTTTTCTGTAAACTTTGCCAAAACAAGCCATGTTAATCACAATCTGTTAAGGCCACTGTCTCTTTCACTGCTAATTCCCCTCCAGGACTTTCCCTTCTGCTCTGTAGCTGGAGGGCCACAGAAATTTGAGGGATTGTGCTAAAGAGAATTGAATTTCTGTTTGAATTAGAAATACATGTAAGTTGGATTTAGTGGACTATATTTGTGGTTTATTTTTTTTATTTCTATTTCTATTTAAGTTTAAATTATTCCTACCTGTTCCACTATAAGAAGAACTTACCAGAACATACATTACTGTGCCAAATCATGTGGTGTGGTGATGTGAATGTGCAGGTCTGTTACGATATAAATATGTTGAAGATGAGACACACGTGAATTGTGACAGATGCATAAAACTTGAAATATATGGAGCAAGGAGCTAGTCTGCAAGAAATACTTCCACATATCAGACATGTAGAATTATGAGTTTTCACAATTTGTTTTTCACTACTGCTTAATCAAAACTAGAAAAATTCTTTCTCCAAATAGGAATATGCTCAAAGTTCCGTGAATACAAGTATAAACATGTTACACATTCTTTTCCTTTTAATGGGGGAATCATTTGCAGTAGAGTTTAACAGAAGTTCTGTGTTTATAGGGCAAAAACCTGAAGTAATACTCCAAACAGTACATTGTGTATGAGTTGCATGTTTGATTCATCCCAAATATCAATTATTAAACAAATTTTGATCAATCATACTACAAAGACTGACTTATTTCTGCTCTTTCTGTGGAAAATAATATAAAATTACTATTGTATGAAAGGCAATCAAAGAGTATGCATCTAAAAATAATGGCATCTAAAAATAACAGAAGTTTTAGAAGTCTAGTAGGCAGTGAATATGTGATGTAGAAGTCTTACGTAGTTTTATGTGTGAATGATATAACAAACAATTATAATATGATAAAAACAACATATATTAACAAAATGAATATTTAATTATTTAGCTGGATCTTGTGAAGCTTATCTGGCACTTAAAAATATTATCACCTACATATTATTTAAATTTGTTACTTTTTATTAATTTTCTAATTCTAAAATACTCAATTATTATTAATAGTTCACTTGTTTAATATTTAGATAAGATTCATTTACCATAAAATTGGCCATTTTAGACATCTTAAAGTGTAAAATTCAGTGGTATTAGGATATTTACAATTCTGTGATACCATCCCCACTATCTAATTTTGAAACATTTCCTTCATCCCCCCCAAACCAACCCTCTATCTCCAAATTCCACCTCCTTGATTCCCTGGAACACACTAATCTACTTTGTGTCCCTGTCCATTTGTCTGTTTTGTACATTTCCTATAAACAGAATCATACAATATGTCATCTTTTGTGTCTGACTTCTTTTACTTAACATAATGTTCTCAAGGTTCAGACATGCTGTGGCATGCATCAATACTTCATTCTTTTTATGGTTAAATGATAGTCCATTTATGGCTGTACTATATGTTGCTTATTTGCTCATCAACTGATAGACATTTGGATTTTGCCCTGTTTTGTCTATTACGAATAACAGTATTATGAACAATTTGTGTATAAGTTTTTGTGTGAGTATATGTTCAATTATCTTGAGTATATACCTATTAATGCAATTACTCATATGGCAACTCTATGTCAAACTTTTTAAGGAACTGTAAAACAGTTTTCTACAGCATCTGCAACATTTATAGTCCTACCAGAAATGTTTGAGGTTTCAAATTCCTTTCATGTCCTTGGCAACACTTACTATTTTCAGTTAAAAAAAGGAGAGCCATCTTTTGGGTATGAAATGGTATCTTACTGTGGTTTCAAATTTGCACTTACCTAATGTCCAGTGATATTTAGGGTATTTGCATGTGCTTATTGGACATTTGTGTATATTTGGAAAAATTAGGTTTATTCAAGTTCTTGATCATTTTTAATTGGGTCATTTCTCTTTTTATTACTTAGTTTTAATAGTTTTTTTTTTATGTATTTTGGATACTGGAAACTTACCAGATACATTATTTGCAAATAACTAATCAAATGTCACTAAGATATATACCTTTGTTTCCTTCAAGGATGTTATGGTTTTAGCTCTTAGCTATAGGTACATGATATATTTTGGAGTTAATTTGTGTATACAGTATGAGGTAAAGGGCCAAAATCATTCTGCATGTGGATATTCCGTTGTCCCAGCATCATTTGTTGAAAAGATTATTCTTTTCCCAGTCAATGGCTTGACACATTTGAAATCAAGTGACCATAGTTTTAAGGTTTTGTTTTTAGCTCTCAGTGATACTCCATTGATCTGTATGTCCATTCTTATGCCAGTACCACATTGTTTTGATTACTGTAGCTCTGTACTAAGTTTTGAAATTGGAAAAAGTGAGTCCTCCAACTTTTTTCTTTCTACAAGATTGTTTTGGCTATTAAAGATACATTGTACTGTGCTGACTACTGTAGCGGTATAATAGAATGCCTTTTTCAACTTTGTGTGATTTTTTTTCAAGATTGTTTTGGCTATTATGTGTCTCTTTCATTTCCATTTGAATTTTAAGATACATTTCTCAGTTCCTATTAAAAAGTCAGCTGGAATTTTGATAAGGATTGTGTTAAATCTGTACATCAATTTGAGGGAGTACTGTCATTCCAAACAATACTAAGTGCTCCAATCCATTACACAACATGGCTTTTTATTTATTTAGTCTTCTTTAATCTCTTTCAACAATATTTAATGGTTTTCAGTGTATGGACTTGCGCTTCCCCCGGTTAAATTTATACCTAAGTATTTTATTCTTTTTGATGCTATTGTAAATGGAATTGTTTTCTTAATTTCATTTTTTGAATTTTTCATTACAAATGCATAGAAATACAACTGGTTTTTCAATATTAATTTATATACTGCAACTTTTCTGCACTCATTTTTAGCTCTAATAATTGTGTGTGTGTGTGTGTGTGTGTGTATGGAGCTTTAGAATTTCCTAAATACCATCACGTAACCTGCCAATAGAGATTATCTTACTTTTCCTTTCCAATGTAGATACTTTTTTTTATTTCATTCTGTTACCTAATTTCTCTAACAAAAACTTGGCACAATATTGAACAGAAGAAGAATATTGAACAGCAAGAGTAGACATCCTACTATTTTTCCTATCTTAATGTGGGGACCTTTCAGTCCTTCATGATTAAGAATGGTTATTTGTGGTGCATTTTTTCAGGTCAGGGAAATTCTTTTATTCCTATTTGATTAAATGCTTTTATTAAAAAAAAGGTACTTGATTTTGTCAAGTCTATTTTCTGCATCAGCTGGGATGATCATGTGGATTTTTTTTTCCTTTTAGTTGATTAATATGGTATAGTAAATGGATTAACTTCTGTATTTTGAGTCAACTTTACATTCGTGGAATAAATCTTACTTGGTTGTAGTGCATAATCCTTTTAATGTACTGCTAAATTTGGACTGCTAATATTTTGTTGAGGATTTTTGTTATCAATATTCATAATGTATATTGTCCATAGTTTTTTTTTTTTTTTTTCTAGTAATGTCTTTATCTGGCTTTGCTACCAGGGCAATACTGGCTTCATAAAATGAATTAGGAAGTGTTCCCTATTGTTCTATTTTTTTGAACAGTTGGACAAGATTTGGTGTAAATTTTTTAAACACTTGGTAAATTTCATCAGTGAAGCCATCTCATTGTGTACTTTTATTTGTTGAAATTAAAAAAAAAAACCCTCACTGATTGAGGCTCCTAGCTTATTATATCTATTTTATTTGCTATGTATTCTTAAGTCAGTTTTGATAGATTGTGTCTTGATAGGAATTTTTAGGTACCTAATTTGTTGACTTACAGTAGTTCATAGAATTCCCTAATCATCTTTTTTATTTCTGTTAAGTCAATAGTGATATACTGCTTTTGTTCTGGATTTTAGTAGTTTGAGTCTTCTCTTTTTCATTTGTCAATTTAGTTGTTGTTTTCAAGAAACTAACTTTTAATTTGGTTGGTTTTCTATATCATTTTTTATTCTCAATTTTAATTCTCTCTGCTCTTATCTTGATTATTCCCTTTCTTTTTCTGGCTTTGAGTTATTTTCCTTTCACAGTATCTTAGGGTAGAGGATTATTAGTTTATTGATTTGAGATCTTTCTTATTTTTTAATGTTGTTTACAGCTATCTATTTCTGCATTGTTTTCTGCTTTCTTAAGCTTTGGTATGTGGTATTTTCATTTTTATTCATCTCAAATGATTTTCTAATTTCCAAATTAATTTTTCTATTGGTTTCTAATTTCATTCTATTGTGATCTGAGAATATAATTTGTATGATTTCAATATTTTTGAATTTATTAAGACTTGTTTTGCACCTAATATATGGTCTATTCTAGAAAATGTTCCATGCACATTAAAAAAAAATGTGTATTTTACTCTTGCTGGGTGTAGTTTACATAGAAGTCTTTTAGGTCTACTTGGTTTATAGTGATGCTCAGGTCTTCTATTTTCTTACTAATCTTCTATCTTGTTCTATCTGTTTTTGAAAGTAGGGTATTGAATTCTCTAATTCTAACTGTTAAACATTCTATTTTCCCCTTCAATTCAATCAGCACTTGCTTCATGTATTTTGACTCTCTTGTCAGAAGCACGCATTTATAATTTTGTATCTTACTGATGGGTTGATCTTTTTATTATCACATAATGTCTTTCTTTGTGATCCTAATAATTTTTGTCTTAAAGTTTCTTTTCTCTGATATTTATACTGCCACTCCATCTTTCTTTTGATTACTATTTGTCTTTAACATCTGTTTCCATCTGTTTCCTTTCAATCTCTTTGTATTTTTTAATCTAAATTGTGGCTCATAGTGGAAGCATATATTTAAATCATTTAGAACATTCATCTCCCAATCTCTGCCTTTTAGTTGAAGAGTTTAATGCAATATATTTAATGTAATTGTTGATAAGGAAGGTCTTAAGTCTAACATTTATCTATCTGTTTTCTATCCATTTTGTTCCTTGATTTTTCTATTGCGGCCTCCTTTTGTGTTAAATAAATATTTTTGTCTTATTTTAATGCCTTCATTATTTCTTTTACTGTACATTTTAAAGTTGTGCTCTTCATGGTTACTCTGAAGATTACAATTGACATTTTATTTTATAAAATTTTGTTAGATTAATACTAAGTTAATTTCAGTAGTATACAAAACATTGGCTCTGTATAGTTCTTCCTGTCCCTCTTTGTGCTATTAAGATTTCAAATTACACCTGTGTATATTGAGAGCCTATCAAGATAAATTTATAGTTGTTGCTTTATGCATTTGTATTTTAAGTTATGTAGGAAAAAAGAGAAGTTACAAAGAAAAATCCATTAATATTATCTTTTATATTTAATTATAAAGTTATTTTAACTGGTGTTTTTTTAATTGATTTTTTGTTTTATTTATTTTTTTTTTAGAGAGAGAGGGATAGAATGAGAGTGAGGAAAAGGGCAGAGGGATAGGGAGAGAGAGATTCCCAAGCAGGCTCCACTCTTGGCATGCAGACTGACATGGGGCTCAAGCTCATAAACTTTGAGATAATGACTGAGCCAAAATTAGAGTTGGATACTTAACAGAGTGAGCCATCCAGGTGGCTCATTTTTACTGGTAATTTTTATTTCTTCATGTGGATTCTTGTTTTTGTCTAGTATCCTCTCATATTAGACTGAGGGTTTTCCTTTAGCATTTTTTTGTAGGGCATATTTTGCTAGTTTGGTTATCTGGTCAAGTTTTATTTTCTCCTTCATTTTTGAAGGATAGTTTGGCCAAATGTAGAATTCTTGCCTGACACGTTTTTTGTTTTTGTTTTTGTTTTTTTCCCCTTTCAACAATTTGCATATGTCATCTGTTGGCTTTTGGCTTCTAAGGTTTCTGATGAGAAATCAGCTGTTAATCATTTTGGAGCTTTCAAGATCTTCCAGACAAATCAAAATTGACCTATGTCTGAGCTTGCTGGTTATTTCTTCTGTTTAAATCTGCTGTTGCACCCTAGTGAATTTCTCATTTCAATTATTGAAATTGTCAACTCTAGAATTTCTATTTGGTTCCTTTTTATAATTTCTGTCTCTTTATTGATATTCTCTATTTAATGAGACATCACTTCATGCTTTCTTTTAATTATTTAGACTGATTTTCTTTAGCTCTTTGAAGATACAATAGGTGATTTAAAATTTTTGCCTAGTACTCAATACTTATATTTCCTCAGGGAAAGTTTCTATCGATTGCTTTTTATCCTGCCACTAGATCATAGTTTCTTGTTTCTTTGTATGTTTCATAAATTCTTGATGAAATTGGACATTTTGAAGAGTATAATATGGCAACCTTGGAAATTCAATTCTACCCCCTCCCTAATATTTCTTGTTTCTATCTGTTGCAGTTATTTTTTTTTTAATTGTTTAGTGATTTTCTGAACTAATTGTACGAAGCCTCTATTCTTGTGGCCACTGGACTCTCTGTTCCATTTGCTTAGTGGTCCACTAATGATTAGACAGAGATTTCCTTAAATGTTTTGAACCAAAAAATCTTCTAGTCTTCGCAGAGGGTCTCTGTATTAATTGGGGTATGCAATCAACACTTCTCTGGACAACTGAAAATTCTGCCTTCACTTTCTCCTTGCACATAGATTCAAAGGTAGCCAGAAATGAGAGTTTAGGATCTTCTCAGGTCTTCCCTGAGCATGCCCATAGTTCTGGGTGTATATGTGGACTTCATGATTCTCAAGATATTTCAGAATCTTTCAAACTTGTTACTTCCAAAAGCATTTCATTCCCTAGTATATCTTTTCAAGCTTGTTGTTTAGTCTATTGTTTGCTCCAAAAGTGATCTATTGCTACTGAGAGTAGCAACTAACACATTTACCTGTAAATGTTTTCAGTAAATGTACCATCCTCAACCTCCTATCCCTATCTACCACCCATGGTAGTTTTAGCATGGGACACGTTGTGAATTATGTAAATTAAAGACAAGCCTTTTGAGCCAGAGTAGTAAAAAAAAAAAATAATAATAATAATAATAATTCCTTACAAATATGGTTTATTCTTTTCCCTCTTGTATCAGTACTGAGAATGCAGGCTGTTATTTTCAAGTCTACCACTGATTTCAGAGGTGAGGGATGAAACTAGTGTAAATTAACATGCCACAAAGCTCATTGTTTTTACCAGAAATCAGCCTTTTTTTTTTTTTTTTTTTTTTAAGAATAAGCACTCTCTGGATTGCTACAAGCTTTTGATTAGTTTTTAAAGTTCAAAAGGGTTACTTCTGTCATTTTTTCCCAGTGTGTGCTGCTGTTGTTGCTCTTATGAAAGGTGAACTTTTGGAGTTCCTTACCTAAGCATTTTCACTGATATCACCCCAAAACATTCCCTTTTGAAACTACATTTGTATTTTAATTTCATACTCTGGGGAGGCTGTCTCCCAAATTATATAAGCATGAAGCCAAATAAAACCTGAATCTGTCCTTATACATGACAGTGAGCAATTATGAATAGAGTCCTTCAGAAAAAGGAGGCAGGATTATAGAAAGGAGAAAACATTTTAAGATGAGGAGACTCCAGAGGGATTTAAAATAAATCTTCATAAAAGAATTATATTTTCATAGGCAGAGATGTGATGTGGAAAAATATTACAGACCCAGAAAAGTAAAAAAAAAAAAAATTAGATTATGGGAAAGCTGCCATAAATTTGGGAAAAGGAACGGATCCACTTTGACTTGGGTGAAGAATGTTTAGAGAGTGGTGAGGGAGATAAGACTGAGGAGGTAGGTCAAGGCTTCAAATGCCCATATTAGAGAGTTATATAGCAAGTCAAATTGATGGGGAAAAAAGTCTTATTATCAAAAAATAATTTGTATTTACTCCACATCTTCTTTTACCCTCAGGTTAGAACCTCAGTCCATTCTGTAAATATCAGTGTGATTTATCTGGGCATCCTCCTCTATTGTCATCTGCAAGCCCTATCTTACTCAGTATTCCATACCCTTAAATAACACAGTTGTGAGAAAGTTATTAAAACTTCTTGAACTAAACGTATTTTATTTTATTGAAGATTTTTATTTATTTATGACAGAGAGAAATAGTGAGAGAGGGAGTACAGCAGAGCTGGAGAGGGAGAAGCAGGCTCCCATGTGGGGCTCCATCCCAGGATGCTGGGATCATGACCTGAGCCGAAGGCAGATGTTTAATGACTGAGCCACCCAGGCACCCCTGGCCTAAACATATTTTAAAACCCTGTATGTCTAAGGGCGATCACATCCCAGAGACTCATTCATCACCTCCCTGGATAAACTTTTAAGTACTGGGCATCCTGATTTTGGAGTCGAAACAGACCATGACTAAGAAAGAAGAAAAAGGTGTGTGTTTATGTGTGTCTATATGTGAGGCAGAATTCTAGGAAGCAATAGAGAAAATTGCTCAAAACCAAAAAGAAAAGGAAACAAAATTCTAAGGTCTAATTTTTGGAAGTTTTGAGGCTTTATAATAGCTATTCACTTCTAATCATCCTCAAATAATAAATGAATAGAACAGTCAATGCTGTTAGAATAATTTACTATTCATCAAGAATAATAAATGAGGGGGATAGGTTGTTATTCAAATTTCTCTAAAATAGCAAAGAAGAAGGAGGAAGAAGGAGAATTACTACTGTTTTTCAGTCTGTCAACAACTTGTGCAGTGGTGGGAGCATTGCTGGGACACTGAGGGTGGTATAAGAGGAGATGGAGCCAAATGTGCTTGCAGTCAGTGCCTCTGGCTTGGCTAGACACCAAAGTCAGCTGAAACAATGATGAATTCTCCTGGTTATTCCAGCTCCAAACAGCAAAAGACCTTCCTGCTTTACTAATGCTTTGCCCCCAATGGGTTGCCTCTTCCTTTCATTAATCTCTAGTTTATGAACTCTACTGGCAAGAGGCATACAAATCATCCACAAATCACACAGAGGTGGATGGTGTTGACAGCTCCTGACATGTAGGGCTGTTCATTCATTGGCAGTAGCTCTGAATCAGCATCAGCCTCTACATCACCAGTTTAGCCACACAATGCAGATGTGATGCAGATGTGATTTGGTCGTGTTCTTTATCCATAACTCCCTTCCAAATACTCTCAATAAAAATAAGAGGTGGGGTTAGCACTGGGGCACAAATTTGGACATGGGAATAAAAGGTAAAGAACGGAGACTAGTCTCCCATTAGTCCACCTACGGGTCTTGAATTGCCATTAGCACCATCAACTGGCAATTAGTGTCAGCCTGCTGGTGTTGTTGAGCACTAAGCTGAACCCTCACAAGAAGCTATCCTAAATAAATCTTTTGTTACACTAGTGAAGAGCCTGAGAATTCACAGTCTATGGGGAAGTGTGTTCAAGATAAGCCAGAACTTGCATCCATCTCCTCTTGGAATTTGGCATTGTTAGTGGAGCCAGATCATCAAGTTAGATTCCATCAGTATTGATGGTGAGTTTCCTATCAGGGTCACCATAGCCAATCACTGCAGAAAAAAATAATTAAACTTCTCCTAGGGCTAATGAAGTTCTAAATTTAAATTTAAAATTTAGATGAATAATACAAAAATGTTGTTTAAGTAAGTTCCCAATATTGCATGATACATACTTACACTAAAAGTTTATTCATTGTGCACTTGAAGTTCATATTTAACTCAGTGTCTTATATTTTAATTTTCTAAATCTGGCAACCCTAAAAAGAGGACTATGTCATATAAGTATCCTCTCAATTGTGGAAGAAATGCTGCTATGTATATATGATAATGGATAAGCGTGCCTTGTGGAATTGTTCATGAACTTATTACTGAACATGTGAAAAGGCAATGCTCTAAATCCTGTTAAACTGTTATTAACATGCGACTTATATTGTGAATAAAACACCAATAAATATGTATTATGCTAAAATAAATAGCATACACAAATGGTTTCAAACACAATATCACTTGATTCCTAATGCCATAATCAAATGGTTTCATGCAAATGAAATGGCTCTGGTAGTTATCAGTGTAATGATGTTGTGAAACAGCCCTATTGTCAGGTAACCTTATCTCTTATGCACTTTTCAAAATGCCTAAAATGTCACACTAAAGCACTTTTAAAATTAAATAATGCCTTGCTATTTCTGAGGTGAGATGCCTGCTGAGTTTAAATCATAAAAAAAAAAAAGAAAGAAATGTTAGTAATTTTTCTGCAAAATTAGGTAATTAGTTACCTGAGTCTGGGAAGGAAATACATTAACATATTTTGGTTAAACTAAGCATTCTGGTAAATGTTTAGTTAGAATAATCAATATTTCTAAACAAAATGATCATTCCAAAGATAAGTCAAAGGTTGGGCTTCAGAGGCTGAATCTCTAAGTATCCAGGAGATCGTAAAATAGATTAGCCATTGCTCACTGAAGAGTTTTCTGCTCTTTTCTGTTCAGCAATACTGATGTTTTCCTGTCAGACTCTAACTCCTTGAATCTCTTACCCTCTTTATTCCCCATCTGGGGCCACTTGCTATCTTTGTATGCACTCCATATCAGTCTTTATACACCAGTGCACCCCACATTAGTCTCAAGTATCATAAGCCTAGTCTAAGGCAAGAGAAATTTAAGGAAATCTGTCCAGCACTTGGCGATTTTTAAAAAATTTTTTTTTATTATTTTATTTTAAGATTTTTATTTATTTTATTTATTTGACAGAGAGAGATCACAGTAGGCAGAAAGGCAGGCAGAGAGAGAGGAAGGGAAGCAGGCCCCCTGCTGAGCAGAGAGCCCGACACGGGACTCGATCCCAGGACCCTGAGATCATGACCTGAGCCGAAGGCAGCAGCTTAACCCACTGAGCCACCCAGGCGCCCCACTTGGCGACTTTTTATTCTCTCACTATCACCCCTGTCCATCCCTGATCTTATGTCCCATAACAATTTACTAGGTTTAGCTGTACCAAACTATGACTGGTTTGGCTCCCAGATATAAGACTCAAAGTAAGTGTCTATCTACACTTTATCAATAAGTGGTTCCATGAACTGCAGCATTCAAAGTAATTTTTAGCAAATACGTCTTTCCCTAGTCAAATGAAGTTCTTATAATTTAGAGTAAGATGACAGTACCATGAGGTGGTAAAAAGAAGGTAAATGGCAAGTTTTATAGCTCTAATCTTTATACATTGATTATCAAATTAGCTAGTTGCAATTTTGATATATACAGGATGAAAACCTACATAAAAAAAGAATAGATAAAGGCAGGTCAAGTGAGATCAGTTAGGTATAAAGGAAGAGAAAGAAGACAGAACATTGTGTGGAGCTCAGAGCACTATGAGACTAGGGAATATGTTGCAAAAGGGAAGGTTTTGAGATATGGGTTTCCATCAAACGTGTAGAAAGAAAGCCATTTTTCTCTTTGACCATTTTGTCTTGAGCTAGCTGATTTTTCCCATTGTTATTAATCACATTTTTCTATTTCCTTGCAAATACAGTACTTTTTAAAAATTACAATTGTAAATATTACAATATCCAGTGTTTGGATTTTGTTGTCTTTCTTTTGTTGCTTAGATTTTGTGTCTGGATTCTGTTGCATTCCTTTAAAGAGTGTTAAGATTTGTCTGCCAGGGCATGAATTTATTTATAAATTAACATTTATAAATTTATAAGAGGCTTATTTTCAAGCTTTGTTTAGGCAAGTGTAGAGTAGACTTTCCTCATGAACTAATTTGGCACTACTCCTAAAGCCTGACCTCCTCAGGCTCTACTGTCTATACCTGCTATTCAAGGAGGTCTCTACACTGTGATCGATCAGGACAACTATGTGCAGGCTCAGATAATTTTCTAGCTTATGGCTGCCAAGTACCTGTTCTTTCCTTGGTATTTCTTATTTACCTAGTTTTCATGAAGTCTTACCTTATACATATCACAGTTTAGTATTTGGCAAAAGATTGAAGGGCATCCCTATTCAGGTTTTTGTAACTCTTTATGTTATATTCCTCCATGCAAATTATAGTTATCTCTGCCTCCCTAATCTTTGATCTGCCTCCTCAGCCAGGAAACATCCACTCATTCATCCAACAAATATTGATTCTGCACCTATTCTATGCCTCAAATAGTATTCCAGATGCTTGGAAATATTAATGCAAAAACATACAAAACCTAATTTTAGAGGGCAATCATGTTTGCATATGTGGGAGATAATCAATAGGATGAAAACAATAAAAAATAATGAAATGTAAATCATATATTATGTTAGAAGATAATAAGCTCTATAGAAAACAAAAGAGAGCAGGTTACAAGGCATCAGGAGACTGATAGGAGACTAAACTTTTAAATAGGTGGTGAGGGTAGACCACATTAAAATGTGACTTTTGAATAATGACTTAAATAAGGTAAGAAGCTTTTTATGTGAATATCTAAGAGGGAAGATCAAGGAACAGAGTACTCTTCTTGGAGTTTTAAAAGATCAGCAAAGATGTAACTGTCTAGAATTGGGTGAGTTATATAAAGCCTTTGTTATCCATTATAAGGACTTTAGTTTCTACTCTCAGTAAAACAGGGAGCCATTGCAGAACTTTTAGTAGATGAATGATGTAATTTGATTTATATTTTTAAAAAATATTTTTATTTATTTATTAGAGAGAGAGCACGTGAGGTAGGACAGAGGGAGAGGGAGAGATTGAACTTTAAGCAAACTCCCCAGTGAGCATGGAAACTGATGCAGTGTTCAACGTGGGGCTCATTTCATGGCCCATGAAAGATTGCACATTACCTGTGCAGAAATCATGAATTGGACATTTAACCACCTGAGATACCCAGGTGCCCCTAGTTTGATTTACATTTTAAAAGAAGCACAGCACTCTTGCTGCTTTCTTATATGTGCTCTCAGTAGAGGCATAAACAAGGAATCAGAGAAACCAGTTATAAGGCTTTTGCAATAATCATGTTCAGTGGACAAGTGTAGTGGAAATGGAGATAGCAAAAAGTGGTCAGATTCTGGATAAATATTTTCAAGGTAAAGGACTTAGAAGCTTACAAAGTAATCCTAATGAGCATGAAAAAGATAAGGAAAAATCTTAAATAGCTCGAAGATTTGGGGGCTGAGAAACTAGAAGGATAGAGTTGTCCTCCAATGAGGTGGAGAGGGTTATAAAGAAGGCATATTAGCAGGAAGAATATAAGGAGTTGAGTTTTTAATTGAAATATTAGATTCCTGATAGATATTCAAATGAATATATCAAGCAGACAGGTGACTATAGGAGTCTGGATTTCAGAAGAAATGTCTGAGCTAGAGATATAAATTTGGAAGTCATTTGAATAGAAATTATATTTAAAAACATGAGATTCAATAATATCACCAGGGGCTGAAACTATGGATAGAGATAAGAAAAAGTAAAAGAACTAAGTTTTGAGGAACATGACAGGAAGAGGTCAGGGAGAAGAAGATAAATAGCAAAGGAAATTGAGAAGAAGGATCTAGTAAAACAGTAAAACCAGATTTCCTTGTAGTCGAATGATAACAGTGTATCACAGAGGCAGAAGTGCTCAACTCTGCTAAATGCTACTGATTGGCTACATGTATGAGAACTGACCATTTGGTTTAGCAATTTGAAGGACATTGGAGAAGTGATAAGAGAAGTTTTGATGTAGTGGGCGAGAGCTGAAGTCTGGTTGTAGTTGACTGAAGAAGAAATGAGAACAGAGGAACAGGAAATATCAGTTCAGTAAATTTCATCGAGAAGTTCATTGACTAGAGGGGACA
The DNA here is from genome assembly GCF_020171115.1 of Neogale vison. Taxonomy (NCBI): domain Eukaryota; kingdom Metazoa; phylum Chordata; class Mammalia; order Carnivora; family Mustelidae; genus Neogale; species Neogale vison. Next base: position 70,287,800 of record NC_058094.1, read on the forward strand.
AAGAAGGGATAGTAGCTGAAAGGGAAAGAAGAATCAAAAAAGAATTTTGATATGAGAAAAAATAACAGTAAGATGCCATGCTTCCCAGAAGGAAGTGCAAACTGGTTATGTAGAAGAGAAGGAAATTTGGAGCAATATCCTCATGTAGAGAGGATGAGATCTACCTATCACATAAGCAGAGGTTAATTATAGGTAGAACCATTAACAGTTCATCCATGTACAGGTATTTGCCAGGTATTTGCAGGGTACAATGCAGGTATGAAGGTAAATATGATGGGGAATGTCATGCCCTAAATCCTCAATAATACTCCTATCTTACCATCCTCACTCTCAGCTGATGACAACTGAGAAATATTGGAGGAACCAGAAGACATTTTACACGATCTCCAAGAATAAGAATGCATCTAGGAGGGGTATGGGAGGCTGAAGATAGATAAAACAGTAGTCTAGGAGAGTGAGAGAATGGATGGCCTGGGGAAAATGGCTTGACTGCCAGGCAACATTATGAATGCACCTAAGATTTATGATCATAAATTTAAAGGGAGGCTAGTTAGGGAAGTTGTAATTTTTCTCTACCTACACGTCATCCAAATGTGGGCAATAACTAAGTAGTAATATGAATAGTGATATTTAGCCATCAGCCATGGTTTTGCCATAAAGAGTTGGGATGGAATTAGCATGCTATACTGTGGAATTTAAGCAGGGAAGAAAGTTCAGGAGCTTGGAGCATTAGTGGATTCCAGGTCCCTGTCAGGGAACTGTCCAGCCAAGGTACAAAGTCAAATTTGGGTGAAATCCACACCCATGTGAGCTAATAATGATACTTTAGAAATCTAATCTGGAGAGAAAGACATGGCAGCCCTAATCTAAGAAGCTGAGAAAAATTAACGAATGGGTCAACAAGATGGCTGCCTAGAGTACTAGTTTCTCAAATACATTAACATATTACTGAGGTACTAAAACATCACTGGAGATGCAAAAAATAAATAAAAAATTAAAAAATGAAGAAAAAAATTTCCTCAGACTCCTCACAAAGCCATTCTAATATGGTTGTTCAAAGTACTCTTTTCAACCCTGGACTTGAATTTATCCATGCAGCTTCAGCCTCTACATTCCTGAATTGCTGTAGTTGGTTTCTTACTACTAATTTTATGATTTTGCTTTTTAATATCATTTCTATCAGGGCTGCTTGGGATATAGGAAGTCTTAAAACATGGATATTTTAGCCAGAGCCCACTGGGTACAAGGGTCCAAAATTCATTTTAGTTAACTATGAAAAAGATAAATTTATTGTTAAAAAGAAAAGCCATCTCAGGGACACAGTAACGACTCAGGCAGCTCTCCTGGGAAATGGGATGGGAAGATATTGACAGTGAAGTTTCTCTCTTGTGTGTCTCACAGGCCAAGTGACTACAACCATCAGTGCCACTTCTTATCTATTCTTATTTTCAATAATCTTCCTCTGTTTGCAAATGAACCAGTGTGGCCTCTGGACTATTTGTCCTCACAGGTCTAATATGAACCTGACCAGTGACCAACTCTCTTTGTCTCTATCAACATTTCAAGGATTCTGTCTTTTAGGATTACTGGCCTCTCAATTGCTAAGTTGAACTAGATAATTAATCAATCAACTGTAATCAGGGAAAGTAGAGGTTATATAACTATTGGTGCCATAAACAAGGATCCTTTCCAGAACAAAGGATAAGAGGTGGATAAATATGTCTTTTATAAGAAAAACACATCTATTGCAAGAAAAATCACAGGACTTATTATTAATACACTTTCTATCAATTCCATTTTTATGATTTTTATTAAATAAGCAGGGACGAATGCAGAAGCCAAAATCAATCCAACCCTGGCTACTTTCCTTTCCTCTGGTCAGTTAAGGATGAGTTTTTTATATTAGACTTTTGTTTATTTATTTATTTATTAGCTTAGCATACAGATTTTTTGTTAAAGCTGCAGCTGATAAAGGCAGCAGAGTTAAAATGAAACTGAGTTTTACCAAAAAGCTAGAAGAGTAACAAGGAACCCATGCAAGAACAGGGGGAAAAAGTGCCCAAGTGAATACTTTAATTAACTTACATGCAATTTTAATTAAAAACATAATGTGTCAGGAAAATGAGTAATGCCTCAGGGCAATAAAATAGCTGGATTTCTTGCTTAATCTTCTGCTTCATCTCTCTCATAGCACGTGTATATTATTGTTAAGAAAAGATTTTCTTCTTCTTCTGTTTCATAGTCAAAGAGAACCCCTGCTGACAAAATGAGTTTAAAAAAAAATAAGAAAGCTGTAGAAAAATACCCTATGGGAGGGCTCTCCATTCTTTCTTAATCAGGAGTCCTTGATTTCTTTTGGCTTGATCACTTCCTTTCTTAGAACACACCCTTTCCAGAAAAGCTGATAGCTGGATCAAATCAAGGATTCTAAACTCATTCTCATCAAAAATTATTACCTTTTTGTGACTAGAGTTATAACGAAAGACCAACAATCTCTTCCCTCCCCTTCGATGTTAAGGTCCAAAAGTGCCTAGTTCCCTGTGGGGTACAAAATAACCCTGATGTGGAGTCATATGATTTGGATCTTATTTCACCTCTTTTTGCAAACTAACTCTAAAGCTTTCTGGGCTTCAGTTCCCTACCCTACCAGCTGTGGAGAATAATGCTTGTCTTCCCAGGAGGCAAAGAAGAGTTAAGAGCACTGTGTAACAGAAACTGATCACCTCTCCTTAAGGCTTTTATTCTGGTAATAGAAATGTTTGTTGTTGTTGTTGTATACCTAACCACTTTCTTCTAAGGGGGATTAGTTCTGGTAATTGCACCAGTAAATAGGAGAGGATGGGAACCCAGCACAAAATCTTGACCCTACGTGATGGAAAAACAGAAAGGAAAATTACCATGGCTTCTAGTCAGGGAGATAAATGTTTGGAAAATGAACATGTCCACTGAGCAGTTTTAATGATAACACTGTTGGATGTCTCATGTAAGTCCCTTCTCCTATCCCTCTGATAAAATATCCAGAAAATTCCATGTTGCTCACGATTGATTTGTGTGTTGGTGAATCCTTTATGGAAACTGCACAAAGAAAGCTACAAAGTCCTGCTTCAAGGAGTCTGGTTGAGGGGAACAATTGACTTCTAAGACTCCCTAAGTTTGTGACAATAGCCTGACCCTTCTAACAGAAAGGACTCACCATTATGATACTCTGCTTGTCCAGTGAGAGCTCCAGTTGGCTGCTAGAACCAAAAAAGACATTTTCCCTTAAGGTCTTGCCTTTTATTTTTTTATTTTTATTTTTTAAAGATTTCATGTATTTATTTGAGAGAAAGCATGAGCAGGAAGAAGGGAAAAAGGAAAGGAGAGAGAGGCAGGGGGAGAGGGAGAACCAGATTCCTCATCCAAGCCAGGGAGCCCGACTTGAACCCAGGATGCCAATCATGACCTGAGCCAAAGGCAGATGTTTAACTGACTGAGCCACCCAGGAATCCTAAGGTCTGGCCTTTTAGAATTACTCTTGGTTCCTGGAAATCCCAAGGCCCCTCTTCCATCAACTCTAGAAGCTAAATGATAGAAAATGTGATACTCAGCATTAGTGATAGCCATTATGTTACCCAACTTATCTCCAGAACTTGCTCAAAGCCTTGTGGTTAAGCCTGGAGGACAATATGTGTCATATCTGGGCAGTGCCTCTTCTCCAGAAATGACTGGATTCTGAGGTTGGAGTTGCATGAGTTTACCTAAAACTACAAAAGATGCTAGTACCAAAGAAGTGAATAAGTTTAAAAAAAATGGACAGGGATGTTAAGGTCTGAGAAATCAGAGGTGGTATCTGCACATCATGAAGGCCAAGAGATCCAGCAATCAGGTCACTGGAGTTAGCAATATGGAACCCAAAAGGTTTCACTTCTTAGGATTTGCAATTACATATTCCTTTACGAACTAGCCATGGGATACCCTATGGGTGGATTGGCCCTGAATAAAAGGCCTGCAGCACATCATCAAGGATGCCCTACAATGTTTTACTTGTAGCCACTTGGCCAGATCCCTCCCTGTGCTCTGAGAAAGAGCACAGATGCACTGGTCCCCCTAGACTTGAGGAGAGCTCCTGTGGTCTAGAGGGATGCTCCCTGTTGTTAATCCTCCTCTAACCTATTTGGGGCAGAGAAGTCACCACTCATCTTATCCAGGGAACCTGAATGAAAGCCCCTCTTTATTCTTTTTTATGTATTATCCATAATGTACTTGTTCACACTAGTTCCCTGAAATATTTTAGATGCCTTAAACTCAATGAATCCTAATACTTTTTCCAAATTTTCCTAAGGAAAGCATAGTCTATTTTTAATGAGATTTTGAAGATAACCCACTATTGGGATACCACTGTAATTGTATTTTCACCCAGATGTGCTGGACCGATAACAAATAAGAATAGAACGATAGACTGGGAACTTATTTGTGTCAAATAAATCACAAATTATAGATAAAAGTTCAGACTTGAATTTGTTGTGTGCTGAGATAGGATCAAATTTTATATTACATTTCCTGCTATTGTAATCATTCACCCCAGATTTCCTCTTCCTTCTGCTCAGGCTACTATTCTGAGATTAGGTGGAAATTCACTGTAAGAACTGTTAACGTAAGTACCAGCTCAAGGACTCTGGGTTAAAGATAAAGAACTAGGAATACAAAAGAGTCATTAGTCACACTTTCTAAAGTGTGCTTTTCCAAAAAGTGGCCAATTGACAGTCATGGGATTTATATCTTTTTTGCTTCCCAATCCAAGTCTCAGATTTCCAAATCCACTGGCTACAAGAGGTTTTCGCTGAATGTTAGTAGTCACCAATCACGGCAAAGAAAACCATGACAATACAAAGCTTCCTTTATAGAAATAACAGCAATGCTTTTCTGTCAGCATAGTCTGTGGTACAACACAAGTCCACACACATATGGAGACTAATTAACAAGGTGTCTTTTGGGAAAGAGAAAGTGTCTGAGCCTATGAGGTTTTTGCATGGTTGCCTCAAGCCCCAGGGTCCCAAGTGATTTTATAACTTCTTCCTTCCATGTTTCCTGCAGCAGCCCAGAAAAGCAGAGGGTAGACCAACAAATAATTCTCCTGAACTTCCCCTTCCATAACTAGAGCTCTTTGCCTTCATCCGAGACCCACCCAAATCTGCCTTGAAAAGGATTCTGCATCAAGCAGTGTATTCTGCACCAAGCCATCCAAGGTAAACTTCTATTTTAAATGTCAAATTTTCCTTATATCAAAGGAGTTCTTAGTCATTCTGGCTTCATGTCAACCAAGAGTATAAGACAATTTAAAATATTGCACAGTCTCAATATTGTAGAGCATATAGACAAAAGACAGACTTTGGAATAAGCATTGAGATGTTTCTTTCTTGTTTGGTTTCTACAAAATCCTTATTTCCAGAAATCATCTGGTTTTTCTCTCTATGTCTCCTTTCTATACCCTAAATTTCAATAGGCACTCCATCACTATTAAAATATATCAATTAAAAATACATTTCTACCTCAAAAAAATCATTCTTTTTACTGTGTTTCCACCAATACTTCTGGGGAAAAGTCAGTAAGCATAATGACATAAACTCCATTGTATAGTAATCTGAGCCCTGAAAACTTGACAGATAAATGAGGCAGGTGAATGCATCTGAGTCTATGTGACCTACATTTGGCCACATGCCTAAATTTCCCCCAGGGGACATTTAAGTGGTTAGATTTGAGGGACTAGATCCTGGCTACAAGGCAAATAACTCTTAGTTATTCTTTTAATTCAATCTCTACCCTATAGTGTAACTAAATTCCTAAAAATTTCCTGAGCTTTGATTTTGGGAGAAGAGCAAAAGTCAAGTATGTTGTTTTCATCTGAGAAAGGATTAGACTGTACCAGGAAGAAGAGTGCTAAGAATCTGGAGACTGGGGATAAGGTGATTTCATGTTCATCACAATTTTTACTATAAACTAACCTGAAATCAGGGATTTCCCAGAAAATTCCAGTTCAGGGAAAGCTCAGAATTCGCTTAGCAATTACTCAGGGGTCTCTGGGCTGAGTAAAGCCCAGCATAGTTCTTCAGGACATCCATAGTTTCACCTAGTCTCTGTAGCGGACAAAGCAGCCTCATTTACTGAGAATGTGATTTCTCTTCCCACTGCCAAATAGGGTGTTGGTGAGTAGGTGAGTCACTGTTACTTCTTCCCTTAAAGCCATAAAAAAAAAAAAAAAAAGTGAACTGTCCTGACTGCCTGAGACAGGTTATTGGAGAAAGGATACTGAATGAGAGAAGTCTAAGGTATAGAAATTCAGAATATTCAGCTGTCTTTTTTTTTTAATTTTTCTTTCTTTCTATATATTTATTTACTTTAAGTATATATATATATATTTTTCCAATTTATTTGTTTTCAGAAAAACAGTATTCATTATTTTTTCACCACACCCAGTGCTCCATGCAAGCCGTGCCCTCTATAATACCCACCACCTGGTGCCCCAACCTCCCACCCCACCCCCACCACTTCAAACCCCTCAGATTGTTTTCCAGAGTCCATAATCTCTCATGGTTCACCTCCCCTTCCAATTTACCCAAAAGCACATACCCTCCCCAATGTCCATAACCCTACCCCCCTTCTCCCAACCCCCCTCCCCCCAGCAACCCACAGTTTGTTTTGTGAGATTAAGAGTAACTTATGGTTTGTCTCCCATATTCAGCTGTCTTAGGTGTAGACTCTTGTCACTCCAGTCCTGTCACTGCCATGGCAATGGGAATATAATCACTTTCCAACACACAGAGGACTTTCTACTTTCACTAGATATAAAGTAATTTTTATTAGATTATTATCATTTTAATGGGTACTAATCAGCTGGTAAACATACGGGCAAAGCTTATACTAACACCTGTTCTCTACTGGTATGGAGATCTCTTTGCAGTGTTCCACATAAATAGGCTTAGTTCATTAAATACTAAATACTATATTAATAATTGACTTCCTTGGAAACAAATTGGCCCCAATGCTGTGTGTTCTGTTTTAATTTTCCTTGCAGAGGCACAAAAAACACAGAAAGCTTCTTGTACGGGGTATTTTAACCAAGTAATCACAATTATTACTGAAAACAACAGTTCTAACACTTTTCTGCTGGTTTCCAGGGACTTGTGAAAAATTCCCTTTTTTCCCCCGTTGCATGGCTATTCATTTCATTTAGCTTTTAAAGGCTATTTCTATACTGTTTCAACTGCAGGATCTCGCTTTCTGAAGCCAAAACACAGCCTGCTTTTTTTTTTTTTAAAGCAAATAAGAAAAAATCAGAACTACTTAGCTCAATTTACTAAATAGTTGTATGCAATTTGGATTCAACATTATTTTTAAAATAATTTTCAGCTTTTTACTTCATATTTATTTAATCTATGAGAATAAGGATAAAACAAGGAAACCAAAACAGAGAAGTAAGGTCAAATGACACCTGTAAAATAGGGTAAAACACACTTTTTTAGTCAGCAAGTCACCATGAATATGTTCTGCCTGTGCTCTCATTGGGAAGACTAATATAATACTAATAGTGTCAATGATAATGATCATTTATTAAGTGACTTTTACATGATATATATTATGCCAGGTACATTGTTTAGATTAAAAAAAAAAAGCCAGTAAGGTAGATATTTTTGTCTCCATTTTTCAGATCAGTATGCCAAGTTTCAGTGAAGTTAAATTTTTTAAACTACTGAGTACTGAGTTCAGGACTTAATCTAGGACTTAATCGCCCTTGCTATTCCATACTGGTTTTTCTCCCTGATAACAATAGTTACATATACTAAGCATCTACTTATGTGTGCTAGACATTTTATACCTATCATTTCAAATCCTTATAGCAACCCTATAAGATAGCTATTTTAATCTGTTTTTAATAGGAAAATAAACTGAGGTTTAGAGAGATCTAATTTCTTGTCCAGATTTGCACAGTTAGAAAGAGGTAAAATAAGATTTCAAATCCAAATACATAGCACCAAAATTGGGGTTCTTTCCATTTGACATCACCATCTGATTAAGGATTGATGGTGGACCGAGGGAAGAACACATTTATTAAGACTAACACTGAAGCTCATAGCCAATTATATATTAAGGTTTTAAGAAATAAACACTGTATCTATAGGATACCCAAATCACCTGACTGTCACAGGTCTGGTAAATTAATCAGAAAAGTTTGGCAGCTTATGGATAGGTCAAAATGTACCCAACATCTTAAAACTACATGAATTGCTTGAATCTTATATATAATTTTCTCACAGCTCTGTTGATCTTAGTGCCTGGTTCACTATCTATTTGGATATTGAGTTACTGACCATCACAAAATGGGTAGAGAAGTTCGATTTAAAACCCAAGATTTTTGATTCCTAAGCCCAAGTAGTACTACAGTACAACTAATCTTTTCTATCAACTATTTGGTCTTTCATATTTTGAGAACAAATGACATGCAATTAATGCTCTAGAGAGAAACCAACTTCTACTTTTTAGGATACATGTTTTAAAAGAGATGTATATCATAGGATTATGTTTTTGAGCTCTGAAGATATTAAACAATAATGATATAATTCTGTTTTCTTGATTTGCTTATATAAGAAAACAGTGCTCTGTGTGTGTATGGGGACAGTGGGTTGATTAGAAGATTAGGTCTTTCTTAATAAGTGGGTAGCATTCTAAGTCGCCCTCTTAGCGCAGTAGGCAGCGCGTCAGTCTCATAATAAGTGGGTAGCATTCTAGTGACAGGACCCATATTATGTAAACCTACCTCACTTTCCAAGCCTCTACTTTACAATTAGGTCATGATGTGCAAAGAATCATATTCAAATAACCTGAATTTTCCACAGTAGAATAGAGAGCAGCCATCAGATCAAGGTATCTCCCTTTTTAGTCCATTTTTTCCCACCCACAGAAACACAATGGTGAGGCTTGCAGCTTTGGTTTCATGTGTGTTTGAATCTCAGGTCATTGTGCATTCATTAACTCATTGAGTAACTGGAGTTTGCTATTATATGGGTGAATACAGATGGTGACTGCTCCTTCTTGATTCTTATCCATGGCCACACTTCCTTGTGATCTTGCTTTTAATTCTATAAACTGTAATGCTACTTGCTACCTGGATTACTACTAAACTTCATTTATCCTTGGATGATTTCTTTGGCCACTTAGTAGAACCTCCACAGTCATCTACCAAACCTGTTCAATTTCAGTTAGCTTCATTCACTGTCTGTATCTTCCCAAGTATGCCCCAATGGCACATCTTGTCTCAGTTTCAAGAAAGAAAAGTAATGCTGTTATTCTCACTGTATCATCTTTGAGCATCAATACCACCCATAAGAGTCCCAATTCAATTATTTTTTTAAAATAAAATTCCTTTTCTTCTTTTCTATTAGCTTCAATTTTCCCTGATATATTTGTCGAAATGAAAGAGTTAAAATCTTTGAGGAGAGACTTTACATCCGGAGCCTGACACAGCAGCTCAATTCTCTTGTTACACTTCCAGGAAGAAACTTGCATCCAAGTACTGAATGTGTAACAGCACCCACCCAAGAGAATTGTAATGGGTTGAGGCTGCCATTTTATTGCTACTGATAAGAAGGTGTGAGCAAGTTGCTGGCCCTCTAGGCTAGAGCTCAATGAGAGCAGTAATTTTTCTTCTTGTCTTCAAATAACCTGTGTGGCTGGCAATATTCTATTCATTTAATTAACTTTCAGTTATTTCTCAGGGGTAGTAGAGATGAAAATCCTAAGTTTTCTTGTAAGATTTGAATAAGTCCTGAGAAATGCATTTAAACAGTAAGAAGAAAAAGAACATAACTTCTGTATTTCATAAGTTTAGTTATCAGTTCAGTATTTGTCTGCCTTATCAGATCAAGCCCACAGCTGTTTGATGACTACCCACTATGGACAAAGCATTGTGTTAAATGCTGAGAACTACCTGTGCTGTGTTCATGAGGAGCAAAGTTACACTGACAGCAGTACATTCTACCAAAAAGAAAGCCAACTTCAAATCACAATCATAATACAACTCAATGTGGTATGTGTGTGTTTGTGTTTTCTCAATTGAAATGCAAACTCTTGAGGAAAGAACTTCTATTTTCTGTTTTTGTGAAAACTTGGTATCACAAATGCCAAGCATGGCACTTTATATACACTAGAGAATGTTAGTGAAATGAAATCGAGGCTTCATTGAGTCAGCTGAGGACTTCACTGTTTTGCACTGGGGCACTTAGATCACTTACAGCCTGCACATCTAAGATACTGTGCCTCTATCTGTTGAAAGAGCCACTTGTCCATGGCTTGGAATGCTGACACTAAATTGAGTTCTGATATTTGTTGAAGTCTTTTAACAATTAGTTTATTTAGTTTTCTTAGCAATAACATCCCTTGGGAGTTTTTGCTGTTGTTTTTATTATCTGATCAGATTCATATTATTTCCTGAGAAAAAAATTTTTCTAGTTTTCTAACACCTGCTCCTATGGTCTGTATCCTTGGTTAGTGTTTTGGGTGTTGTTTACCTATAAGAAAATAACCTAGGGGAGAAGATTAGCATGTACATGAACAGTTTGTTCTTGAGTCCTCCCTAGGGTCTGAGGATTTCAGAAGTTTTCTTCAGATCAGAGACCACTGGGCAAACTTTGCTGTGGGTCACTATCTCAAAACCCTCTGGGGCTTCTTCCTCAGTCTTATCTTTGTGTCTCTGAGAACTGCTTTTACAGTTTCAAGTGTCTAGACTCAGGTTTTGTCCAGACCTTGATTGGTGATGAGTGGCCTTTGGTCAAAATCTGGAGATTTTGTTCGATGACATGATGTTTTGAACCATTACAGTTCTGATGGGTCCTCTTGGTCTAAAATTCTTTCTCTTCCAGGTCAAACACCTGCTTCCTCCATGTTTTCTCATAGTGATGTTAACTGATATACTTCTCTTTCTAGGAGACACAATAACATCAGGGATAATTTGGAATTTCAGTGGCCATTTCAGGGAGTTTTTGATAGGGAAGATTATTAAACTAAAACTAGTTTAGAACAAAAAGCAAAGGCATCTTTATGAGGAAGTTGTTTTATTTGCTTAAAAGATTACTTTGTTTAACAGAGGGGATGTATCCTTTTCTGTGGGTTTTTTTGTTTGTTTTTATTTCTGGAACTAATAAATGCAGGCTTTTAAATTGCAAATGTTGATAAAATAGTCAAAACCACAAACTATGTCTAAATCAGCTTTCTGCCACTCTCCTTAGTGTATACATATGTTAGGTTGTTTTTCTACACTTAAACTTTCTTCCCCATTATAAAATAATGGGCTTTTTATTTTAAATTGCAAATGTTGATAAAATAGTCAAAACCACAAACTATGTCTAAATCAGCTTTCTGCCACTCTCCTTAGTGTATACATATGTTAGGTTGTTTTTCTACACTTAAACTTTCTTCCCCAGTGCATATTAATATTCTATCTTATAACTTTGCTATAATTGCTGATGAGTTCCAGGAGTTTGTACTGTTGTTGAGTCTTTGTTTTTTTCTACATTGACAATTATGTCATACAAGTATTTTTACACCAATAATTTCATATTTTTATGAAGCTCTCTTTTATTTGTTATCTATGCATTTCCCCCTTTTTTTCTCCTGAGGAAACATTAAAGATGAATTGATATAAAATTTTTTAAAATCATTTAAGTGTCCTATCAAGAATATTTAGTCCATATAAATAGTCTAAAATAAAATGTCCAAAGGAAAGTACAAATAAATTATTAAGCTGTGTTTCTTTTTGTGTTTCTTTTGTGTTTCTCTTTAGGCATATTTACAAAGTAGCCTTTGTAGATACAATATAAGAAAAAGCTGAAGTTCTAAAACAAAAGATATGTTTTAGCATAATTCAAAGACTTTAAAAACTAGGTCACTGTATATGTATGATATCACCACAGTAAATTTCTCATAATTTAACCTTCTTAAATATCATACATTAGTTTGGTGAATTAAGTAGATTATCACTCTTTCCATAACTTGGTCAAAATTTAAAATTTTATGCATATAATTATATTCAACTAAACAGAATGATAATGATGAATAACTTTTTATTGAATTAAATCAATCTACATTGTTGTATTAGTTTCAGATGTACCAATATAATAATTTAATAATTCTATACATTATTCAGAGTTCATCATAATAAGTGTATTCTCTTTTTTAATAAAGATTTTTTTTACTTGAGAAAGAGAGAGAGCACGCACAGGCAAGGGGAAGCAGCAGAGGTAGAGGGAAAAGCAAGCTCCCCATTGAGTAGGGATTCTGAGCCAAGGCAGATGCTTAACTGACTGAGCCACCTAGGCACCCCACAATAAGTGTATTCTTAAACTTCACCCATCCTGTCACCCTCCTCCTCTTTGGCAACTACCAGTTTGTTTTCTGCATTTAAGAGTCTGGAGGGGTTTTTTTTGTTGTTGTTCATCTCTTTTTTTCTTCACTTGCTTGTTTATTTCATATTATTCCATGTATGAGTAAAATCATATGGTATATGTCTCTCTCTGACCTATTTCATTTAGCATTATATCCTCTCGGTCCAACCATGTTGTTGCAAATGGCAATATATCATTTTTTTAAAGGCTTTATTTATTTGACACAGAGATAGAGTACAAGTAGGCAGAGCAGCAGGCAGAGGGAGAGGGGGAAGCAGGCTCTCTGCTGAGCAGGGATCCCAATGTGGGACTTGATCGGGACCCTAGGATCATGACCTGAGCTGAAGGCAGCTGCTTAACTGACTGAACCACCCAGGCACCCTAATTCCATTCTTTTTTATGGCTAAGTAATAGTCCATTGGGGGTTGTGTGTGTGTGTGACCTTCTTTATCCATCCAGTTATTGATGGACACTAGATTGCTTTTTAAAGATTCAATGTTATGAAATTCTTACACCTTACAAACTATAACTTAACATGTTAGATAAAGTCAGTAATTTCTAGTTATTTAACTAAGTTTAAGACCTTAGATAAATGGTTAAATTATTTAATAAATAATCTTTGGAAGCTTGCACAATTTCTAGATAAGCAACAGATATAAATACTGGTTAGCTGAACCTAAGTTTAATGTATTCTTATTTCTTATAATGGCAATAGATTAACAAAATATGCAAATGATTTTGAATGATATTATAGATGTTCATTTTTGCTTTCTTAAATAATTATTCATGTGAGAAAATAAGCACTTTCAAGATTTTTTCTCTTCTGTGGTTTTCTCTTGTGTCTAGAGAGAAAAAAATGATTGCTTTTTTTTTTTAAACTAAATAATTGCTTTGATTAAAGATAAAAATCTATATGCATGGTTATTTAAAGCAGGTACAATAGTTATAGAAATAAATATATACACAAAGTAATGGGCTTTTTATTTTAAATGTTACATGATAACATTTATTCTATGTTATACTGCATTTTACATTGAATAATATACTAAACTTCCAAGGCCCAGAGTCCTGTCATTAGTTTTGGTGGTACTAAGATCGGTCCTCTCTAGGATCTACAAGTTCTCTTGTAGGTTAATAATAGGCTGCTCATGATTTTAAGAATTACTTGTAATTGTAGATTCTATCCTATTTCAAGCTGATGTGACTAATAAAGGCAACAGACTTATGTGATTCCTAAGGCTTTGTCACCACAGATATTAGCTGCATTTCTAAAACATCCACCTAAATAGTCTCTGCATAATCTGAAATCTACAGATTTGATTTTCTGAAAAAGTCCCCAGAGATGAACTTCCCTTAAACCTTGACAAAAATTACAAGAAATTATTAACAACTCATGTAATATGAAACTCCAAGGTGTTGATAATTGGGGTAATGTTTACCAATTTAAAGCAACATTACTTCTTCCTTTCTTTTGAACATCCATTCCATAAAGGGATCTTTAACAGAGAACTCTCTCTGACAATTGTGAAGATAGACTATTCTTGTCAAAATTTTGGAACAAGTGATTGCAGTACACAGCTTCCATGCAAAACAATGAAATAAAATTAATTTTCTGATTCTTCAACACTCTTTTTTTTAAAATTTATTTATTTTCAGCATAACAGTATCATTATTTTTTTCACCACACCCAGTGCTCCATGCAATCCGTGCCCTCTATAATACCCACCACCTGGTACCCCGACCTCCCACCCCCCCGCCACTTCAAACCCCTCAGATTGTCATGAGAGACTATGGACTCTGAAAAACAACACTCTTTTTCCTACCGTTTGCTCTATCATTAATGTCGCCTATTAGTATACCTTGACATCATTTATTAACTGAATAAAATATTTCTCAAAAATGTCTTCCTTATCTTTGTTCTGCTACTTTTAACTTCCTATATTCTTTTGCCACTTAAATTGGAGCCAACCTTTTTGGCACAATTTTCTAAATTAATGGCTACTGTTATAATTTGACTTATTGCCAACAAAATTGATAATTATCAATTATTAAACAGTTTAGAAAATAGGTTTTCTTTTACTGTCCCCTTTTGATACTTAAGCATGCCTCACATAATTTATTTTTATTTTTAAAATATATTCATTTATTTATTTATTTATAGACAGTGGGAGCACTTTGTGAGAGTACATGTGTGAGCAGGAGGAGGGGCAGAGGGAGAGGGATAAGCAGATTCTATGTTGATCTAGGAGCCCTGGGGTGGGGGGGATGAAAGGGGTAGAGGGGAGGCTCTATCTCATGATTCTGAGGTCATGACCGGAGCCAAAACCCAGAGACAGAGGTTTAACCAACTGAGTCATCCAGGTTTATATTTAATTCCAACCTTTTAATTTAATTCCAATCTTTCAGGCTTATAAAAATTGAACCTTGACCTCATGTTAACTAAAAGCTCCTGCTGAAGTTATTAAAATTCTATCAGCAAAATCTAGCCCATTAGAAGTAAAAATTAATATTGGGGTTATCCTTAATATAATTTATATTATATTATATTATATTATATTAACTATTAATATAGTAGTTTGCTCATTGAAACTCTGGCCTGCTTTGAAGGAACTATTTAACTCCAGGCAAAAAATCTTACACACTTGAGAAAAGCAAATGGTTCATTGCTGTTATCCTAGACATTACCTTACATTCACTATAGTCCATGACCCAGTAGGATATTACTTCTTTTTTTTTTAATATTTTATTTATTTATTTGACAGACAGAGATTACAAGTAGGCAGAGAGGCAAGCTGAGCAGAAAGCCCGATGCGGGGCTCAATCCCAGAACTCTGGGTTCATGACCCGAGCTGCCGGCAGAGGCTTTACACTGAGCCACCCAGGTGCCCCAGGGTATTACTTCTGATATGACTATTAAACTTATACATTGCTACACACTTACTCCATGCATTCATTTTAATTATTAGAAATGTTGTGAGCTCTAATTATCTCACAGAAAAGAAAAATATGACTGTAATAATTAGTCTAAAACCAGTCTCTGATCTTAGCAAACACTTTAAATGACACTAATCTTCCCTGGAAACTCAACAGTTTTAAATTTATTACCCAGCATTGTCATGGACAACTCAAAAGCTATTGGTTTTATTTTAGCTAGCCAAGAAAGAGGAATCCTAAAGTAAATACTTCTTTGCCTGATCTTTAGTTACAAGGCAAGTAAAACAACCAATGACTAAGAAAAATAATATGCACAGTTGGATTCTTGTACATGTTTCATTGGATAGATTTTATAATCTTTGTATTCCTAGCTTTAAGACCTGTAAGAAGGGACTAGTAATCATTTTTCTGTGGTAATTGTGTTACAGTTAGCTGATGAATCTTATTCAGAATCTTAAGTGCTACAGCACAGCTATTTTTTCAGAGGGTAACTTAACAACTCATCCCTTAAAAAAAGGAAGAAGATGGACTAAGCTTTGTATAATAATCAATTACGCTCTCTGGACATCCTCCTGATCTTGATCAGCAAAATTCTGGCAATGAAGAAAATGTGAATATCATGGATTAATATCTCATGTTCTATATTTGCCTTCTCTTGGTCAAAAAGGAGGACTGAAGAAAAAAAGCAGGCCCTGACAGCTAAAAACTTTCCTGGCATTATCAGGTCCTGGTGTTGCTAGGAGCTCTCCTGATTTTCAACAACAGGTATTAATGTTCTCTAGTTAAACATAAATAATTTCACAGAACACCAATATCAGATAAGGTTACTTATCTGACCAGGACCACGAAGGATCAAGACAAAAGCAAGAGCACATCATAATCTTGTCTAAACACAAACAAAACATGAACTTTTTTTTTAAAAAAAGATTTTATTTATCTATTTGACAGACAGAGATCACAAGTAGGCAGAGAGGCAGACAGAGAATGATGGGGAAGCAGGCTCCCTGCTGAGCAGAGAGCCTGATGCTGGGTCCATCCTGGGACCCTGAAACCATGACCTGAGTTGAAGGCAGAGGCTTAACCCACTGAGCCACCCAGGTGCCCAAAACATGAACATTTTTAAACAACAAAAATTACCAAGTACCCCGTATTATGGCTAATATAAATGACTACTGATTCTTCAGCAATTATAGCTTTAACTTCAGTCTATATTTTCTTACTTCTAGTTAGATCTTTTGGGATTGCTAGTCAGAATTATTTCCACTTCAAGTCAGCACCAAATCCAAAACCAAAGTTTGCTTCCCTAAATACTCCCCAAAAGCACTTAATTTGAACCTGAATACTATATATAATGAGACATTTCCAACATTTTAACATGCCCCATGGTTGTTGTTATTGTTGTTGTTGTTGTTGTTCTTCTTCTTCTTCTTCTTCTTCTTTGAAACAGCAATAAAATTAACTTTCGTTGTAAATGTGTTTTGGTGGTCTTTGGCTGGGGGACATTGACGGTCAATCAATAAATTATAATTCCTGATTTAAGAAGTGTATAATCTAATGTGGAAACAGGTAAATATTTGTCAACATTTATTATGCAGAATGGTAGGTAATGAATGTTAAAATGTGGTATCATTACAGAGAAGAAAGCATAGTTTGTTCCATTGCTGGAGTTTCATGAAAGAGAAAGCATTTAAGGTGAACTTTGAAGGATAAGAGAATAAAAGCAACAGAATGAAAGATAATGCTAATAAGGAGGGAGGAATTTACTGATAGATGGAAATGGCATGAGCAGCGGCACTGCAGCATGAAGCTTGATTTTTTTTCCGTGACACCAGATAGTCAGGTTCAATCAACTGAACCTGGCAGAGCTGACAATGGAGTTTGGACTCTAGCATGTATATGGTGGGAGAAATGAAAGGCACTAAGTGAAACAGCATGTAATCATAGTACATTTTAAGAAAACAAACCTGGTGAGAGAGTGAGAGAATAGAGTTGCCTAGGAGAGAGAACAATGACAATTATAAAACCATACTGAACTCAAGGGGACATATTCAAGATGAAATATTTTGAATTGCAGTACTACTGCACCCAGTGGCCAATAGGATGGATATGTGGTTTGAAGAACCAGAGAGAGCCTAAAGATGATTCCACCATGAAGTAGAGGGAAGATATAAATTCTATTTGGACCTGTTAAGATTGCTGTACATTGGCCATTCCTATGGGAATAGTAAAAAGCTTCTGGAAACAAATTTGGAATTTAGAAGAGAAGTCTAGTCTGGAGAAAGATATGTAGGTTGAAAATGAAAGTGAAGCTTCTCAAGAAGAAGTAGTAAAATGCATAGAAGATTGAGGACTGAAATCTGGAATCCCGGAGAATCCCTTTCATTCAGGGACAGATAGAGATAAGAATGTACAGAGAAACCAGATGAGAGCAAGGAAATAAAGAATACTTAAAACAATATATCAAATGTTATAAGCATATAGTAAATATTTTCTGAATAAATCACAAGTAATAATTTCTTATTGAAAATTTTCCTCTCAGGGCGCCTGGGTGGCTCAGTGGGTTAAGCCGCTGCCTTTGGCTCAGGTCATGATCTCAGGGTCCTGGGATCGAGTCCCGCATCAGGCTCTCTGCTCAGCAGGGAGCTTGCTTCCTTTCCTCTCTCTCTGCCTGCCTCTCTGTCTACTTGTGATCTCTCTCTATCAAATAAATAAATAAAATCTTTAAAAAAAAAAAAAAGAAAATTTTCCTCTCAAAACATCCCACATTTCTCTATTTTGGGCAAATTTTGGTAAACAGAGGTAAATATTTCTTCTGATTTCCCCTAAAATGGTTAATCTAAAAATATTGCCATGATTGATATCAGGCTCTTAGACCTCCCCTTTCTGAGAAACAATGGCAAAACAAATATACTCAATCCCATTTATATTTCTTAAATTACTTTGCCTTCATTGTACTGCCTGAGTAGTCAAGAGGCTCCAGAATATTTGATATACATAAACAAAGAAACAAGAAATAGTTAATGGCTGCTTCTGTAGCAGCACAGTAAATTAGAATAATCAAATGCATCTTGGAGTAAACTCATGTGCACATAGCTGTAAACAGTAATCTTCATTCTTTTAAAAGCACAAATCATTTATTACAACAATTTATAATCATTCTCATTTCAAGGTCTAGATGAGAATAAGTCATAATGAGAGAATTTGTACCTTCTAATTAGAGTTGATTTTTTAAAAGCAGAGAAATGAAATGGTGGATTATTACAAAGGGGAGAAAGTTTATAGTCAATTAATTGAAGAAAAAGAAAGAGAACTTTAAACATGTCCAAATCAAATAGAGATAAAATGTTTAAATCATTCAGGAAAATTCACAAAGCATATATCCTTTCTCCCAGAATCCCACAGAATTTCGTATAGGTAAGACAGTACTGTGAGTTGCTGTGGAAAAAGAATTTGGTAGGTTGGCCATGCTTTGAAAAGGCCTCCATTTTGGGTGTATGCCAGGTTTCCCTGAGCACCCAGTGCACACAATTACTGCATTTGCATGTGTAAATTGGGTAATGGCGTGCCTAACTATCAGATTTGTATGTGAAAATGCCATCAGCATATGCAGTATTGGTTGTGTGCCCACTAAAAAGGAACTTTTAATGGGGTTGCATTAGTTGGGGAGTAAAATTTCTAAGAATTTGAGACAAAGTTCTTCATTTCTGGATCCACTATAGATGACCTTATAGATAATTGGCACCCCCGATAATTCCTTTGTTGTTGTATATCCTCTTAAATTCTATCTAGGGAAGGAAATTCGTCAGAGGACCATTTGACCAACTCTAATTAGCACAGAGAAAAACTGTACCCAAGTTACTCTTGGCAGTGCCTATCTGAGCCAAATGAACAGACTGTGGCACAACCAATCCATTCATCTTGGCCATCTTAACAATCAACATGGATCTATGCAAAATTGATTTGAGGTTTTTCCCTCCTCAAGACACAATATTTCTCAATCAAATTTTTGTCACATAATTTTACTTTTCTGAAGACTTCAGTGTTCTTAATTGCATCATAGAAGGAATAGACAAAACTATTTTCCTCCATCTCCCAAAATAGGTTAAGACATAATGATAATTCTTTCACCTTGCTTCAGTGGATTTCCTCCTTCTAGAAGTTTCCATGCTTATTTATTAGTACCTTAGAATGTAAATCTGAGTCTGAGAATTTGCCCAAGAAACATAGTAATCATGTTTCCTGAATCAAAAATTGGTTCACGTAGTATAAGGATAATGCAAACTAAGTATTTCAAATTGGAATTTTCTAAAAAAAAAAAAAAAATCTGAGATGTGTCAGATCAAATCTGTTCAGCTAAAAGGTGCTTTATTCTGGGCAACTCCCTTCTCTGATAATGTTTACTTCTCCTGCCCTTCCCCCACCAGCAAACAAAACAACAAAACAAAACAAAAAAACACCACAATGTAAAACAACTGTCACAATACGTCCCTCTAGAAGCAAGCTTTCTGCTGTCTGAAGTGACAGTTTGTGCAGAAATTGCTCATCCTAACTCAGGATTTAATCTCTTGTTATAATCTTTTGTCATATTGCTAAAATTTTGTATCACTTGATCTTACTTTCACCTACTCATCTTTCTAGCGGTCTTACTCAAAGTTTCTTCTGAGTAGTATTTAATAAGAAATACCTCGAAAACTAAAGAGAAATGCAGATCTCGTGCCTCATTTCAGACCTATCAAGTGGAATTTGGAGGCGTAGGGCCTGGGAATCTGTAATTTAACAGTTTCCCCCAGGTAATTTTGCAGACTAGAGTGTGCATGTTGTATATTTTTTTTCTTGGTTTTATTATTTGCTTTTTTCCGTTTAGCTGTGAAGGTTCTCAGTATTGAGTTGCAACCTGACTATCAAAGGCATGCCTTGCATACCCTTCCCTTTAATACAGACAGGTCATTATACGGTTTGTAGTTATGAGAATGAAATCTTAGCAAGAAAATACAACATGAATATTCAAAATTAATGTTGTAACATAAAACATGCTTCTGTCCAGGAAGATCACTGCCTTACTCAATATGCCTGTGTTGCCTACAGATATTTTTTGAGACATGGCAACCTGAAAGACCCAAGATCATCTCTACTTAAGGTCTGCCATATAATGGGCATCTCTCAAGTAGTTATCCCTGCCCTCAAGGATGTATGCAGTAGGTGATAAGAATAGACTGATTTATGATCACTCAATATCGGAAAGGTGTAGCATTCCATTTCACAAATAGTATTCTGCTAGATTAGAAAATATCATAAACACATTGGAGAATCCTCAGCCTAGAAACCATAAACCACTGTATTTTTTCCCCTACATTTTAATTTAGCTATCTGTTTTGGATTACATAAATAAAAATGAGCCTGTATTTTCTTTATAAAATAAATCAGTCCCTCTACATAGGAATCACTAGTTAGATTGAACATTAGGGCATACATAAAATTGTATCCTTAAAAGACACGAAAACATTTCTCAATGAGAAAGAAGCTGCTCACGGTGACCTTCATGTTGAACAGTGGGGGGTCAGCACTGGCACTAAATCATTTTGATTCACAGATGAGATCAACATATTCATATTTGTTTGCCAAATGTGTATTTTAATTTAAGCTTTCTCTGATTGATGCGTGTAATTTATGCTACCCAGAACTAAGGCGTCATATTTTTCTTTTTTCCTAACTAACAGGGGGAGACTTTCTTGGAAACAGATAAAGGAAAGAGTCCAGTAATTTGTAGCAATGTGACTACAGCCACACATGTCCTAGAATTAATGTTCTTCATTAGGGTGAGTAGGATCAGCTGTATGTATACATCAGGTTTTTAATTAACTCAGTCCCCACAACAGGATTCATGATTCAAACTGTTAGCATTTTTTTTTCTTAAATCACAAAATAAAAAAATTGGGTGGCACATCTTTTTCACACACACACACACACACACACACACACACAAAAGGAGGGGGGATACTCAGAGAAATGAAAGGCTCTTTGTATAATACTGAGAGTGCTCAGAAGATCTTTATAATCCTGTGTTAATCAGATAAAGAAGAGCTTGGCATTGACTGATTCCAAAGAGATGCTAAAAATTCAACCATTGTGACAGTTTTCTCTCCGTATAATAGATATGATTTCAGTTTATTTGTATCGATGTCTTTAAACTAACATTTGGAATTTGTTAGATATTTTTAACTACCTTGTTCTTGCAGAACTGACCTGGTGATATTTTAATAAAACACTACCAATTTAAAGAAACTTCAATAAGGCAACATGAGGAGCTTAAGCGAGGGGTGAGGGGAGAAACTTTTTATAGCAGCTTCGTTCTCTGAGATCATATTAACATAAATTTGACAGTTAATCTCCATATTGCAAAAAGGCTGCCCAGACTTATTTAATTAAACTTAGAACAAATATGTTTCTTTATTTGCCAGGTACAGCTTTTAATCTTAAAATATCCACTTCCAATTATGATGCAAAACTATGGTTTAGGGAAGGAGCATGGGGCAGGGGGTAGTAAGGCCAATGCAGATGGAGGGATATGCAGCTAAGGAGAGAGCTGTCTGCTGATGCAGTGTTCCTGGTTCCCATGATCCTGAAGAAATTCCATGAAACATGCTGATGACTTGTAAAAATTAGTTCTTTGCTTTAGACTTTAAATGATAGAATTAAATTTGCTACAGATATTTTTCTCAAATACGTTTAAAATCTATTCTTTAATAAATATTCAAATAAACATCCCAACTGTTCATCCAAAGAACTTGCTCAAATGATGTATATGAAAAAGGACAATGGAGGAATGATCGAGGCCTCAACATCAGGAGGCACTGAATTTATACTTTGGATCTGTTTCATTCTGAACTGCAAATAATTTAACCTTTCTGAACCTCAAGCTCCTCTTCTGTTAACTGAGGTAAAGAGCATCTCATAGTTTTGGTGAGGATGAAATATGATGATTCATTCATTCAGTAACTATCTCTGAGATACTGTCTTTATGCCAGTTCCTCCCATGGGGGAGAGTGAACAAAGTAATGCTCCTGCCTTCATGGAGCTTACATTCTAATGCAGAAAACTGGAATAAAGGGATTCTATAATGTCAGGCGGTGTTAAGTTCTATGAAGCTACACCACAGAATAAGAGGATAAAGGGTGGTAGCAGTGGGAAGATGATATATACATGGGGGTGGGCAGAGGTTTCTCTGAGAAAGGGACATTTGAGCAGACGAGAATGAAATGACAAAGCAAAGCCCAAGACGTATGGGGGAAAAGAGTTCCAGGAAGAGGGAACAGTAGGCTCAAATTTCTGATTTTCCTTACTCTAATAATAATAGCCAGGCCAGCAGAAGGTGACGCTTGAATGTGGGGAAATGAAAAACACCAGACCTGGCTCCAGGTTAACTTTCTCACCATTTCTGACCACCAACCCTCTTATAATTCATGGGAACTTTAGTCTGACTTTAGTTCAAGGCTTCAGTTGACGCTAGTTCAAGGCTTTAGTTTGACTCTGGGATGGAATGACACTGAAGGCCTGATGGCTGGGGAGTGACAAAATATGGATTGCATTTTGCAAACATCACTCTGGCTGCTTTGTGCAGCACAGACTTTCATAAGGCAGAAGGAGAACAAGAAAGATGTAGGAGATGATTGCTCTTTTCCAGGAAAGACATGATGGTGGCTTGGATTGTGGTAATATGGATGGAGGAGATAAAAAAGTGATCAGATATAGGACATATTTTGAAGATAGAACTGACAGGATTTGCTAATGGATTGGATCCTGTTCCTCTTGAACAAACTAAATAAGTAAAGAATATTTTACTCAAGGTCACTATATAATAAAATAAACCAATAAAAAACCAAATAGTTTTAGAAATGCAGAAAACAAGCAAGGCTTCTCAACAACAGTATGGCTGGATATCACACAGGACTTACCACAATGCCACTGTGGTATCAAGGTGATAGAAAGCCTCAGCCTTTGTTAACTGTTAAAATCCTAAAGTACAATGAAATCCTCACAGGGATGGATATATATATATATATATATATATAATATATATTATATATTATCATATATATTATAAATATATATATGGCATATGTATATATATAATGCGCACACACACACACACACACACACACACAATGTGGGACTCTGAACAACAACAACAAAAAGCAGCCATCTAAAAGTAAAGGCAAAGTCATGAAATAAATGTGTTGGTGGACTACTCTTCTCTCATGAAACAATTTTCAAAGTCTAGCCTCTACAAGCAACATTTTGGGTCATTGTGAGACTTGAGGAAATTGCCATTTACCAGTTAAAGACACAAAATATTTGTGGTCTTTTTATTCCTCTCAGTAAAACATCCTTCTGTCATATTATAGCCTGGTTGTTTGCATAATTTGGAACTGCTGCCAATCAACTTGGATGCCTAGTTTCTATGTCTCTTACTGTGGCCAAAAGCCAATGCAAGCGACACTTGCCCACAGAGTAACTTGAACCCTCCATGCCACAAACATCTCCAGCACATGGTTTCCATTATAAAAATCCTGGTCATCTGTCAAAAGTGAAGAGCATGAGGTTGTAACCCCAAGGAAGTAAGATAGGATAGAAAGATTTACTAGAGGGAGGAGAGTGTCTTCCCTTCATGACATGAGGAGTTGGTCATGAACTTGGCTGCCACATATGTGCATCTTAGGCTGACCAGTCTATCTTCCAAATGGAATCAGACTGCTGAGTTGAAAGTTTCTGCTCCTTGTTACCCATACAGTATATCCCAACCTCTGATATTCATCTATATTGAGATTTAAGCTCCCAGGAACATTTCAGCTTCTCCATCACATGGTGGAATGGCTGAGCAGTTTTCTGAAAATTTTGTAGACTCAGAAAAACTGAGAGAGTTCTCTCCCTTTCCTTGACTGTCACTGTGTCTTGAGAATGCAGAAGAAGGTAACAGAGTATAAAAATCAGGAATAAAATAAATTTCCTCTTAGAATAACATCCAAAATAATATATTTATTAGTTTCTCATCCATTGGTGAATATGATATCAAAATAATTATGATGCTCTAGGCAAATGATATCTTTCACTTCTTTAACATAAATCACTACCTTTGACAGAGTAATTTTGCATGCATTTATTTGTTTGATAAAGGTAGATGGTATAGAAATTGTTTCTGCAATTTTATAGATATAAAATATGCTCATCCAGGTCAAGGGCCATGTCGCAAAATGTGTAGAAGGTAATGAGCCAGGATTCTGATGTGGGTCCTCATCCTTGAATAGGTACAGAAACTTTGCAAGGCTTTGTAACATCTATTTGCTAAAATTACTGTATCAGTTAGGGTTCTTAGTAGACCAAATTAGTTTTGGCCAATTTAAACAAGAATCCAACTTATTCGAAGGTTCTTGCATAGCTTTCAGAATTGTCAAGAGGGCTGAGAAATGGTCCCATTTATGTGCCCAAAATCTTTGATGGAAGAGACTTCTGTCATATCCATGAGCAGTCATACTGCCTGGTTGTTAAATGTCCACTTATAATATGCTTTGTTCACAGAAATATTTAACTATTATTCATGGGTTAAGAGCCTAGGATATTCTATTTTTTCTCTGCTTTCACTCTGTAGTACTTAGTAAACTGCCTGCTTTTCCCCTTTAACTCCTGCATTTCAGTCTATAAGAACCAGAAGATGAGGTACCGTGAGATCTGGCTTCGAGTCCCAGATCAACACCTACGACCTATGTGACTTGAATTCTCAGATTCCTTACCTTTCCTATTTACCTCAAAGAGTGATTCTTCATTCATTCAGGAGGCATTTATTGAGGGGCTGAGATTACTGTGAAAGTGATTTATAGACCATAAAGTTCAGTGACAATTGTTGTTACCACACAGTTTTAATTATATCCTGGTACTTATTTATAACTGTTTCATATTTCTGGTCTTTTCTCTTGAACTGAAAGATTCTTTACCATAGTCCATTCCTCTTTTAGTAAAGAGAGTGTTAGCCCATAGTAAGCTAAACCTATGCTACACACCAAAACCCCAGGTTGATCTGCACAAAGTGCAGCTCTGACCTTGATTCTCAGCTGCAAAAAGCTGTCTAATTCTTCCACTGCTCACAGTCACATCTGAATTCTTTAGACCGTCACTTAGGACCGTGTATGTTCTGACCTCAACTTACTTGTCTTTTTTCCTTGCTCTCCTTCACTAAACTTCAACTTTCGTTGACCAAATTAACTTAAAACCCCTCACCCCTGCAAATGGCCTGTGCTCTCTCACCAGCAAATCTGTCCTACTCCTGATGTTTCTTTCCTGTGGGAAACACCCATCCTATTGAATCTTTACATTTCAAAGTCTAGCTCAAACGCTAACTCCTAAATTAGTCTAAGTAGGCACAATGTCTTTGTCTTCTGAATAAACAATAGTTTTTACTAGGATGAATTCACCATTCATCGGTTTCTTAGTCATGTCAGGGAGATGACTATTCCAGAAAGTTGCCTCTCCTGGCTCAGGATACCCAAGGTGTCCAGGACAAACCGATGAATGAGGAAAAGCAGAGATTATAGACTTTTAGTTCTTAAAGCTTGTTGTAGCTCTTATTATGACAACTTTCTGATGCATTATTACCTACATTTCATATACAGAAAAGTTAGAAGTCATACTGTAAAAAATCAGGATGGAAACAGAATTACAAGTCAGTTTCCTTGGATGTGAACTTTGTGTTTTTCCTCTTCAGATTTTGTCTACTTTCTTCTTATGATACAAAACTTTTGGGGCACCTGGGTGGCTCAGTTGGTTAAAGCCTCTGCCTTTGGCTCAGGTCATGATCCCAGGGTCCTGGGATCAAGTCCCACATTGGGCTCTCTGCTCAGAGGGGAGCCTCTTTCCTCCCCTCTCTCTCTGCCTGGTTGTGATCTCTATCTCTGTGTCAGATAAATAAATAAAATATTTTAAAATAACTTTTAAGATAGTAATGATTGCTTATAAATAAATATCTGCAGTTGATCTGGTTGCAAATGACTATATTTCTCTGACATTTCTTTCTTTCCTGACATGGTAGGGTATGTATTCTCGATGATCAGTTTCAAATTATACTTTGGTAAGGGCAGTGACTCTGAGAAGCAGGTCACATTTTATGAATGAAAAGTGCTTTGCAAACAGCAAGAGTAAAATATTTTGTTACACAAATGGCAGATGATGATAAGTCCTTGTTATATGTGCAAGAGTGAAACAGAAGTGCATAACAGAACATTTATTGGGCTTTTGTGGAGATTTACTTTTGAATTGATAAGAAGGGGATTATGAATCACATTCTTGTTCTGGTCATCAGGGAGAAATAATCACTGATACTTATGACTGATATAATAAAGTAAAATGCTACAGTAAATCTACCCAATACCTAGAGACTGTGCCCTGAAGTCCTTTTTGTAACTGAAAACTGGGTTATATATTTCCTTTGTTTAAGAAAGTTAGGGACTCCATTTTCAACCATCAAAACAGGGATTATCAACAGAAGTATGGGAAAGGATTATTATTTTGGAAGTATGATTTCATATATGTTTCTAGTCACCAATACTAGGGGAATGTTGTCAAATATTTCTGAGAAAGCTCACACAGCCTCCGTAGGTTGATTAGATGAGCTTTCGTACATTGGAAACCTGACTACTTTCCAACAACTTGATTTCACAAATGGAAAAACAGCATCTGTTTTCCTGCAGCTTCACATATGGCGATCATTGTTGCTAAGACAAGCTGAAGCAGGTAGTCCGTGTGACAGTGCCCCTCTGGAGTGCTGCAGTCTCCTGGGACCAGATAACACTGGTCTGCTGTGAGGGGCTCTGGCTCCCCAGGCAGTGGAAAGTGCATATTTAATCAACATACGCAAAACATCCGTATGAACAGCAAATTACAGAAAAAAAAGATCAAATGCAATATTTAGAACCTCTCTGTTTGTATTTGCTGTGGCTAATTTGAATAGGTGTACTTCATGCCACACTCTCCTAGTCTGAGTAGTTAAAAAAGAAGTCAGCCAGTGGTTTGCAGAGGGAAAGGAGTTAAAATGATTTTGTATATGCAGGAAGAAGGGTAGTACCTTTTAGGAGGAAATAAGACTTTGTCACATTAGCCGGCAACAAAGAATGAAGAGAGAGAATCAATGTTGGATGGAGATGGGAAATATATTCTGCACATAAAAAGCCCAGATCTCCCTAAAATTTCATTAAGGGTGGTCTCTGCTCTCTGGATGCTTAGATTGTATCTTAAAATCTTCTATGTATATAAATAAGATTCCATAATCAGTGGCCCATTTGAGGGGGGAAAGTCATGAACTGAACCATAAAACTCTTTTTTCCAGGATCAGTGTTTGTGTTTTGAAGGTCAAGAGATTGGCAGCAGTAGAAATTAAATTCCAGAATACATCCAGCCACCAGGTATATTGCAAGCAGATGCTCTTTTTCTGAAATTGCCATACCAATGGCCTTACCCTTGATTTGGAAGGACAACTCAATCAATCACAAAAAGAAAAGTCTTCAGTGATTTTGGAGCAGTCTTGGGTTTCTCCTAAATATCACTATCATTAAACTAATTATTGTTTATCAGGGGCTGTTTGTGGATCAGATTTCTATCACTGGGTCATAATAGGACAAACACTTCAGATTTTCCAAGCTCGAATCTTTTAATTATTAAAATAAAAGCCAGAATTCCTAACTTACCCATACATTTTTTTACCCCGAGATCAACTTTATTCTGAAAAATATCCGGCAAAGTACTGCTGAGTTGGGAAATTTTGCAGTGTTAAATAGTAACTCTCTTTTGATGTGAAAATCAGGAAGATAAGGGGCAAAGGTAGGAATTAAAGGCAAGTTAGAAGACACATATCAGGTTAAAGGCTAAAAGGAGCATACAGGTTAAAAGACATCAGAAAGAAGAAAGTGGGGTGCCTGGGTGGCTCAGTGGGTTAAGCCGCTGCCTTCGGCTCAGGTCATGATCTCAGGGTCCTGGGATCGAGACCCACATCGGGCTCTCTGCTCACCAGGGAGCCTGCTTCCTCCTCTCTTTCTCTGCTTACCTCTCTGCCTACTTGTGATCTCTCTCTGTCAAATAAATAAATAAAATCTTAAAAAAAATAAAAGAAGAACATATTTTAGAAAGAAGAAAGTGGAGGCCACTGATCCTTAGCAGAAAGTGCAAAATCGGATTCCCATATATATACCCAAAGGAGAGACACCTTTCTGGAGATACTTTTTTTTTTTTTTATAAATTATAGTTTAGAAACTTATACACCTTAGGACTGTACCTCTGAAGTATACAAACTAAAAAGTTGTATTGCTTGTTGGATTTTTATGTGATTCTGTGACCAGCAGGCTGGCCATGGAATTAGACCATTTATGAAAAGCAATATTTAATGATTATCACCCAGGAGCCTTCTACCTGTGTTGTTAAGTTGTGAGAAAAGTCTCTCAGTTGTGAGACTCTCTGGCCAACTCTCTTCTCGGATCACACCTGAGCCTCTTGCTCTGGGAATCATCCCTTCATCAGTTTGGTCTCTTCATGCTAATGGACCATGTTACCCAGATGTTACCCTCATTTTCTCATGCTTGACCCAGGTGATTTGCCTATGCCTACATTACTGGGTTTGGCCAAAGCCCATTTTGGGCTTTGCTGTTGTCCTAATCAGTCTCAGTTCTGACAGAAAAATATTAGGAGGTAATATATGGATTCTATTTTTAACTCTGTCCCTAACTAGTAATGCAACCTTGGGAAGTCAATTTCTTAATCTTCTAGGCCTCACTCTTTTCATCTGTATAATGAAGAAACTTGACTTGAACAGTGAAGCTCCTCAGGGACCCAGGGAATGAATAGCTCCCATGTATTCCTTCAGTGAGATTTAGCTGCATAACATTTTGGATTTCTGTATAAAATTTTGCTTGAAAAAAGGCGTGGTCACTAAAAGAGTTTGCAAACTTCTGAACTAGAAGGTCACCAAATTCCATTTCCGATCCAACAATTTAGCTCTTTGCCCCACCATTTATTCTCATAACCAATCTTCTTTTGAAAAATTGATAATCTAGCATTATGCAACATTGCCTGATGAAAATGGCTTGGATCAAGGTGGATTGGAAACAACTTGAGAGTGGAAAACATACATTTTTGTATTCTGCATATATATTTTTTATCATAAAGTAAACTGTATTGCAGACACTTAATATAATTCCATAAACACTTATGGAGTGACTATTTTATATCAACACTCTTGTTTGGAATTCCAAAGATAAATTAGGTATTCTTTAATAGATCCAGTGGTTGAATGTTGGCAGGATGAAGACATGAGTAGAACAAAAAAAGAGGGAAACTTCAGAGCAAAATTTTAGCAAAGTTGACATAAGATATAGATTTGCAACTTATTTAATGGTATAATGTATTTTATTATTTATCTGTTTTAATGAACATTAAGACATGAATAAGATTATACTAATTTTACTTGAAGAAAATTTTCTTTTCTTGGGTTTTTCAAACTTAATAAAAGTCTCAAGTGTTTTATTCCACCCTGCAAAAGAATAGCATTTATAGCTAAGACTGTGAAGTGGTACGTGACCCCTAACAAGTCACAAAAATTTATGGATAAATTAGGGAGAAGCTTTGATATTTACAGTCTTCTTCAGGCCGCTGAACTACTTATCTGCTGTTACTCTTGAACTCAGCCTTGAAGCATGCTCTGAACAACTGTCTGTCCAATGTCTGGTAGCTAAATTGCATCACTAAGTATACCCCAAATAAAAGCTTATTAGTTCCATTAAGTCCCGAGATATTACCTGTTTTTCAGCCAAATGACTCCCAGAAACAGTAGCTTGTATTGATATAAAAGCATAGCTTCAGAAGCCAAATTATGCTCCAAATTCTAGTTCCTCTCTAGTTTCCAAATCTGAGAAGTAGAGGTAATAAGAGTGCCTACCTGATAGCCTGTTTGAAGATATAATAGATGTAAAACACTTCAGAATGTTACTGCACTTAAGAGAGCTCTGTAAGTAGCAGCATTTTTTTTTTTTTTAACTCAGCAAGCTCAATAAGAGGCATGATGTCTACATGGGAGATTTTTCATATCTGACTCAGGAAACATGATACAATTATGGGTTTCTCTTGGGAAAAGTGACCTTTCTACAGTGAGAAATAGCAAGAGCTTGGGAGTCAGTATGCTTGAATATTGGATGCAGCCCAGGAGGTTTATATTCACAGCAGAGTCTTTTTTTTTTTTTTTAAAGTTTGTATTTATTTATTTGACTCAGAGAGAAAGATCACAAGTAGGCAGAGAGGCAGACAGAGAGACAGGGGGAAGCAGACTCCCTGCTGAGTAGAGAGCTCAATTCGGGAATCGATTCCAGGACCTTGAGATCATGACCTGAGCCAAAGAGCTTAACCCACTGAGACACCCAGGCGTCCCCTCACAGCAGTCTTAATGCACATTTAGCCATCCAGGGTATAGGCACAAGCTCTGCCATTCACCTAGCTCTAGCTTGTGATCTTGGTCTGGTTGAACTCTTCAAAACCTATTTCCTCACCTATAAATGGGGCTAATCACTGACAAACACATTGTGAAGATTATTCTTTTTTTCTTTAAAGATTTTATTTATTTGAGAGACAGAGATGGCAGAGAGATAGTGACAGAGAACTGTCACTAGGCGGTTAGTAGAGGGGGAGAAGCAATCTCCCCACTGAGCAGGGATTCCCCACACGGGGCTCAATCCCTGGACCCTGGGACAACGACCGGAGCCTAAGGCAGATGCATAATCAACTGAGCCACTTAGGCACCCCCACATTGTGGGAATTAAATGAGACACGGAAAATGTTCGACTAGTCTGGCACAGAGAAAATGATACATGATAGGTATTAGCTTCTTTAAGCTTTGCCCTTGTATTGGATTGCCCTTGTATTGAATTAAGTCATCAGGATGCATAAAAAACATATCCAGATGGTACTAATGTACCCATTGAATTCCACAGAGAAGTGAATGTCCAGATAACTTTTTTTTGCTGACCATAAGCCTTTCATGAGGTAGGGTTGAAGCTGTGTAGGGATGATCCCCATCCCTCTGTAATAAGCAAAGCACAGTAATTGGCATTGATAACCTTTATTGGGCTAAGACAAAAAATAAAAAGTTTGAGTACCACTGTCCTAAATTAACTTGTATGATTTTTTTTCAGACAGTATCATCCAATTTTTCACCCTCAATTCGTTCTTTGTTTTTATTTTCCACTTTTAGGAAACTTGTTGCCCTATAGTAACTCATTCATCCCAGATCCTTGTTCATTTCTCTTTCCCCTTTCTCTAATGTTTCTTACTCTCAACTGAAATTTAAAATTTTGGTCTGTCATATTTCATATTTATTCCAGGAATTTAAATCACATAAATTCCCTTTACATAAGAATGAATGAAATAGATAGGAAAGTCATAAATATATATTCATGCTTCCCATTAAGAAGATTGAAATGAGAGTAAGAAAAAAATCAAAATATTAATGAAAATAAATTTGGGTGAGAGCTCAACAGTCAAAGAGAAGTGAAGCTTGTAATTTAACAATCAGGGAAAAAATAAATACATCAGGTCAAAGAGCTTTTGTTACCAGAATACAAAAATCAAATAAAAGAAAAGGCAATGACTAATCAGACCAAGACTTACTAGCAAATATGATTATACCTAAATATTGACAAATATATAAATAAAAATTAAAAAATCTAGTTAATGATTTCTAATTACTCTTTTCTAAGTGATGCCAAATGTATATTAACAAATAGCTGAATGATTGACTGAATGTTTTGGTTTTCATCTGTATGTTTAGTGTCATGTAGATAAATACTCAATCTAAAGAGTATCATATTAGCAAATTGAAAAGCAAAGCAGCAACTCACTGAAGAAATGGTGAAGTTTTTGTTTTTGTTTTTTTTTAATCCTTATTTTACAGATACCTACCACGGAGAAACTTCCAAATCAAAACCAATGTGCACCTGTTAGCATCATTTTTAACACTTGGTTGTGCTTTTCTTGCACTGATGAATCTTCCTTGAATTCTTGGTATTCCTATTTCACACCTACTTATAATGTACTATTGCCATGTATATTTGTTAATAAAATAAACTTCACATACAGACTGAAGAACCAGACATTTAGGCAGAGGCTTGCATAGAAGTCTCCTGTAAAAATTGGGCTTCTTTTTTAGTGAAACATAAATAGTAAAACTTTCTAATTTACTGACAAGGGCTATAAAAAAAAAAAAGAGAGAATATTTGCATATAAACATGAATGTACAAAAGAATGGCTGGTTTCACATTAATATTCCAAGTCTAATATACATATGCATGAATATTAGGACTGGCATCTCTATTTTGAAGGACGGATTCTTTTGGGTGGAAAAAAGAAAAGTTCTAGAAAAAGTAGTAAGATTCCTCTCTTTCTTCCCCTGATGTCCATCTCTACTCTGTCTCATTCTTTCTACCATCATAGCACGATACATGCACAATACAAGAATGTCAGTTGTGTTACTTGTGGCAGAGAGTTAGAGATCTCCTTATCACTTTTTAGTGCATGGTGTCATGTTCACATTTTTGAGGGGAGAGGGGTACAGAGATATTGAAGCTCAACCTATGCATTTGCATGTGAGATTTTCCCCATCAATTAAACCAGATGCAGTAAAAAAAAAAAATCTTTAAGTATCTGAATATTGTTCTGGAAAAAAAAGGGTATGCAGACACTTTACTGGCACAGAATTTCAAAACTAAGGAGAATTTGTATACATTAGACAACAATATGCAAAGAGTCAATTACCAATCCTTTGTGCCAATGGATGATGTAGACTATCACAAACTGGATGATCTAACAGCCATTTGTGCTTGGCATTGATACACTTTTGTGACTTAGTATTGCCAGACATTTTTGTTTTAGTTTAGGCAAAAATGAAAATGCATCATTTCTTGAGCATACAGGAATAATGCATATGAATCACAGGTTGAAGGAGGATGATTCAAAGCATATAATTTGGTCACTGTTAAAGTAAACCAATTAATCTTTGATGTAGGGAAGATAGGATGCCAGCATTTATTAGAGATCTACTTATAGCACACATTTTAAATTTAATATATCAGAAAGTCCACAACATAACCCTAGGTAATATTAACCCATTTTGTTGAAAAGAAAAATAATTCTCAGAAAGGTCAATTAATTTACTTCTACTACTTTTCAGACCTTATGTCAATGAGTATTTTCTTTTGTTTTTGGATTATTGTTGTATTGCTTAGTTACAAGGTGTTGAGCTCTATGACTTTATCTTCTATATCCTTTTGTCTTTCAAGTCCAGAATTGTCTCAGAGTAGGCCTTGTGAAGCCCCAAGGTGGGCTCCAAGGAAGAGTGTTGAAACCTACTATACCAGACCTTATTGTTTCTCTAACAAAAGTATTTCTACCACTGTTCTTAAAATTTGTTTTTAAGATTTAGAGTAATTTTAGGTTTACCACAAAATTGAGAGAGAGGTATAGGTATTTCCCACATATGCCTTGCCCCCAGACATGCATAATCTCTCCTATTGTTAGTATCACTTTCCAGAATGGTGTTTTTTGTTTTTTGTTTTTAAACAAGGATCAACCTATACATCAGAATCACCCAAAGTCCATAGCTTACATTAAGATTCATTCTTGGTATTGTAGTGTTGTACATTCTACAGACTTGGACGAATGCATACTGACATATATACAACATTATAATATCATACAGAGTACTTATGCCCTAAAGATCCTTATGCTTTGCTTATTCATCTCTATCCTCCATTTCTCCTTACTAACCATTGATCTTTTTTTTATTATTTCCAGAGTTTGGCCTTTTCCAGAATGTCATATAGCTATTATCTTCCAGTCTGTAGCATTTTCAAATTGGCTTCTTTCACTTACTAATATGTATTTAAGATTCCTACATGTCTTTTCATGCTTGACAGCTCATTTCTTTTTAGTGTTGAATAATATCCATTATCTGGATGTACCGCAGCTTATAATATCCATTATCTGGGTGTACTGTATCTTTCACTTACTGAAGTACATCATGGTTGCCTCCAAATTTTGGCAATTATAAATCAAGCTGCTATAAACATTCTTGTACACTTTTTTATGTGGACATAAGTTTTCAACTCCTTTGGGTAAATAACAAGGAGCACCATTACTAAACATGGTGAGAGTTGTTTAGTTTTGTAAGAAAGCACCAAATTGTGTTCCAAACTGGCTGTACCATTTTTAATTCCCATGAGCAATGTATGAGAATTCCTGTTCTTCCACATCTTTGCCAGAATTTGGTGTTGTCAGTTTCTTAATTTTGGCCATTAAAATGGTGGTATCTCATTTTAACTGCATTTCCCAGCTATCAGTTTTCTATATATTTATTTATATTTATTTGCCTGATATATAAAATAATACACAATTTAAATAGTTTTACTTTATGTGATTCTCTTATAAAAGATATGATTACAAAAATCATTAATAAAAATACTAACCAATCTTCATTGTTCATGCTCCAGAAACTGAACCTTTGATTTACTTACTTATTAATTTTAACTTTATGCTTGAGAACTTAAGACACAAAAGAATTGTCTAAACTTAGAGTTTCTCTTTTAAACATTAATTTTTTTACTCAATTTATAAACTGCATTTTAAAAAGGGAATTTAGCCTATTTATATTTTTTATATTAGTAGGTATCTTTAGTTTTATTTTTGTTTTATTTTGTCACTGATTTTTTCCATTTTATTTTTTTTCTTTGTGTACATGTGCATGCATGTGTGCTTGTCCTATATTACTTTTCTGGTCTGCCTTTCACTAAGTTAATTTTTCCACATACTTCTATTTGATATGGTTTGGTTATCTTTTCTTTGGTACTTTTCATCTTTAATTTTTCTCTCATAGTTTATGAGAAATAAATTCTATCTTGAATTAAACTAGATTCACTAAACAATTAAAAATACACTCACACATATATTTTTAAAATAAATGTCCATGTAAAGAGAACACTTTTCTCTTTCAGCTCAACCCACCACTCTTATCTACTTCCAATTTCTAACACCAGAAATTACTCACTTTTAAAAAGCCCTGTATTATATTTTTAAGTGTATACTTAATATTTGAATTAAGTTTTAAATTATATTTACAATAATTATTACTATAACCTGTGTAACTTTTTTACATTTAATTTCAAGGTTTTTTTATTTGCTATGACTCCACACTTTTATTATTTAATTTTTATTCATATTTGAAGTTGGAATAACCTTCACATAATATTTTTAAGAAGAATCTTGGATGTTTATTTTCTGAATTCATATACACCTGATAAAGTCTTTGCTGCTATATATGTTTGTTTAACTTTTGGAGTTAATTTTTGCCAACCAACACTCTATAAATATCTATTGATTTCTTTCCACCCATATATTGAGGGTGAGTTTTTGAGGTTAACTTAACTAAACTATTTTATGGCAAGCTGATTTTACTTTCTGAGTAAAGAATAGTTAGAGAATATTTTCTTTTCCTTTGCAGTCCAAAAATTCAGTAAGAAATATTTTGTTATATGTCACTTCTCATTAATTTTAACTATTTCATGATGTTAACTTTCAATGTGCATATTCTCATCTTTAGGAAACTTCTAGTATTATGCCATAATTACTGATACTGTTTTTCTTCTTCAGAAACATTATTTGTATACTGACTCTTCAATGTATGTATTTAAAAAATGCTCCCTCATTTTTATTATTATTATCATTTTTTGGACTTTTTCTTCTGAGTTCTGAGAAAGCTCAGTCTTTACATAACAACTGAAGAATTCTTTGTATTCTGGATAATGGTTGGTAAAGTTAATTGAAGAAAAAGAGTAGATAAAAATGACATTAGATATTTTTAAAGAACTGTA
Organism: Neogale vison; assembly: GCF_020171115.1. NCBI lineage: Eukaryota > Metazoa > Chordata > Mammalia > Carnivora > Mustelidae > Neogale > Neogale vison. The sequence continues at coordinate 70,324,089 of NC_058094.1, forward strand.
CAAGAACACAAATCAGAAAGTAAAAACCTAGATCATGCTTTGACAATAGAAAACTGATGTGGATATACCCAACATCCCATAAATAACCTAGAAAAACTCTTACAGAGATAGAAACCTAAAGTTATCTTGATAGGTCACCATGCAGACAGAACTTGAAAATGTAAATATGACATCACTTGAATTGTAGGTTGACAGGACCTAAGGTTACAGGGGTTATACCAGTAAACCTGATACCACAATATGTTCTATTGAATTATCCCAAATACTCTGGCTTACTATAATGCTTTAGCAACTCTAACTTCCAAATTTCCAACATTGGTTTCTTCCTAAGGAGATCATCCAAGCCTGGATTGGGCTGTAGACATTGAAATGTGAAGTGCTACCTCTAGCATATCTGCTAGTCTCACAGCTGGTTGATTTCCCAAGTTTCAAAAATATCCATGTTCAGTTCATTCTCTTATCTATATATTTATTTCTCTTCTACATGGGAAACTAGATAACTTTGTAAAATAAACTTCAAGTTTCTTATCTTTCTCTCATTTGTGTTCTTTCTGGAGTAAATATTTTGGTATCTGAGCTGGGAGTCAAAACAACTGGGAAACATTCATAGCCTCTGGAAGTTATTGGTGGTCTTTCTATCTTTAATCACATTCTTGTTTCTGTTTTAAACTTTTCTGATACTAGAAAGCAAGGAAAGGAATCAGTACTCCAGAACTTTCATGGCTACAGTGCCCCCTTGTGCAACTCGATAAGGGCCAGGGTGGCAGAGATCCAACAGGGAAAAAAGGCTAAAATGGGATTATTTTCGGGGTTTTTGTTTCCAAATATATAGAGGAGCCAAAATGCATTTTCACACACAGCAGTTTTTTTTTTTCTTTCATTGCCTATGTAAAGGAAAACACTTTGTTTTTAAAAAGGGGAAATCCACCTCTGAAATTATGGAACACTGACACAGCATCATTCATCTTGGCAAAAGTTGACTGAGCAGATGATGTAGATCCACTTAACTTGGACTCAATCAAAGGTTTTGCTATTTTCATTTCACAGGCCAGATGTAGCTCATCATCGGTTGGAACCAATTCCAGAAGAGGTGTTAGAGTCTGTTGGTCCAAGAGAAAGTCTGATCCAGGCACCAAAAAGAGCCATGAGGAAAACGGATACTATCTCCACTGATCTCCCAACAATTTAGTTAGTCCAATGTTCAGTTCAGATTAAGCAGTGGGATAACGTGAAAGTGATGCTATTTTAGTTAACTTATAAATTATTAAATCCCCAGGCATTGTGAAATCATCTCCTCTGTCTTAGTTCTCTGAACACATTGCTATATCTGAATGGATAGGAAACTGAATAATTAATAATATACACACTTGGGTTTCCAATAAATAGGAAAAGCTAGAAACCAATTACTTGCTAGGGATATGTTTAACTGAACTACCTGAATCATCTGTGTTGACTTGAATCTGACCACCAAATGTTTTATAATTTGTTACCACGGCTACTACATTTTAAATGAAAACAAATACTTAGTTTATTGAACAGAATGCAATGATTCAATATTACCTGGCTGAAATAAATTTTAAAAGAAGCTTGGAATCTTTCTATTAACCTTAGAGTACATTACAAAAGAGATTTCTTCATCCCATAAGAAAACAGTAGGCACTCAAATTTTAATTTCTCTACACACCCTTCAAAAATCACACAGATCAATAAAAAGAGCAAATGGGACCAAACACACCTCATGCTTTCAGCACAATTAAGAAATAGTACAATAAACTTCAGTTTCTAAACATATCAGGGAAAATTAGCAAGTCTAGCTTGGAACATAACATTATATCAATGATAAGAGTCCAGTATAGTAATAGCCATAGTGTAATGCAGAAAATGTTATCTAAAGATCATCTTCAGAAAGATAGTCTTGTATTATGAATGGAGAAATAATACCCCCCCAAAACTGAGGTATTGTGAAAACTATCTACTGGTGTTATGGGTTAAATTTTGTCCCCCCAAATGATATGGATGTCTTACTTTTAGCGCCTAGGAATATGATCTTATTTGGATATAGGGTCTTTGAAGATGATTAAGTTAAGATGTCATGAAATTGGACCCTAATCAAATAGGACTGATATCCTTAAAATAAGGGGAAATTGGGATGAGACAAGCACACACAGAGAATACCATGTGATGACTGGGGTTATGTGCCACAAGCCACGTTAACTATTAGAAACTAGGAAAGCAGTCTGGAATAGATCTTTCCTTAATGCCTTCAGAGGTAGTGTGCTTCTGCTAACAGCTTGATCTGATTTCTAGCCTCCACAACTGTGAGAAAGTAGATTTCTGTTGTTTCAGCCACTCAGTTTATGGTACTTTGTTATGGTAATTCTAGTAAACAAACACAAGTGGATAATTAAAAAGAAAGTTTTTGAAACTGTACATGAGCAGAAGTGGTTGTGCTTCTTGCAGGGAGGAGAATAACTTGGAAAGAGGAATATTTTGGAGCTTTAGAGAATAAGGGATATTAATAAGTTAAACGCAGAATATAGGGTCCAATAGAAACAAAAGAGTATTACTACATGAGAAGACACACAAACCCATTCCCCAAAGGGGCCATTTATTAGAGAATAGACCCTGTGCTAAATTCAATGAAAGAAGACATTCTGGAATTATGAAGTTGAGTAAGTTATCCAAACATTTCACTTATATTGCTGCTGGATTACAATACAACTTAAGAGAGTAGAAAATAACAAGCAACATCCATATGAAGCTACTATAAGGAGAAATCAGAAGGTGAGAATCAAATCTTTCCATTTTAGAAAATAGTCCTCGGTAATAAAAGCCATGAAGTTGAGAAAAACATAACATTCCAAAATGAATTATCATTAAACAAAATGTAATATAAAAGATCATAGGTCAAAAACTCAAAACTGACAATAAATAGATAAAAGAGGAAGATATGAAATGAGAGTCCACTAGATTTAGGAAGCAAAATAAAGAAAAAGAAAATGAAGAAAAATCATTTCAGGAATGAAGATTAATTAGAAATCAAAAGCAGAATGGACTCACCAAAGTACAATAAAGAACACTCACAATAGGAATAAAAATGGCCAAAAGAATGAAAACAAAATTTAAAAAGAGGTAAAATGACTAGAAGAAAAATGGTAGACAAAAGAGCTAGAAAACAAAAATTCCACATATTTATCTATGGATTTCTGGAATCTCTAAAGAAGTAAAAGTAATGAAATGAAACAAAAATTTAAAACTATAATCCACACAAAAAATACTTCCCAAAATAAAAAAAAGGTTTGAATACACGCACACACACACAATTATTGATGTAACACTCAATTATATTATGATAATTTATATTATGATAATTTATATTATGATAATTTAATGTCTAGCATGGCAATAAGAAAGACAGAGAAGTATAGCAAAAAAGTCACTCTAGAAGATAACCATGAATACTAAAAACTTTACCACTTAACAAAAGAAAGTAGAAACAAAGGAATAAAAAACAAATGGAATGAATAGAAAATAAGTGCCAAGCGGTAGACTTAAACCCAATGTATTGAAAATAATATTAAATGTAAATGGATGAAATGGTCCAGTTAAAAGACAGAGATGATAAAATAACAAATTAATATCATCTTATATATTTAAAAAAACTATATTTTTTAGTTTTGAAAACTCAACCAGAGTTTATTTTATTCTCAATAATTGAAAATAATTATTTTATTATTAATTATATATATATATATATATATATACACACATATATATACTGGGTGTAAGGCTCTATGCTCAGGGGGGAATTTGCCTAAAGATTCTCTCTCTGCTCCTCCCCCCAGTGACATGCTTATGCCTTCTCTCAAATAGTTAAATCTTTAAAAAAGAATACCATGTAAATCATCAGCAGATCTATTTCATCTCAGATAGCAGAAGAGTGTTGGTAATACTAAATATACTGCTGTATCTTTTTTTAAGGTTTCATTATACTTTCAATCCAAATTCCATCATAAAAGGGACAAATCTCCTTCATTAGCATTATGTAATATACTTTTTCAAACATCAAACATAATTTTGCTCAAAAATCCCATAGAACTACATTTTAAACATGAAAACAGAACAAAAAAGGGCAGAAGAATATGTACTATGCTAACTTAGAATGTAATAAAGGTAGCATGACTATAATATCAAACAAATTAGCCCTTAGATAGAGAATAGCATAAAAGTTGGGGTACCTGGGTGGCTCAGTCAGTTAAATGGCTGCCTTTATCTCAGTGGCTGTCATAATCTCAGTGTCCTGGGATTGAGCCCCACATCAGGCTCCCCATTCATCAGGAAGTCTTCTTCCCCCTTTACCCTTCCCCATAGCTCATGCTCTCTCTATCAAATTTTTAAAAAATCTTAAAAAAAAAAGAATGTCATAAGAGATAAGGAAGAAAATACCATAATAACAACAGAAAACAATTTATGCAGAAGGCATACAGTCCAAAGCATGAGTTTCAAAATACATTTAAGCAAAAACTGAAAGAACTAATTAGAGAAACAAAATCAAAACCCATAATTGGATATTTTAGTACACTTTTCAGTAATTGATAGAACAAGTAACCTAAACAAACAAAAAATCAGTAAAGGCTATGGGAAACCTGAACGACCTTAACAACTGCCTTGAACTAACTGGCATTTACAGCATACTCTATCCAACAATACCCAATACACATTTGTTATAAAATTACATGTAACATTCAACAAAATAGACCATACGTTGGGTCATAAAACAAGTTTCACTAAGTATCAAAGGATTAAATTACACACATGATCTTCTCTAACAATACTGAATTATAAGTCACTAACAATGAGTTATTAAAAAATATTACCAAATACTTTAAAATTAAATACTATACACCAAAATAACAAATAAAGCAAACAGGAAACTAAAAATATTTTGAACTAAATGTTAGTGAAAGCATATCATGTCAAAATTTGTGGAGATAAAGTAGTAAATAGCAACCGATAAGGGCACAAGTGGGTATCAAACCTACTAACTGTTCTCAAAGTCATCAAGAAAGTTAACCTCTGGATTTAGGTTAAGTACTTTGGTCAAATAGAAACATCACTCTGTAGACCCCCAGATTTTGAATACTGCTGATTGAAAATGTTTACTCAAGCTGGGTGGCCAGAAAAAAGACAACCTTGACCCCTCCTGTGCTACTTAGGGCTTCTTATTGATTTAGTTACTTACCACAAAGTCCATATAGGTCTGGGCTGGTCCAAGCACTATCTAATTCTATGCATTATTCCATCATTCTCCTTTTTTCTATCCTCCAGTTTAGAGTTTTTAAACCTCAGGGAGGAGAATAGTTTTGCTCCTATTCATAAGCTTCCCTCCCCCCACCAAATCCTAAGGACTTTTACAGGGATAGAATATTTTAATTCAACTTGTTGTTTTATCACTTTTTTGAAGCAGAGGAAACTGCTGACAGAATTGGCTTGGGGAGTGACAGGAAAAAACAAGGGAAATGTGAAACCAGGTTTCCAACTCTGTGCTAAGTTAGATATCATGTTTTAAGCACTACATTAGTCAAGATAGGATAAGATATGCTGAAGTAATAAACACCTACTAAATATCAGGGTCTTCACCAAGCAAAAGTTTTGTTTTGTTTTGTTTTGTTTTCCACTCAGTCTGCTATACATTGGGCAATTGTACCCAGTGAAATGACTCAGTAAACCAACATGCTTCAATTTGAGGCTCTGCTACTTCAGAACATGCACCCCAAGTTTATCATACAGGAGGGCAAAATAAAGAATATACAGGAGTTTTCCACTAGTTAAGCTCAGAAATGTAACATGTTTCAGAAATGTAACAGACATAGTCATGTGGACTTTATTATTTGAAAGGGGGCTGGGAAGTATAGAAACTTACATACTTAGGAAGAAAGAGATAAGATGCTGAGAAATGTTAGCCATGTTTATGACAACCACTTATACCATATTTAATGAACACAAGAGTAATAAATAATGTAGGGCGCCTTCTTAAGAGGAATGACTGAATGAGTTAAGATGAAGTAAACCACTTATTCAAATCTCTTTCAGAAAATAAATACCTCACTTTATGAAGTTATATTTATTTATTATATGTATGCATATTTATAATATTTATAAATAAATATTTCATTTTATGAATTAGTATTATCTGATATGAAAACCAATGAAAATATACAAAAAGAAAACTATAGGCAAGTGTCACTTGTAAATATGGACACAAAAAACCTTGACAAAATATTAATAAATAGAATTCAGCAGTACATATATTTTTTAAATGTACCATTACCAAATAATCCAGGGATGTAATGTTGGTTCAACATTATAGTGATTTTGAAAAAATCTACCATATTTATTAACAGCTAAAAAGAAATATGTCAAATAGGCAGAAAATCATTTGGCAACATTTTACCCCATTTTATAATAAAAACTACCAAAAAATACAAGTGAAAGATAAATTCCTCAATTTGATAAAGAGTATCTGCAAAATAACTATAGATATTATTATACTTAATCTAAATTTATAGGTAACTTAGTCTACATAAAAATTAAGTCTACATACTTACGAAGCTACTTACTTACTTACTTAATACGTACATACTAAGTCTACATACTTAGTCTACATACAAAAACCAATAAGGAAGCCTAACAAGGTCATGGGATGTAAGACAAACATAAAAAATCTAGTATAGTTTCTATATACCAGTATTGAACACAAGGGCAAAAAATTTAAAATACAATACATTCATCAGTATGGTATTTATAGACAATGGGAGATTACTCAGCCATAAAAAAGAATGAAATCTTGCCATTTGCAATGATGTGGATAGAGCTAGAGGGTATTAGAGGCTAAGTGAAATAAGTCAGAGAAAGACAAATACCTTATGATTTCACTATATGTGGAATTTAAGAAACAAAACAAATGATCATAACAGGAGAAAAGAGAGAGGCAAACCAAGAAACAGACTTTTAACTACAGAGAACAAACTGCTGGTTACCAGATGGCAGGTGGAGGAATGGGTTAATTAGGTAATGTAGATTAAGGAGTACTCTTATTTTGAGCACTCTGTATTGTACGGAAGCATTGAATCACTACATTGTACACCTGAAACTCATATGACACAGTATTTTAAATAGCTGGAATTTTTTTTTAACCTGAAAAAATTAAAATACTATATCATTTATAATCACTAAAATATGAAATCTTGAGATAAATCTAACAAATCATGTACAAAACTTACATGGTGAAAACAATAAAGGAGATAATCTTTGTGATTTAGGGTTAGATTTTTTAAAAAAAATCTACACTTGACACCAAATGAATACATAAAATGAAAAATGAATAAATTTGACTTCAGAATTTTAAAATTCTGTTCTGTGAAAGATCCAGTTAAGAGGATGACCCTTCAGTGGACGAATGGATAAGGAAGATGTGGTCCATATACACTATGGAGTATTATGTCTCCATCAGAAAGGATGAATACCCAACTTTTGTAGCAACATGAACAGGACTGGAAGAGATTATGCTGAGTGAAATCAGTCAAGCAGAGGGAGTCAATTATCGTATGGTTTCACTTATTTGTGGAGCATAACAAATAGCATGGAGGACATGGGGAGTTAGAGAGGAGAAGGGAGTTGGGGGAAATTGGACGGGAAGGTGAATCATGAGAGACTATGGACTCTAAAAAACAATCTGAGGGGTTTGAAGTGGCCGGGGGGGTGGGAGGTTGGGGTACCAGCTGGTGGGTATTATAGAGGGCACGGATTGCTTGGAGCACTGGGTGTGGTGAAAAAATAATGAATACTGTTATGCTGAAAATAAATAAAAAATAAATTAAAAAAAAGAGGATGAAAAGACAAGGTACAGACTAGAACAAAACATTTTTGAATCATTTGTTTGAAAGAACTGGCATGTAGAGTACATAAAGAATTCTCCTAACTAATTGTAATAAAAAGTAATAAATTTAAGCCTAAGCAGAAGAGTGTGTGACATCAGCATCATGGCAGAATATGAGGTTCCCCCCCATGTCCCTGCACAAAAACAAATATTTGGCAACAATTCACAGACATGGGTGCTTTTGAGAACTTTGAGATTCAGGTAACCAGTTGTGAAACACTGCTGAAGCCCCAAACCAAGGAAGGCTGTTTTGAGAAGGCAGCCTCATGCACCAGTGGCAGGCTGCTGACTGTGGTCCTGGCTATGCACCAGAAGCAGCACTGTCTTCATGTGAACTTGTTTCCACCCTCTTCTGCCAATAGATCCAGGAAGAGACACCCTCATCCATTCCCTCAATAACAGATGTGGCAACCATGAACCTGACTGTGATCTTTGAAGCAGTCCCATGACCCTGATCTAGTCCTGCTCTGCTA